>NW_026692146.1:1856077-2474769 GCF_021218885.2 Marmota monax | reverse complement strand
TTTTTTTTTAGTTTTAGGTGGACACAATATCTTTATTTATTTATGTTTTTATTTTTATGTGGTGCTGAGGATTGAACCCAGTGCCTCATGCATGCTAGGCGAGTGCTCTACCGCTGAGCCACAACCCAAGCCCCAAGAATGAATATATTTTAACAAATTTATTGAATATAGCTGTATTGAAATGTTAAATTAGTTAATGTAGTAGAATTTGTGGTCATTATTCACTATAGATATTTAATATTTTTTATTTTTTAATTAGGAAAGATTCATTTTGTCACAAGATGGTAGCTATATATCAACAGAATATAGTCTTCGTCCAAGAAGAGAAGAGATCAAATTAAAAGAAATAGATTCTAAGGAAGAAAAAGTTGTTACTAAAGGACCCACATCACCAAGAACCTTTGAAGTGACCACCCCACAGAAGAAGGACTTAGAGTTTGGAGGAGTACCTGGTAGGCATCAGTACTGGGCTTCGGGAAGGCTGCTGGTGGGTGAGTGGTAGTTGCTGTGAGGTGCTCTGGAAAGACTTCTCTCTGAAGAATTCTGCTGGTGGGAGAATGAGCAAGGTGGCAGGACTGGGCAAGAGCCTTCCAGAGGACAGCAAGTGCAAAGACCTGAGCTAGGAGCAGGGGAAAATGGAGTAGAAAGGATGTTGGTGTGGTTGTATTGAAATTTTCAGCAGTCTGTCCATAGATAGGTTTTGAGCAAAGAAATATAGTGCCGTTTCAAAGAAGTGATAAAGGAAGTTTGACCTGAGGAAATATAGTGCCATTTCAAAGAAGTGATAAAGGAAGTTTGACCTGAGAACTATGTATAGGAAAGGTGATGATCGATTAGGGACAGAGAGCTCCTGATACTCAGACCCGATGGCAGGGCTTGACTTTGGCAGGAGCAGTGGGAACAAGCTGCAGACATGAAATGGGGTCATGATTCTACTCTACCTGCTAGACAGTTTCAAAATGAGGGTCAGAGATTTAAAGTGTGCAGAGCCTTGAGATCATTAAATAGATGGAACCGATGACATTTTATGAGCTAGTAGAAGAAAATACTTCTTGGCTAAATTGTTTAAAATCCTGTGTGGTGCAATTGCTTTATATTTTATAACCCTTGGCCAGCTGGTCTCTTAGAGATCGTGTCCAGCCATCACTTAATATCTGTGGGCACATTTCATGAATATATGAATGTAACAGTATTTTAGTTGTTTCAAATTTAGGGATATAAAGTCTTTTTGTTAGGATTAGACTGAATATTTTCAGATGTTCTGATCTTAAGTTTGCTAGTGTTTCATTTCTCTTGCTCTTAGAGTCCCTGGAGATTAAACATTTTAGAGCTTAATTTCTGAGGTGGGATTTAGCTTTGTACTCTTCTTGCTACTCTAATGTTAGTGGTTGCTTGCCTGTTGGAGGTGACAGGGAGAGATTAGGAGTTTCTGATGGTATGTTAGGAATTGATTTCAGACCATAAAGAAGCCCAAATGATTTTTTCTTTTTGAGTGGGGTGGGTACTGAGGATCGAACCCAGAGGCACTCTACCACTGAACTACATCCCCAGCCCTATTTCTTTTTTATTTTGAGCAGGGGCTCACTAAATTGCCTGGGCTGTCCTTGAACATTTGGTCCTCCTGTCTCAGCCTCCTGAGTCACTGGGATTTCAGGCATGTGCCATGGTGATTTTTAAACTAAATAAATAAACTGGATTGAAATTTGAACCTTTAATATTCACTAATTATTTGCAGGTGTGACCCTCATCATTCTTGGCCTGCCTGTCTTCCTCTTCCTGTTGCTGTTGATGTGTAAACAGAAAGATCCCAGTCTTCTGAATTTCCCCCCTCCTTTGCCAAATTTGTACGACTTATGGGAAACCAGAGTATGTGGAATCTACCTGCTATGGTTTTTTGTTCAAGCTCTGTTTTCCCTGTTGCCAATTGGGAAGGTAAGTTTTTGCTAGTAGAGCATAATATGGTGAGATTTTTCCACACCTTTCTTTTATGTTTTCTAGACAATTTATACTAGTTTTAAGCTGTTGTTGGACATAGTCACCAAAACTTCCTTAGTTACTCCTGTGCTCTAGAATACTTGCTTATTAAATGGAGCTTTAAAAATCTGATTGAAATTTCCTGTGTAACTTTCCAAACCAAATAAAAAGAATAAGCTATTTTTCAAATTAGCCTGACTCTTGGTGGAGGGAGCTCAGAAAACAGTATTACCCTCAGTACATGTCATTCCAGGTATGGCTTTTTAATTGATAGGCAGCTGAGCTCAATGGACTTTCTCTTTTACTTTTTTTAAAAAAATAGGATGTTTTAATTTTTATCCCTTTCAGAAACTCACTGTCAAGGACATTTTATGTACTTTTCAAACTCATGTAATATCCTTGAAATTTGTTCCCATTGCTAAATGTAGCATTCTCTTCTTTCAGTAGAGTACTTGACTTAAATATATTTAAAGGAACATGAGATTCCCTAAGTAATAAATAATTTATTTAAGGATCTTATTCTTAGGGCTCTGCAAATTTGCCAAATGAAAACCAAAGGGGTGGTGAGTGCCAGTGCTGGGCTAGAGCTGCAGACTGAATGCTGTGGGCCCTCAGCTGTGCCAGTGAACCTTGAGTAAGGCTCTGCGGTCAAACTTAGATTAATTTAGGGAATGGCTAGTTTGAACTAGATGATGATTTATTAAGAAAGCAGTTTCAGTGGTTAAAATTATGTATATACACACACACACACACACACACACTGACCAAAGTGACGAAAAAGTACGTGTGTGTGTGTGCGTGTGTGTGTGTGTATTTTCACAGGCTAAGGCCTGACAGTATTTACTAAACACCTTTAATAGATAAGGACCATTTGACATTATTAGGTGGGGTTTGCTAATCCTGTGATCTCAGACAGTTTATGTGTTTCTGCTTTTGGATTCCTTTTGATAGCTAATGAAAGGCTACAGGCACATGATACTGTGTTAGCATTTTACATTTTAAAAGAGTCACTACATTTCTGAGTAGTTACTTTGGGGAGTACATTGTGGCTGTCCCTGGGCAAGTGGACATTTTACTCATCTAGTTCAAGTGCTGTATTTCATGAGTACTTTGACTGTGGGAATCACTGTGCTGCGTGCTGTGAGTAATGCCAGGTAAAAAGATGAGAATGTTCCAGTCCGTGGAGTGTAAAGGACCATGGAAAAGCTCCGTAAACTCAACAAGCCAAAACAACCATTTACCTGTCTGACATTTTATTAGCAGACCGTAGTGGCCAGTCGCAGAAGAGAAGGGAGGAGAGAGAGGGAGAGGGAGGGGGAAGGGGAGAGGGAGAGAGTGGGGGAGAGGGAGGGGGGGGAGAGGGAGAGAGGGGGAGAGAGAGGAGAGGGAGAAGAGAGCGAGGAGGGGAGGGGGAGGAGAGAGGGAGGGGGGAGGGGAGAGGAGAGAGTAAGAGTTAAGAGTAAGAGAGGGAGAGGGGGAGGAGGAGGGTAAGAGAGGGTGAGAGGAGGAGAGAGAGTGAGAGTAAGAATAAGAGAACAAACACGAACAGGGTATTGATATTTATGGGCTTAACACAGGATGAGGAGGAGCAGGGCGAGTGGGCTGTTACTTCTTCATTGGCCAAGAGTTCGGGCCACTTCAGGGATTGGAAGGTGCTGCGCCATTCACAGGAATTGGAGGTGATGGTTCGCGCACCATTCAGTGCGTCATGGACCTGAGCTCCCGGAAGAGAAGCAGTCTGGGCGCCATCTTTACCAACATGGAGCATGCTCACAGTTGCTTATTAGAGATAAAAGAATCACATGGAGTTATTAACTGGATGAGCATATATGTATATGTAACAGACAACTCTTTGAGTTATGCAGGCATAATATCAAATAGCACACTGGACATAGTAGACGAATAAGTAGAGCAGAGCCTGATTGCAAGGACCTTGCAAATGTGAGACAATGTAGTTGTACTCTGTTTTGTGAGTGGTGGGGCTTAAGCAATTGAAGATTCTTGAGGTAGGAACTCATCAGATGTAAAGGTGTTTTTTTTTTTTTTTTTTTTTTTTTGGTGCTGGGGATTGAACCCAGGACTTTGTGCATGCAGGGCAAGCACTCTACCAACTGAGCTATATCCCCAGCCCCCATATGTAAAGGTATTTTAAGCACATTCAGTCTTGTGGTACATAGGATGGTTTGGGGAGAATGGTTGTTGGCAGTGTTCTTAGTACACTGAGATGTTGGTAATTCCATTTATATTTAAGATAAATTCCTGAGGGTGGAATTGCTTCATCAAAGGACTTGCCATTAAGATTTTTCTGCAACAAATTACTGTATTATTAAGAGATATCCTCTTTCTTAGGCATAGTGAAATTTAAGAGATATTAGAAGGCTACATACTTATATTAGAAGATATATTATTTATATTAGAAGATTATATCAAAATACATAGGAAGGATGGTAATGTACTTTTTTCAATTAAATTTTGTTTTTCTTTTCAGGTTGCAAAAGGAACCCCTCTTGTTGATGGAAGAAGACTCAAGTATAGATTAAATGGTGATTTTTTTTTTTTTTTTTTTTTTTTAATGACTCAAGTTGACTTGAAAATTTAAGGAGTTGCACTCCTTAAACTGTCACAGCTGATTACACTAATCAATAGAAAATTATCTCTTAGTTTTGAAGGACATGCTAATAAACTACTTATACCTGTAGCCAATGTATAAAACTTATGCCATGAAAAGTAACAGCCACCTCAGTCGTTCCTGTTATCTAGTTTTCTTATGTTTTTCTTTCCACATTTTTTTAAATTGGTGCATTATAGTTGTACCTACTTTTTTTTTTTGAGAAAAAGGAAAAAGAAGTTTTATTGTTTTGCTAGCAAAGGAGAAACATAGGGGCCTCCTGTCCCAGAGGCTGTGATTCTGCCCATCAGGGAGAAGGGTTTTTTTTTGGTGCTGGGGATGGAACTCGGGGCCTTGTGGAGCTATAACCCCAGCCCCAAGAAGGGTTTTGTTTTAAAGAGGTGGTTCAAAGGCTACATTTCACAGTTGTCTGTCCAGAGGTATAATTCACTTGTTAATTTGGAAGATAGTCATTTCTGTGATCTTCTGAGTTACTTCATTCCAGTGGTGGGTGTATGCTCAAGGACAGATAACTCTGTCTAGGATGGGGAAGAAAGGTAACCTGTTTGCCCTGACATTAGGGAGGGGGAAAAATTAGGGAGGAGGAGGAGCAAGAGGGCAAGAAGGAGAGAAATGTTACAGTGGCAGAGCAGCAAGGGTTATAGTCAAAGCATAAAATGGACCACTGTTACATTTCCCCACTGACAATTTCTACATTTCTATGGAAAGGGAGCAACAACATCTCTAAGCTGTTCTTGCTGGAAATGACCCAGAGTCATTGTTCTCTATCAGGTGAGGCATGGACAGTTATTAGTTTTTAGTAATCAGGGCAGACCAGAGGTCCATGGTGGCAGTTGGTGGGTAACTAGTCAAGGCATCATATGGCAGGGATCATGCTAAGACAACAGTGAACAAGACAGGAAAAGCATTACTTCTTTTTTTTTTGTAAACTATTAGCACAAAAGGAATTAGTATTTCAGCCAGACTCTGAAAACCATGAAGTCAGTAACTCAATCATGTCAGTGAAAAACAGCTTGAGTTAATCTATGGAGGAGGTTAGGAAGATTTGTAGGTCTGAGATCAGGCTCAGATTGACTCTAGAATCCTTTGTGATCATCATTATTATTATGCACTCTCACACAAGAACCCTACCTTTATACCGTCCAGCTTTAATTACTTTTGTGTACATCTTAAGTTATATTAAAAAAAAAAAACCATTATCCTTTTAAATGATTAGGACTGTGCTTTGGCTCTACTCTGTTGTTACATATTTGTACACGCACACAACATACCAATATACAGTTTAGTTTTCTTAGCCTCATTAGCACTACTTAAAATACTGTACTTGTCTAGGGTTTCATCATTTGAAGCACTCCCATGGCCTGAGAGAAGCCCTTTACTGGTGTGGGCATCTTGGCCACTCTGACCCTGGGAGCTGTTCCTGCCCCTGCTCACTTGGTTCCAGCTGCATGGGTCTGAACTGTGTTTTGAATTTGTGCCTTTGCCTGGAAAACTTTTCCCCAAATGTCTGATAGCTACTTTTTTTTACTTTTGTTACATCTCTGCTCAGAGAAGCCTTTAGGTCCCTTTCTTTCCCTTGCCCTATTTTATTGTTCTCTCTTGGCAGTTTGCCTTCCCACATCAATGTATTTATCTGTTCTTTGGGGTCCCCACGCTAGAATGTAGTTGTGTGGGCTGAGGCTTGATCTTGTTCCCTGTTGCTCTCTTGGTGCCAGTAGATGAGTGGGCACTAGTGGGTGCTCATAGATGTGGGCACTAAGGCAGGATGAAGTGGTCCTACGTAGCAGTTTGAGAAATGGGCAGATGTCGCCCCCTGTTGGCTGGGTGCCTCCCGTGGTGTAAGAGTATATACTGAGGGGATCAGTCCAACTTGGCCATTTGAAGACTTTGATAAAGTACCATTAACTTGATTTTAGGGCACGTCTATGTCGTAATCTTTTAATGAGTGTTTTACTAGACTAAATGGAGTGTTTTTATTTTCTTGGGAACTATATTACAAATACTCTTCAACTTAAGATGTGGTTATGTTTTCACAAACCCATCTTAAGTTGAAAATAGTGGAAGTAGAAATGCATTTAATACATCAAACTACCTAACATCTTAACTTAGTTACAGTCCACTGGAGCCTGGCAGTCATTCACCCTGTGATGCTTGGCTGACTGGGAGCTTTGGCTTGCTGGCACACTTTAGCACCAAAGAGAATAGCACCACTAGCCTGGGAAGAGATCCATTTAGGAAATATGGTTTCTACTGAATGTTTTTTGCTTTTGTACCATGTAAGGTGGGAAAATTGTAAGTCTAACCACTTAAGTCAGGAACTGGTCTGTGTGTGTAAATATTTTTTTGTGTGTGGTACTGGGGATTAAACTCCAGGCCTCTTGCGTGCTGGGCAAGTGCTCTACCACTAAGCTATGATTCCAGCCCTTATCTGTATCTGTTTGAATGTCTTTTTATCCTGTCCATGCTTTTTTCTAACTTTGGATATTTTTTGTTTAGTGCTTTATCCAGTATCTAGTCTATCTGAAATCACTTTACTGGGTTCTAAAAGGGAAGCAAAGATATTTTAGATGCCTCCTGCATTTTAATGTCATGAGAAGCATCTATTGTAGCTCAGTGCCAGATATTGGTGGGTTCTTAAAACTTGTTTGCTGATGCTGGCAGACTTTTTGTTTGCTTTCACCAAACTCCTTGCTAATGGAACAAATTTTAGAATCTGTGACACTCCCCTTCTCTTTGGTTGTGTGTGCCCAGCCAGTGAAGTGGAGTCTGGGGAAAGATGGGTTTACTTTTTGCTATCAGGTCTCAGGATATTAGTGTTCTGTGGGTTTCTTTCTAGGGTACAGTTTATTTCCTTCTAAGTGATGCTGTTTTGCTTTTGTTTCCTTCCCTTAGAGGGGTGTCACACAGAGACTTAGTTAGCACTTGGACATGGAGTTCTGGTCTAGTTGCCTGATCCCTTAGGAACGATTGCTCTAAGCTAGAGTAAAATAAGGGAAAAAGGGAGGGGAATCAGATATCACAAAGAAATAGGAGGAGAATAGAGAGAAAGGGTGGGGAGGAAGAGGAGATTGAAGTAGAGGAGATGATATTTCCATTTGTATTTCATTTTAAAAAGATGAACTCAGCTACTGTGTATAACTATAATGCTCTAATAAAAAGGAAAAAACCTTCCTCTTCTGGTTATTCTGGTTGCAGTATTAAGAAATTTCTTTTCATAAGATTTTGCCACTTAAGAAATTTCAAATAATTATTTTTAATCCACATAGCTAGAGAGCAAAAAAAACTGCTTTAATCCACCATTTCTTTTCTTTTAAATTTTATGGGAGTTGAATGAATATATTTAAAAGTTAAAGTTAAAAATATTCGTGGGAATAAACTAATGAGGACATAAGTAGTAAATAAATTAGAAATGACTTTTTCACTTTATGAAAGCTTTTGACTTTAGAATTCTAGTATAAATAAGGTCTGCTTCTTTTTTGTGTTTGAATATTTATCCAATTTGATGACTTAGCTTTCAGGCACTTGGCTCCCATAAGCAAAACTATTTCTCCAGCCAAAAGACAAAATAGTTCACGGTGTCTCTCTGTATGGGTCAGCGGCAGCAGGACTAGTTCGAGGAGTCTCAAGGCTGCTTTCTAATCTGGCTGTGTGGGTGAATGTCCCTGCTAGGTCCTCACATCCCAACTTTACCAGACGGTTGTTTGATTGCACTTTGAGGGTGGGGTCTTGAATGTTAGTTCTAGATGATAGAATATGACTAAAACCTTTGGAAGCCGTTATTGACAAGTTAATTCAAGTATAAATACTTATAATTTTACAGCAACTAAAATTGCCTTATCATTCAGTAATGACATTAGATTTTAAAATGTGTGCATGGCCAAGCTCTGTTAATACTTAGCCATCTAGAGGTTGGGGATATAGCTCAGTTGGTAGAGTACTTGCCCTGCATGCACAAGGCCCTGAGTTCATTCTACAGCACCAAAAAAATTAAATAAATAAATAAAATAAAATAAAAAATCTGATTTTGGGTTGAGAGTTTATATTAAATGCATTTTGAGATTCTTTTTTTAAAAATATTTTTAATTTTTTAGTTGTATTTGGACACAATACCTTTATTTTATCTATTTTTAAGTGGTGCTGAGAATTGAATCCAGGGCCTTGCATGTGCTAGGCAAGTGCTCTACCACTGAGCCATAACCCCAGCCCTGCATTTTGAGATTCTTAACAGTGAATTTTTGTGAACTTCAGCTTTCCCTTAATTAAAAGCAGATAATGATTGCTTATAATGAAAAATAATAAATATGCTAAAATATTTGAAAAATTGTACAAGAGTTATGGTATTGAGGATTACGCCTCAGATATTGCTTATTTGTAGATTTGTGTCTATTTAGTCAGAATCATGAAAGTAAGACAAGTGACACTGCATTAGCCGGGTGCCAGGGTACTCAGAGACTGAGGTGGGAAGATCTCTTGAGCTCTAGAGTTCCAGACCAGCCTGGGCAACATAATGAGACACTGTGTTCAAACCAAACTAACCAAATAAACCCCAGAACCAAAACCAACACATTGCATTGTTTTATAACGATGTAAATTTTATGTGAGCCCTGGGTTAATATAACCCCCCATCCAATTTTTTTCTCTCTTAAAGGATTCTATGCATTTATGTTGACATCTGCAGTCATCGGGACATCTCTCTTCTGGGGTGTTGAGCTTTATTATGTGTACAACCATTTCCTTCAGTTTGCCCTTGTAGCCACTATTTTTTCAGTGATCTTGAGTATTTACCTCTACGCTCGCTCTTGGAAAGCACCCAAGGATGAACTGTCTCCTGCCAGCGCTGGTGAGCAGTGGTGAATCGTGGGTTAGATGAATGCCAGAGCCCTCTGCAGCCATTTCTAGACTTGAATAGATGACTGCCCCCTCACCCCCACGTTTCCCTTCTAGCTTCATTTTATGGGAAAAGAAGAGAAATATGAAAAAACAAAAAGATGGAAAAAAAAAAGCTAAAGAAAAATGAATTTAGAAGAAAATATTAATTTTTTCTCTTATACTTTTCTGTTCCTTTAGTTGTTTGATGACAATAAATACTTTTGTAAACTTTTGAGAATCACAATTTATAACATTATTTTGTCTAAAATAGTCAATACTTTGGTTGATTCTGACCTAAACTGTTTAAGCGTTTTTAATAAAGTTGCTTATTTTAAAAAATTGTACATTTAAAGAACTTCTGGTTCCTTCAAAATGGGGGCCTTCAAAGGGTGTAGTCTGTGCCCTTCTGCTGAGGCTGCATCCCCAGCTCCCTGCGTACTGTGGGATCCTCCTACCTTTTACCACCAGAACTTTCCTAGGCTCTTGTAGACAGCTGAATTGGGACCCCTGGATAATAGGTGGCTATGAGATTTTAGAGCCTCGTTTGGAACACCGTTTGGGTAAAATCTTTTCCGTTCTCAGGAAATGCTGTCTATGATTTCTTCATTGGCCGTGAATTAAATCCTCGAATTGGTGCTTTTGATCTCAAATACTTTTGTGAATTGCGTCCCGGATTGATTGGATGGGTATGTCCTTTTTTACTTTTTAAATTTAATAATAGAAATTTTTCTTGCATTTAGAAAGAAATGTAGATAATTTTAAAGTAAGAAGTAGGCACTGTGTTTTTAGGAATAATTATAGCTTTCCATATTTTGTTTATTTAACACAAAGTGTTTTCTGTAATATTTTCACTTTATATTTATTTATTTATTTTTTAAAACTCTTTTTCTAAAAATTTTTGTAGTTGTAGATGGATAGCATTCCTTTATTTTACTTGTTTATTTTAATGTGGTGCTGAGGATCGAACCCAGTGCCTCACCTGTGCTAGGCAAGTGCTCTGCCACTGAGCCACAGCCCCAGCTCCTTTCATTTCATTTTATTTTTTTAATATATATATTTTTTAGTTGTAGATGGACACAATATCTTTATTTTGTTTATTTATTTTTATGTGGTGCTGAGGATTGAACCCAGCACCTTGCATCTACAAGGCAAGCACACCACCGCTGAGCCACAACTCCAGCCCCTCATTTTATTTTTTATTTTATTTTATTTTTTTAATGTTTATTGTTTAGTTTTCGGCGGACACAACATCTTTGTTTGTATGTGGTGCTGAGGATCGAATCTGGGCCGCATGCATGCCAGGCAAGCGCACTATTGCTTGAGCCACATCCCCAGCCGCCTCATTTTATTTTTATTGAAATCATTTTACCTTTATGTAGGAAAGTGAGAGTGTAGATGAATTAATGTAAGAAAAAATGTATTTTCCTTCTCTTTTTGAAAAAAGCCTATTTTTTTTTTTTTTTTTTTTGGTACAGGGGATTGAACTTGGGAGCACTCGAACACTGATTCACATCCCCAGCCCTATTTTGTACTTCATTTAGAGACAGGGTCTCACTGAGTTGCAGAGCACCTCCCTGTTGCTGAGGCTGGCTTTGAACTTTTGATCCTCCTGTCTCAGCCTCCAAAGCCACAGGTATTATAGGTGTGCACCACTGTGTCTGGCCCTAAAAAAAAAAAAAAAGCCTAATTTCAAACTTGCAGTAGAGTTATGAAAATAAAGAGGTCTCTTGCTGTCCTCATTCCCCTTCCCATAGTGTTAACATCTGATCTACCACAGTATGGTGATCGGTAACAGCAAGTTAACATTAGTGGTTGCTGAGTCTTTGTTTGTCTCTAGTGAGAGACAGTTTTTTGAAGAATACTAGTTGGTTATTTTATAAGTGTCCCTCCGTTTGGGTTAGTCCAGTATTTTCTCATGTTTGGAGTGAGGTTATAAATTTTGGCAAGAGCAGCACAGAAGTGACATTATATCCTCAGTGCATTGTGGCCAGGGGTTCCTGGTATTGATACCTCGTCCCCAGTGGAGGGTTCGTGGTTAGGGCAGTGTCTGCTGGGCTTCTCGGCTGGGAAGTTCCTTCTTCCTCTGAGTAGTGCTTGGCATCTCTGGGAAGGTCCTTTGAGACAATATTCCCCTCTTTTATTTCAGGTGGTTATTAACTTAGTGATGCTTTTGGCTGAAATGAAAGTACAGAACCGTGCTGCTCCATCCTTGGCAATGATTTTGGTTAACAGTTTCCAGCTCCTGTATGTGGTGGACGCCCTCTGGAACGAGGTAATTAATTTTAGGAGCCCAGGCCTTGGAGTCCGGTGGCTTTGACAGTGGGTGAATGACCTGACCTCTGGGAGTCTTGCTGTCTGCACACAAAGAGGGGGAATCCAGCCTCCTCCAGCTTGCTGTGAGGTGGTGGGAAGTGCCACTGTGTGAGGGCGTGGAGGTGCTGCACTGAGCAGGGCTGATGCCAGGTTTCTAGGCTTTTGGCCACACATCCATGTGTGTCAGCAAGCATTTATTTAAAAATAAAATATTGTAAATATTTAAAATTGGTAGATCTTGGCATCTGTTTTTTTGAGTAGTGGCCGATTCACATAACTAAAATTTAACTGTTTAATTACTGTATCACATGGAAATTGGTAATCATTTAATTAGAATGGTGTTTTAGGATTGTCAAGAGGTAATTGGTAATCATTTAATTAGAATGGTGTTTTGGGATTGTCAAGAGGAAGCTAAAGAGGAAGATTTCTGATTTTATAATCCATCTGGTTAGAGCCTCACTTTCTATTTTGAAACATGAACAATATTTCCCCATTGTTCATGTTTCAAAATAGAAAGTGAGGCTCTAACCACATGGATTATAAAATCAGAAATCGAGATACATCGAGGAGACCAGCTTTATTTCAAAAGTTGTTTCCAACTTGTGGCCATTCTCATAATTGATAGGCCACTAATGATTTCTGTGGCATGAAGGCTGGTAAATGTTTTGCTGGTCTTCTCTGTCTCAACTGAACATATTTCTTTTAGAAAGCATTTCTTCCTCAGCCCTATGTTAGATATATTTTTATCATATTTATTGGTATCTTTGCAGTCACCTTCTCCATATTACAAGTTTTCTTTCAGTTTTAAAAACAAAATTAGCAGGCCTACATTCTTATGTCCCCAAATAAGTTTTTATGACACTCAGCTGACATTTTGGAGAGAAATCTCCTCTCCTTTGGAATCGGCACTTCTCCCCTTCCTTACCCTCTCCTGAGGCTGATCTTTAATTTTGGCTTTCCATGCAGAACCATAAAGAGTGAGTTTGAAAGTTTGGTATTGATATTTTGGTAATCCTCTTGTTCATCTTTTTTAAAGAAAAATATTTATTTTTTAGTTGTAGTTGGACACAGTACCTTTATTTTATTTATTTATTTTTATGTGGTGCTGAGGATGGAACCCAGGACCTCCCGTTTGCTAGGCAAGTGCAAGTGCTAGTGCTCTACCGCTGAGCTACACCCTAGCCCCCTTTTCTTTAGGAGGATTAGGACCGCTTTGAAGTTCAACAAACCTCATTTATAAGTAGAGGGATTGATGTTACCCCTGGTTACAGGTTGTTGTTGAACTCCCCCACCCCTTCGCATAGACTCTGCTCAGAGCTTTGTGCGCTCTGAAGATGGTGATGGCCTTTGATACTCAAGTCCTTTAGCATGAATTCCAGATCCACCCCAAATAAAGTGTGCTTTTGAATTTAAAAGAGTAACTCTTGGTATTGCCAGTGTAGGTCTGTCTGCTGTGATGTAGTAGCTCCTGAGGAGCACATAGATTACATTTCACAAATGATATTTCACTTTTGCTTTATCTCACCTCAGATTTGTTTTTGATTGGTTGTCAGTAATGATTCCTTCTAGTTTCTTCCTTCTTTTTGTTTTGTTTTGTGTGTGTGTGGTGCTGGGGATTGAACCCAGGGCTTTGTGAATGTGAGGTAGACAGTCTACCAACTGAGCTGTATGCCCAGCCCCTTCCTTCATGCTTTCTGTCTTGTGGTAGATTTGGAAATCTTTTGCATCTTAAGGCAAAGCTCTTTAAGGCAACATTAACAGAGCCCGGGGGTGGGGGATTGGGCTGGGAGGTTGTTCGCTGTGTATCTTCTTGTCTCAGCTGTCAAGCTTCTCCAGGAAGGGACTTGATTTTATGATTTTCTTCAGCCACAGGTAATTAGCAGATGCTTAATAGCTTTCTTGAAAGGTCAGTTGGTATAAATTCCTCTATACGAAACTGCCTCACCTTAAGAAAAACCAAGAATGCCAATTTAAGTACACACGACAGGAGGAGCTTGTCTTGGGATTGCCCTGAGGCTCCAGGAGGGGTGCCCCTGAGGTCCTGCCCACCTGGCATTGGGTGCTTAGGCTTTGGTCCTTCTTACTTCCACCCTCTTGGGCCCTGGCTGTTATCCGCATCTGCTTTTGTCTGGTCCCTTTTTAAAAGAATCGCCTTTATCCTGTTTTGAACCCGAGACCAGATCCAGGTCTTGAGGGTTGATATCTTTTTTGCATTCTTTCTAGGGACAAAATAAAGCTCTTGAGGTATCACTCTTTTCTTTTAAAACTAGAGCTCAGATCCTTCAATAGAGCTTGTACTAGCTAATCTTTCTACATCAGGAGCATACACTGAAGTTTAGAGGTCTCCTTCGCCAGGCTGGGTGAATTTGATGTTGGAGGTGTCTGGATTGCTTGGGTCCAGGTCCTGAGGTGATCTGGCTCTAGCAATATGCTCATGCTAGACAACCCCCCAGAGAGGATTGCACTTTTGTTAATTTACCAGGAGGGTGAAGCAATTGACCATGTTACCAGGTAGCTTATTTCTTCTGTGGAAAATGCATATGAGAAGCCAGATGGGGTGGGCTGCTTGGGAGGCTTAGGCAGGAGGATTGCAAACTTGGCAATTTAGTGAGACCCTGTCTTGGAATGAAAAAGGGTTGGGGATGTAGCTTGGTGGTGGAATGCTTTTGAGTTCAGACCCCAGTAATGAAGAGGAGTGGGGCGGGGAGGAAGGAAGGAAAGAAAAGCCAGGTGATGATCAGAAATTAGATTGGTGCCCCTGGAATTGAAACAAAGGGAACTGGCAATTTCATTATTCCTTCTTCAGACACATTTTGAACACTTCTCCATGTTGTGCTGGGGTGACAAAGATGAAAACATGGTCCCCACTTTTGGAGGGTTATGGTTCAGTGGAGAGAGACTGGACAAGTAAAGTAGCAGGGGCATCTGAGAAGTGGAGGGAGGAAGGCTGCAGGGGGCAAGGCTGATCTGTGGTTGGAGGAGGGGAAAGTGGGTGGAGGGGCCCTTTGGGGTCTGCTATTACAGGGCTGCGGACTAGGGGTAGAGCACAGCAGAGTGCAGGCCAGGGGAATCATAGCTCCCTGTTTTTTAACAAAATTTTGGTTGGTGTGTCCTCCCAGAGCCCTTCATATTTGACAGTACTAGCACAGTATTTGAATACTTTAAACTTGGAAGCTTTTTCTTTCCTTCCCCTGTCTATGTCCTTACAGGAAGCCGTGTTGACGACCATGGACATCATCCACGATGGGTTTGGATTTATGTTGGCCTTTGGAGATTTGGTGTGGGTTCCATTTATCTATAGCTTCCAAGCCTTTTACTTAGTCACTCACCCTCATGAGGTATCTTGGCCTGTAGCTGCTGGGATTATTGCTCTGAAACGTGAGTATTAAGCTCAGCTTCTGGGTAACTATGTGCTGTGGGCCAAGTCTGCTGTGCCCTGGTATCTACCTGTTTGTAATGTGCCATTTTAAATGGTCATGATTAGCTCAGGTTTGAAGTGATTTGTGATGGATGAGTAATAAAAAGATTCTGCATCTTGTGCAGACAATGGATGCTTCATGCGTCTGTTCTTTAGTAGGTCTCTAAACATAATATTTAAACAAAACATCTTGTTTTAAAATTTAAAAATTTGAATCATGATTTATTTTTTCTGTTGAGTGCCTACTCTTCTGAGTCGTTATTTTAAAAATGGGAAGATTGGTCTTGCCCTCAGAAAGCTCAGAGTATTCTCACAGGAGAAAAGACGCATGTGGGTGAGCGCCAGTGTGGGGCTTGGAGTTTTAGGTACCGAGGACTAGTGGGAACAGGCTGGGGTTGTAGCTCAGTGGCAGAGCTTGCCTAGCGCATGAGGCACTGGGTTCAATCCTCAGCACCACACATAAATAAGGAAAATAAAGGTCCATTGCCAGAAAGGTCTATTGCTAGAAAAAAAATAATGGAATGGAGATGGACAGGGAGCATGTCAGCAGGGTGAGTGGTGGGGAGAGGGAAGTGAGTTTGGGAAGTGAGGGGTCCAGTTTAGCTTTGGCTGGAAGCCTGCCAGGCCCAGTCATACATTTCACTTCAGGATGGATTTTCTTCAGTCCTTTGTCATTAAATCATTTATTAAACTCCTCCACCAGAGGCTGTGCAAGATAAGCATTGAACTTCATTTATCTATAGCTAGTTTTGCTAGCCTAATCAGTGTCCATGGTAAAAGAAGAAATCTTTGTGAAAATTAAAATTTAGTTTTGTCTGGCTTGGTGGCACATGCCTATAATCCCAGCAGCTTGGGAGGCTGAGGCAGTAGGATCATGAGTTCAAAGCCAGCCTCAGCGAGTTAGCAAGGCCCTGTCTCTAAATAAAATATAAAAGAGCAGTGGTTAAGCACCCCTGGGTTCAAACCCTGGTACCAAAAAAAAAAAGATTTGGTTTCACCATTGGTTTGGTTATCTCTATCAAGTGTGCCTGGGTGTTATTCAGAGCAGTATTATATATTTTACAGTTAAGCTAAAAATACGGAATAGACGTATTTTTATTTATTCAGGACTGACAGTACAATAGGTAAGTCAGGGCCTATTGATGTCAACATTTTGAAATTTAAATAAAGCTACCAACTTGTAGGTTTGCAGTGGGATTCCACATAGATTTGAAGTGGTACTGGTTCTAAGCTGGTGTTTTATTAATAAAGTGTTCATGTTAGGTATCAAAACTAACAGATAGCATATAATTTTGATTACACCAAACTCTAGCACTGATTTTATTGTCGTGGGCTTTCTTAGATTTTATTTTGTTTGGGGATGTGATTGCATTTTGCCTTTAAGGTATATAATGAGAGAGATTTCAGAAGAGTTGCTTTTTGACATTCTGGGCTTGAGAGTTTTCAAATTGTTTGTAAAAATCAGAATGTTCTCTGCTTTGAACATTTCCTCAGAGCCCTGAAATAATTTCTGAGAGAAATTACAGATAATTTTATGTATTAGGTTATATCTAAATTAACAAAAAACTATTTTAAAATTACAGTTTGTGGATATGTAATCTTCCGATGTGCAAATTCTCAGAAGAATGAATTCCGGAAAAATCCCACTAATCCAAAGCTTGCTCGTAAGTAGTAGTTTATATTTGTATGATGTATATTAAATGAAGATTTTATGTCTCTTTTTTAGAGATCATTAAAAATGTATTTTTGTTTTTATATAGATTTAAAAACCATTCGTACTTCTACGGGAAAAAATCTTCTGGTTTCTGGATGGTGGGGCTTTGTTCGCCACCCCAATTACTTGGGTGATCTCATCATGGCCCTGGCGTGGTCCCTGCCTTGTGGTAAGCATTTCAGCCCTTTGAAAGATGTGTGTGTGTCTTTAGTTGGGACAGAGTGGGCAGGGGTCAGCGTGAGTCTTCTGCTGACAGTGGTGGGTTGGGATTGCCTCAGCTGAGCTTCTCCGGAGCTGGGTTCTGGTTTTTTGTCCATGCAACAACTTATTTACCCCGCTTCTGTGGGGAATTGGAATTCACAGAGCCTGAAGTTTTACTTTGAACTTCTACAAATAAAATTTTGAGTTTTAAACTGTGCCTGGTTTTTTTCTACATAGAGTACATAGATTCTGGAAAACTGTGATTCTTAGAGAATTTGAGGAAAGGCAGGAAAAACTGCAGTGTAGGGAAAATAAAAATGTCCAATGCTTTTGACTGTTATTTTCCACAGGTTTTAATCACATCCTGCCTTATTTCTATGTGATTTACTTCACCATTTTGCTTGTCCACCGAGAAGCACGCGATGAGCACCAGTGTAAGAAGAAGTACGGCCTGGCGTGGGAGAAATACTGCCAGCGCGTGCCCTACCGCATCTTCCCGTACATTTACTGATTCTGTTCTGGTGATTAAAAATGCTCCCATTGTTTAGGCTTCCATTTGTGAAAACAAGGAAAAAAAAATCCAAACTCATTGCACTGACAGGATCTGTAAGTTTTGAGTCAGGACTCTAGAGCCAAGTAGTATGTCTGTTAATATAGCCATGTGTATTTTTATTAAATTAATAACAATGTCAGGAACTTTACAAATAACAATGTTAGAATTTGCTTTTAATAGGAAATTTTCAATCCTTAAAAATTTGAAAAAAAAAAAAAAAACAAAGCTAGTCTTAAATGCACTGAAAAGAATACTATTGATATTTATAGTTTTTAATTCCAAATTTTGATTTTTTTTTTCCCTTTTGCCAGTTGGTTTTTCTTAAGTGAAAACACTGTTCCATTTAGAATACATTTGTGTTTCATTGCATTAAGAAAACAATTTCATTTGCTTCTCTTTAAATCATTTACAAGTTATGTGATTTTTAAAGGGATTCGCTGTACATGGAGAGTGATGGCAGGTTAGGAGCAGACACTGTTTAAAGAGGCCCATTGGTAGCAGTTGGCTTAACTTCAACTTCTGAAACTGCATTTGAAAATGTACATACATAGCTTATTTTTATGTAATATATGGTGACTTCAGATTTTTCTGTACAGTATTTTGAATGTGAGATAATTGTCAGGACTAAAGTAGCTTTTTAACAAAAACATTTTCAGTATTTTAAATTAAGTTTTGTAAAGTAATACATGTGAATTAAAAATTTTGAAGCAATTAGAATTCATTTAATATTGTATAGAAGATGCTCTTAAAACATAGGAAAGGTATTTTTTCTTAATCCAAAGTTTGTGAATTTGGCTTTGCTACCTCAATTGCAGGTGTGTGTTTGCCTTTATAAACTCTTACAAATAGAAAAAGTAGAATAAATATATATTTTTGGAGAAACATTACTATTTAAACATTTTTTTTTACAAACATTGGTGTTCGAAAATTTGCCATTTAAGGCTACTATTTTTATATATTTTTTTGACTTTTAAAATTCAACAGTGTTTTTGCTACTATTCATTTAAATTGAAGAGTGATTTTGCTATTGTTTAGCTCATGCAGTTTATACTGTATTTTGTCCACATGTCCTTTAGGTCCACAAAACCTTGAAAGGAGTGCTATCTGAAAACAAGGCGTTAACTTAAAATTGCTTCTTTTAATAGATGTGCATAAAGGAAATTTAACCTTTAAATTCTAGTGAAGTTGATGTAGTCTCATTCATTATTAATTGTCCTATAATGGAACAGTAGCAAATTCACCAAACTTTTGTATTAAAAACTAATTGTTCTCAGTATCTTAAACATAGGGGAATGTAATACTTATAGTGTATGTTTGGGTTTTAATTCTACATTTTATATATGAGCCATTTAGATATGCAGTGTTCATCCTACCCTGCAATTTGAAGTATCTATAACCTAGCTTATGTTAATGTGATCGTGGAGTTGGTTTTCTCTAGCGTTCTGCATCCTGTAATGTTTGAACATTGCTTTGGTGAAATTGTCAGTGTTTTATCAGTACTGATGTATGCAAGCAAATTTTTTTGTTGCCTTTTTTTTTTTTTTAAGTTATGCTTTTCTCCTGGTATTGGAAAGTGGTGTTCTAGCAGGTTCTGGGCTGGATCACAGGGAGGTTTTGGGGGAGGATGGAGGACATTCAGTTCTTTTCCTGGCAATGAAAAAGGTTTGTTATCAGAAGAGTACTGCAGTGCTTGGGCATCAGCTACAGTTTGGTTTAATTTTGCTTTTGACATGTTTTTTTGACAAGCTTTATAATGAAGTTTTAAGTTGGAAATAAAATTTAAAATAAAAATGTTGCTTTGATTACTTTGATCCTTATTTTATTTTTGCCTGCAACTTTGGGATTATTGTCACCAAGACAAATCCTTCACTCACCCTCCCCGCCCCCTGCTCTTTCTAGGATTATTCCTCTGGGACCTTCCTGGATCACTGGGCATCCAAATGGCAAACTGGGTCCCTTGGCCAGTTGCTGTTTATATTGAAGCTGTCACAATGTTAGAGCTTGAAAGGGTAGTGGTGAGGGAGTGGGTAACTCCCGGAAAATGGTTGTGTATTTAGGATTTGCAGTTTGAGAAATGCTAAAAACTAAAATAATACCTTCAAATGAATAGCTATTAATCATAGAGGCATTTGTGTTTATTTAAAGACAGTACATCCTTTAAGAAAGAGGCATTTATGTCTGACAGTGCCTGATGCCCATTTGGGTTTCCAGTTGATAATGCAGCACTCAGGCTGAGCTCAGTGAGGAAATCAGACGGAGTCAGTTCTTCATTCCTCCTCCTGTCATCCCATAATATGGCAGAAGGTGTGTGTGTGTTAGAATCTGTGCTGATTAAAAATCTAGCACAGGATTCATATCTTGAAGGTCTTTAATTTTGTACTGTTTGAAGAAAAGGCCTTGTGTATTGGTGGTTTCCAGAAAGTATGGGTTGTTTTTAACAAATCCTGGATAATTTAAAAAACTTTTAGCAAATGAATTGCAACTAAGACCCCACCTTCTATCTTTTGGTAACATTGTACACTTTATCATTTTCTCCTTGGTTCCTAAGAGACAGGGACTGTCTTATAGTTCTTTTCTATAGTTACGCTCCTACTGTTGTTTTTAGACAGTATAGTTTCCTAGGCCAGAAAGCAAGTACATATTAACACTTTGTGGCTGTTTATGAGTCCAGTTTGTGGTATAAGTCCCACCCTTCCACCTCCTTATGTTAGAGAATGGATTGTTATCTTCATGTGTGACTTTCGGTATGTCCATTGCCAAAGTCCAGTGATAGTAAAATGAGGCCTTGAATTATAGCTGTCCTTCCTTTTAGAAATGCAAACCTGGGTGAGTTTAGTCTCAGCACTGGCTGTTATTAAGCTGTAAAATTTGGCTGGCATGCCCACCTGGTACAGAGCAGGGCGTCTGAGGATTATAATGGAATTCTTGTTAGTGTTCCAAAGTGTTCCAAAATGATAGTTAGAATTATAGGGTACAGTTAAGGAGATTCTTCCCATAGAAACACATTTAGATATATCAATCCTGTTTATGGAATTCTCATGATTTGTTTTTGTAGTCTAGTGAGGTCAGAACCAAGGCTGCATTTCTTTTAAGTAAGGAAGGCTCTTCCATTTTGTTTTAGAAGTCTGTAGGCCAGTAGTGTAGAGTATTCCAAAGGATGTGTATTGCATTTTATATAAAACACAAACCACTAACTTGAGTTAAAAGCTTTTTAGAAATATTCCCTAATAACTTTGCTGGGTACCATGGTTTCAAGTCAAACCTGCTGTGTTCCAGGTTATGCTGACCTGCTCGAGAGCCCAGCTGCAGACATCCAGCATTAGGTTAGAACAAAAAGCAGCTCTAAGATTCCCCCACATATTGATGTCCTCACCTACAGATGAAAGAGACTGCACCTGTCCAGTCTGGCTGACCACTCATTATCATTAGGAAGGGTGTTGATGACATTCGAGGGTCTGAACAGCATAAAGAGTCAAAACTTCAGATGGTTTGGTATGGAAGTTTATTTTTCATTCATTCTTCTCACACAGCAATGCCACCTGCATGGTGATCCAGTGACTAGGAGGTTTCGCCGTTGATAAATACACTGATGTCAGAAAGTTTGTTGGTAGACTAGTACCAGTGTTAAAAATTCTTGACCTCTCAGGTGTCTGGTAAATTGGACATTCAAAAGTATAGAGTTCTGAATCTGTCTGGTTAGAAGCATTGGGTGTTTCAGTAGAAATCTTGAAAGAGAAAAAAATCCAATAATGAAATTGCATAGTTCAAAACCAGTTAGCTCACATTTTCCCTACATGAAGTCCAGGGGATACAGTGAGGATTGAATGCGTAAGTTAATGTACTTGCACGTGGGGAATTTAATTTAGAGGAATTCCCATGGCTTTATAGTACAGAGAAATAACATTGGATGTTAATACAGCGTCTGTTTCAGATTTTAACAATCTCGGGGCTATTTTAAACGTGCGAGGTCTGAAGCTATCATAATTCCCTCTTGAGATTGCGGGTACCGGGGAGTAGGAGGAGAGGTGTGTCTTAGTGAGGGGGAGCTTAGAAGATCAGGACTTCCTGATGAACAGCTGGGCGATTACCTTTGTTGGCATAAAGTATATGTCGGGAAAGTCACAACACATTTCAAGAGGCAGCGAGTCTTCTAGTATATTTTGTTCATGATTCCATCGTGCTCCCTCAAGGAATAAGCCAAAAATATGAACTCCTTCATGAGAGGAATCCAAGCCCTGAGATGGAAGAGAGATGGTGTCAGCAGGTCCCCAGGCAGAAGCTGCCAGCCTAATAGGAACTCCCTGCGGAGATGCCATCCCAGGTGGGACCATCCCTGGTGTGTTGTCCCAAGTTTTTCCCATTCTGAGCATTTTGAATTGCAGGCTTTTGTCTGCCTTCTAGTGCTGATCCTGAATTGACAAGTATTTTCAGACAGGAAAACCCCATATTTCTACAATTGTAATCCTGAGCAGAGCTTCTTAGGAGAAATCAAGAACAGTTGTAAAATGAGCTCATTTTACTAGGCTCAAACTTTGTCACCTACCTCTACCATGGTGGCTACATTACTCAGCAGGGCTCTGAAAATTTAAAAGAGGCAGTGAAGGTTCTATATCATATCTGATTGAAATTAAATAAATCATTAAATGAATAATAAAAGGTGAAGTGAATTTCTGATGAGTGGTGTTAAGCAGAAAACCAGAGTTGCCAGCAGCTCCAATTCCAGGAGTGCCTGGGGGCTGTTGAAGCCACCTGCTCTTCTTCAGGTGTGCTGCACCTGAGGTGCTGAGTGGCCGAGCACCAAGCTGCCCAGGAGGCCTCAGCCTTCTATGGTCCGGCAGTTCTCTGAGGAGATGGATGGACACAGCTCTCCCAGACCAGCTTGTTGGCACAGAGATGAAGTGTGGAACAGCCTGTGCTGTGCTTGGTGACTCAGCTATCTACTCTGTGGATGTGACCTGCCTCGAGGTGCAAGGTGAATTCATATAAAGCACTTCATATTTTGGCTTATTCTATAAAAGACTTACTGGGAATTGTTTTGTGTAATGACTTTAACGTACAGGCTGTTTCATACACTGTGTTGACTCTAGTGTTGTCTTTTCATATACAACATGGGAGCAGTGACTCTCATGCATTCGACTTTGTTTATACTTGTGTGATTTGGACATGGAATGCATGGGTTTTTCAGAGAAAAGACATAATATGTAAGTAATTTGCAAACAGTCCATGATGAGGTGACTTAATTCTCACAAGAGCTAACCAAAGTGAATGAAAGGAATTTACCTAAATCAAATCTGATTCATGGGATAAACAGAAATAACTGAGAACATCTGATTAGATGGGTAGAGACAAAAAGCAAGTTTGGGAGGGCAGCCCACCCCCTGTGTCCCTGTGAGGCATGAGAAGAGGGCCCAGAGCAACATGCCTCCCTGAGCGTTGTGTCTGCTGGGTTGTGTAGGAAGGTGTTGGACAGGTTGAAGAGCAGGGTCAAAGCCATGGGGTCAAAGCCATGTCTGGGCTCTTTGAACCTTAATTCTGGCCTATAAAACTAACAATTTTTCATAAATAATGCAGGTAAAGAGCCTATGCGTCTCTGACACACGATAAATGCTGAGTGCAGGTTGGTAAGGGGCCTTGGTGCCATCATGACAGGTCAGGTAGGCTCTGACTTTCTGGAGGCCAGTGGCTTTGTGTTGTTCATCTTTCATTTCTAACAGCTAGCACAGTTTTGCACACATATTTTTGAGTGAATGAATTGATAAACAATTGGACAAATTTCAAGTCCAAAACACATCTGAACTTTAAATTTCTTCCACTTTGGTATCCTTGCCTAGTGGTCACTTTGTTTTTCCTAAACTTCCAGGAACAGGGCACTTACTGTCTACAAATGGATGCTGTGCTAACCACCATGGGCAATTTGGATCAAGTGGAGGCCCTGATGCTCAGTGAGTCCCCCCGGAAGCCTCTGTGGCTGGCACTCCTTTGGAGTTCTAGTAGATTTAGAGTCTAGTTCTTCATGCATCACCCCTTTAAATAGTTCTTCTCTTCTAAGTCTTTTCTAGAATGGAATCTCCCAGTATCATCCTTCTGAAAAGGTTTCCAACCTGCAATCACTCTAGATGTTCTCTGAGTCATTTCTAAGTGCAGTCTGATGCGTGCCAAGAAAAGGAAGACCAGGACTGGAGCAAGAGACCGAACAGCATGAGCCCTAGCCTCCTCCCATGACCCCAGATCCCCAGACACACTCATAACAGCACTGGAAACAAGATGTGTCCCTAGTAGACCAGAAATTATGAGATCTCTAAAGATGGATGATAGAATTAGATTAAGGAAATCAGGAAATCACAACCGGTAATGCACACAGTAAAACCTAAACAAAACAATATACCCTCCGTTCCCCCAACCCCACCCCACTACTGAATCCTATAAGCTAATCTTAAATATTGGTACAAAATTTTGAATAAAATATTATAATTAAGATGATTTGATCACTGTAAATCTTTGGATATAATTAAGCACATTGATAAGGGTTTTAAAAAGTCATGTGATTATTTCCAGAGATACCGAAAAGATCCTTCATTACATTTCGCTTTCATTCTTATTTAAAACAATCTTAATTTAGAAATTATACCTTAACAAAATAAAAGGATAAAAACTAGCTGATTATTTCAGTAGACATGGGAAAAGTGTTTAATAAATTCAATACCTACTTATGATTTAAAAAAAAATCCTTTTGACAAACTAGGACTAGGAGGCAACCTTCTTAATCTACAAAGAAGCCTATAATTGATGTAATACTTAATGGTGGAATAGTGAAGGCTATTCCCTGAGTCTTAGGAAAAAGACAAGAATGTCCATTATCACCTTGTTATTGAACATTGTACTAGAAAGAAACTGAAGAACTAAATACATGATAAGCTAGAGAAATAAAAAGAAAAACTAAATATTTAAGATTAAAAGTCTCAATATTGCTGGGGCCAGGGTTGTGGCTCAGTGGTAGAACACTTGCCTAGCATGTGTGAGGCACTGGGTTTGATCCCCTGCACCACAAAAAAATAAAAAATAAAATAAAGATATTGTGTTTATCTACAAATAAATGTATTAAAAAAAGGTCTCAATATTGCTGAGATGTCAATTCTCCAAAAATCAACTGACAACTGTCAAGAAGAGCAAAGCTAGAGGACTTCGTATGAATACACACTGTAAAGCAACAATAATTAAAATAGAACTGCGGCACAAAGACACATCAGTGAAACATATCAGTGACTGAGAAACAGGCCCAGGGATAGACAATTATTTGATCTATGACAAAATTAAAGTGGGGTAAGGATCATCATTTCAATAAAAGAAAAATGAGACTGAGTCAGTTGGGTACTACCATGCAACCCAAAAGACTTTGACTCCACCTCATACAATACACCAACTCAATTCAATGTGGATCAGAAGCATAAATATGAAAAGTAAAGTCATACAACTTCCAGAGATAACAAAAGAGAAGATTTTAGTAACCTTGCGATGGGAAGATTTCTTAGGACTTAAAAAGGAGATGGATATAGCATAGCAGACTTACACAACAAATAATTTTTGTTCAGCAGAAGACAACACTAAGTAAAAAGGAAAGTCACATACCAAGAGAAGATAAATTCTATATATTAACCTGACAAAAGGCTTATTCCAGAATCTACAAAGAACTTCAACAAATCAATATGACAAAGACTAGCCAATCAAAAGTTGGCTAAAGTCTCAAACAGGAACTTCACAAAAGGGCTTTCTGGAAGTTTTGTGAGTCTTTCTAGTAAATTATTACACCTGAAGTTTGTTTTGGGAAACTCCTAAACTAGCTATTGGTGTTAGAAGTCTTGATAGACTGTGCCCTTAACCTCAAATTTGACTAACCCCAAGTACAAGACTCATGACAAACAGCCAGTTGTACAGTACTACAAATCCTATTCACAAAAAACAACAATTGTAAGAAAACTGTTAAGAAAATAACCTGAAGATAATTTCAATGTGGAGAAAACAAAATTTCCTGAAAGATGTAAATGACCTAAACAAATGGAACAACTATGTTTCTAGATGGAAAACCCTGATATTTAAAAGACAATGATTCCTTCTTGATTTTGAGCAAACTGTTCAAAATCCTAACAGGGTGTTTAAAACAATGAAATGTGGTAAGCTCATCTTTAATGTGGCTGAGTGTGGATCTTGGAGTAGTAGATTCCTAGAGCAGATTGGCACTTAGTAAGCACAAGCGTTCAAGTAGTGGGTGGTGAGAGCACAGCAGGGCTGGGATTACCCGGAGCATATGGCTGGCTGCATGGCCACCGCTCCCAGCCTGGGCTGTCTTCCTGGCCATCCTCACTGTGTTTGCTGAGTGCTGGTTGGGGGTGGGAGGAGATTCTGCTTGCCACATGGCTGAGCTCTGGAATAAGTGGGCTGCCGGGCGCAGTTGGATGGCATTTGGACTTGAAGAGCTCTGTGCCTTATTTATCTGCCTCTCTGGTACCTACCTGGCAGGTGGTAAGTACTGAATAAAGGTTCATTGAGGGAATGAACAACTACCCTTTCCAATCCTGTCAGTACCTTAAATGCTCTCCTGACTGTGTTGAGCTTCTTTTGGATAATTATGGAGAGCTCCTCATCTTTGATGTCACTGGTGTCAGAAATCACATGGTGGGTAAAAGTGAGGCCATCCATAGAGATTCCTTGGGCTCTTCCATAGTCTTGAAGCACAGCAGAAAGAAAGGCTTTGAAGAAAAATACCAACAATTTCCTTGTGAGTCTCTGGACTTCCCTCAGGGGTGGGCAACACCCCTTCCCTCATGGAGATAGAAGAGTGGAGAAGCTGAGTCAGGAAGGAAGAGAGATAAGGGCAAGACCTGTGCACTCACCTCACTTAGGTCTTTGTGCTATTAGTCTGGCAAGTGCATACGCCTCCTGGTGGAGGTGAACGTGGATTTTTCTGTAGGTCTAGCCTCTGTTCCCCCATATTTTTATGGGAATAGGGGAGTTATAAATTTTGGATCCTATATCCATTTCTGATGCCATCTTGGCAAAAAGATGGGGCCAGAGTGAGGACAAGACTAAGTGTGCCAGAATCTTTGTCAGAAAATGACATATGGACACTGGGAGGAGGAAGGCGCTTTTTTTCTCTGTGGTTGCTTAGTGGCTGGTGGTCATTTTACCCCTGGTCACACAGAGCAAGGCTATGTGCAGCAGGAAAACCAACAAACACATCTCAAACTTGACATGGCCATCATTTTAATCCCAGTTAGCTCTTCTCCCTGTGTCCTTTATTCCCGCACCCACTCAGCTGTTTATGCCAGAGACCTGAGAGTTGCTCAATCTGTCCCTCCTGCATCCCATCACTTCAAACACCGAGTCTGGTTGGTTCTCTTTCCTAATTCCTGTCTACGCAACTTCTTCTCTGCTGTCCCCTACTGTCACCCTACTGCAGGGCACCACCAGTTCTTGCCCTGAGCAAAGCAGACTCCCTGGATGGCTGGGACCTGGCCTTGTACTCCTCCAGTGCACCCTTGCCCTTCTTCCTTCCTGTAGCTATTGTTCATGACCCTTCTGGCCTGAAACACATTAAATAGCTCCCGTGGTCACAGGGTGGCATCAACTTTTAGGGTTCCTGGACCCATCCTTCCAGCTTCATCCTACACGATTCTCCCTCTGTGGGTCTTTTGCTCTGATCATAATGAACATTTGGTTTCTTCTAATTTGCTTTCCTCTCTCTTACCTCTGGACTCTTGACTGGAATAATCACCAATACATATATTATTCTCAGTTTTGGGCAATGGATGAACACTTGACATTTTAAGTCAGGCAGGCTAAGTTCAAATCGTAGCTTAATCAGTATTTTTGTTGTTTATTTGTCTAAAGTCATACAACATATGGGCCAAGATTTTTCTATTTGAAAATAGGGATGATAATAATAACAGACTCCAAAGATTGTCACGAGAATTGGATGACTTAATTTATACTAAGTTCTTGGAACAGTGCCTGGCACCCCATAAATACTGTGGAAGTGCTTTTAATTATTCTCCTCTTCTTCCATCCCCACCTGGAGAACACTTAACTGGCAGTAACCTTCAAGTCTCATTTTAAAAGTCATTTATTTCCTTCCAGGCCCTGAATTAAGGTACCCATGTTTCATACTTCAAAAGTATTGATTTGTTCATATGTTCCTTCAGAAACACATCTAGTCATTCTGCAAATATTTATTCAGAACTTTGCTGGTGCTGCAGATTTACAGATAGGTAGTTAGTGTAGTTAGAAGCTAGATTTACAGATAGGTAGTTAGTGTAGTTAGGTAAATCGGGTCTAATATTGAATAAAATAAAGAAAATGGAGGCCATTATTGAGAATGGAGTCCAGGAAACCAGAGCAGCACTTGGGGAAATGGAAATGTTAATGTCCCCAAGGCCCAGTACCCATCCTAAGGAAGTGTTAAAGAAGCAGCTCCCAGCAAACCGGGAAGTGCTAATCAAAAGATGCCCCAGGCCCTTCTTGCTCAGATTACTCCTCCACCCACCTATCTCCCACCTTTTGGGCCTTCCCACCTGCATTCTATCCCTGCAAGATAAAGGGAAACAAAAGACATGAATGTGGGAAAGCTGAAAGAAGACCTTAGCTTTAAAAAAAGGAAGACCTCCCCCTTCCACAGATTCTGCCTTTTGGGTCCCCTTCTTCCTTGGGGAGAAGTCTTTTCTGCTGTCCTTTAATAAAGCCTTCTACTTTCCACTCTATACTTGCCTCAGTGTGCTTCTCTAGTGTTATACTTCAGCATTCGGGGAAGCAAGTTGTCACAGGTAAACAGTATTAGGTTCTATGGATATGACAGCAATAAAAACAGACCCATTCCTGTCCTCCTGAAGCTTCTAGTCTACTACTGCTTCTTTACAACTTCCTGTACATCCCTGATCACTCATTGTGGCAATATCCTGGTAAATTTTTTCTGCTGAGCAGGTGGGGTCCCAGTCCCAGCAAGCATTCAGCCATCTGTCAACAAATGAATAAACAACTGAAGCACAGAATCAATTCCTAAGTTATAGTGGTCTCAGGGAGGGTCTTTGACATCACTGAATCATAGCCTAGAGATGAGAAAGTGACCTGCCAAGGTACAGGTGAGATCTGACAAAGGTAAGCCTATTTTGATGAAGAAAGAAAGTGAGAGAGGAGGGAAGAGGCCCTGGTACCTGCCAGGGCATAGGTGCTGTCGTCTAAACCTCTTGTGAAGAGGGTGAGGAGTTGTGGAGATACTGGGCCCAGTGTAGGGCTGATCCTGGTTTCTAATGCTCACCTTGTGGGAAGAAGAAAGCTGGGAGCCAGTATCTTGCAGGAAATCCTTCAAAGAAATCAGACTCTGATTCAGGAAGGTATGTGAAGCTTTGACTAGGTGATAAAGCAGTTTCATTTGAAGATGTGATGAATCTCATGTACCTATTGAGAAGCAGACCAGGTGAGGTGCGTAAGGACATAATAATTGCATACCTGCAGGTGATCTGGGCCATTTCCTCCAGTCCCTCCAGACTCATCCTTTCACTTTTCTTTCTTTCTTTCGTTCTTTTGTGGTGCTGGGAATTGAACCCAGGCCCTTGTGCATGCGAGGCAGGCACTCTACCAACTGAGCTATATCCCCAGCTCCATTCCTCCCACTCAATTCCCTCCCACTCAGGACTCTTGTGCTATACTTTAATGGGCACCAAGTATGCTTTGAAGCTGGTAAGGGGAAAAGGAAGACAAGCGATTTGGTTGGAAGGCCATGGAATTGAGTAACACAGGGCATTATTACAGTGGGGAACCTGGCTGGGCCTTCTGGAGTCTTATCAATTGTTTCTGAGTTACAGACTTCTCCAAAAGAATCCCCAGAGATGTGGTCTGGTGTTTGCATTTGTTCTAACACTCCTTTATACTTAAATGGTTAAGAGGCAGCCTGGCACAGACTTTGGTACCAGATTTTCTGGGTTCGAACCTCAATACTTCCATTTTCTACTTGTGAAACCTTGGGAAAGTTACTTCATACACTCAGCTTCCTCATCTCTGAAATAGGATGATGGGGGTTACTAGGATACTTGGTGTGTTAGGAACAGCAATGCTCTTGGAAAGAGGCTTGATACTCTGTGAGTCCCTTGGTCAATGGTAGCTAGTCTCAGGCCTTCACACTGCTTTTATTATGACCAAAAATACATGGAAAAATCACATGTAGCCAAATTTTTCATATATCACTTTATATTTCTCTCTACGTGTTTCTTAGGACGCTGTGTAGAAAAATGGAAAAAAATGTTCTGGCTGCTAGTCCTTATCTCTGTCTCAGAGTTTAGGGACCTCAGCTCCCAAGATCCCCATTTTCTCATCCTAAATGGAAGACAAGAATTCATCTACTCCTTAATTCACATGTTATTCTGAGAACCCAAAGACCAAGCATGTGAAATTAGTTCATAAACTGTTAAGCTCTAGCAAAAATAAGGAAGAAACAAAGCAGTTTTCATTCATACCGACAATGTATTGCAGTGTAAGTCACTTTGGCCCAGGTATTGAAGAAATCCAGTCGCTGCATGAGATCATTAACCCAGGAGCTTAGGGACCTGCATGACTTGTAGGCATATTTCTGTTGAGATTTAGAGACAATTATGTCATTTTTTTTTTTTTTTTTGATCTGCCTCTGGGATCATTGGGAACATTTCTGTAAACTTTATAAAGACTCAATTGCCAGGGAGAAAAAAGTTGGCAGAAGAATGTCCTTTTCCAACTGAAATGAACATTTTTACATAGTGATAAGTCTGAAAATGAATACCCAGGAGAAACAGGGTTATCTTTACTGAATAAAACCCTTGGAAGCTTCCACTCTGGCTAAGGCTTTCCTGACTCTTCTCAAATTCTTTCAATAATCCCCTCACCTCTCTTTCCTCTTCTCTGGGGACATTATTTTCACATGCCGTTGGGTGTGAGCCTTTCAACTTCCCAGATTTCCCCTGAGCAAAGTTCTATGAGCCCCCACCCACTGTCTGGTCCTTCCCTTTTCCTTCCAGTTCTGAGCCAAGCTGACCCCTGCCCCTCAGCTCTGCCTGCCTTTCTGGGGCATTTCCTCTTGGCTTCCATCCAGTTATGGACACGCTCTTCTTATCTTAAATACAGCAGCCTCTAACTTGTCTGCTACAATGGGTGTACGGGGAAAGGGGTCCGTAAGTCCTTGAACCTCCTTCTGTGTTTATGGTCAAGCTTCTTGAGAAGGCCTTCATTGATTCCTGTTCATTATTGCTCTACATTAGAAGTCATCAGTGGCTTTATAAAAACTTTCCATATTCATGGTGTCCCACCCCCGTTATTATTTTTTAATATTTATATTTTAGTTGTAGTTGGACACAATACCTTTATTTCACTTATTTATTTTTTTATGTGGTGCTGAGGATCAAACGCAGGGTCTTGCACGTGCGAGGAGAGCGCTCTACTGCTGAGCCACAACCCCCGCTCTACACCTGTTTTATTTGGTACAAATCCTTTGCCCCTTTTGGTTAAGCTGGTTACTTCCTTCTCCTTCACTTTTTCTCTTAAATTCTCTATTTTTTTTCTAGACCCCATTCATTGGTTCCTTTCCTTCCCTCCCTTGAGGTTAGTGCTGCCCTCTTCTCTTGCTGCTTCGCAGTCCCTTTCCCGGACTTCACCATGGCTGTGGTTTCACTGTTTTGCTAGGCTGATGAAACCAGCGTCTTGCTTCACATTGTCATTGTTCCTCCAACAGCATCTCTTTCTGCTCACATAGTCTCTGAATGGCAGTCTCTGCCTGCCTAAATGTCCAAGACAGACATATCCTTCCATCTGGCTAATCCCAGGTCTTGTCAGTCTGTCAGACATGCAGTTGTCTGTCGTAATTGTATTTACAGTCTCCCAACTAGGCCATGTTCTCCCATCATAACTGCTGCAGAGAGCCCAGCACTTTCACTAGTTAGCTTTCTTAGCAAGCAGCAAAGCCCCTCTGTTGATCCCTTTATCTAGTCAATAAGGGCACAGGAATAAAGGATCCCTAAGGTCCTTTCTGATTCTGAAGTCCTGTGAAGGACTTCATAGGTGTGAACTTTATAGCTTCCACATTTCAATTTTTCATCATTGTCTATAATCAATTTTTTTTTGGTACTGGGGATTGAATTCCGGGGTGCTTAACTACTGAGCAATATCCCAACCCTCTTTTTATATTTTATGTAGAGACAGAGCCTCTCTATGTTGCTTAGGACCTCGATAAGTTGCTGAGACTGGCTTTGAACTTGCAATCTTCCTGCCTCAGCCTCTCAAGCAGCTGAGATTACAGGTGTATGCCACCAAGTGTGGCTCTGTATTCAATTTTAAAGAATTATAATTGTCTCTGATTCTTAACCTGTCTTCATGTTTTCTTCTTCTTCTCTTTGTTTTTTTGGTACCAGGGATTGAACTCAGGGGTGCTTAACCATGGAGCCACATTCCCAGCCCTTTTCCAAAAAAATTTTTTAGTTGTAAATGGACACAATATCTTCATTTTATTTATTTAATTTATGTGGTGCTGAGAGACTGAACACAGTGCCCCACACATGCAAGGCAGGTGCTCTACCACTGAGTCATAACCCCACCCCCAAGAACCACTGTATTTTTTTTTTCTTTTTCCTTTTTGGTGGTACTGGGGATTGAACCCAGGGCCTTGTGCATGCAAGGCAAGCACCCAACCAACTAAGCTATATCCCCAGCTCTAGAACCACTGTTTTTTAAAGATCATCTGTATAGCAAGTGTTGGTATTTCAGTCATTTTGCAAGTAGGGTAATATTTCATTTCAGGAGTCTTATTCCATTTTTTTGCTGTAAAAACATAGCACCACAGACTGGATTATTTATAAAGAACAGAGATGATTTGGCTCATGGTTCTGAATGGGAAATCCAGCCATTACTGTTATGTTGTTCTAAATATTTTTGTATATGTCTCTTGATATCCATATGCAAGGGTTTATATACTTTTAAAATATAGAAGATCAACTGTATAAAAGTTTTGAATCTTTTTTTTTTTTAATTTTTTTAATATTTATTTTTTAGTTATCGGCGGACACAACATCTCTGTTTTGTATGTGGTGCTGAGGATCGAACCCAGGCCGCACGCATGCCAGGCAAGCGCGCTACCGCTTGAGCCACATCCCCAGCCCAAAATTTTGAATCTTAAAAAATTTTTTAGTTCACATAACAATATAAGGAGTATTTCCCCCTACTCTACTATTTCAAAGGTTCTGTATTTTGTTTAGATTGTTTTAGTGGCTACCTTGGTAATTTGGTAATTATATCATGCATATGTAATTTGTCAAAGTGTAAAGTTCATTACTAATTTTATCCTCCTTCTTGATAATATAACACCTAAAAATTCCAGACATTCCCAACTCTGGTGTATGTGTTATTGCTAACTGTTTTTATTCTGGGTCTTTTGTTTCAAAATTAACAGTGCTTCTCTAAGAAGAAAAAAAAATCCCATTGGATATTAGTACTGTTTTGTTTCTGTCATAATTGATTACCAATTCTCTGACCATTTTTACCCTCTTCATTCTTTCTTGCATTTCAGACTTTCTAGTTTTGTTAAGGATGAATTTTATGTACCTCTTTTCTTTTGGTCTGCTTTATTTTATCTTCATTTTCAAAACAAAAGTTTTGTATGTATTGTTTTTGTGTTTATTTCATATAAAGTTTTGTGTTATTAAAGTTAATTTTTTGAATACATTGAAAATACCATTCTCATTCCTTTGAAAGTTTTCCTCCCCAGGAGTAGCAGGGGGCACCCCAGGGGCACTCAACCACAGAGCCACATCCCCAGCCATATTTTGTATTTTATTTAGAGACAGGGTCTCACTGAGTTTCTTAGCACCTTGCTTTTGCTGAGGCTGCCTTTGAACTCACAATCCTCCTGCCTTGGCTTCCCAAGTGGCCGGGATTACAGGTGTCGCCATGGCGCCAGGCTCCTCTCAGGTTTTGACCTGTTAACCCATCATTCTCTTATTAGGCTCTTTGATGCATTTAGTAATATTATTTTTTTTTAATCAAACGTTTTTAATTTTTTTCACTGGGAGGTGATCCAAAGGAAAAAAACTTACATGATCTTTGCAAACACTGAAAATTTTACAGTAACTAAAATATGAATATGGCAAAAAATAAAAATAGCACAACATGGGATGTAGAATGAAAACTCCCCCCCGCCCCACAAGACCCATGAGTCTCTTTCATACAAGGTAACTACTGTTGTCTGAGCTTTTTCTTCCAAAGCATTTAGTTGTGTTTCCTGAATGTAAAATATAAATGCTTTTTTTTTTTTTGGGGGGGGGTGTTGGGGATTGGACCCAGGAATACTAACCCACTGAGCCACATTCCTGGCCCTTGTTTTGGTAATACCTATATTTTGTTTATTTATGTAGTGCTGGAAATCTAACCCAGTGCTTCACACATCCTAGGCAAGCACTGTACCACTGAGTCCTATCCAAGCCCTTTAAATTTTTTTTTTTTTGAGACAAGGCCTTGCTAAGTTGCTTGAGGCCTTGCTAAACTGCTGAGGTTGGCCTCGAACTTGTGATCCTCCTGGGTCAGCCTCTTGAATGGCTGGGATTAAAAGCATGCACCTGGCCTAAAGAGAGGTGCTTTTTATAAGCAAATATATGCCTTCATAGGCATAGTTTATAATCCTTAAAAATGACATTTTTCTAAAACTTTAACAAATTAATAAGACATCTTGGAGATATTTTTCCATATCAGCATATACCTCACAATTTGGATGTGCCACAGTTTATGTAATCAAATTCCTATTAATCATTATAAGAATTATTATATTGTTATATGATCATAATTGTTATAACAGTTTATATTGTTAATATTTGTTATAGTTATACCTGTTTATATTGTTATAATTGGTTCTGTGATAAATATTTCTAAGGCAAATTTAAGTGGAATTGCCAAATTGCCCTCTCAGAAGTTGTATGAATATGTACTCATATCAAAAGTATGTCAGCATTTTTAAATGACTGCATAGAATTACACCATACAGATGTACCATTGTTAACCTAATCAGTTCCTGGATCCTGGATGTTTCTTTCAAGCAAGCAAGTAAGCAGGGAATGGTAATTGCTTACCTGCCACAGTAAGGGAACTTTTGTATTGAGAAGAGAGTCGTATATTTCTTCCAGTTCTTGAGTGAGGATGCTCTCTCCTTTTAGAGCAAGTTGAAGATCTTTTAAAGATTTATGTATGACACTTAATAGCTTATTAAATCGTCCTATTTCTTGGTTCAAAAAGACTATTAAGACACAATGGATAAGGGGATCATGGCCTGGAATTAAAAAAAAGAGATAAAACTTTGATATGTTATAGATTAAAAAGAGGCTTTGCATGAGAGGGACACAGGTTTTGAAAGTTAAAGAAATTTCACGTGTCTTTACCCGGGGTCGATAAACATTTTCTGTAGAAGTTCAGATAGCAGATCTTTCAGGGTTTATGGACGGCATCATTTCTGTTGCAATTACTCGGTTCTCCTCTTGCAGCCATAGACAAAGTTAAACAAATAAGAATGGCCATATCCCAATAAAATTTTACTTATGGCACTCAAATCAGAATTTCAAATAGTAGTTATGTGTCACAAAGTATTGATTTTTTTCAACCATTAAATAATATAAAAATTCCTTTGAGCTTGCCAGTTGTATAAAAGACTGGATTTAGCCTGAAATCCCTTATTTGATGAACCTCGATCAAGACTCAAAAATTTCAGTACCACAGTCATGTCTCACTTAACAGTGGGGACATATTCTGAGAAATGCGTCCATAGATTTCATCCTTATGCAAATATTAGGGTGTGCTTACTTAAATTAAAACGACTCTGATGTCACCAGGTGACATAACTTTATGGGGCCATCATACATATGTGATCTGTCGTCAATTTAAATGTCATTATGAGGTGCATGACTATTTTGATAGACTATTGCTCAACGTTTGTTTCCAAATGAATTGTTTTTGGGTTAGAATATGGATGTTAAAATTCAACTCAGAAATTGCCCCAGTCCAGGAATTTAGCCCCTTGGAGCTGTGCCTGGAACTAATTTGGGCAACTCTGGGCCTGCCCTTCCTTGTCTTACTTTCTCAGTATTGAGAGGTCTCCCATCAGAGGATTCATCTCAACCCTGCTGCCCCAGATGCTTTTCCAGAGAGCAGAGACACAGAGCCAGAAAGAACAGGGACCTAGAAAGCTTTTTAGAATTTTCCCAGCAGAGTTGCTGCTTTCTTGTTTGCTTTACTTTTGGTCTCTGTGAAGACCCAAATGACACCATCAATTTCTTTTCTGCTCCTATCTCTGGAGTGGAGATTTGGCTTCCCATCTTGCCTCACCCTTTTTCCAGCTGTGGTACTGTACTTTATTCCTGACTCTGCCTTCTTCTGACAGCAGAGTTTCTTCCTGAGGAGGCTGAGGTAAGGGGAAGGAGTTCAGGTCATATGCTCACCTTTGATATTTTTATAGAGAGACTCCCAAATGGAGCTGGACAGGAGACTTTTCAATGTGCTGGGACACTCTTCTTTCTCCACTGTCAGCGGCAGCCGCTTCAGTAGGTCAGATACAATTTCTATCATGAGTTCATCATTACTCTGATGAGGACTGCAAAGGAAACCATCAGAGGAATGTGACATGGGTCTGTCTAATCCACAATGACTGATATATTTGGGTTTCAGCCCCATAGAAAAGGAAACAGAGCTTTATAGAACCACACACCTGTGTGATGAAAGATTTTAGGGACACCATGGAGCTCACTGACTACACTTCACATATGACAAAACTGACCAATGACTTTTAGACATTTGTAAGAAAATGTGCATTTTAAAAGTTTTCTTAGGATTCCTTTATCTGCAGATAAATGGATGGAACTGAGAATATCATGCTAAGTGATAAGCCAATCCCCCCAAAATAAAGGCTGAATATTTTCTCTGATATATGGATACCAGTTTAACAATAAGGGAGCTGGGTTAGAGAAGAATAGAAGCACTTTGGATTAGACAAAAGGAAATTAAGGGAAGAGAGGGGGAATGGAATAGGAAAGATAATAGAATGAATTGGTCATTAGTATTCTATGTGCATATATGATCACATGAACAATGTAATTCTTCCTCAGGTAAAACCAGAAGAATGAGAAGTTATACTCCTTATGTTATGGGCCAGGCTATATGGGCAATGACCAAACAGACTCCATTTACCCCACATCATGTAAGAAACGCTTCTTCCAGGGAAAGCCCCACCTCTGTACCCATCAACAGTTGCTTAGCATAGCATGTTAGGCAACACAAAATGGCAATTCTTATACAATATAAAAGTGTTCTCTCTTTGGTTCCCATTTTTCTTGGACAATGTTCACTGTCAGAGATTGATTGTCTAGATGTGAGTAACCATTCTTTAACTTGTACACAACTAGGGACGTTTTGGCCCACTCTCTTTTATGCTTATGATTTTAGATCTCATAATGTTTGAGGGCTTCCTCCATGCTAGGCAAGGGCTTTACCACTGACCTACAGCCCCAGCTGAAGCCACACTTATGCTTTAGTATGGTTTTGGACTATAAAAGGTGTACTCAAACCCCGGGAGGGGGTCGAAGGGTGTAGACTTGCAGCCTATCCCTTGGCCCACCAGCTGGTGGATCTGGATCGCCACCTGGTGAATAAAGTTTCCATCTCCTGCTTTAAGATCGACTTGGTGATTTATTGCAATCTTGCCTTAACACATGTGTGTATAATATGTCAACATACAACCTACTATCATGTATAACTAATTAGAACAACAACAAAAAATGAATAATTAAAAATGTTTCATAACTTTTTATTATAAACCCATCTCCTAAAATGAAGCCAAGTACTATATGGTCAAACAAAACCAACTACCTTGATTTAAAAAAAAAATTAACTTATGGATAATGCTCATTTTCACAATCAGAATAGCTTTAAAATAAGGTTGAATTTGATACAGGAAAAGTTTTGTTCAAGAACAAGTCCTTTTTGCTTTTCTTTCTGGAGAGAGCTAAAGAGAAACCGTCGCTTGTTTTCCTGACAGCAAAAGAGTAATGTGGCAAAATAAAGTCATTATAAAAAGTGATGTGACTTGTCAAATATTTAATAAAGAATTATGGAAGCTGGAGCATTTTCTACAGCAAAACAAAACAAAACAAACAAACAAACAAACAAACAAAAAACAACAAAGTTTTCTTAGGATTCCTTTAAAAAACAGTCATCTGAATACCTCTATATGAACGGCACGAAAAAGCGGGGCAACTTGACGTCATGCTGAAGCAGCTTCTAAGAAGTTCATCTGCTTGTCAAATCCTTGTGTTTACATAAAGGGTTTCCTGATAGCACACTCAGTGCGTGGTGACCGGAGGACAGTGTGTGCACAGGTCCTGGGGAGGCTGTGGGACTACTCAAGACCATCCAATTCCAAAGATGAGGAAACCAGGGCCCGGGGAGCAGACAGGAGCTCCTTAGACATTTTCTGGATGAATAGGGAATGGGGCCCACTCTCTGTTGCTCTTTTTACTAGTGGGGATTGATTTTTCACCTAACACTTCAGGTTTCTTTTTCACAAAGCCAGATGCATGTCAGCCTTCAAAGTAAGTGTTAATATTAGCACTATGTATTTAGTCCAGCAGTGTCACTTCTGGGCCAGTGTACAAATCACCTGAGGGAATATGTTTCCTTAGTTTGTCATCACACTTTGATTTTTTTCTCTTTTTTCAGTACGGGGGATTGAACCTAGGGCTTCCTCCATGCTAAGGCAAGGGCTTTACCACTGACCTACAGCCCCAGCTGAAGCCACACTTTACTTCTGATTTAAAAGTTGGGTTTTTCAGTAGAATTCATCCAAGGTGGCTTCAAAAGGTAAGTTGAAAGGTCAAAAGGTGTCAATCATATTGAATGCCATAGATCTTTTGAGTTAAGTCCTATAGGCAAGTTTCTATAGATTCTGAACAGAGGCTGCATGACTGGGATGATCACAGCCTCCCCAACTGACCCAAGTGACATTCATAAACACACTTAAGGTGTTTATTAAAAGCATTCTCTTGAACCTGTCTCATCTCTGACTAGTGTATTTGGTGAATGCTAACAATATGGAAGTGCAGGGTCTAAGAAAATTCAACCTGCTAATCTGGGGACATGTTGGTGTTTCCAACTGAGCTTTCTTATTCTTCTTCTTTTTTTCCCTCTATGTGCCTAAGTTTTCCTCATATCACCCGAAGAAATAGTATATATTCACTCTGTCAGTGAAGTGGGATTTCAGTTATCTTTATTTTGTGTCAGTAGGATGAACATGGATGGTACAATCAATTAATCAATCTAAACCCTAAGCCATAGACAGAATTCAATCCAATGTCATTGTGATCGGAGTTATGGTCCACAATGATGTGAAGACTGTAAGAGTGAAGAATACCAAGAGGCTCAAAGATGTCAGAGGCACATGGGAAAAATTTACACATATTTAAAGAGCCAAAGAAATGTAAAACTCAATCTATAAGTACGCAGATGTACTAGATAGTGTGCAATTGAAATCCAAGGGTGTGTGTGATGTGACCAGCATCTCACAGAACTATGGAATTAATTTTATGGTCACAACAGCTGTAAAAAATGTTCAGAGGATCCTATCAATGTTGACAAAAAGAATTAATTCATTTTTTGGTTGAACTCTTGTTTTATTCCAAACTCAAGTGAATTGAGAAGGCAAACTCAAAAATCATGCAAAATGATAAAATTGATCTATCATAAGTGTTTTTCAATTTTGGAAAGATTTATAATTAGGTATAATTAGGTTTAACAGAATCACAACTCTGTAAAAAATGTTTCTGTATTAAGGAATGCTATTATTTTAAATATTTGTAATGTTTAAGAGAATGGGATCTCTTAAACCTTAGAGGGAGAAATTGATTTAAATTTATGATTTACCAAGAATCAATAAATGGGATGGCATAAAACTAAAAAGCTTCTTCATAGCAAAGGAAACAATCAAGAACATGAATAGAACAGAATAGAGGACACAGAGACCAATCCACAAAATTATAACTACCTTATATTAGACAAAGGTGCCAAAAGCATGCAATGGAGAAAGGATAGCATCTTCAACAAATGGTGCTGGGAGAACTGGAAATCCATATGCAACAGAATGAAGTTGAATCCCTCTCTCTCACCTTGCACAAAAGTTAACTCAAAATGGATCAAGGAGCTAGGAATTAAACCAGAAACTCTGCGTTTAATAGAAGAAAAAGTTGGCCCTAATCTCCATCTTGTGGGGTCGGGCTCCAAATTCCTTAATAGGACACCTATAGCACAAGAGTTAAAATCAAGAATCAACAATTGGGACATATTCAAACTAAAAAGTTTTTTTCTCAGCAAGAGAAACAATAAGAGAGGTAAATAGGGAGCCTACATCCTGGGAACAAATATTTACCCCTCACACTTCAGATAGAGCTGAGCTCTAATCTCCAGAGTATACAAAGAACTCAAAAAATTAAACAACAAGAAAACAAATAACCCAATCAACAAATGGGCCAAGGATCTGAACAGACACTTCTCAGAGGAGGATATACAATCAATCAACAAATACACGAAAAAATGCTCTCATCTCTAGCAATCAGAGAAATGCAAATTAAAACCACCCTAAGATACCATCTCACTCTGGTAAGATTGGCAGCCATTATGAAGTCAAACAACAACAAGTGCTGGAGAGGATGTGGGGAAAAGGGTACACTTGTACATTGCTGGTGGGACTGCAAATTGGTTCAGCCAATTTGGAAAGCAGTATGGAGATTCCTTGGAAAGCTGGGAATGGAACCACCATTTGACCCAGCTATTCCCCTTCTCGGAGTATACCCAAAAGACCTAAAAAGAGCATATAACAGGGACACAGCTACATCAATGTTCATAGCAGCACAATTCACAATAGATAGACTGTGCAACCAACCCAGATGCCCTTCAATAGATGAATGGATTAAAAAAATGGCATTTATATACAATGGAATATTACTCAGCACTAAAAAATTACAAAATCATGGCATTTGCAGGGAAATGGATGGCATTAGAGTAGATTATGCTAAGTGAAGCTAGCCAATCCCTAAAAAACAAATGCAGAATGTCTTCTTTGATATAAGGGGGGCGACCCAAAACAGAGCAGGGAGGAAGAGCATGAGAAGAAGATTACCATTAAATAGAGATGAGAGGTGCGGGGGAATGGGAGAGAGAAGGGGAATTGCACGGAAGATGGTAGGAGACCCTCATGGTTATGCAAAATTACATGTAAGATGGTGTGAGGGGGAAGAAAAAAGAGAGAGAAACGTGTCACAGTAGATTGGGTAGAAAGAGGTGATGGGAGGGGAGGGGAGGGGAGGGGGGATAAGAAGGGCATAAGAAGGGCAGCACAATACAATAGACACTAGTATGGCCCTATGTATAACCAATGAGATCCTGCAATCTGTACACGTGGAAAAATAAGATTATGTACCCCATTTGAATCAAATGTATGATATGTCAAGATCATTGTAATGTTTTGAGCAACTAATAAAAAAATTAAAAAAAAAGAACATGAATAGAGAATCTACAGAATGGGAGAAAATCTTTGCCACTTGCACCTCAGATAGCTCATTAATTTCCAGGATATACAAAGGAATCAAAAAACTTAACACCAAAAAACCAAAAAACAGGCACTTCACAGAAGAAGAAATATGAATGGTCAAAAAATACACACAAAAATGTTCAACATCTCTAGTAATTAGAGAAATGCAAATTAAAACTACACTGAGATTCCATCTCACTCCAGTTAGAATGGCAATTATCAAGAATACAAGGAACAATAAATGTTGGCGAGGATGAGAGGAAAAAGGTACATTCACACATTGCTAGTGGGACTGCAAATTGGTGCAACCACTGGAAAGCAGTATGGAGATTACTAATAAAACTTGGAATGGAACCACCTTTTGACCCAGTTATCCCATTTCTTGGTTTATACCCAAAGGACTTAAAATCAGCATACTACAGTGATGTAGCCACATCAATGTTTATGGCAGGTCAATTCGCAATAGCCAAGCTATGAAACTGACCCAGGTACCCTGCAACAGATGAATGGATAAAGAAATTGTATACACACAATGGAATATTACTCAACCATAAAGAAGAAATAAGTTATAGCATTTGCTTGAATATGGATGGAACTAGAGAATATCATGCTCAGTGAAATAAGCCAGTCCAAAAAACAAACAAACAAAAACAAAAACCAAAGCTGAATGTTATGATATGTGGATGCTAACCCACAACAAGGGAGGGTAGGAAGGGAAAGAATAGAAATTCATTGGATTAGACAAAGGGGAATGAAGGGAAGGGAGATGGGATGGGAATAGGAAAGACAGTAGAATGAATCAGACATAACTTTTCTTTGCTCATATATGAATACACAACCAGTGTAACTCCATACCGTACAACCACAAAAATGAGATCCTATTTGGAATGGGTTATATTTCATGAATGCAAAATATGTCAAAATACACCTTAGTGTCATATATATCTAAAAAACAACAAACAAAAAAATTACAATTTAAGGTGAATTCCAACTAGATTGAGGTAGAAGAATAAGAATTTAAGATTCTCCATATTTGGGCTGGTATGGCTGAGTGGTAGAGTGCTAGCTTAGTACTTGTGAGGCACTGGTTTAATCCTTAGCACCACATAAAAATAAACAAATAAAATGAAGGTATGCTGTCCATCCACATACAAAAAAATCTAAAAAATTAAGAAAAGGTTCACCATATTTATTTATTTATTAGATTTATAAAAAAATATCGAAAAACTTAAGTTTTGGTAGAAGGCAACAGAAGTCCATTAACTTCATATGAATATGTTTAAAAATGTTTGATTAAGTCTATAATGGGATCAAATGTTATTCAAAGACCTTTTAAAAGTGATTGTTAAAATATGTTAGATTTATCAATTGAGAGACTGGATTTCTAAGCTTAACCTAACTGCATATGAAACTCACTGGATTTTCAGAACAGCCCTGGTGGGGTGGGCACTGTTATGATCTGATGCAGAGATGAAGAACCTAAGACAGAAGGAGTTCGTTGGCTTCCTTAAATCCATAAATCAAGGGCTGCAGGTGGGATTTGAAGCTGGGTCTAGTTAGGAAGGCAGAGAGGAAGAAGGAGTGTGCATGTGACCTATTTCCTGAGCAGCTATGAGTGAGTGTCACAGGAGATGTCTGTGACATCTGGGGCACTTTGATCGGGAAGGAAGAGCAAGGATCATCCATTTGACAATCAAACCACTGGGGCTTGAGCCCTGTAGTGCTGGCATTAACAACCCTCACCTTATTTTATAGCCATAGGCTGAGAAGGCCTGGATATTTGGGTTAAATGTGTTATTCCACTTTAACCTCAAAACAGCCTCAATGGGTAGACAGATATTATTATCCACATTTATTGATAAAGATATTGAAGCCATATGACCTCAGATACAGAACGAATAGAGCTATAATACACACAGGCCTCTAAGTACAGGGCTAGTTCTTGAGAACATTGTCTTGTTACTTATGATGATTATCCCTTTCTAGTCTACAGAATTAAATATGCAAATTTCACATTTAAAGAAATTTATTTTTAAGATACTACTTACCAGGCACAATTTGGTCACTCATTTAACAAACTTCTGCATGCTTGTAAGTAATGTGTGTGAAGAATTTAGTTTCTCTACCATGTAACTTATACTTTCCTGTAAGTTCTCTACTGTGTATCTCCAAATAAATATTTAATAACTGTTGACTAAACTTTTTCCTAGTGCTTTCTTACTTGATCGTGAGTTTGTCGGTGGTAGTTTTTGGTTGCAGGGCAATGAGATTTTCGATTAACTTCTGGCCCTGGATCTCCCTGATGCTCCTTTGGGCCTCAGGGTGTATTCCTAAGATCTCGGGCGAATCATCTTCGGGTAAGGACTCGATAATGTGTATGCAGTCTTTTATGCTTGCAGATTCTGGTATGGGTTGACACATCTGAAAATTTAAGCACTTGGTTAGTTTTTGCCCGAGTGAGACACCTACTTTCACTAATGTATGAAGGCAATATTTCTCCATGAAATTTTATACAGAACATTCTTCTTATTTGTATATAGTATATTTTAAACACTCTGTCAAAAGTAACATCTGGGACTACCGTATTGTAAAGTATATATTACATACATCTAACCTTCTTTTGGCAAAAGAGAGAAAAAGGGAAAAAAGTGTTAAAAGACTAGGGTGATTCTAACCATTCATTGCTCAATTAACTATACTCATGGATAATGAATGCAATAGAGCTTAAACAAATAGTTCTACTTTAGTAAACCCTGTGAAAGGAATGTGAAAATAATAGTTATGGTTTGGATCAAAAGGCACACACGTAGTAGGGTTGATGTGGTCTTTACTCTCTCTTTAGGCTCAGCCCAGGGTGCATGGTGGTGTCTCCCGCCAGATTTGTATGCTATAACTCTAGGTTCTCAGATTTCATGGACTGTTTCTTTTCCATCCTTTTCCTTTGTAATGTTGTGTTTAATAGAGTAATGGGTAAATTGCTTTTGTAAGACTGTATTTAAAATTAAATAAAAGCCATTAAAATGAACATTAAAATGCAACAATGGTTAGTTAATGATTGGGCAAAATTATAAGATAAATTTCCTTACCGCATCACTAGAGAAACTGAAGTCATCTTTCAGCACTTCAGGATTGCAAAATTTGTAGAGGAGTGTCTTTAAGCATCGCTTGTCCCAGATATCAGTAACCCGGCTGCCATAAATCACTTCCCCGATCAAGTAGCGCACAGATGGCCACGGAATTTCAGACTCTTTACTCAGGACATTTGCCAAGACCTTTATGGAAAACTTGAGAAAATCCACTAGGCTTTATTATTTCAGTGTGTGTTTTTAGCTTAACCGACATTTTAACATAAAACCAACAACTCTCAGCAGCTACATGTATTTTCTTTTTAAAATCTATTTTGAGCCGGGCTCAGCATCCCAATTCTGTGCAGCTGGGGAGACTGACGCAAGAAGATCACAGGTTCAAAGCTAGCCTCAGCAAAATAGCGAGACCCTGTCTCAAAATAAAATATAAAAGGGGCTGGAGATGTGTCTCAATGGTTGAGCACCGCTGGGTTAAATTCCCAGTACCAATAAATAAATAAATAAATAAAATAAAAAATATGGAAATAGCAAGAGAAATAAGCATATTTGGAGATTTGGATATACATTTATCCACTAGCTCTTTTTTTGTTGTTGACAGTTGAACCATTTCATTTAATTATTATTACTTCTTTGAACAGACAAAACAAGCCTGTGGTTTTGAATTCAAAAGGTACTGAAGGGTAAACAAGGGAAAAAAAGTTTGCCCTTACCCTGTTCTCTAGCTATGAGCTCCCCTCCGTTGGCCAACATTGGTAACAATTTCTTGGGTGTCTTTACAAAGATATTCTAGTGTAACTAGTGGAATGCACATAGTGGATGAATATAAATGGGATTGGTTCCTTCTCTCATTCCTTCCCTCCCTTCCTGTCTTCCCTTCTCTTCCATTCTACCTTTTCTCTTTTGACTCCCCATCTTTCTGTTTTCCTGTCTCCTTGCTCCCACAAATACTAGTTTAGTGTAACACTGTTCTGCAGTTGGAAAATGTATGTTGGCTATCATTGTTCAGTGGCTGGAACAATTCATTATTTCTGCTTCGTGAAAGAATTCTTTGCCACTGTTCTCTCATTCCTGCCACTAATGGGAGATGGCTGGTCAACAGTTAGTTCTCTGTAATTTGTAGATTCTGCATCCATGGATTTAACCAAGCACAGATTGAAAATATTCCACAAAATGGAACCAAACTCCGAAAAACCAAAAGCATCTGTACTGAACAAGTACAGACTTTTTCTTGCATTATTCCCTAAACAGCACACTATAACAATGATTTACATAGAGCTTACATTGTATTAGGTCTTATAAGCAATCTAGAGATGATTTAAAATATATGAAAGGCCACGTGTAATGGTGTACACCTGTAACCCCAGTGGCTGGGGAGGCTGAGGCAGGAGAATTGCAAGTTCAAAGCCAGCCTCAGCAATTTAGGGAGACCTTGTATCTAAGTTAAGAAAAGAAAAGAAAGCCCATATATATATATGGGCTGGGGATGTGGCTCAGTGGTTAAATATCCCTGAGGTCAATCCTTGGCACAAAAAGAGAGAGAGAGAGAGAGAGAGAGAGAGAGAGAGAGAGAGAGAGAGAGAGAGAGAGAGAGAGAGAGAGAGAATATGCATGTTTGTAGGTTTTGTGCAAATACTACATTATTTTATAGTATAAGAAACAATGAGCATCCCCAGATTTTAGCGTTTGAGGGGATTCCTGGAACCAATTCATCCTGATGACATTGAAAGACAACTAATTAAATTTTTTTTTTGCCAGTCTATTAGGTAGAAAATTTCTGTTAGTTTATTTTGTATTTTACCTGGTGCTGGATTTCTTGAGCTTCTTCTCTTATGTCAGTTGGTCTTTAAAATTTTCTGTACATTGCCTATTTTTCCTTTGGAATGTTTGTCTTTTTATTACTAATATGTAAGAGTTCTTTTATATTATAGATAGTAACCTTTTGTCAGTAATCTGCATTGCAACTATTATCCTAAGTGTTATTTGTCTATTGACTACTTGCTCACCATTTTCCATATAAAAGTTTTTATACTCAAATATTCCTACTTTTATGATTCTGGGTTTCTAATTTTCTTTTCTCATCTCAATGCATGTCCTAGAACTTGTAAGATAACATTGAATGATACAGGTAATAATGTGCATCCTTGTCTGATTCTAGATTTTATTTGAAATAATTTTTTGTGTTTCACTATTTAGAATAATATTCACTGTTGTTTTGATAGTCTTTGTCATATTTAAATAGTTCCTTTAATCCTAACACTTCAGAGTTTTTATTAGAAATGGCTCCAAAATTCACAGTAACTTTTTTACATCTGTTTGTCATATAAATTAGGATTATAGATCTCCAGATATGAGTCATTCTTACATTCCTAGACTAAACCCAACTTATCATAGTACATTATTCTTTTGATTCATAATTGAAATCTATGAACACTTTATAGAGAATTTTTACATTTCAAGTCCTAAATAAAATTAGTCTATAGTTCTTATATATACTATTACCTTTCTGTTGGTTTCATAAAAGGAATTGGGAGATTGCCATCTTTTTCTAAGGTCTGTAATACTTTATTTATTTATCTTAATGCATTTTTTTATTTTTTATTTTTTTTTAGATATACATGACAGTAGAGTGTATTTTGATTAAATAGCATTAATGCCATCGGTTACAGTTCAGAGTGAACTAAGCTGTGAGGTGTCTCCTTGAGGTGTCTTCTGAATGTCTTTAATGGCAATTGGTCGATTGAAAATTTCCAAATTGGATCATTCATATTTTTTAGGAAATCAATGGCTTCATTTAAATTTTAAAATTTCATTGGATCAAAAATTAAAATTTGAATTTTTTCCTTCTACTATATTAGTATACTTCATTAATATTGGTTTTATTCTTTATTTCCTTAGTATTATTCTACTTCTTAAGATGAGTATTAATTTAACATATTTCTTTTTTAATAATGAAGACATTTAAGGCCCTATTTTTTCACAAGTATAGCTTTTTTACTGTCATGTCCTTTTTAAATATGAAGTTGTCTCTCATTGTATTCGAAGTGTTTTGTGATTTCCCTTTTCATTGATAAAATATTATCCTATTGTCTGATGGATGTATAGACATCTAACATAATGATCAAGAACCCAAACTTTAAAATTTTTTTTTTAAATTGTTAATGAACCTTTATTTTATTCATTTTTTGTATGTGGTTCTGAGAATCGAACCCTGTGCCTCACACATGCTAGACAAGTGCTCTACCACTGAACCACAACCCCAGCCTGAGAACACAAACTTACAGACCATCTATGTTTAAATTATGTGCTTCATAATTCTATATTTCAACTATAAAATAAGGCTAATACTATATTCTTTAAATGATTGTGGGGTTTTATTACTCCATAAAGTGCTCCTTATATTAAGAGAAAGCACTCTTAACAATTTTATGACTGTTAAATATTCTTTAAAAATTCTTTCTTTCTTTCACCTATTTGGTGCTGTCTTTATTCTCCCCTTGGTGGTGCTGGGGCTGGAACCCAGAAGCTCACACATGCTGGGCAAGTTCTCTACCACTGAGCTACACCCCCAGCTCATTCTCTTTGGTGCTTTTTCAGCTTAAAGTCCACTTTGACTCATTCATATTGCCATTCCTGCTTTTTAAAATTTCTGTTTCTTTCTTTGGTAGTTTCAAGGTTTGTTTATTAAGTATATTTATTATACATAGCATACATTGGGTCTAGTAACCAATGTTCTTGTCTTTTAATGAGGGAATGTAGTTCATTTAATAAAATGACTGATAATATTCCTTTCATGTTGTTTTATGCTATGACTTATTTTACTTTCCGCCCTCTTAATTTTGATGGTTTGATCAAGGTGTTATTTATTTTCTTTGTTTAATTAAAGACATAATGGCTTGGGGGTATGCTTAGTGGTAGAGTGCTTGCCTAGCAAATACAAGGTTTTGTGTTCAATTTCTAGCACTGAAGATAACAATAAAAAAAAAACACATATTGTTTCTACTAAAGATTACCTTTCTTTTCCTTGAATTCATTTCCTTTTTTTCAAATAAAAAGACTATATCAATTATTTATGTACCAAAGTGTCTAATATATGGCACAAGAATTTCCCAATGTATTGTTTGTATTGCCTAAGCTTTGAATATGTCTGGACAGAATTGTGTGTGAGTTCATATTCCTTGACAGATCTCCAAAGTGTAGCTCTTTTATATTATATTCCTGATTAGGCACAGAAACATCTACTTTGGCAGTTGAGCCTGCAGCAATATGCTGGGCTCAAAACAAAACAAAATATAATAAATCATTAACGACAACAAAACACAAAACCCAGAAAAGCCTGATGAAGACACAGAGAAGGTGATCCAGATTTTTCCAGAAAAGTTTTAAAATCTGCTCTAATGTATAAATGAATGGGTAGTCAAGGGTGCAATGGTCTGTGCTGAAAGCATAGTTGTGAGAAAATTAACTTGGGAAACATTTAAACAGGGGCTACTACCTGTCTACTTTAATGATAAAGTAAACACACTGCAATAAAGCACATAGGAGGTTCTATAGAGGGTATTAAGCTAAGCTCCTTTCCCAAAATGAGTTATTGTAACAATCTCTCTTTTACTTTAATTGAATAAGAAATACTGACAAACATTTTTAGGGTGACTTTATGTGGGTCAGGCACAGTTCTCTGTGCTTCCTTTTGTTAACTAGTTTGCATCTTCTAGTGGCCCTGTACAGTGGGTAGGACATTTATTCCCCTCCTTCTCTGCTTTATTTCACCAAGGAATCTAAGACCCAGAAGGGTTAATTACCCTGCCCAACAGATTAAATACTTGTATGGCTGTAAGGGGTGGGGCTATAATTTGATTCCAGAAATGCTGGCTTCAGAATCTGTTTTTAAACATTAGCCTTTTTTGCCTAGTTACAGGGTTTGTTTCTTATCCCTGTGTGGGACACTGAGTACATATGTAGACACACAGTAGGCTCTCAGCTTGTATCTTATTGTTATTCATTTGTTATTGTTGGTTCTGAAGAGACCTCACTTACCTCCAAGTCTGAAGAAATAAATTTATAAGCAATATTCCAGCCCCATGTACCATAATTTTTTCTTTCATTGATCACAGCATTGAAAAAACATAGGTTGAATAATAGTTTTTTCCACCATTGTCCACAGTTGGGGTTTTCAAATATCTCTTCTGTCACCTCTCCACTTCCACCAAACATTTGAAGCAAATTGCTTTTCAGTCCCTGGGTAGGTTCCATGGCAATCTTTAAAGCAGATGGGAATGAAAATGCCATGTGAATAGAGAAGCAGGCACTGGGCAGAGAGTAGATTCTTTTTGTATAGCACTGGTATGAGAGTTAAGTATGTAACTCTTTTCAACATTCACTGGCAAATAAAAAATATTGTTTTTTCTTTTGCCATTTGAAAATTTCTGTAATAGGCTTATTCCAGAGTTTCTATATTGTTCCAGTTCACATTTTAAAATGAGGAGTACAGCATTGTTATTAAAAACACTTCTGTTTGCTGTAAGCATAGGGTTTGGGGAACAGCATTTTAGAATGTTTGACAATGAAGGGTTCCTGCAGTGCAAACCTACACACGGATGGCAGCTAGGGGCGATAGCTGCAGACGCAGCGGGTGTCAAATCACAGGATTAACTGCCAAAAGTGTTCTTCAGTACACATATGAAAAATGAGAGCAACAGATTTGGTGTTACTAAATTGTTTTGATTACATTTAGAACCATTTGGTTGATTTTTTTAACCAGAATGATTGAAATGATGAGAGACTGGGTGAGGTGGAGAGGGAATCAATTAGAGGTGTTTTTGAGAGTTTGTTTTTTAAATCTGAAACTGAAGGGTCTGAAGTGTTACCTGACTTACACAGTTTATACACACACACACACACACACACACACCCAAGCTATGAATGGAACTATTCTCCATATTCATCAGCAAATAAAAAATGCATTATGTTTATTATACATAACATGTGCAATAATTGCATGGATATGTATATGTCATATAAAACTGAGTGTATATGCATATATGTATTTATATACATACATGTACACACATGTGTATATATATATATACACACACATATGTGTGTGGACATGAAACTTCTGAATCAAGGATCAAATTGATTATTTACTCACAGAATGGCTCATATCATTTCCCTGCTGGTATCCCACAGGTTATGTACTGAGGGCCACATGCAAATACATCGTGTGTGTAGAGTGGGGTTTGTACTATGGGAGAGAATCTGGAACTTTGTAACTTGAAGTTCTTATAGAATGGCTGGTATTGTAGCATCTCTTCCCCTTCAGGGGTGATAGATAGACTTTTGCTTTGGAATGTAAACAAATTATTTCTGGGGAAGAGACAGGTTTCTAGGTTTTTATAGCCTGGAGTGTAAGCAAATGGCTTTGGGTTTCATTATCCTTAGAATGCAAGGCAATGGCTTCTGGAGAGAGAGAAGACAGGCTTCTTTACATCTATTACCCTTAGAATATGAGCAAATGGATCTGGAAGTGTGGGAAGTGCACAGTGGATGAGATATTCTTTATCTTCCCAGGCATATTTGCCTTTCAAGCATCCTTGAATGCAGGTTGCCAGGGATCTTTGCTCAGAAAAACCCTGAATGTGTAGAAATGAGAAAATATTCAGAGTGTTGTTTGATGACTGCTGTGACTGATTCTTTTAAGAAACTCCTTCTCGTGTCTCTAAAGCAGGTTTCTGCCCACCCCTTAAGAATTATAAGTGAAGGGAAAGTGAAAGAGGAGAAAGGAAGAGGGGAAGGGGATGAAGGGAGTGTGATGGTAGGGGGAATTTGATTTCTGTGACAGCATTTTATTTTATCACATAAATGCACCATAATATATTTGACCCTTTACTAGAAGTAGATCACTTCATCAAATTATATGAAATTTTAGAATTCTTTCTGTCTTTTCAATATATAAAAATTCCCTCTAGTTTAATGGCTTAATCTCTTTTTGATCCTACATTGTCAGCATTGTATGAGAATGGTTATTTAGTGCCCTTAATAGCACTAACGATATCATAACTATCCTTAATTTTTGTTAATTTGATGGGCTGTCTCATTGGTATCTTGTCATTTTGATCTGTGATTCTCTGATGTGTAGAGACTGAACTTTTTTACTTTTTTCATGGTTACTGACCTCCTATATCTTTTATTCATTTTTATGAGCTATTAGTGTTTTCCTTAATTATTTGTAGGTACTCTTATTTATGTATTAAGAAAATTGCCATCTCTGTCTGTATGGATAATGGCATATGACAAAATCCCATACAATTTTACATATGCAGTACTTAAAACTATTGGGGTCTTACAGTGGAATCAGAGCAACAGTCCTAATTAAAATAAAAGACCTCCAGAAGCTCTCTGTTCCTCTCTGGTATCCTTTAATTCCCTGCACCTGCTACCTCTACTGTCCCTGCCAACACTCCCAACTCCTGGTCAAAGGATAATGGTAGTTTAAGGTCATAATCTGCCAGACCCTGGGAGACAAATGGAATATCCTAAGTCAAATGGGAGATCTTGGATTTCTCCAATCCATATTCTGAAGCCTGCTCTGGGGGCAAGAGTATTGGGAAGTGGCTCTGTGCAAGAGTACACAGGAGATGGGAAAGAGCTGGGGAAGAGTGTGACAGGGAGAAACTTCTAGTTTCAAGAGTGAATCTAATTTATTTTCATACTAGTTGGGTCTTTATGAGGAAGTACCTCATGCTCCTCATGTCCTCCATCCCACCCCAATTCTGTTAAAGTCAGAAGTGTGCGCAGACATGTGTCTAGCATAGAATTCTGCTTATGCCATTGGTCAGTTTCTCTGCTATTAGGTCTCCTCTTTTGGTCACCTGGAACCTTGGTTAACAGAATTGACTATATCTTAGTATTTACTCAACCTCAATATTGGGGAGGATATGAATAGAAGTTTCCAATATCCTTTTAGAGTTTTTTGGTAAATAGCTTCAGTCTGCTTTCTGTCAGAACTTTTGAGAAAAGAAATGAAAATTCCATAAGTGGAATAGAAATTCGAAAAAGGATCGAGAGTTCAAAGCCAGCCTCAGCAAAAGCGAGGTGCTAAGCAACTTACAAAGACAAGTAAAAGTCAAAAATTGTATATTTTAACTTATAATAATTGGAAGCCTAACATCTTTATTTGAAAAAAAATCTAAATTGTGAATTATTTGAAAGCAGAGATCTCATCTACTACTTTAGCTCCCCTCCTGTCTTTAGCACAAGGCAAAGCACAAAGCAGACACTCAGCATTCTGGAAGTAGTACTCTTCTTCTTAACTCAGAGTAATGAAAGCATGATGACTTACATGCAAGCAATATTAAAATAGGTTATATTTTGTTTTTACCTTGATACTCTTTTGAAGGATGGGGGCTGGGAAAGAACTGTCTGTTTTTGAACTTAGCCAGAGCCTAAATTCAGGGTTTAATGTCACATTTCTTCTATTAAGTCTGCAAAGTAAAAAAAAAAATGTATAAATATTTTAATGTGAAAAATTTAAACATATTCTTAGAGTCATAACATTTTAACGTTTGAAGTAACCTTAGGAATCATTTTAGTGCCAAAGATGTTATTATATTATCATACGAACTTTCTTGTTGTACAAGAATTTGTGCAAGACTCATCAATTCCCATTTTTAAGAAGTAGCTTTCCAGCCAAGTGCGGGGTGCATGCCTGTAATCCCAGCGGTTTGGGAGGCTGAGGCAGGAGGATCGCAAGTTCAAAGCCAGCCTCAGCAAAATTGAGGTGATAAGCAACTCAGTGAGACCCTGTCTTTAACTAAAATAAAATAAAATAAAAAAATACAGCTGGGGATGTGGCTCAGTGGTCAAGTGCCCCTGGGTTCAATCCCCAGTACCATACCCCCCCCCCCAAAAGTAGCTTTCCCTCTTGTAAATACAAAAATCTATATATACTCATTTTATATTGTAAAAAAACTTGTAAGAAATTACAAATTAAGAACAAATTGCATTGGTTAAATCTAGGAGAACTGGACATCAAAATAAATCAAATGATAGTAACAGATTGAATTTATTATTTATTTATTTATTTATTCATTGAATAAAATGGGAATCAATGAATTCATACTGATATAATAAATGAATGAATGAATAGGGGAGAAAGAAGCATTTTCCCTTATAGATAAAAAATATTTTGCATATCCAATGCTGGGGACTGAACCTAGGGCTTTGCTAAGTGCGTGCTCTGCATGCAGCTCTACATCTGAGCTGTTTAGCTAATCTTCCAGCTAGGTATGGACATCTCAGCCTTGACTAAATATGTTTAGGAGGAACTGTGGAGTTAAAAAGCAAACAGAGAAACCTGAATCAGAACTTTTTCCCTTTCATTTTAAAGGAGTTTATTTATTTTTATTTTTGCAGCACTGAAGCCAGGTGTGCTCTATTACTGAGCTAGACCCCAGCCCTTCTTTTAATTTTAAGACAGGGTCTTGCCAAATTGCCGAGGCTGATCTCAAACTTGTGATCCTCCTGCCTCAGCAAAATAGCGGGAAATAGACACACATCACTGTGCCTGACTTTAGTTTTTTCTTTTTTTGCAATAAAAGATATTGGGACAACAGACTAACCTGACTAAGTTCTGTTGACCAGATAATCAATTAATGTACAGTGAAGTTTTTTGGGGTCAAGTGGAAATTTGCTTTCAAATGATTTGGAAAAAACTCCATATATATGTATATAAAAGAAATGAGAGGATAATGTAAAAAAATTGGGAAATAGAGATGAAGAGGGAAGGGTGGGTTTGTATTGTTCTTATAACTTTTCAGCAAATCTGAAATTATTTTTAAAAATTTAGAAAAAAAACCCAAAACAATAAAAGCAAAAAATAAAAAAATCACTGAATGCAAAATGAAATAAAAGGATAAAAATTTCCTGTATTCCCACTAGGTGGGTTTAAGTACACTTTTCCTTTTTTTCCTCCTTCTGACTCACTCTCGTTTTCAAATAGAAAAATTACACTGTATATATTGTTTCTAGCTTGATATGTTTTCATCCTGGCAATATATCATGAACTTATTTCTTTTGTTCCTAAATTTAAGAAATATTTCTTAACATTTTCCCTTCTCTCTGTAGTTCCTATAGTGGTAGTCTTAAATATTTAAAGGCTTGATTTATAAGAATAAATTTCTATCAGTCATACACTGATTATATTGAAAATGTTATGTATCAGGAATTACTCTTATTAAGACTTTGAAGTTCTGTTCCAAGGAATATTTCCATAATATCTCTTTCTTTTTAAAATGTATCTTCCTCTCTCTCTCTCTCTCTCTCTCTCTCTCTCTATATATATATATATATATATATATATATATTAGTTGTTGATGAACCTTTATTTAATTTATTTATTTGTATGCAGTGCTGAGAATTGAACCCAGTGCATTACACATGCTAGGCAAGTGCTCTACTACTGAGCCACAACCCCAGCACCTCTCTCTCTCTCTCTCTCTCTTTTTAATAAGACATCTTTCTCTGCTATTGAATTGTCCCTCTCTACCTTAATGATAATGCAAATGAGGCTACAGTGTTTGTCTGGTCTATGCTATATCTCTAGCACCTGGAATGATAGTTGGCAAATAGCAGATGCCCTATAAATGCTTTTTAAATGAATAATAAATGAAAAACATGGTAGAAATTATTGTGTTATCTTCTAAAATCCGTATCTACTGATATTATATAAGTACTGTTTGTCTTCTGGCTCTGAAGTGACAGAGTAAATGTGAAAAATAAATACTTTTCGATAGTTTTTAAAGTGCTAAAAGGCTGGGTGTGGTGGCACACACCTGTAATCCCAGCAGCTGGGAAGGCTGAGGTGGAGGATCGTGAGTTCAAAGCCAGTCTCAGCATTTAGTGAGACTCTGTCTCTAAATAAAATACAAAAAAAAAAAAAAAAAAAAGGGCTGGGGATGTGGCTCAGTGTTTAAGTGCACCTGAGTCCAATCCCTGGCACAAGGGGGAAAAAAGTGCTAATGGAATCACAATCTGAAAACAGCATGAATGATATAAGGAAAGTAATTTGGAAATTTAATTCTGGAAGTTGGTTTTATAATTTCCTTGCATATGCACAAAGCATAAAAATAACAGCATGAAGAGACCCTTATTTTCACACATTTACTCTACAATGTTGTTCATACAAAGTAAAACAAAAAAGCTTGGAGGAAAAACATTGTGCAATATAATTGGTTAAAATCTTACTAATTCCACACATTGAGAAATTTTCAAAGTATAGCAGTCAATTCACTGCAAAAAAGAAGGCTGAACTTATGGAAAATAAGAATAGATACTAAATACAGACCATCATAAGTGTGGATATCAGGCCTTATATTGTGCTGCTTGGAATCATATACTATTTTAAAAACTATGTTGCTAATCTATACATTGGCATATATATTGTGTATAAGGCATACATATCTATCTATTGAGAGTGAGAGTCTGGGAGAAAAAGAGAAAGTGATAAATGCAAACAAAAACTAAAGAGACCATTTTTTTCCCTAATCAAAACCTATATTCTTAGTTCTTCTGCAAGAACTAAGAATCCACCTATGTGATAGCTTAAATTTCCTCTGTGGAGCCCAACACACTATTTTATCATTGTTTATGCATTCCCTAGTTTTGATAATTCATCTGATCCCTTATAAATAAACAATCTTACGATTCAACAATGGTGCAGAGCCTTGGCATGAATGACCCTGCAAGGTGGCAGTTCTGCAGGAAGACCCATTGATGCCTTTTAGTTAGTGCCTGAACAATGAGGTCTTCTGCTTTGGTTGCCTGGCCATGACTCAAGGAAATCATGGTCACGTGTTCTGTTGTTCCTTTTAATTCTTGTGCAAATCTCAGGAGAATATTGGTGAGGTCAATTCCTGTGTAACAATGAGAGAGGTACATAAAACCGTAAGCTCATATAATTCTCTATTTAAAAACACAATGAAGGATCACAAGTTCAAAGCCAGCTCCAGATATATATATATATATATATATATATATATATATATAGACTGGGGATGTGGCTCAGTGGATAAGCCCAAGTTCCATCCCCAGTACAAACAAAACAAAACAAAACAAAACCCCACAATCCAGAATTTATTGACTGGTGGTGAAAGAAGGTGTAGCCAATTGTGGAAAGACTACAGGTTTTGGAATTGGAGCCCAGAATTCACATTTTGTCTCTGCCACTTTCTAACATATGGCTATAATAATATTTACTAAAGCAGTACTAGTTGATTATTTACTCCTTCATCTTCTTGCCCCTTCCTCTTCTGTTAGCTGTACTCCTGGGTTGCTTGAAATAACTGTGTACCTTGCTAAAATATTATAGTTTAGCTAATCTTCCAGCTAGGTATGGACATCTAGGTTTTTGTAAAAAGGTTTTGACAGAAATAGAAGCACTGTGTAAAACTTTGGGTATCTTCTTGAAGGGAAGAGGTGTGACCCTCTTCCTGTCTTCCATGCTGTTGTTTAGTACATGAGGTGATGGCTGAAGCTCTAGCCACCATCTTGGGCTAAGTCCTCAAGAAATAGACAGCAATCCTAGAGCCTAAAAATAGACATGCACCTGAGGCACTTCCAGATCCGGGTGCCTAAACATGGACATGCACCTTTGGAACTTATGGATCTCTGGGCCTAAAAATGGATGTGCACCTGAGGAACTTCCGGATCTGGGGGCTTAAACATGGACGTGCACCAAGGAACTTCTGGATCCAGGGGCCTAAACATGGAAGTGCACCTGAGAAACCTCTGGATCCCGGGCCTAAATATGGATGCCTGAGGAACTTCCGGATCTGGGGGCCAAAAAATGGACACCTGAGGAACTTCCGGTCCTAGAGCCTAAACATGGACATGTACCTGAGTCACTTCCGGATCCGGGTGCCTAAACATGGATATGCACCTTTGGAACTTCTGGATCCGGGGGCCTAAACATGGACGTGTACCTGAGGAACTTCTGGATGCTACGGCCTAAACATGGAGGACTGAGGAACTTCTGGATCCGAGAGCCCAAAGATGGACGTGCACTTGAGGCACTTCCAGATCTGGGTGCCTAAACATGGATGTGCACCTTTGGAACTTCCAGATCCAGAGACCTAAACATGGATGTCTGAGGAACTTCTGGTCCTAGAGCCTAAACATGGACGTGCACCTGAGGCACTTCTGGATCCAGGGGTCTAAATATGGATGTCTGAGGAACTTCTGGATCCGGGGGCCTAAACATGGACACTTGAGGCACTTCCGGATCTGAGGGCCTAAACATGGATGTGTCTCTGGAATTTCTGGGTCCTTGTGCCTATAAAGGGCAGGGCATGATTCTCAGAAGGGATGTGGCCCATGAAGAGAGGCGGAGCATGGGGCCTGTTGGGGGGCAGACTGAGCTGTCGCACCCTGAACTTGAATGTGATGGTGGCCTCACTTCCCTGCCTTCCCTTGGGTGTCACTTCCTCCCCTTCCAGGCGGTGCTGGGGAGGAAGACAGACCAGGCGCAGGGGCCAGGCCCTGAGGAGGGACACCATCTTTCTCCTCGCTTAGCCAGGCACCCAGCCTGGCTGGGGACAGGAATATCTTGTGACACTGGCTGCCGACTGCATCCCTGCCCCAGGACCTCAGGGACCACAGGCGGGGACAGTAGTTGATTCTCCCCTGGCCGCTGATCCTCAGTCCCCGGGTCTGCCCAGGGAGAGCTCTGTCTCACAGAGGGTCAGGGGGCCCCTGTGACCTGCTGCTGCTTACCCACCATCATTCTGGGCAAGCACAGGTCAGGACACCAGACGCTACTGAGAGTGACATCTCCTAGATGGGCTGCTGGGGACTTTGCCTCTGTCCCCAGGCCTCGGACACTGGATGATGCTCCCCAGAGACAGAAAATAACCCCCCACTGCCCAAGACTTATTTTTAAGATTTGGATTCTGAAATTTTCCTGCTGCCACCTTCTTTGTGAAGCCAGTTTTTCAACAGAGACAATATTCGGCCTGGGGAGGGACAACAACATGGAGTTAATCAAACTAAGCTGACACATCTGGTCATCCAAGAGAAATCTGGATTGAAGGGAGAACAGCCATTCTCAACTGGTGAAATAGTGAAGTTCCCTTGTCCTTATTTTGTGTAAGAAATATAAATAATCTAATGTTAACTCATCAAATTATTTTTGATGAGTGCTTGTCTCATAGGAAAACTGATTCTGTTTTATGGAATGAAGTGTTACCTGATTTTAAAATTAAAAATGAAGCCAATTAGGATTAAAAAAAAAAGAAATAGACAGCAAAGGTTCCAAGAGTGTGTGGTATAAAGCTAGGTGCTTATGTGGAAACATTCCAGGCTCCCCGTTAGAAAGCCTACAGAGGGAGACCTTCTAGTGTTTGCCTAAGGAAAGTTTGAAAATGTTGAATTCTAAAGACACATTACACTGGGAGACTATGAAGATGAGAAGATAAAGTATTTTGCTTAGAAGAAAATACTTAGGATTTATGTAGTTTTGAGTAATAAAGGGCCAATTTCTGGTAGATTATTTCACGATATATATTCTGTACAAGTCAATGTTAATTAAAACAGTTAATAAACATAAGGGTAATCCCAACTTTTGGATCAATACTCTGTGTTTGGAAGGTATTTTCTGCACAGAAAATTAGCACTAGTAGATTTTTTCCATGTTTGTGTGTCCAGGAAGTTTTGTTTTTATTTGTACTAATTAGCTATACATGATAGCAGAAGCAGAATGCATTTCGATTTCTTGTACACAAATGGAGCATAACTTTTCATCTCTCTGGTTGTACATGATGTGAGTCACACAATTAGTACAATCATACATGTACCTAGGGCCTTATTCCACCATCTTTCCTATTCCCATACTCCCTCCCCTCCCCTCACTCCCCTCTGTCCAATTCAAAGTTCTTCCTTTCTTCCATGCCCCCGCTCCCCATTATGGATCAGCATCTACTGGAAGTTTTATTCTTCTTTGTTCTTTTATACTTTTTAAAAAAGATTCTTTCTTTCTTTCTTTTTTTAAAATCTGAGATTAAAACTCAGGGGCACTTGACCACTAAGCCACATCCCCAGCCCTATTTTGTATTTTATTTAGAGATAGGGTCTCACTGAGTTGCTTAGTTCCTCGCTGATGCTGAGGCTGGCTTTGAACTTGATATCCTCCTGCCTCAGTCTATGGAGCCCCAGGGACTATAGGTGGAAAGATTAATTCTTGATACAGTTTAAACCAATCCCTTTTCCAAAATGTTTAAATAGTAGGAAACTATTTTAAGAAGAGTGTAACCTGACATTGAACCTACTTCTTCATATCTGATGACTCATACTGTTATCATAACCTTCACTCTCCAGGAAGAGCTTACCATTGGAGTGAATAAAGATCAATGGAGTTTTGGCAGTGGATTCTTCATATGATTCTTTCAAATTAATTCCGGCTCCGTGAAGAAATTCACTTCCCATTTTTTCAGTTACAAATGTTCTCACTGCACTGGTTAAATGTTCTGGTCTAAGAATTTTTATCTGAAAGAGAAGACATGGAAGGAAAGGTAAATTAAAAAATCACCCAGGGATATACTCCCCATGGTCAAATAAAATAAAAATAAGAAGTGTTCATGACTTGGCTTTTCATTGAGAGTTATCTGGTATTCCTCATGTTGGGAAAGCTGAATGAGAAAGGGTCTTTATCTGATGGAAAAACTGCCACCATGCTCCTGACCCTCATGTGGTCCTTCCTGATTCCAGGGCCACCTTGAGCCTCTGTCCCTTCTACACTCAGAGGAAGATCTTGTTTTGATGTAAAGGTGCAATTGTTCTCCCTGATTCTACAAAAAGAGACCTTTCCTACTTTTCTTCCGCTCTGCTGTCTATGTTTAGAGCCAAAAGACTCCATGGTGCTGGGGTGTGAAGATCCAGGATTACTCATCTGGAAGAGTAGTAATTCTGCCATTAATGAAATGAAGACAAATAGCACAATCTTGGTAAGCTTAAGCAAATAGAACAAAAGAACTGAAAAGAACTCTGTGAACTAAAATATTTTGGAAACAGCATCTTTGTAGTAAACAGAAGCTCAGAGCTTATTGGAATTCATTGAAAATTTCAAAACTGTTTGATGTATAAACTATTTATGTGCTATTTTTGTACAGAATGACCATAAACTATGTTCTTTCTGAGTATGTTCAGATCTCCATTAGGTAAAACAAAGTTGAAACTGTATGTGTCTTTGGGTCTGTGTAGATGTACTGGGTTGAGCCACAGGAAATTGCCATTTTTGTAAGTGTAAAACTGTCTGATATTGGCAATCTCAGGTTTAAAATAATATATTTAATGACTACATAGAATTTTCTTCTGTGACCTTTTGGAAAATCAATCTTAAATTTAAATTTTAATTAAATGCGACAAATAATTTAAGAAATAAAAATTGGCAGCGTATAAACAATCTGGGATCCAATAGCTCTACTATTTTTTGTGTGGTTTTATTTTATTTTTTAATGTTCTTTTTAGATATATATGACAGTAGAGTGTATTTTGACATATTATACATACATGGAATATAACATTCTAATTAGGATCCTGTTCTTGTGGTTGTACATGATGTAGAGTTTAACTGGTTGTACATTCAAACATGAACATAAGGAAGTCTTGTTGTGTGTTAGCAACCACACATAAGAGAGAACATTTGTCCTTTGGTTTTTTTGGGTTGGCTTATTTCACTTAGCACGATAGCCTCCAGTGCCATTCATTTACCAGCAAATGCCATAATTTCATTCTTATTTATGGCTGAGTAATATTCTATTGTATGTATGTACCACATTTTCTTTATCCATTCATCTGTTGATTGAACCACCTAGGTTGGTTCCACAGCTTAGCTATTGTGAATTGAGCTACTCTGAATATTGATGTGGCTGCATCAATATATTATGCTGATTTTAAGTCCTTTGGGTGTAAGCTGACGAGTGGTATTGCTGGGTCAAATGGTGGTTCCATCCCAAGTTTTCTGAGGAATCTCCATACTGCTTTTGAGAGTGGTTGTAACAATTTGCTGTCCCATCAACAATGTATGAATGTACCCTTTTCCCCCACATCCTTGTCAACATTTACTGTTGCTTGTATTTTTGTATTCATTCCATTATGACTGGAATGAGATAGAAACTCAGTGTAGTGTTAATTTGCATTTCTCTAATTGCTAGAGATGTTGAACATTTTTTCATATGTTTGTTGATCAATAACATTTCTTCTGTGAAGTGCCTATTCAATTTCTTTGCTCCTTTATTGACTGGATGATAATGATGATGATGATGATGATGATGATGATGATAATGATGATGATGATCTTTTTGTGTGTGGTAAGTTTTGAGTTCTTTACATATCCTGGAGATTAATGTTCTATCTGAGATGCAGGTGGCAAAGATTTTCTCCCATTCTGTAGGCTCTTTCTTCATGCTCTTGATTGTTTCCTTTCACTAGCTCTTTTATTAACAACAAGAAATTTTCAATTAATAGAGCAATTGCTGTATCAATAATTTTTTTGCTATGTTAATTAATATAGCAAGTAAATTAATTTGTCAATTAATATAGCAATTCTCTTTTTGTCATCTTTCCCTGCTATTTTCAGTCCAGTAGGCTGTAGTAGTGCAGAGAGGTGAAAATAAAACATAGTCCTTGCCCTCATGGACCTTTGACACACTGTCTTTTTCTGGGTAACTTTTTTTTTCTGTTATATTTTAATTTAATCTCTGATATGGCAGTCTCAATTTCTTACAGGTCAGGCCCAGTGTCCTAATATGTATAATCAACATTTTCTTAATTCATATCTTCTGACTTTTTATTTAGAAAACAAAACCACTAAATTCATAAAGTTTCTAGTTCATAAAATAAAATCATCAGAAGCTTATTGGAGAAAGACAATGTAGCATGGACTTTAAAATTTAATTAATTTTTCCAGGTAATATATATTTGCCAAATAAAATTTATTAATACAAAAAAGATATAAAAAAGTGAAAAAAGTCCCAAGATACTACTATTTTTTTTCTGGTGATTTTTTTTTGGGGGTACTGGGGATTGAACTCAGGGGCACTTGGCCACTGAGCCACATTCCCAGCCCTATTTTGTATTTTATTTAGAGACAGGGTCTCACTGAGTTGCTTAGTGCCATACCTTTGCTGAGACTGGCTTTGAACTCCTACCTAAGCCTCCCAAGCAGCTGGGATTACAGGCATGCACCAATGCATCCAGGTTGTGATTTTTTTATAGACATTTTCTAGCATCTTCCTATTTCTTCTCCTTGTCCTATACAGATTGTTCAGTGTTTCATTTGTTAATTAATATAGCATAAATATATTTTCATATCATCATAACTGCCATTGACTTACATGTAGAGGTGTTAATCTGTCTACAGTGGTCAGAGAGATGATATACATCATTGAAATGGGTTGGGTAGAAGAAAAAATTTCTCTTCCATAAGAAAAATAAAAATGCAAATATGATGCTAAGTGGCAACTAACATAAAACTTCAGTGCTGGGAAGTAACAGGAAGCAGCAGGGACAATGGGACAGACATTCCTCAGCTCTAGCTCTTGTTGCCATTAAGGATGGTGGGCTCAGTAGTGCTTCATCTTTTAATTTTTTAAACTCAGAAATCTTGATTATTACATGAAATCTATCAATTTGCAAATTTTGGTCTCAAAACAAAACCAAAAAGCAAACATATATGTATATACTGATGTTCATAGCAGCATTATTTACAATGGCCCCAAAGTGGAAATGAACCAAGTGTCCATCAATGAATTAATGGATAAATAAATGTGATACATACACATAACAGAATATTAGTTTTAAAACAGAAGGAAGTTTTGACACATGCTGCAATATGGATGAACCTTGAAAATCTTATGCTCATTGAAATAAACCATTCACAAAAAGACAAATATTGAATCACTGGAGACAAAAAGTAGAATGGAGTTGTCAACAACTGTCAGATGGAGGAAGAGGGGCATTATTGTTTAACAGGTACAGGGTTTCTTTTTAGGAAGAAGATAAAGTTCTGGAAATGGACGTAGGTGATGGCTACATAATATTGTGACTCTACTTAATGACATTGAATGGCATACTTAAAAAGGGGTAAAAGGAATTAATTATAAGAAATAAAAGAAACTATGTATATTTTTATCACAATAAAAAAAGCAGAAAACAATTTACTTTGAGATATAAGTGTACATATAGTAGAGTAGAGAACGTGGAGCCCGGGAGGGGAAGGGGAAGCACTGGGAAGTGAAACTGACCTAATTATATTATGTGCATGTATGGATGTCACAATAAGCCCCATTATTATGTATGATTATAAAAGTAATTAATAAAAAGATATGAGTACACAGAACTTAAAAATAATATATGAAATTTACTTTAGATATTTTTACTTAAAAACTTGGAAGTTGCTATTGTCTGAATGTTGGTGTTCCCTCTAAATTTATATGTTGGCCCCTAATCCCCAGTGCAATAGTATTAAGGTGGTGGGGAGTGACTTAGGAAGTGACTAGACCATGAGGGCTCTGCTGCCTTGAATGGACTTGGTACCCTTATGATGAGGCTGGAGGGAGTCTGTTTGTCTCTTCTACCATGAGAGGACAAGCAAGAACAAACCACCTGTAGGCAGAGAGCAGCACTCATCAGATGTTGAATCTGCAAGAGCTTTGATCTTGGACTTCTTAGACTCCAGAACTTTGAGCAATAAAATTATTTTGTTTATAAATTATCCATTCTAAGGTATTTTGTTACAGCAACCCAAATTGGACTAAGATGGAAATTCTCTACAGAAGATCTTTATAGGTTCAAATCCATTTGTTTCATGATAAATTGCACTTGAAAGTTGGAAAAAAAAAGACAAAGCTGCAGGCCAGATAAAACAAATCTATAAGCCAGATGCAGCCTTTTTCCCCTCTCAATCTCTTATCTTCAGTGAATATTAGTGTTGCAAGAGTAGAATTTAAGGCAGAAATCAAAAGGAGGATTACTGATTGTCCAGGCTGGCATTTACATAGAGTTGAGGTCAAGAGAGGAATGAAATGAGGAGTTTACCCCTCACTAAAGCAAAAGGTAAATGTGAAAATAAAAAAGGTTTTTTGAGGTAGTCAGAATGAATTTAGGATGATCTACTTTGGAAAGTATAATATAATGTGACTGCTGAGAGTATAGATTTCAGAGTCAAACTGCCTGGGATCAATCCTGGCTCTATTAGGCAATTTCTGAGCCTTGGTTTCTGATCCTGTAAAATGGGAGAAATAATCTTGCCTATCCCCTAAGACTATTAAAAGTTTTAAATAACATAATGTATGTACAATGCTTAACACACACTAAACTTTCTATATCTTAGGTCTTATAAATGACACCTATTTACATACCTAACCTATCAACCTTCTATCCTTCAACCAGATTCCAAAGCAATTGAGTTTGGAAGAGACAGGCAAAGTATCACCTTTATTAATAATAAAGAACATATTTGGGGTGGTTTAGGTGTGAGGCAACACTGTACTTCCTGCTACTGAATCGTGTAACTAGACACACTTACCTGTCACAGCGAGGCTGGGAAGCCATCAACCTACTTCTATAGGACAGGGTCTAAATCCTATAATTTATGGCTTGGAGAAGCAGAACAGAACATGTGCTCTTGGTATCCAGGGTAGACCAAAAAATGGATAAGGAAGAAAGGGTTGAGCCACGTACTCTCAATTACTGTCTCAAATTTATCTGTCTTATAAGTCTCCCTTCCCCCTTCTCTAGGAAAGAGCAAATAAGTGGGCAGAGATGCAGGAGTGTTTCTAATTGGACTCCCACCACATGAAAGGGACATTCTCGGTCAGTGGAGTGTAGGTGCTTCCCTTTAATGTTAACATACATCAAATGCTAGCTCTCAGAAATCAATATTTTTGCTTACAAAATATTAATTTTATAGGGTTTAAGTTACTAAAAGTGCTCAAAACATCTGGAATATTAATATTTTCTCATAACACATCTTACCAAAATAAGTCTTTGAAATGGAGTGAGTTTCTCCCAGGGAAAAGTTGTAGGATTACACATTTCTTCATTTTCACTCAAAAGTTCACCTAGATGTCATTGAGAAAAAGAAACTGAGATTAACAATCAAATGCTTTGTATCAATAAGAGATGTCACAATACAAAATTTTATTATAAAATTATGAAGTTAAAAAAAGGATATGATTGTCTTAAAGTGAGCTTTATTTCTATAGAATTTGGTGCATTACTAACTATCCTTTGTACCTCAAAACCGGTAGACATTAACGTATATTTAAATTCCAATTTAGTCCAGCTGAAGTGGTTGCTGAATAGTGCTATAATAAAATGTTGGGCAGCTGAGGGAAAAATGGAGAAAGCAAAGGTTATATTTAGAGCTCCCTCTCTTCAGTATTGGGGACTGAACCAAGGGGTAGTCTACTGCTGATTTTCATTTTAATTTTTTATTATAAGACAGGGTCTCGCTAAGTTGCCCAGGTGGGCCTTGAGCTTGTGATCTATACCTGCCTCAGACTCCTGAGTTTCTGGGATTAAGGGAAGGAGTCACCAAGCCTGGCATAGCCAACACTTTATAATCTGTTCCTGCAAATGTGAGTTCTTTCAATATATATAAACTAACCAATTACACAGGAAATGAGAATCCAATGGAAATGCAACAAAGATTATCAAAATTTTCAAAAAAATATCATATCTCTTTTGGACCCTTCTTCTCACCATCACGGAGTCCTGCTGCATCACAGTCTATAGCAAATTGAGAGCCTTCTGGTCTTTGTTACCAACTATCCCAAACACAGTTATAATTTCACCTACCTTTTATTTCTATGGTATTTTCCCAAAGTCTAATTTTAAATACAACTTTCATTATCAAAATAGCTTTTTTGAATAAGGCTAATATTAGTTTATTGATCTTAAAAAAAGCACCCATGGTATGTGACAATTTAGTTACAAATGGATAAATTTGGGGTTATTTGCAAAATAAAACCATCTTCACTTTACAAAAGGTTCTAATAAATCTAATATAGAGACTGTTTAAGTAAAAAGCACTGTTCTAAGATCTTAAATTATAATAAATTATAGGTACTAGGTAGATTAATGACAAAAGCAACAAAATAAAGCAACAATGACCCAGAGAGAAAATGAGGGAAGGATATTCTCAAGTTAGAATTGGAACTCAAAAAGCATGAAACATATGATCAACAAAATTTGAACATTGTGTAGTACATATACAATAAACAAGTCTACTAGAAAATGAAAAGGTATAGAAAAACATTTAAAGACACAAAAGTCAGTTATTAATAACATTAATAGAATTCTTACAAATTCTACAGAAAAACAGGGGTAGGCAAACTCAAATTGCCAGTAAACATCTTAAAAGATACTTCAGCTTGCTAATAATGGGAAATAACAACTCAAGTATTTTAAGTTTTTTTTCAGATGGGCACAATTTTAAAAAAGACCGATATCTCAATTGGATAAAAGATATTCATATTGCTGGTGAAAATATAAATTGAACATAGACTTTTAAATAATCAACCTGGAAGTAACTATTAATAAAAAATAATTTACTTTTTTTATATCTTTGTTTCATTTATTGATTTTGATGTGGTGCGGAGGATTGAACCCAGTGCCTCACACACTCTACCACTTAGCTACAATCCCAGCTCTAATAATAATAATAATAATAATAATAATAATAATAATTTACTTTTGACCAGCATTTCCACTTTTGGAATTCTATCTCCTATAGAGATAAGAGCAGAGGAACCTTGTAAGGATGCTTATGTTATTACACAAGTAATTATATGTTTTAGCAAATATCTGGAAGCAAAATGAAAAAAAATGTGGAAGAAAACAAATTAGATTGTAACTCAAGTGGGGATGTCACAGGTGGAAGTGGCAGGGAAAAACAGAATAGGTGAGTTCAAAGTGGAAGAAGAAAACAGAAAAGATATGATAAAAATAGCAAGTCATTTAAATTGAAAGTGAGGTCCACTTCCAGGGCATTTTTAGAACAACATATTTGTTTTATAAAATGAGGTACATATGTAGGCTTATTCAGATTTAAGTTTCAAAACTAGTGTAGTGTATTAAAACTATCATTTCTACAATATCTAACTTCTTATCAGTTTCTTAATAATCCCATTTGACAAAATACAGCATCCACTTATGTTTAAAGCACTAGAAAAACTAGAGATAATAGGAGTATACCTCAACATTGAAAAAGGTATAGATGGCAAAACCAAGGCCAAAATCATTCTAAATGGAGAAAACCTGAAAGAGTTCCCTCTAAAAACTGGAACGAGACAGGGATGCCCTCTTTTACTACTTCTATTCAGCATAGTTCTTGAAACACTAGTCAGAGCAATTAGGCAAAAGAAAGAAATTAAAGAAATATGGACAGGAAAAGAAGAGCTCAAACTATCTCTGCTTGCCAATGACATGATTCCATATTTAGAAGACCCAAAAAAACTCCACCAGAAAATTTCTAGAACTCATAAATGAATTCTGCAAAGTAGTAGGATACAAAATTAACACTCCAAAATCAACTGCAATACTATATACCAGTGATGAATCATCTGAAAGAGAAATTAGAAAAACTATTCTATTCACAATAGCCTTAAACAAACAAACAAACAAACAACAACAACATCTTTGGGAATCACTATAACAAAAGAGGTGAAAGATCTCTACATGAAAAAGTACAGAACACTAAAGGAAGAAATTGAAGAAGATCTTAGAAGATGTAAAGATCTTCTATGTTCTTGGATAGCCAGAATCAATATTGTCAAAATGGCCACACTACCAAAAGTGCTATACAGATTTAATGCAATTCCTATTAAAATCCAATGACGTTCTTCATAGAAACAGAACAAGCAAAAAAGCAGTCATGAAATTCATTTGGAAAAATTTTGCCTAGATTAGCCAAAGCAATCCTTAGTAAGAAAAGCAAAGCAGGAGGCATCACAAAATCAGATGATAAATTATACTACAGACCTATAATAACAAAAATAGCATGGTATTGGCACCAAAACAGGCATGAAGATCAATGGAATAGAACACAGAGACAAACCCACATAAATACAGTTATCTCATACTAGACAAAGGCACTATAAATATACATTGGAGAAAAGACAGCCTCTTAAACAAATGGTGCTGGGAAAACTGGAAAGCCCTATGTAACAGAATGAAATTAAACCCCTATCTCTCACCATGTATAAAACTCAACTCTAAGTGGATCAAAGACCTAGGTATTAGACCAGAAATCCTGCACCTACTAGAAGAAAATGAAGGTTCAATTCTCTAACATGTTGGATTAGGAACCAGCTTCCTCAACAAGATTCCTAAAGCACAAGAAGCAAAATAAAAAACCAACAAATGGCATAGTATCAAACTAAAAAGCTTCTTCACAGCAGAGAAAACAACAGCATGAAGAGAGCTACTGAAGGGGAAAAAAATCTTTGTCACCTCCACCTCAGATAAGGTGTTAGTTTCCAGGATATACAAAGAACTCAAAAAACTTTACACCTCCAAACTCCCAAATAACCCAATCAATAAACATGCAAAGGAACTAAACAGACACTTCTCAAAAGAAGAAATCCAAACCATCAACAAATGTATGAAAAAATGTTCAATATCTCTAGCAATTAAAGAAATGCAAATTAAAGCTACACTGAAATTTCCCCTCACTCCAACCAGAATGTATCGAGAATACAAGTAACAATAAATGTTGGTTAGGATGTGAGGAAAAGTGTACACTCATATATTATTGGTGGGACTGCAAATTAGTGGAACCACTCTGGAAAGGAGTATGGAGACTCCTCAAAAACTAGGAATGGAACCACCATTTGACCCAATTATTCCACTCCTCAGTATACATCCAAAGGAGTTAAAATCAGCATACTACAGTGATGGAGCCACATCAATGTTCAGAGCAGCTCAATTCACAATAGCTAAGCTGTGGAATCAACCTAGGTGCCCTTCAACAGATGAACAGATAAAGAAAATGTGGTATATATACACAATGAAATATTACTCAGCCATAAAAATGATGACTATAACATTTGCTGGTAAATGGTTCAGGATACAATCATGCTACGTGAAATAAGCCAATCTCAAAAAAAACAAAGGTTGAATGTTCTCTCTGAAATATGGATGCTAACCCCCAACAAGTGGGGAGAGGGAAAGAATAGAAGTTCATTGGATTAGACAAAAGGGAATGAAGGGAAGGGAGAAGGAGTGGAATGAGTCTGACATAATTTTCTATGTATGTGTACAAATATACCACAGTGAATCTCAACATCACGTACATCCATAAGACTAGGATCCTAATTAAAATAAGATACATTCCATGTTTGCATAATTATACCAAAATGGATTCTACCATCATGTATAACTAAAAAGAACCAATAAAAATGTGAAAAAAGTCACTTCACAGGATTACTAGGAGGGTTACATTGAATGAAACATGTGCCTAGAACAAGTTTACTTTGCCTCACTTTACAATTTTTTTCATAAGATATGGAACTGCATTTATAAGTTGAAAATCTACACACACATGTGCACACACACTTAAAACACTGAATTTTTTCTTACTTTCTCCTGGTGATTTCCTACTTTCCTCTGATAAATCATTTTCTGGACAGAATGGTGTGCTAATTAGAGAATATACAGCCTTGCTGTTCTTAAAAGCATTCCATTGTGGTATATTTGATACAAGAGATTCGCACAGGAGTAAAAATGGTTCCAGCTGGCTGCTGACATATTGGCATTGCTTCCACCTTGAATCTGGCAGCCACTGAAGATGATGATCTTTACATATTTCAAATATGCCTAATAGAAAAGGAAAAATAATCCCATTAGAAGAAATAAATCCTTCACCTTTCAGTCAATCGTTACAAAAGTGGATGATTAACAAATACTGTTGTTGAAGAAACAAACCTTGGATATCAAAATGAACTATATAAAAGTTAATTATTTTTACTTTGGTAAAAACACAACATAAAATTGATTATCTTAAGTATTTTAAGTACATAGTTCACTAGTGTTAAATATATTCATAATGTTGTGAAACAGAACTCCAGGACTTTTTCTGTAGTTTGAAACTCTATGCCCATTTCACAACAACTCCCCTTCCCACGCTCCTCCAAGGTCCTGGCAATCGCCATTCTACTTCCTGTTCCTATGAATTTGACTTCCTTGGATATCTCATCTAAGAGGAATCATAGGTGTTTGTCTTTTCATGACTCACTCATTTCATTGGCATAACGTCCTTGTGTTAGTCAGATTTTCATCACTGACCAAAACTGACCAGAAAAGTTTACTTTGCCTGACAGTTTTGGAGATCCAGTCCATGGTGGCCTGACTCCATTATTCTGGTTCTGAGGAGAGGCAGAACATCATGGCAAAAGGTGTGGTGGAGCAGTGCTGCTCTGTTTATTGTGGCCAGAAAGCAGAAAGAGTGAGAGGCGAAGGAGCCACAGGGAAGATGCACCTTTCCAAGGCAGATCCCCAGTGACCCACCTCTTCTAGCCATGCCCCACCTGCCTAATGTTACCATCCAGTTAGTCCCTTCAAACTAAGGTGACTGATTAGGTTATAGCTCTCATAATCTAATTACTTCATCTCTGAATATTGCTGCATTAACACAGAAACTTTGTGTGTGTGTGTGTGTGTGTGTGTGTATGCCCTCACATTCATACAGTAATAGTTCTCAAGATTAATTCATGTGACAGAATTTTCTTCCTTTCAAAGACTGAATAGCATTCCATTGTGTATTTATACTACATTTTGCTTATCCATTCATCCATCAGGGGACGTTGGGCTGCTTTCACTTGTTGGCTGTTGTCAATAGTGCTTCTATGAACCCAGGTGTGAAAATAATCCTTTCAAACACTACATTCAAGTTTTTGGATATATATATATATCCAGAGTGCAATTCCTAAATCATTATGGTAGTTCTACTTTTAATAGTGTGATGACATTCCATCCTGTTGTCATTTTTTTTTTTTTTTGGTACCAGGGATTGAACCCAAGGGGGCACTCAACCACTGAGTCACATCCCCAGCCATTTTTATTTTGAGATGGGGTCTTGCTAAATTGCTTAGGGCCTTGCTAAATTGTTAAGGCTGGCTTTGAACTTGTGATCCTCATGCTCAGCCTCCTGAGCTCCTGGGATTAGAGGTGTGTGCCACCATGTCTGGCTCCGTACTGTTTTCAATAGTGGTTGCCCATTTTATAATCCCACCAGAGTATACAAGAGTTCCAATTTCTCTACATATTCATTGATAATTGATATTTTCTCTGTGTTTGTATGTGTGTGTTTTGTAGTAGTCATCCTAATGTGTATGAGGTTGTATCCTACTGTGGTTTTGATTTGCTTTTCTCTAATGTTTAGTGATGTTGTATTGTGGGGTGGCCAGCACCTCACCAGGGAATTCTTGTCTGCTCAGAGGGATAAACCTCCTGAGAAATTAAAGTCTAGAATAATTAGGGAATAACAAAAGACAAAGAGTCAGAAAGGATAGTTTGAAAGATGGAGCCCCTGATAGATCCAGCCCACTCAGGAGCTGGAGCTAGACAATTAGAAAATGACTCCTGTGGTTTATTTAAGGGGGTACCTCAAAGACAGGGGTAAGGTTTCAAGGGTGGAGTTTTGCTTCCTGATGTTTTGCAGTCAGCATGTTGATTGGCATCTGGGCAGGTTACTCCATCTCAGAGGGGCTATGTGGGACCTTTGACAGAGAGAGCTTGAATAGGCTCACAATGTCTGTGCAGTCAACCAGAGGAAGTATCCCCTGGAGATTCCCAGACACCAGATTATTCTATTCACTAGGCTGCGATGCGCAACACAGTCCACACACACGTATGATATTTTAATTAAAGTTGAATTAATATAAATGCACAGATTTAAAAAATGTATGATTTATGCTTTAAAAATTAATATTTTCTTGTTAGACAACTACCATTTTGAAACTGATTTCATCAGTTAATAAAATGTTTTATAAATATTTTAGAATATACCTAAAAGCTTTGTCCCCACTCAACTGATAACATACTAAACATTAAAATGCTAAGTTGTTGTAAGTGGTAAAAATATTTTTTAAAAAATATTAAGGTAAAAATAAGTCCTTTCTTAGAGCTGTAAAGGACATTTGTTATTAATGTCTCACAAAAAGAAAGTTAAATTATTTCATTTAAAAATCATGATAGGGCTGGGGCTGTGGCTCAGAGGTACAGTGCTCACCATAAGGCCCTGGGTTTGATCCTCAGCACTATATTAAAAAAAATCATTATGACAGTACTGAAAAAAATATAGATGTGCTTGGAAAATATAAATTTTCTTTCTCCACTTCAGAAAATGTTTTGAAAAGCAATAAACAGATTCATTTTTAAAAAAATGAATACACCCATCACAACTACTCCAGTTCCTATAAAAATGGTTACAAATCAATGTTAATTGAGATAAAAGTAAAATGATTTTAAATTATTAATTCTAGCATAACTAAGAAAAATGGAGTAATCTTCCTCAATGTAAATAAAGCCAATTCAAACTCTAATACTTAAAACTGAACAATTATTTATTATAAGTATTACTTTCAGTTTACTTTAGAATGATTTTGTTTTTGTAACTAAATAATCAGTTAAGATCACCCAAATGATTAAAAAACAAACATACAACAAGTCCTAAACTAGAATAGATTATATGTTTAACTGGGTTTCCCACATTCTGAAAATATTTTAAGTGAAATTATCTTTTGGCTTAATTTCATCTAAAATTATCAAGGGCAGTAAGCTACCAGAATTAGTGAACATGCACACTGCAGCTGAGTCCAGAACTTACATTCCACTTATGTAGATAGAAGCTATGTGCAAAGTTTTAAATTCAAAATAGAAGTATTTAAGGCAAAAAAATTTAAAGCATTCTTTCCATTGAGGATAGACAAGACACTTTTCAATATCTTACTTATTTTTCAAATTGAAGTAATTGTTCATTGTGACCATAAATTTTAAGCATTTAAAAATTGATAACACAATACTATTACAGACACACACATAGACTCAAAGCAATTAGAACAATGCCCTCCCAGCTACAATCCAAGTGCAAGTTGAGTTCATCCAGCACTTGAACATTAAATTGCATGGGGTGAGGGGAGAACAAGTGATACCAGGAATCCCTTTCACCAATTCCCATCCCATGTTCTAATGCCTCAGATGCTTTCAATTAGTTTTTCACCATTTAAAGGTAACAAAATAATATATAAGACACCTTATGAAGTCACTGCATTTGCTTTCAAATATAACTTAGATGTCAGTAGGTGCATATTAAATCATACTTATCTTTCAATCCCAGGATCTTGGGAGTGAACAGTTACTGATTTACAATTCCAGCAGGCTCTCACTTGAGGCCTCTTTCAGTGGGCTCTCAATGAAAAGATGAGATTCATCCTATCTTTGCTTCACTTTCAATCTCATTCAAAATCAACTTTTCCCTGTGTTGCCATGGTAACAAATTGTATAAGTAGATATACAATACAAAAGTAATATGTATTACAATGGTAGACAGTGAGGCGTTAGGATGGTCCTTCATATCTGAGATTAAATCCTATGACATCACTGTCATTCTTCAAAAGCATTTACTTAGCCAAAATTATACAGTAAAATAAAGCTGTTATTTAGCACCAGCATGTTCTTTCAGACTTTGCTTTAGTTTTCAGGATAATTCTATTATCAGGGGGTTGACTAAGCATTAATGATTTGTGGCTCTTCAATTTGTGAGCCAAGGTCATAAATATGGCTTCCATCTGGTCCTTATCATTGGGGTTTTTAGCAGAGATTTCAAACAAAGGCATTATGTGTGTGTCAGCAAACTTGTGTACCAATTCTGTGGTTACCTGAATGGTACTTCTCAAATCACAATTCTTCTAATAAGAATTTGTGGTATATTATTTACTAGCAAATGTTGTTGGCATTATTCTATCCAAGATAGTATGATATGAAGAATAGCCATGTTGGTCATATTTTACACAAAGACATCAGCAAGTGTGTTTATGATTTAGGAACTGGGCTAGACACTGGAAGGAGTCCATGGGATTACTAGACACAACTCCTGCCTTGAGTAAGACCAAATATGACCTTGGTGTGATACCCATCAATCTCCATTGCTTGTTTCAGGAATCCATCTGGATAGGGGCCTTGGTGAGATTGGGGAAGTGGCCAGCACAGAAGGTGGTAGGTCAGGCACATCTTTCTCACATCCTGATCATGATGATCTTGAAGATTTGGGAGCAGGTGAGAGGCAGATACCCTGAGGCCCTGGACCTCAGACAGCTGGCGGAGAAGCTTGCCTCCAGCAATGGCTACATATATAAAGCCATTCTCCTGAGCCATCCAAACTGAGGTGGAGGAGAAGAGATGCAGAGAGCATGGGATATTACACCACTGCCGTGAATGTACCCAGTCTTCTGTCTTGATTTTGGACTGTGGTTTTTAATTGTAGAGTTGAGACCATTTGCATTAATTGTTATTACTAATTCCTGTTTGTTTATTTGTGAGTTCTGCAGTTTGGTTTTTATTTATTCTATGTGAAGCATTTCTTTAAGTATTTTCTGTAGTGCCAGTTTAATAGTCATGAATTCTTTTAGTTTCTGCTTATCTTGAAATGTATCATTTGATTTATTAAGGATAACTTTGATGGATATAGCAATCTTAGTTGACTGTTATTTTCTCTCAGGACCTGGAACACATCATTCCAAGCCCTCTTGGCTTTTAGAATTTTTGCTAAGAATTTGGAAGTAATTCTGATTGACCTGTCTCTAAATGTGATCTGACATTTTTCTCTTGAAGCTTTTAAAGTCTTATCCTTGTTCTGTATGTTAGGCATTATAATTATAATGTATCAAGGAGAGGTACTTTTTTGATATTATCTCCTGAAGTTCTTATTGCCTCCTATAACTGGATGTCCTTCTCACTCTCAAGATTTGGAAAAAATTTCTATATTATTTCCTTAAAGAGTTATCCATTCCATTAACCTGCATCTCACAACCTTCCTCAATTCTAATGATTCTTGGTCTCTTAATATTCTCCCAGAGTTCTTATAAATTCTGATCATGGTTACTTATTTTCTTTAGTACAGTCTGAATGTTCAAGGCTGGCCACTTTGTCTTCCAACTCTGAGCTTCTGTCTGTGGCATTATCTATACTCTTAGATTTTTGAGTGAACATTTTATTTTATTTATTGTGCCCTTCATTTCCAAGATTTCTGTTTGGTACTTTTTCAATATCTCTATGTCCTTATTGAGTTCTTCATTCATACCCTGTTTTGACTTCTTTAATTCATTCAGTTGTTTTTCTGCATTCTTTTGGAAATCATTGATCATTTTTGTAATCATTCTCTTGAATTCTTTTATCTGATATTTAATTTACTTCAATATTTTTGGAGTCATTGCTGGTGAATTACAAACCTTAAGAGGTATTATGTTATCTTGTTTGTAAATATTTCTTGTGTTCCTGTGTTGGATTTTATGCCTCTGTTGGGAGGGATTACCCTTCTGCTCTTATGTGTGGGCCTTAGGTCACAGCTTTCTTTGGCCAAAGTGTCTAGATTGAGATCCCTTGTAAGTGTGGTATTCACTGACTTTGTGTTAATTTTGTTTTTGCTGGATGTTCATGAGTGGGGCCTAATGGCCCCCCTCCTAGCTGTTCTAACTTGGGGCCTGGTTATTAGTTTTGGAGTTTTGTCTCTATCTATTCATTGTATTAAAGAATAGTTGAAGTTTGAATGAGGCTAATTTATGTGTGGAGCAAGGTGCACTGTCTTTTGGCTAGGATTAGTTAAGCAGCAGAGTCTCTACCCCGTGAACTTGCAGTGTGCTTGTAGACTCCCAGTACCTTACAGAAAAGGGGGAAACAAATAGTAGCAACAATTGAAACAATATACAGTATTAAAATAAATACCCAGTGCCTCCTATGATATCTACAACACTAATTATTGCAAAAACACGAATGATGGGATTAGCAATCCAAAACGATAACCATGAACTAGATCTGGCATTAACTAGATGACAACTCTGTCATCCACAGTACTAATAATTGCAACAACATGAATGTTGGGGTCAAAAGTAATATAAGCCAAATACCTCTAAAATATGGTAAGATATAGTGAATAAAGAGAAAAGAAAATGTGATAGGAAAGTAGAAGAAAGTTTAGAATGTTCAAAATGTGAACAGAGAAATGCAGAAGAGATATAGCAGGTGGAAGAAAAAGTAGGAAAAATGAGAAAAAGTAGAAAAAACAAAGTAAAGGGAGAGAGAACGGAACAAGAGATTTGGCTGTTAGTGGGAGGGGAGAAATGGAAACAACCAAACTAAACCAAACCAGATCAAAATAAACAAACTTAAAACCCTAATCCTCAAAAGACAAGGAAAAAAACTATTATAAAAAATGTTAAAAAGGAGAAAAAAGATAAAAACAAGAACCAAAAAGGGGGAAAAGATGAAAGATGCTTAGCAAGGGCAAGCACTCTTTCTGCTCACTGAGCTGCCAGATGGAGTGGCCTATAACTATAGCTGCTTGAAATAGCTCTCAGCTTCCCTTCTCACTAGGATAGAATGGGAAATGCCATTAATTGAATTTTGTCCAAATGTTAAATACAAATTCAGGGATGCCAAGGTGGTGGAGGCAGGATGTAAGAAAAATATACCACCAAAGGACAATATAGGGAGACGAATCATCACGTCTCTCTTACGGTGAGTCTCATTACCACAACAACTCCCACCATTGAGAAGTTATCATCATGATGACTCCCACTACAGGTCTGATATTTCAAAGTGACCAATGTGGGTAAAGTGGGCAGTATTTTAATTAGATTTTCTAAAGTAACCAATGGGGGAAAATTGGACAATATTCTAATCAGGTATTATAAGGTACCCAATGGAAGCAAATGAGTAAGATCTTCAATTCAGCCCATATAGGAAAAAGAATGCCTCAGAGCTTGGCATATAAGACACTAATTTCTAGACACTGGGACATTGGGCTTCTTTTTCACTTGGCCCACTCCTCTCTACCTTATGGAGTGCTTCTCTCACCTTGCCTCCAATATATCTGTACTTTTCCTATTAATTCTGTGTTTCTTGCTCAATTCTTTGTTTGGGACAACAAGGACCTGAACCCCAATTAGATACCCTAATGATAACACTGACAGACCAGATTAATGCACTCCCAGAGTGAGGCTGCTGCAGGGTTCTATAAGGGGAGTTCTGGTAGCTACAGCTTAGGTCTAATCAGGCCTAAGAGGCTTTGTGGGTATATTTGCTCCGAAGGGATTAGATCAACACACCACTAGGGCCAGACAGATGCCAATCTGTGCTGGCAGTCTGGCTTTCAGGAGCTTCCCAAGAATTCTACTCACAGGGCAGGGGAATCACATGTCCCCACATGTTGCTGCCCAGGAATATGTTCTTCCTGGGCTTAGTCCCTGAGTATATTCACTCTCACCTGTTCAGTTTTCCAACACCCTGCGGTTGGTCACATGGCAGACAGACTCAAAGGGAAAGTGCATTGCACTCCCCTCTATTTTTCTGACTTCAATTCCCTGGGTACAGTCTCTGTGCCTGTTTCACTCAAGTTCTACTAGGTACACACTAGGCCATGATAGTGCTTGCCAGGACAGTATGGCAATGGTTGCTATGATCTCCTGGGCTCCTGCATCAGAAAGCTGCAGCATGGCCTCCGCAAGATGGCTCCTGACTCAGGTCTCCACTTGCCAGGTGAGAAACACAGCACTTTCAAACACCAGTTTGCTGTGCAGCCTCTGGATCAGATAAGTTCAGGTTGCTTTTCTGGTTTTCAAGTTTTTCTATGCCGAACTTGTTCATTGTGTTTCTCTGTTTTATACCCTGCCTTTGTGGTTTACCAGCATCACAACTACTGCTGCAACTGACTTAGCTCCAATGCAGTTTTTCATTCATGCACCTGACTTTATGAGTGTCTGAGACTCTGTCTGATATTGAATTTCAATGAATTCCCTTTTTCATCCACCTTGTTGAGAGCAGTACTCTTGCTGCTTTAAACCTAAACCATGGAGCAAATGAAAATGCAGCTTTCCTCTCATCTGCCATCTTGAATCTCTCAAAATATTTTTTTTGAGTATCTATTCTGGGCCAAATATTAGGGATAAGGAAGGTATCCTGTTTTCACAAAGCTTATAATCACAAAAGAAAAATATCGTCTTCATCAACTGTGTATCTAGGATTGACAGCACCAAAGAAGTCCACACTGGGAATGTAGACTCATGTCTGGTTCTAGTTTCTTCTCTGTCAGATGAATCCAGCTTCTATTTAGAAATCAAGTTGAATTACAAGAGCCATCAACTGCCTAGCAGCATCTCTCTGAAAGCCTATATAAGTCAACAGCCTCACAATAAGGGCCTCTTCTTTTATTGTCTTTTAATGTTTTGTTGATTTTTTATAGTGATACATTTTGATTCTCTTATTTTTCCTTTTGTGTATATGATATATATATATATATATATATTTTTTTTTTTTTTCCATTGTGATTACTGTTAGGTCAGTGGTGGCGACTTGGTGGTGACTTAGTGGAGACTTAGAACAAAGCAGCCCACGAGGGAAAGGAACATCAGTCAGGTGCTGGGGGAAATGCCTGTCAATCAGCGAGATCTCCTGACTAACGCCTGTCAATCAGCATGACCCCTTGGCCAATCCTGAAGTTCAGCCAACTCCCCTGACCAACTCCAAAGGGACAAGGGACCCTAAAAACACCTTTTCCTGTCCCAAGCCCTTCCCTTCCTGCTGTAAGCCCCATAAAAGTCTAGTCAGATCGAGCTTCCACGAGGTTTCTCCTCAGACCCTTCTCCTGTTCCCTCTGTGGGTCTGATCGAGTTCTGCCCGGGAGTGGTATCTCAATAAAGCCTCGTTCAGCAGCCTTTTAAAATCTGCCTCCTTTGGTTGCTGACCGCCTCACCTGATCTGACAGTTACCATTGCACAGAACACCTTATTAATATAGCATTCTAATTTAAACTGATAACAACTTAACTTTCGTCATATATAGAAACTCTTTTCAAGCTCTACTTACATATCTTACATTATTGATGTTATAAATTACATTGTTTATCCATGAACATAATTATAGAATAGTTAAAAGTGTTTTTGTCATTTAATTTACAAGCATTAAAGTAACTACGTTCCTCTATACTTTTACCTTTATTGGAGAACCTAATATTTTTGTATAATTTTATGTTTATGAGTGTCTGAGACTCTGTCTGATATTGGGATATCAATATCTGCTGACTGCTGTGCTTTTGTTTCAATGGAAAGAGTTCCTTTAGCATTTTTTTTTTGTAGGGCAAGTGTAAAGGTAAAAAACTAAATTTTTGTTTTTCTGGGAAAGCCTTAATTTCTTCATTTTTGAAGGATAGTTTTCAGATACAGCATTTCTAGTTGACACTTTTTTTTTTCTTTCAGCACTTGGAATATATCATTTTACTGCCTGTGGCCTACAAAGTTTCTGCTGAGAAATCTGCTGGCAATCCCCTAGAAGCTACCTTGTATACATGAGTCACTTTTCTCTTGCTACTTTGCCAACTTGTTCAAAACTGAGTTATGTTAAAAATGATTACTATTATGTTAATAGTTTTCATATCAATGTTTGATGTTTACATTTTTCCTTGGTTGCTTCTAAAATGCCACAGAATCCCTGGATAACTTTCTATTTTTATTTTTTGTTTAAGCTACTGTTATAGTTTCTTTCTTATGTAAGCAAAAGAATCATAATAAATCCACAAGATCATTCGTTGATTCAATGGCTATAAGTGGCTATTTATCAAACATTCACTAAGTATCATGCTTTGATACACACACACACACACATACAACAGAGGACTATCCATATTTCTGGTATACTTAAAAGTAACCCTTTTCATGTTTTTATTCTGATTCCTAGTTTTTGTTAATGATCTCCAAACAGTCAACAAAATTTAATACAAACCACCACTCCATACCTCCTTGTGAATATCAGATTTCCTTTAAATTTCTTATTTTTCAGCACAACAGTGTGAATGCATTTACTGCCATAACATTTATGCCATTGTAGATATAAAATGTACAACACAGGAGCATTTGGAAAAATTCAATAGTTAAAGAATCTTGTCTAAGCTTTTTGGACAGATATGCTGTGGCTCAAATTTTCAAGGCTTTTTCATAAGAAAGTGAGGGCAATTTTTTTCAGGAGGGGTAAAGTTTAACTCCAAATGGTATCTAACGTGTGTGTGTGTGTGTGTGTGTGTATTCCTATTGACCACAATTAGATATTCTGCTTTGCATATTAGGCCTGCTATAACCATACTACTTTTTATTTATTTATTCATTAATTCAAGAATTAGTGAGCACCAATTGTACTCCCCACCAACTAGGAGGTACAGTGATAAAATAGGCATTGTGCTTGATTTCAATCTACTTTAATTTAATCAATTATAGAAGCAGTGACTTGGAGCACCTTGGAGATATTTTAGTATTTTGCAAAGAAAGACATTTTCAATTTTTTTCCCTATATCCAGACAAATTACTTTTACTTACTATTAAGTCTAGGCTTGGGTAGTACACTTTTAATATTTATCAATAAGCCAGAATATAAAAAGGTATTCCATTCTTTTTCTGATAGGAATCCAATGTCATCCTGCATTAGATTTCCATTAGCATTATTTTGCATGATTGCAGTGCAAAGCCGAAAGGAGAAGCAGAGTTTATGTTCATTAAACAGAGCTGAAGAAACCACCTAGAGGAAAAAAAATACAAAGGTTAGACTAACCCAGTTAGATTAAAGAAATATGCAAAATTCACATTAAAGAATATCTCACCTTAAAAATATTTCTTGTCAACACATCTACTGCATTTTTAACATGCTTGTCTAAACAATTTTTTTCTCTCTCCAAGTTAGGTTCTTCTGAGGTATTCATAATCAAATGAGATATTTGATTCAGAGATGTTCTCTCTCTTTTCAAGCCACTTTCCTGTTCTTTGTTTTTGGAAACTACTGATAAAACAAAAACCTGATGAAACCAGTCCAGGGAGAACTGGTACATGCAGTTGATTTGTGTAAGATCAGCCACTAGAAAGTAGAGCAGGGCACCTCGAGTAGCAATGGGGAGGTAGTTTTTATATGTTGCTTGCATTTCACTTTTTTCTTTTTCTGTTGCTTCATTGCGTCTTGAAATTTCATTTGAAATTATTTTGGATTTTCTTAAGGTATCTACCATTTCCTCATCATCTAATATGCATCCTAAAGAGAAACAAAAAAGTGAATTTAAATAAAAACTGTAGTAATATTAAGTACCTGTTTCTTCATTTGTACTCTTTTTTTTATTTGTTATTTTTAGTTATATGTGACAGAGTATATTTTGACATATCATACATACATAGAATATGTATCATACTTCCCATTATTGTGCTTGTACATGATGTAGAGTTACACTGGTCATGTATTCATATGTGAACATAGGAAAGTTATGTCTGAGTCATTTTACTGTCTTCCCATTCCCATCCTCCCTTTCTTCCCTCATTTTCTCCCTGCCCAATCCAGTGAACCTCCACTTTTCCCTCCATACCACCTATTGTGAGTCAGCATCATATATCAGAAAGAACATTTGGTCTTTGGTTCTTTTGGATTGGCTTATTTCACTTAGCATGATAGCCTCCAGTTCCATTCATTTATCAGCAAATGCTACAATTCTTTATGGCTGAGTAATATTCTATTGTGTATAATCGACATCATTTTCTTTATCCATTCATCTTTTGAAGGGCACTAGGTTGGTCCCACCGCTTAGTTATTGTGAATTGAGCTGCTCTGAACATTGATGTGGCCGTATCACTATATTATGCTGATTTTAAGTCCTTTGGGTACATGCTGAGGAATGGGATGACTGGGTCAAATGGTGGTTCCATTGCAAGTTTTCTTAGGAATCTCTGTACTGCTTTCCACTGTGGTTGCACCAATTTGCAGTCCCACCAGCCATGTATGAGTGTGCCTTTTCCCTCATATCCTCACCAACATTTATTGTTACTTATATTCTTGATTTTACTATTCTAACTGGAGTGAGATGAAGTGTCAGTGTAGTTTTAATTTGCATTTCACTAATTACTAGAGATGTTGAACATTTTTTTTCATATATTTGTTGACCATTCATATTTATTTTTCTGTGAAGTCTGTTCAGTTCCCTTGCCCATTTATTGACTTGGTTATTTGTGTTTTTGGTGTTAAATTTTTTGAGTTGTTTATATATCCTGGAGATTAATACTCTGAGGTGTGAGTGGCAAAGATTTTCTCCCATTCCATAGGCTCTCTCTTTGTGTTCTTGATTGTTTCCTTTGCTGTTAAGAAGCTTTTTAGTTTGATACCCTCCCATTTATTGATTCTTGATTTTACTTTTTGTGCTTTAGGAGTCTTGTTGAGGAATTCAGTCCCTAAGCCAACATGATGGAGTTGTGCCTACTTTTTCTTCTATTAGGTGCAGGGTAAGAGATAAGGGTCTAATTTTATCATATTACATATGGATTTCCAGTTTCCCCAGCACCATTTGTTGAAGAAGCTATCTTTTCTCCAATGTATATTTATGGCACCTTTGTCTAGTATGACATAACTGTATTTATGTGGGTTTGGCTCTGTGTCTTCTTATTCTCTACCATTGGTCTACATATCTGTTTTTGTTACTATAGGTCTGTAGGACAATTTAAGGTCTAGTATTGTGATACCTCTTGCTTCACTTTTCTTGCTGAGGATTGCTTTGGCTATTTTGAGCCTCTTACTTTTCCAAATGTCATTCTTTACTCTTTACATAAGAATTTCTACTGTGGGCTTTTTGTTGGTTTTATGCTGAAGATGGGCTTTTATGTTATGCCCCACTTTCTACTCCCTCATCTCTTCTTGATATTATTTTAGTATTTATGGGTTATATTTTTATTTCAGGCATACAGTAAGGAACCATCTATCATGTGGAATCAATTTACACAGTGAACCACTATATATAAGAGAATTAAAATTAAATTTACAGAAAATAACAGGCATATTATTATTTCATGTGATGTCCTGTGATATTTTGTATTCTAGTCTATCTTATTAAGCAAATAGAATTGAAATTGATTCCTTGACCATTAATTGGTTGGAACTCATCTTTTGAAAAAACATTACTTCTAGTGCTTTGATGTGTTATCTTAAATTTAACAACTTAAATATCCATTTGTTTTATTAAACCTATCTTTTTTCCAACGTATGCAAAGGTTTTACCAAAATATGACATTTGTTACATGAGTGGTCCATGAAATGGGAGAGGCTGTGGTTCTGAATCTTGTTAGATCCATGATGTTACCTTTTACGTATATTACATAGTACCTAGCTGTTTTGCTCCCTAGGGGTTACCAACTGATGGTTACAGTCTTATAAGGAAACATATGGAAACCTTGTCCTTGTAGCTACCTAGTTTTATCATTAATAGAAGCATAGTTTATTCAGATATTATAAAGAAAGAGCATGTTAAGTGTAATTAACATAGGAAAGGAATAAAGTCAGATCCTTCCAGGCATAGATGTGTATTTAAAATTTCATAGTAAACAAACACACTTCTAAGTGAGGATTTGCCTGTTGCTGACATAAGATATAATGAACTTTGAGCTTATTTTTTTTAATAAATGTGGTTGCAAAATATGAGTTTCAGACTTCTTTTAAAAATTATCCAGCTAGCACACATCTCTTTCTAGAACTGGGTCAAGACAATGGCATAGCAATAGTCAAAGATTTTTTGCACTTTTCAAGTTAGGAAAGGCACACCCTCTGTGGTGGTTTGGATGTGGTTTGAAAGTGGTTTGTCCTGAGGGTTCCTGGGTTGGGGGACTTGGTCCCTAATGTGATGGTGCTGAAAAACAGAGCCACCTTTAAGAGGTGGGGCCTCGTGAGAAGTGTGCTGGGGGAGATATTCTCAGAAGCGTAGCTCTCATGGGACCCCTGAATGAGGTGTTATATAAGAGCAAGCCTGATCCCCAACTTCTTTCTTGGAAATGTGATCAGATCCTTTCACATACACTCCTGCCTATGATATAAATAAACCTCTTTTCTATATAAAGTTAGCCTGTCTCAAGACTTTCATTATAGTAACCAAAAAGGGACTAATATACCCTCCTCACTACCTTCTCCACTTTATTTATTTTTTGGTAGTTTGGGATTTTTATGATAAAATGTGAAGTCCTATAAGGCACAAAAATAAGCATTTCTGAAATCTTAGGTATTTTATGCTGTAACAGTTTGTTTGTTTGTTTGTTTGTTTCTTTCTTTTTGTTTTTTAGATAGTTTCTGAAAATGCTGAACAAATCAGTGTTTTCTCCACATCCCAGTAATCTTACTGAGGCAAGACTAGAACTCCATATGATAGACATTCCTCTTTTGGTCATAGATCTCAGTAAAGTGCTGGTGTTGCAGTACTTTGTTGAGGAAGGCAATCCTATATTAAGGTGAATACATAAGTGGAGGGATACATACTTTTTGTGTGTGTGTTGTGGGTTCTGTAAGCATAATGTGGGAAGGAAAGGCTTAAATTCATCACTGCACCAAAATTGGTAGACCTGTCCTCGTTCTCACGAAGTTCATGGTTCTAGTTCTAGACAGTCTTAGGGAATGCCCTCCACTAGTGGTTTGGCTCCCTTGTGGCATTGGTGAATGGTGGTCAGGATGAGGAGCAAGAGACTGAGTATGGACTAAGGCTGTAGAAATGGGGGCTCACACAATATTGCTCCTGGGTATGGCAACTTTATGCCCTATCAAACTCTGTTTCTTCTTCAAAAATTATATCATTATTACTGTTTTATTATTTATATATTATATATTTATCTTTTAAAAAACTAGTTTTCAGCTTATTTTACTAAAGTGTCTGGTAATATTGAGTTTGCATCCTAGATAATGAGCCTTTTAGATTAGAAAAACAATATTTAATTAGTAATGAAAATTAGAATTGTGTAGAGAACTTTAAAAGTAAATACAAATCAGGGCTCCACCTGTAAATGTTCAGTTATTAAGTTTGTGGTGTACTCACAGGGCATTTGCAATAAAAATAGAAATAAAGAAGAGCAATAAAATATACAGATTACTCCTTATCCATAAACTTAATTGAGGAACTAAAATATATGAGAAATTTTGAAGTCCTAAGGAGTCACAAGTTAAAACAGAAAAATTCCATTATTAGATATTGTTATATTTTATTACAGTTGAATTAGGAGCAGATATGTCAGTGTGACCCAGGAATGTAACTTAAATTTAAGTTTAGATGCTGTAATGATTATGAATTTTTAAATATTTCTTACATGGAAGAGGAAAAAATTTCTACTGCTATTTTAATAAGCAGAGTATTTTAATGGCATAAATTAAAAATCAGTGAATTGTTTCCTTTTAAAAGATCCTTTAGTATTAAAACTTGGGGAAAACCCAATCTTTTGTCTCTGTAATCTAAAGTTTAGACATTTTATAGGTATCAGGTACTTGAAATACGGGCAAGGAGCCTAGGCGGGAACTAACCAGCATCTCTAAGATTTGTCCTATTCTTAGATTAAGATGGCCAACATCCTATGATATTCACAATGCTTAAGCTTAGAAATGGGATGGTTTGCCTGCATTAATCAGTTATCTTGTGAAAATTTTTGGTGCCAATTCAAAATTTGGTCCTTGTAACTTTTTATTCTGATCTTCATTCAAGGTCTCTTAATCTCACTAAACAGCTGCACTTACCTTGTGATTTCTGTAGTAAGTTCAATGTTTCTTCTTCCAGTTCTTCAATAGTTATAGCACCAAGAGAAATACTGTCTAAAATCTGGAAGCGTTGATATTCTAAATGAGGAACTTCATGACTTAATATAGTAGATAAGAGTTGATCTTGCAAACCTTGGAATGTTACTATGACGTTGATCATAGTAACAAAATTATAAACTGATGGAAGAAAATGGGGATTGTCTATTTCTGTAGATAAGTATAACCTAAACACAACAAAGATACCAGTTATTCAAAGAATATACAGAAGGAGAAAAATAAAACAAAATTACTTAATAATGCAAAACATTTTTTTTTCCTGGAAGAAGACAAGGTTAATTTTTAGTATTATTCAGCCTTGTAAACAAAGTAGTCTCTCAACTTACATTGTGTGAATAAGTTTCTATTTAAGACTTTAAAAAACACAATCATAAATTAGGTTCAGACCATATTTAAACATGAGGACAGAGTAAAGAAAAATGCTAAAGAGTAGGAGTTATGACCTGGAACTAGGCCATTTTTAAAGACTGGGTTTTACCCTGAATGAGAGAAGTCAGTTAGGGGATTTGAGCAGAGAAGTGATATGATCTTTTTAAGTGACCTCTCTAGCTGCTGTCTTGAGAACAACCTGGGCAGAGGTGGGAGGTAGAAAAATGGGAAGTTAGGTCGTGAGAGATGAAGGTGGCTTAGAACAGGGTGGTGGCCCTGAGAGTAGCAATCAAATAAAGTGAGGACAACTCTTCAATCTATTTTGAAATTGAAGCTCAGAGAGGTTAAATAAGTTGCCCATATCAATGGCCAGAAAGTGAAGAGGGCACCTGTTCTCGAAGTCTGTCTTCTAAACAGTGTCCTCTATCCCTTCCTCAAGTACACACATGAGGACAGGTTGTCAATTCAGGAAAAGGTAGCTTTATGTGCATTTCTAGAGCTGTAACTTAATTACAGTGTATCCACTGAGAAAAAAGCATGGTTTAACATGGTGTTTTCCAAAGGGTTATTCCATGCAACAGTAAAAGGGTTCAATGAATAGGGAGGTTTTTAAATTCCTAACAGAAAGTCCCTGTTTAACTTTAACCCACTGCTTTAAAAAAAGCCTTGGATACCTTTTATTTGGGTGATACCTGTTAAATCCCTGAAAATGCTGTTTTGAGGAACATAACTTGGGAAAATGTTTTATTAACAGAACAAAGGACAGTAGGAGAGAGAATTCTAAGAATGAGGCAAGCCTGCAGCCCTGCTCTGGGGAAAGTGTACACAGCCAAACAGACCCTTTGGGGAGAAGCTGCACAATTATTGGGAAGGAGTGCAGAACAACTGGCTAGGGACCCTTCAAATCTTCTGGTTCCCTTGCTGATAACTTGCTTACCCAGAACTCCTCTGATGAGAAACTGATTTTCTGATATGTTTGTTTATAAGAAGAGAATGAAACATGAACAACTCAAATATCTTATTTTCTTGGAAATCATATTTTTGTGGTGATCAAATTCGACTTCATAATAAGTTCTTTGTGAAGTTAGCTAGTGGAAGTGGGTTTCCAAGAGGCCAGTTCCATCTGGGAACATGAGTACAGTATTTTTATCTCTAGGCAAATATCTCTTTTTGCATGGCTATTAAATATGGGTTTGTTTTCTAAAGCAGCAAAAGCTTGCCCTACCCAAGTATATGTTAGGCAAGTGGAACAATCCGAGCTCTGGATCAAGCATGGCCAGTGTTTGTTACCCTCTCTGCTCAGCTTCTGAAATTCTTCAAGAAACCCACAGATTTCATTGGGCACAGTTTGAAAAATACTGGTCAATAAATAAAAATCTGTTCTTTATTCTGCACACTGATGAGTGCTATTTGCCAGCAACACACGAACAAAAAGCATATTCAAAATGCAACTTTACTTTTGCCGTCAGGCAGGTGGGAGCTTATCAAGACGAAAATACAAGGCCTTGAACATTATCTGTCTTAAAAAAATATAGACATTTGATACAATTTAACTGTTAGAGACATTACCTAAATTTGGAATTGTATTCCATCTCACAGTCATCAATTCTTATGAAATATTGCCCTCTTTTCTGATAGATATCCTTCTTCAGAATTGCCATCAAGCCTGGAGAAAATGTTTCAGGGAGATTCTGAAAAATAAAACAAAAAACAAAGAACAAAACAGATATAATTAAGAAAATGATCCTAGATAATCAGTTGAAAGCACTACTATTTTAAACATTTAAATCTTATTAAATACCTGGAATGAAAGACAGCTCTAAGAGAACTGAATATTCAAAACTCACTGTAGATATTAAATGTGTACATATGTTATATATATATATATATATATATATATATATATATATATATATATATATATATAAATTTTTTTTCTCTGACAGAGTTACCTATCACTTAAAATTTTTAGTCTTTATGCTCATTGTATATAGCATGTGTTGCTGGAAATAGGGAATTAGGTCATATTGTCCAAACACCTTCAAGAAGACACTCTCTCCTGTTTTCATAGCATTTTCAATCTTTTTGGAGTAATTGTTATCCTCAGCAGAGAGCTCTTGCAGCCCAGTTCCTTCCATCTGTTGGATCCAGTTGTGTGCTTGCTTGTGTGGGTCAATCATCAGTGGCCACTGCTGGCAATTCTTGATCAAGATGGCATTCTCTATTGAGTTCTGACCAAGAGGTAACCCCTGATTATGCCATTGGCGTATCTGGAATGAAACCATTAGTACTTTGAGATTTCATAAAATTCTTCACATCTTTAGTATACTCTGGGATACTTAAGGATTGTACAGAATCATTGCCTTCAGAATATAAAATAATCTTTCAAAAGACTAAAGAAATGAACAATTTAAAGAAACTTGGATGTGAAATTTTTAAAATGGTAATTATTCACTAACTTACACCTTTTTGTTCATCAGTAAAGACATTTACAGGGCCCAATCACAAAAAGATACTGTGGGAGATATAAAAATATGAGAGTGCAGCTGTTTCCAAGGCTCTTAGATGTTAATGCACATACAAAACATGCAATAATATAAAGTTATACAAATATGATAACAGCTACTCTATTTCAAACCTACCACCTGACAAGCACATATGTGTGTGTGATTTAGTTAAATTACTCAAATGCCCTCATTTCTCAGGCGGAGGAACTAAGGCTAAAAGGTTAGGTCCCTGACCATGATCATAGTGACAGCATAGAGGCAGAGCTAGGATTTGACTCAGAAGCTGACTCCATGCCTATTCATGACAGAAAACAGTATGTTGGGAGAAAAAGGCCTAGAAATCTCAAGGATGTAGGAGAAGGAATGAGACATCGGGAACCTTCTGGCAAAAGGTAGCAAGGACTTCTCTGGAGAAATCAGGGATGCTTTCCTACGATGAATTGCATACTCTTGAAGTCTGCATAAAAGGAAATATAAAAGATAATAAAAAATTCTGAAAAGTGCAAGTGTTCCTGTCACTGGAATGTAGACCATGTTTGAATATAGGCAAAGACAGGAGTGAAGGTTGGTACAGTGAGAGGAACAGGCACCCTGAACTCAATAGCAAAGCAGAGATTCTATTTTCAAAAAGTAACCATTCTTTTGACTCCACTCCTTTCTTTCTCATTTTACTTATTTATATATTCCTGAACAATACAGTGTTGCTTAATTTTTGAACTTCAGATAAATGAAATCTTAAACCCTTTGTTGGGTGTCTGCCTCCATCCATGTTGTCTAGCTGTATTTATTCATTCTCATTGCTGTCAAGAACTCCACTTTATCAACATACCAAGATTTACTTATCTATTCTGCTGGGGAGGGCACTTGGATGGTTTCAAGTCATTCACTATTAAGAATAATAAATAAGTTTATTATTTTATAATAAACTTTTAAATGTCTATTGATAGAGTTATGTATGCATTTCTTGTAGGTAAAAAACTAGGATGTGAAGTTGGGTCATAGGGTGGTATATTTTAAATATTAGTGATGAAAAGCAGTTTTCTAAAATAATTATAGCATTTTACATTCTCATCATCAGTTTTGAGAATTTCTGTTATTCCATATCCTTGTTAACTCTTGATATTTTCAGTCTTATACATTTTTGTCAATCTGATAGTCTGCAATGTGGTATCTTTATCATTTTGGATTTAAGTTGCATACTCCTAATGAGCCCCTAATGAAGGTTAAGCATCTACATATGTTAGCTGGCTAGTTGGACATATTCCTTTTTGTGAGCTGCCTGTTCAAGGCTTTTGCTCACTTATCTACTAGATTGTATATGTCTTTATTTCTTACTGACTTTTACTAGTTCTTTTTATATTCCAGAGAGAGCCCTTAAACCTGAATAGCAGGTCTAAACTTTAATGTATATCTGCAAAAATTTGTATTTTTTTCATGTCTTCTTTTTTCAATTCCATCTTTCCCCCCTTGCCTTTCTATACTCCTAGTACAATGTTAAATACAAGTGTTGATAATGGACATCTCTTTGTTACATACATGATCTAGAAGGCAACATTTCACCAATGCCTCATTTTTTCAATTCTAATTTCTTCTTTGGCTTATGGCTAGTTTAGGAATATATTTCATCATTTCTCAAAATATGAGGATTTTCAAGGTATCTTAATACTGGTTTCTAGCTTACTTGCATTTTCGTTAGACAACATACTTTGTGTAATTTCAGTTCATTATCATTTGCTAAAACTTGTTTTATGGTCCATCATATGGTCAACTTTGGCAGTGTTTTACCTGTGTTTACATGGAATGTGCAAACTGTAGGCACTGGCTACAGTGTTCTGTATATTTCCATCAAGTCTATTTCTTTTTTTTTAATATTTATTTTTTAGTTGTAGTCGGATATAATACCTTTATTTTATTTATTTATTTATATGTGGTGCTGAGGATAGAACCCAGGGCCCTTTATGTGGTAGGCGAACACTATACAACTGAGCCACAACCCCAGCCCTCCATTAAGTCTATTTCTTGAGGAAGGATTCAACAGGGCGGCGGGCGGGGAGGCAGCGCTTTCAGTACCTCCTCAGCCACGTGGACAGAGAGACACATCAGAATGTTTGGATTCTGCCTGCTGAGAAACTCCCAGCAAAATTCTGCTGAAGTGAGACCTAGGCGGGGAGTTTGGGATTATTGGAGGAGACAGCTTGCCCCAGACGGGTGAATCTCGGCCACCCTGTGCGCGGAGGTGCAGGCCGCCGCAGCTGTCTGGCGATCGGCGCAGAAGGAGGTGTTTCAGCACTGCCGGAGATTGTGTGCGGCGTAGAGACTCTTTGAAGAGGTTGCTAACCAAGCCTTCATGAAACAGCGGACCGAGAACTGAAACCCAGACTGGGACAGACCAGAGACAGGCCAGACCCACCCCTCCCATCCGACACTCCTGCAAGGAGTCTCGGGCTGACATCACCATAGTTTGGCGGACGGGATCCCTTCCTAGCGGAATCGGCTTCAACAGGTGTGTGACTCCCATCCCCACCAGATACATACAGCTGGGAAACCTCAAAAATCTTGCTCCAGAGCTCCGTGGATGTGACTGTAGGGGCCGAGGGAAGCAGAGGGGACTCCCGACCCCCAACTCCCCCTACTACCAGCAGCTACACCCAAGGCCTTAGCTGCCAGCTCCCTGGGGCTTGGCCACTGAAGGAGTCCAGGCAAATTAAGCTGATGGTTCCCAGATCACCCGCTCCACAACCTTGGGGTCCAGTGAAAGGCAAACAGAGAGAGTGCTCAGTCGTTCGGGAAATAGGGAACTCAGGGGGGCAGCAAGTGTAACTAGATCTGTGGAGATCGCCTCTGGTGAGCAGGGACCAGAGAGCAGGGACCGGCTGGCTGGCAGGAGGAATGGGGGGAGGGGCCGGAGAAGAGACTAACAGGATTGGAGAGACGCCCAGTAGGGGAAGAGGAGCCGCCTTACAGGGATTGCTGCCGGCACATAGAGGGCAGAAGCTCGGCTCAGAGGGCACAGCTCCACCTACTGGAAGAGAAGAAAATAGAACTCTAAGACTTTATCATTTTTTTTCTTTTCCCTTTTCAATTTTTATTGTTCTTTCCATTCTCCTTTATTCTACCTATTTTTATCTCCCTCTTTCTCTTTAAGGACTTCTTCCTTCCCCTTCCCCCTAACTTTCATCCCAAGCATTACGACTTTCATTACATGTAATTTTCTAAATGTAAATAGGTGAATGTTCCGAGGCTGTCTATAGGGCTCCTAAGTACCTAGCTATTTCCAAATACCCTGATCCATTCGCCTGTTAATATCCCCCTTCAGTAGAGCAATCTTCCAAAGTAGCCAAGATATACTAACCTTCATACCATCATAACACCCAACCTAAATATAAAGTCCTAAGACCCAACAACAGATCACTATATGCCTACAGAATCTGTAAGCCTCTTATGAAAGGAATGAATCCGCTTTAAATTACAAGAAAGTCCAACATCTCTAGACATAGTCTCCCACCACAAAGGAGAGACCACAGAGATATACAAAACCAAAACAAATTTATAGGAGAAAACAGAAACACAGCAGTTAAACAGAGTTGGAAAGTAATGTGAACACCATGAAAAAACAAGGGAAAAAGGATTACAAACAATGCAGGACAACTTAAGTTTACAGGAGAACCTAGAGGCATAAGAAAAATGGACAGAGAAAGAACTCAAGGCATACCTGACTCCAATGGAATGGAATCTTAAAGAAGTCATTAGACAGCAAGTCCAAACAATGAAAGAATACTTTGAAAATGAATTACACAAGCAGATTCAAGAAGCAAAAAATAAACTCTACCAGGAGATAGAGATTTAAAAAAAAATCAAACAGTAATCCTAGAAATGCAGGAAACCATAAACCAAATCAAAGACTCAAATGAGAATATTACAAGTAGATTAGATCAAATAGAAGTCAGAACATCAGATAATGAAGACAAAGTTTATCAACTCGAAAAGAGTATAGTCAACGCAGAAAGGCTGGTAAGAAACCACGAGCAAAACATCCAAGAGATACGGGATGTCATAAAAAAACCAAACTTAAGATTCTTTGGGATAGAGGAAGGTATAGAGGTCGAAACCAAAGGAATGAGAAATCTTTTGAATGAAATAATTTTAGAAAACTATCCAGACATGAAAGATGGAATAGATTGCCAAATCCTGGAAGCCTACAGGACCCTAAACATACAAACCATAATAGACCAATTCCAAGACACATAATTATGAAGATATCCAACATACAGAACCAAGAGAGAATATTAAAAGCTACAAGAGAAAGGAGGCAGATTACATTCAGGGGTAAACCAATTAGGTTAATGGTTGAATTTTCATCACAGATGTTGAAAGCGAGAAGATCCTGGAACAGCATATTTCAAACGCTGAAAAATAATGGATTCCAACCAAGAATATTGTATCCAGCAAAATTAAGCTTCAGGTTTGACAATGAAATTAAAATATTTCATGATAAACAAAAGTTAAAAGAATTTGCAGCCAGAAAACCAGCACTGCAAAGCATTTTGAGCAAAACACTACAAGAAGAGGAAATGAAAAACAGCACCCAAAACCAACAGTGGGAGGTAACTCAGTAAAGGGGGGAAAAATAATCAAAGAGGAAAAACAAGCCAAATTAAAATAATAAATAAAATAAATAAATACATAAATAAACATGACTGGAAGTACAAACCATATATCAATAGTAACCCTAAATGTTAATGGCTTAAACTCACCAATCAAGCGACATAGGCTAGTAACTTGCATTAAAAAACCAGATCCAACAATATGCTGCCTTCAGGAGACTCATATGATAGGAAAAGACACACACAGGCTGAAGGTGAAAGGTTGGGAAAAATCATACCACTCACATGGTCCTCGGAAGCAAGCAGGAGTGGCCATACTCATATTGAATAAAATCAACTTCAAACATAAATTAATCAAAAGGGATAAAGAAGGACACTATATACTGTTAAAAGGAACCATTCACCAACAAGACATAACAATTATCAATATGTATGCATCAAATAATGGTGCTGCAACGTTCATAAAACAAATTCTCCTCAAGTTCAAGAATCAAATAGACCACAACACAATAATTATGGGTGACTTCAACACACCTCTCTCACCATTGGACAGATCCCCCAAACAAAAGTTGAATAAAGAAACTATAGAACTCAATAACACAATCAATAACCTAGACTTAACTGACATATATAGAATATATCAACCATCATCAAGTGGATATACGTTCTTCTCAGCAGCACATGGATCCTTCTCAAAAATAGACCATATATTATGCCATAGGGCAACCCTTAGTAAATATAAAGGTGTGGAGATAATACCATGCATCTTATCTGATCATAATGGAATGAAACTGGAAATCAATGATAAAAGAAAGAAGGAAAAATCCTGCATCACTGGAAAATGAACAATATGTTACTGAATGATCAATGGGTTACAGAAGACATAAAGGAGGAATCAAAAAATTCTTAGAGATAAATGAAAATACAGACACAACATATCGGAATCTATGGGACACAATGAAAGCAGTTTTAAGAGGGAAATTCATTGCCTGGAGTTCTTTCCTCAAAAAAAGAAAAAACCAACAAATAAATGAGCTCACACTTCATCTCAAAACCCTAGAAAAGGAAGAGCAAAACAACAGCAAATGTAGCAGAAGGCAAAAAATAATTAAAATCAGAGCGGAAATCAATGAAATTGAAACAAAAGAAACCATTGAAAAAATTGACAAAACTAAAAGTTTGTTCTTTGAAAAAATAAATAAGATCGACAGACCCTTAGCCATGCTAACGAAGAGAAGAAGAGAGAGAACTCAAATTACTAACATACGGGATGAAAAAGGCAATATCACAACAGACGCTACAGAAATACAGAAGACAATTAGAAATTATTTTGAAAACCTATATTCCAATAAAATAGAAGATAGTGAAGACATCGATAAATTCCTTAAGTCATATGATTTGCCCAGACTGAGTCAGGAGGATACTCACAACTTAAACAGACCAATATCAATAGATGAAATAGAAGAAGCAATCAAAAGACTTCCAACCAAGAAAAGCCCAGGACTGGATGGGTATACAGCGGAGTTTTACAAAACCTTTGAGGAAGAATTAATACCAATACTTTTCAAGCTATTTCAGGAAATAGAAAAAGAGGGAGCTCTGCCAAATTCATTCTATGAGGCCAACATCACCCTGATTCCGAAACCAGACAAAGACACCTCAAAGAAAGAAAACTACAGACCAATATCTCTGATGAACATAGATGCAAAAATCCTCAATAAAATTCTGGCGAATCGGATACAAAGGCACATCAAAAAAATTGTGCACCATGATCAAGTAGGATTCATCCCTGGGATGCAAGGATGGTTCAATATATGGAAATCAATAAATGTTATTCACCACATCAATAGACTTAAAGATAAGAACCATATGATCATCTCAATAGACGCAGAGAAAGCATTCGACAAAGTACAGCATCCCTTTATGTTCAAAACATTAGAAAAACTAGGAATAACAGGAACTTACCTCGACGTAGTAAAAGCTATCTATGCTAAGCCTCAGGCTAGCATCATTCTCAATGGAGAAGAATTGAAGGCATTCCCCCTAAAATCTGGAACAAGACAGGGATGCCCTCTCTCACCACTTCTATTCAATATAGTTCTCGAAACACTGGCCAGAGCAATTAGACAGACGAAAGAAATTAAAGGCATAAAAATAGGAAAGGAAGAACTTAAATTATCATTATTTGCAGATGACATGATTCTATACCTAGAAGACCCAAAAGGGTCTACAAAAAAACTACTAGAACTAATAAATGAATTCAGCAAAGTGGCAGGATATAAAATCAACACGCATAAATCAAAGGCATTTCTGTATATCAGCGACAAAACTTCTGAAATGGAAATGAGGAAAAACACTCCATTCACAATATCCTCAAAAAAAATAAAATACTTGGGAATCAACCTAACAAAAGAGGTGAAGGATTTATACAATGAAAACTACAAAACCCTAAAAAGAGAAGTAGAAGAAGATCTTAGAAGATGGAAAAATATACCCTGTTCATGGATAGGCAGAACTAACATCATCAAAATGGCGATATTACCAAAAGTTCTCTATAGGTTTAATGCAATGCCAATCAAAATCCCAATGGCATTTCTTGTAGAAATAGATAAAGCAATCATGAAATTCATATGGAAAAATAAAAGACCCAGAATAGCAAAAGCAATTCTAAGCAGGAAGTGTGAATCAGGTGGTATAGCGATACCGGATTTAAAACTATATTACAGAGCAATAGTAACAAAAACAGCATGGTACTGGTACCAAAACAGGCGGGTGGACCAATGGTACAGAATAGAGGACACAGAGACTAATCCACAAAGCTACAACTATCTTATATTTGATAAAGGAGCTAAAAGCATGCAATGGAGGAAGGATAGCATCTTCAACAAATGGTGTTGGGAAAACTGGAAATCCATATGCAACAAAATGAAACTGAATCCCTTCCTCTCGCCATGTACAAAAGTTAACTCAAAGTGGATCAAGGAGCTAGATATCAAATCAGAGACTCTACGTCTGATAGAAGAAAAAGTTGGCTCCGATCTACATATTGTGGGGTCGGGCTCCAAATTCCTTAATAGGACACCCATAGCACAAAAGTTAATAACAAGAATCAACAAATGGGACTTACTTAAACTGAAAAGTTTTTTCTCAGCAAGAGAAACAATAAGAGAGGTAAATAGGGAGCCTACATCATGGGAACAAATTTTTACTCCTCACACTTCAGATAGAGCCCTAATATACAGAGTATACAAAGAACTCAAAAAATTAAACAATAAGAAAACAAATAACCCAATCAACAAATGGGCCAAAGACCTGAACAGACACTTCTCAGAGGAGGACATACAATCAATCAACAAGTACATGAAAAAATGCTCACCATCACTAGCAGTCAGAGAAATGCAAATCAAAACCACCCTAAGATACCATCTCACTCCAGTAAGATTGGCAGCCATTATGAAGTCAAACAACAACAAGTGCTGGAGAGGATGTGGGGAAAAGGGTACTCTTGTACATTGCTGGTGGGACTGCAAACTGGTGCGGCCAATTTGGAAAGCAGTATGGAGATTCCTGGGAAAGCTGGGAATGGAACCACCATTTGACCCAGCTATTGCCCTTCTCGGACTATTCCCTGAAGACCTTAAAAGAGCTTACTACAGGGATACTGCTACATCGATGTTCATAGCAGCACAATTCACAATTGCTAGACTGTGGAACCAACCCAGATGCCCTTCAATAGATGAATGGATAAAAAAATGTGGCATTTATACACGATGGAGTATTATACAGCACTAAAAAATGACAAAATCATGGAATTTGCAGGGAAATCGATGGCACTAGAGCAGATTATGCTTAGTGAAGCTAGCCAATCCCTAAAAAACAAATACCAAATGTCTTCTTTGATATAATGAGAGCAACTAAGAACAAAGCAGGGAGGAAGAGCAGGAAGAAAAGATTAACATTAAACAGATACATGAGGTGGGAGGGAAAGGGAGAGAAAAGGGAAATTGCATGGTAATGGAGGGAGATCCTCATTGTTATACAAAATTACATATAAGAGGTTGTGAGGGGAATGGGAAAATAAACAAGGAGAGAAATGAATTACAGTAGATGTGGTAGAGAGAGAAGATGGGAGGGGAGGGGAGGGGAGATAGTAGAGGATAGGAAAGGTAGCAGAATACAACAGTTACTAATAGGGCATTATGTAAAAATGTAGATGTGTAACTGACGTGATTCTGCAATCTGTATTTGGGGTAAAATTGGGAGTTCAAAACCCACTTGAATCAAATGTATGAAATATGATATGTCAAGAGCTTTGTAATGTTTTGAACAACCAATAAAAAAAATTTGAAATTAGGTTATTAGGTACAAATTTAGAATTATTAACATTCTTGGAGAATTAAACCAATTCTTAAAGTAAAGAAAGCTTAATTAGTTCTAGTGATCTTTTTTTTTTTCTTGCCTAAAGTCTATTTTGTCCTTTAAAAAAAATCTATGGTAAATTTTCTCCAAGTTTCTGATTTTCAACTTTTGTTTTAGGTATGTCCTTTCTAAACAATATATGGTTTCTGTTTTGTACTTTAGCTTATACTATTATATAGCTTTAAAATTTCTGACTTTTAATTGGTGTATTTAAATCTAACATAATAACTGACATATTTGGGTTTAAATTAGTTATTAGAATTATGAAAATGAGAAGCCAATATTTGCTTTTGAGAATTCATAGTTTGGTTAGTCAATTTAAGAAGAATTATCAGTGAGGAATCCAATCGAAAATTATTCTCTGAGGATTAAAAAAAGTAGGTACATTTCTTTTTTATCTTCTAGACATCAGCATAGAATTTACATAAATACATGAAAAGTATTGATAAATGTAGGTCTGTATTTTGTGCTATAGCTAAGAATGCTCCCTAGGGTTCAATAAATTCACTAATTTTACTAGTGAAAGGCATTTTAGTGAGAGAAATAAGCAAGATTAAAATGGAGATAATATTGTTTAAATTTTGCTCAAATGGTGACAAATAGGACAGATATAACTAATTAAAGCATTAGAGTTATGTTAAAAAATGAAGTACCTTATATATAATCAGAGATATGATAACTTATGATTTAATGGTGTAGTAAGAATTGTAATGCAAAAATAAATAAATTTTAAAAAAGTAAAGCCTGAAAGAAACTCTAATATTTTCAGTTATGCAAATATTTTTGGGTAAAGATCCAATCCCCCCAACAATAATAACCACTTAGCTGGGTAATAGAAATATATTACCACCTCAGGTTCTTGTGCCATCGCTTCAATTAAAGAAAAGTTGGAAGACAAGGAAATGTTGTTTTCAATGCAAAATTTCTCCCATTTATTCACAATCAGCTGGCGGAATTCTGGTGTTAAAACTCCACTGTAGACGATGCATGCTGCTGATAGCAGCATGTCACCCAGGATCCTCTCTAGCTTGTTATCGATGTGATTGATTATTTCTTGCCACCGAGCCTAAATATCAAGATAAAAAGGAGTTAGTGGATAGAAAATATACTATGATGAAACATTTACGATGAAGACCATTAATGATGGTCTTCAATCTGGATATATCATTACTATTAATATTACTGTTTCTAGTTGTAGTTGTATGAAAGCTAATTATAGATAACATTTTAAAAAGAATTGTTTTCTGGGAGGAATACTAGTCCTGTTCCTGGGTTTGTCAATAATGTCATATTTACTGAGATATACAGCCATTTCAAATCCTTTGTGTAATAAAGCAGGGTAATTTTGAAAATATCAATTCACTATGCTATTAATGGTATTCAGTAATAATAATCAACATTTACCAAATCTTTAATCATCTGTCAGACACTTTACTTTGAAAATCTTATTTGACACCTTCAATATTTTGTTAAACAAGTGCTATTGACTTCACTTTAATATGAAGAAGTAGAAGTTTAGAGAAGTTAAACAGCTAGCTCAAGATCATGAAGCTTCTGATAGGTGTAGCTGGGATCTGAACTCAGATTCTCTGGCTGCAGAGCTTCCTTCTCCAATAATATACATCCTTGATTGGCCAATGAATAAAGCATGGTAAGCAAGAGCCCTCTCTTCTGGAAGCTTAAAATCTAGAGTACTGATGATGTTCCCCTGCTTGTCAGCAAAACTCAGGAACATCAGCCAACTTTTGAGTGCTATAATCTCCTTTTGACTGGCATGATTGCATATAAGAATCTCCTTCTCCCTTCTGGAAGAATCATCATGATATGCATTTATCTAAATAATTAAACTAAATTATCTTGAGTTTTAGAATATCCTTTGAGATATAGAGGAGGCAAATTAGTTAGATGAGAAAGAAAAAAAAATGAGATTAAAGGTGGCAGAAGATTGACAGACAAAAGTGAAAATGTCTTTTTCCATCCTAAAGATATTACCTTGCTTTTGGCCCCCCTCTTTCTTGTGTTCAAATTGGGTTTGTCTAGTGCCAGGGAAGGAAAACTCATGACATACTGATTGAACCGTTTACTTTGGGCCTCATCAGACACAAATGTGCTGATATATATTTACAAAAAAATTTATTTGTAGTTGTAGATAGACAGTAGGTCTTTATTTTATTTGTTTTTTAAATTTTTATGTGGTGCTAAGTATCAAACCCAGTGCTTCACATGTGCTAGGCAAGCACTCTGCCACTGAGCTACAGCCCCAGCCCAATGTGCTGATATTTTAAGAATAAGAGAAACTAGCTCAGATCTTTGTAGTCTGTTTACTTCTCTTTTAAGACTAATTCAACAAGATTCCTTTCTTTTATCTAGTGAATATGTTGTTGAAGTAGATAAGAAGTTTGACAGGGAGATAGTTTTAGGAGACATGCAACATAGCCTGCATTGAAATAGCATCAGGTTTGTTGAGTCCAGAAAAAATTAATGATGGCTATATAAATCAAGGGAATTCATGCCTTCTCCTCGTCTAGGACAGTCAGCAAAATAGCTGCACATTGCAAGCGCTTGGTGACCAATTTTTTCCGATTTGCTAATAGTTGTTTTTCAGCAACAATATCTTTGTAGGCCGCCTGCAGAAACTGCAAGTGTTCTTCAATCTGAAACACAATGGATTTGTTATTGAGAAACAATCTTACTCTCATTTTATTTCAAGAATTTATCTGTTATTTATATCTAAATATAGAGTGGAACCATTTCATTTTCACATCCTGGATGGATTATATTATCAATGAAAATGTACACTGTAGAAATGAAGTGATCCCTTTTGATATTAAACTTTGTATTTTAAAATACCATTTCCCTTCCTCAATAGACTTTCTTGGAATCCTAGTATTTGAAGAATCATCTCTTTCTGATTTATATTTTTTCACAAAGAATTTTATATCATATCTAGGTTTTTTCTTAAAGAAAATGGCAGATTTTTTGTTGTTGTTTTTTTTTTTACTCCAAATACACTGAGCAGACCAGAGAAATGAATGAGTTTTTTAGTTAGGATGACGGAACGAAGGAACTGTTAAAACTATCCCTAGGATATCCATAGAAAACATATTTTCAGGATTAGCTGATAAAATAATATCTTGACAACACTTCGGCTTCAAAGAATTTGGTGACCTCTTCTCTAAGTAATTGACTGAAGAGTTTTGCTCCAGTTAATAAAAGCTTTCACAATCTGGGCCCAATCTTCCATCCCAGTTTCATCTCTTTTATTACTCTTTCCCAATTCTAGAACTCTGCAGCACATTGGTTCATTCTATACCTCCCAAGCATTCTCTAAGTTTTCTTGTTTCTGGGATTGCCAAATCACATTCTTCCCTTATTCTTGGGCTCTTCCCTTAAAGGGATGTAAATTGTAGGCATTCTTTAAAATCCTGACCAATTTCTAGTCTTGTTAAATCCAGACTGATGCAACTGTTTTGTAGCAGTCCTTTGAGGAGTAATCACAAATTGCCATTTGTTGTCTCATGAGCTGTGGTCTTACAGTCTTAATAACCTTTCTATTGTAATTTTTAGTTTTGAAAATTTTTATGTCTTCTCAAAATCTTTGAAACCAGGATGCAATAGTGCAGATCTGGAATGTCCTCCAAAGGCCAATAATGTGAAGGCTTGGTCCCCAGCTTGGCACTATTGGGAGGTGATAGAATCATATAGAGGTGGAATCTAATGAGAGTAACTTACATCACTGGGGGCATGCTCTTAAAGGTGACATTGGGACCCAGGCCCCCTTCCTCTTTATCTTTGCTTCATGGTTGCCATGAAGTGATCATAAGCCCCTATGCCACATGCTCCCATCATAATGTACTGTGTCACCACACGCCAAAAGCACTGCTGCAACCATGGATTGAAAGACTGAAACCTCTGAAACTATGAATCTGAATAAACCTTTTCCTCTATTAAGGTGATTACCTCAGGTATTTTGTTACAGTATTGGAAAGCTGGAGACTTGAACCTGGTATATACATTTAATTGTATAGACAGAATTGTGCTTATTGTAATTTATAATTTCTCCTATTTTAAAGATATTATCTTGGTGAATACATATGTACATTTATATATATATGTATATATGTACATATATGTATGCATATTGGTGTATATATACATATATGTATAATATACACACACATATGTGAACACACACCCATATTTTACAAAAACATACACATTAAATACTTTGGGCATGCTTATGCTAATAACTTAGAATTTATTCCTGGTTTACCCACAATAATTATTCAGTTGTTTGTACTTTTATGTATGTTTTTTGTTTTCTTGCTCATTTCAATTGTTTTGATTCCACTGAGGAAACCATTTCTTTGTTACTCATGGCCTAGTCATTTAAATATTAATGTATAGGACCTAGCCACTAAGCTGAACACTTGAGATGTCTATAATTTTTGCACTTGAGGAGTGACTGGAAGGTCTGAGGGTGGGCTCCTGCTGCCTTTGGGGCAGGTATTAGTCATTGGGTATCTGAAATATCTGTGCCTCATTTGTTAAGTGGGGGCTTACAATAACATTCATCCTGGAGATGGTGTTAGGATTAAATTGACTAATACAGGTAAAATGCTTAGAATAGTTAAGTGTTCAGGAAGTTAACTGTTACTGTGGTAGCTGACTGATGTCATGAAAGATGATGGCTGAGGCTTAATACAAGTTTACACCTAGGAGTCAGCCTGGTGCAGCACAACCCTATACACAACTGCCACATCTGCCAGCAAGTCTCCTCACTGGCTATAAACTGCCTGTTTTTATTCTTTGACAATTTTTTTTCTGTTGAGCTATTCATTTTTTTATTTGAGCATTTTACAAATTATGAAACTGTATCTGATGTATATGTATTTGCAAATATTTTCCTCACTTTGCTCTTTGTCTTTATCTAGGACTTATTTTGCACTTTGAAAATTTTATTACATTTAATCATTATATTTAAAACATTATTTTGAAAAATTCCAAAAAAATCTGCTGGCATTTCAACTGTAATCACACCAAGTTCATGGATTAATATAGGGAACTTAAAAATCTTTTGAATATTGTTTTATTTGGTTGAGCTTTATAGTATTTTATATTGATACTGCACATTCTATAATAAAGCTCATTCCTAGATATTTTATATTTCTGGTTACTATTATAAATGAGATTGTTTTCTTTCACTATGTCTTCTGACTGGTAGGAAAACTACTGCTATTGAATGTTAATTTTAATGTGTAAACCTTAGCAAAATCTCTTTTTGCTTATAGTTGTGTTTGAAATCTCTTGAATTTTCTAGGTCTTAGAAAATATTATAGACTGAGTGTTTGTGTCCCTCCTGAATTCATGTGTTGAGATTCAAGCCCTGAATATGGTGATATTAGCAGGTGAATCCTTTGGGAGGTAAGTATTCCAGTAAACAAGTGTGAAGCCTTGTTTATGGAATGGGTGGCCTTATAAAAAAGACCAAGAAAGTCCCCTCATCCTTTCTGCCTTATCAAATGTCTGTGAACCAGGAGGTGGGCCTTCACCAGACAATGAATCTTCTGGCATCTTGATCTTGGACTTCCTAGCTTCCTAAATGGTGTTTATAAACTACTCACTTTGTGGTATTTTATTATAGCAGCCCAAACAGACTAAGCCAAAGTAATGCCTCTTCTTCACAATTTTAAAAGAGTTTGAGAGACTGGTGATGATTCTTTAAATGTTTAGTAGAAATGTTTAGTAAAGTCATCTGTTCCATGATTTTTTTTTTCTTTTTTTTTGTGGTGCTGGGGATTGAACCCAGGGCTTTGTGCATGCGAGGGAAGCACTCTACCAGTTGAGCTATTTCCTCAGCCTCTTTATTTTGATTATATATCTGTCAAGATTTTCTTTTTCTTCTTGAGTCAGTTTAGATAATTTCAGTGTTTCAAGGAATTTTTCCATTTTTTCTATATCATCTACTTTGTTGATGAGTAATTAGCTGTAGTATGAAGACTTAAGAAAATCTTCTTTTTAAAAAAAATCTTTATAAGTAGTAGTGTCTCACTTTCATTTCTGATTTTACTATCTTCTCTCTCTTTGTCTCAAATAGAGGTGTGTTAGCTTTGAAGACATTTCTTTTTATTTAAATCAACCTTTGGTTTAATTGATTTTATTGTTTTTCTATCCTCTACTTTGTCTCTGCTCTAATCATTATTATTTCTTTCCTTCTGCTTGCTTTTAGTTTCATCTGTTTTTTTTTTCTAGTTCCTTAAGGTATAAAGTTAGGTTTTGACTTGAGATCATCTTTTTTTTTTTTAAATTCATATAGTTTTTAGTTGTAGATGGACACAACTTTTTATTTATTTATTTATTTTTATGTGGTGCTGAGGATTGAACTCAGTGCTTCACATGTGCTAGGCAAGTGCTCTACCACTGAGCCACAAGGCAAGCCTGAGATCTTTTTTTAATGTAGGCATTTACTATTATAAATTTCTCTCTAAGCACTGCCTTTGGAGTATCTCGTAAGTTTTGGTATGTTGTATTTCCATTTTAATTTTTCTCTGAGTATTTTATGATTTCCCTTATTTGACCCACTGATTTTTTAAGTATGTTATTTCACTTCTACATATTTGTGAATTTTCCAGTTTTCCCATTATTGATTTAAAATTTCACCCTATTATGATCAGAATATCTACTCTACATGCTATTTGTCAATTTAAAATCTATTGAGACTTATTTTGTGGACTAACATATGATCTGTCCTGAAGAATCTCTCATGAGCCCCTCAGAAGGACATGTATTCTGTTGTTGGTAGAGTATTTTGTAAATGTCCATTAAATCTAATTGCTTTATTGTGTTTAGTTCTTTACTTCCTTAATAGAGCCAAGTAAGAATACTAGTTGTTCTGCTAGAAGAAAACACAGGTCAACACTCTAACATATTAGACAGGCATTGACTTCCTTAGCAAGACCCCAAAAGCTCAAGAAATAAAACCAAGAATCAATAAATGGGAAAGCATTAAATTAAAAAGCTTCTGCACAGCAAAGGAAATGATAAGGAGAATGAAGAGAGAATCGGCAGGAGAAAAAATATGCTAGCTGCTCCTCTGACAGGGGATTAATATCCAGAATATATAAAGAACTCAAAAAGCTTAGCACCAAGGAAATAAATTATCCAATCAAGAAATGGGCAAAAGAACTAAACAGACATTTCTCAAAAGAAGAAACACAAATGGTCAACAAATATATGAAAAAAATTTTAACATCTCTAGCAATCAGGGAAATGCAAATCAAAACTACACTAAGATTTCATCTCACTCCAGTCAAATGGCAATTATTAAGAATATAAATAAGAATAAATGCTGGCAAAAATGTGGGGGAAAATGTATACTCATACATTGTTGATGGTCCTGCAAATTAATAAAAAACAGTATGGAGAGTCCAAAAAACAAAAACAAAAACAAACTAGGAATGGAACATCCATATGACCCAGCTATCCCACTCCATGGTATACATCCAAAGAACTAAAATCAGCATATTATAGTGATACAGACACATCAAGTTTATAGCAGTGCAACTCACTCTAACCAAGATATGGTACAGTCCTGGTGCCTGTCAATAGATGAATGGATCAATAAAATGTGGCATATATACACAATGAGTTTTACTCATCCATAAAGGAGAATAATATGGCACTTGCCAGTAAATGAATGGAACTGAAGAACATCAAGTTAAGAGAAATAAATTAGATTCAGAAAATCAAAGGGTCGAATGTTTTCTCTCCCCCTGCAGAAGCTAGAGGAAAGCAAGGGGGAGAAAAGTGGGATTCGGTAGTCACAAACATATAGGGAAGATCAATAGAGTAGAGGAAGGGGATTGAGAGGATGGGAAAGGGGAGGAAATGTGGAATAAAATTGACAAGATTATGCTATGTACATGCATAAATATACTCCAGCAAATTCCACCCTTATGTATATCTATAAAGCATTAATTAAAAATAAATAAATCAATGAGTGAAAGGAAGACCTGTAGAGGAAAGAGAATAGGTGAAGGGAGTAGAGGTGGAAATGGGGTAGGGGGTACCAGGATCTGAAATAAAGTAAGTTAAACTCCATGCATGTATGATTATGTCAAAATAAACCCAACTATTATATATAACTATAATACACCAATAAAAACAAAACAAAACAAAACAAAAAGCTAAGAAACAGAAAAACCAAGAACACTAATTGCTGCCCTATTCCTCAAGAATATCTCCCCCTATCCCCGCCCCCGCCCCCGCCCCGCCATTGCCCACCTTGTCTCCATACCCCTCTACAAACTCAGATGTAGGTCTCTGTTCTTGCCCATGACAAATGTCCATTCTGATTGGTGGTGCCTCTGGCACCTTGGTTGCTTAATATTTTGAATATCACTCCTTAATAGAAATATTTTATACTGTAGTAGTTGAACATGTGGTTTTAGAATTAGACAGACCCTACTAAGAATGTTTGCAGCATTGTTTTGGTAGCTGGAGATCTTGAACAGATTAACCAAATCTTTCAAATTTAGTTTTCTCATTTGTAAATATCTACTCCTGGATATTGTTTTGAGGATTAAATGAGAAAATGTATATAAAACACTAGCATAGTGCTTGGAACACAGCAGCATTAAAAAATATTAGCTGTTATCACACCTATCAAAGTAAAACTATATAGATAAAATATTAGCAATAAAATGATATATCAACATAAAACAAATTCTGTCCAAATTTGTTTAATCCTTCAAAAATGTTCAATACTATTTATATAACTGAGTTGTTAAGAAATGCCTGTGAGACCAGGCAGGTAGCATAAATGCTTGAAGTGGATTAGGGACTGATCATAGCCAACTATGAATATAGGGAATACAGGCTGGGTTGCCAGATCTGAGTTTTCAAGAGAAGATAGGGATTCAGAGTTAAATGAAATTCATAGATTTTTGAATGTAGATAATTGCATCAAAACATGTATGTGTGCAGGGGAGACTATATAGACCAAAAGATGTCAATGGACTGTTGCCATCTTTGAATTATATTACTTCACCTACTCTCAGAATGTATATGAAATACATAAATAATAGGGATATATAATAGGGATAAATATCAACTCTAGTTCTAGTTCTAATAATGATACTTTATTTTAATTTAAATCCAGACATTTAAGAAATAATCATGCCTTTATAAAGTAAAAGAGTAAACTATATAAACAGGCTAAATACAGATTTTTAGGAATTCAGGTGGGTACTGGTTACATATTTGGTAGACTAAAGTTCTAAAGATTTCATGGGAGAAATTTGGTAAAATGCAAATTAAAATGTTATTGCAAATTAATATGTTAATAATTAACATATTGAAGGTTTTAGCAGACACAAAGAACTTTCTTTAATAAGCTCTACTGAGATAATAACTTTTCTGGGGGGTGGTGCTGGGATGAACCAGGGCCTCTACATATGGTAGGCAAGCATTCTGCAATTGAGCTATCCCCTCAGTGCCCTGAGAAAATGACTATTTTCTGGTATTTTTGTATATTTCAGAAAGGTATTAAGAATTTAACAAGTAAAAAAATTCTTACCAGCTGCAAACCTCTCTGTTTTTCAGCCAACCTTTGTTGTGCAATTTTAAGAACACTTTGAGCTTCAGCCACTTGGTTTTGTTTAGGGACTACCACCTTAAAGAGAATGCCAGAATATTTAGGTATTGAAAAAGTCAAGTTTACTATTAAGAATGCCACTAACCATGAAAGATTTATAAGTGTCAACCGTTAAAATAAACTTTCCTGGAATTTCCTATGTGTGCATAGGGGATATAAAGTAGCTTACTATGGTAACTAAAATAAATAAAATGATACATGATTGTTTTCAGAGAAAAATGTAATAGGAGCACTTGACATCTGTGTGAGTTAGTATAATGTATTTGATTAAAATGGATTTCATTAGGCATTCTTTCCACAGAAGTTCATTTTAAAAATCATTTCTGGAACTTTTTGGCATATCACTTTTAAATCATCACAGAGATTAAGGAGAAAAAGCATACCTTCCGTACTTCATGGTAGTCGTTCAAAGCTATAACCCACTGGCACATTGAGCGGCAAGCAACAGAAATCAGAGCAAGTTTGGTTGGGTTGAAATCAGGCAAGCTTAAAATTTTTTTCAGTTTCAGGAAAACCTAGAGAAAATATACATGTTACATGAGAAAGAAATATTATTGATCTAGTTTTCCCCAATGTACAATAGAATGAATGAAACTTTAGTTCCTATAAAAAAGACTCAACTACTTGTTAATTGCAGAAGCAGACATATCTGTCTAGGTTACAAAATAGCCCTAGGTCAGGAAGAGAAAACCCTCTTTACTGAAAAACTGCTACTGCTATTGTTCAGTAGCTTTGTTATGGTTTTTCAAAAGGAACTCTAGCTTTTGGAAATATGGTATACAAGGAGGCCTGAAGTCCCCTGGTACTCCATTTTGAGATGACTATGTTCTGTCCTCACAACCTTCACTGGTTTGACTACACATTCAGTGGTTTGACTACTTCAAGATGATGGGATGGCCTGGGGCATACTGAGGCCCACTGAGGATGATCTCTCACTTAGCTATGTCATGTGCTCATAGATCCACTTCAGCTAAATGGTAACACTTAGAGTTAGGTATATAGAATTTCTCATCTCTTTCTGGGAGCCATATTTGGAATGAAGTCTTTCTCCAACTGAGATTCCTTTTCCCTTTCCAACCAGGCAACTCCTCTCTTGCCTGAAGAACAGAACCACTTCCTGAATAATTTAGATGCCAAGTGGTCCATTCTCAAATTATTGGTTTCTTATTATTACTTAACATACTGCTAGGCTTTTAAAATATTTCATTTGTTGTTTTTAGATATACATGCCAGTAGGGTATATTTTGACATATTATATACACATGGAGTACAACCCATTCCAATTAGGATCCCATTCTTGTGGTTGTCCATTATGTGGAGTTATACCTATCGTGTATTCATATATGAACATAGGAAAGTTATGTCTGATTCATTCTACTGTCTTTCCTATTCCTATCTCCTCCTTCCTTCCCTTCATTCTCCTTTGTCTAATCCAATGAGCTTCTATACTTCTCCACCCCCGCTACCTTCCCTTGTTATGGGTTAGCATCCACATATCAGAGAGAACATTCTGTCTTTGGTTTTGTGAGACTGGCTTATTTCACCTAGCATGATATTCTCCAGTTCCATCTATTTACCAGCAAATGCCATAATTTCATTCTTCTTTTTGGCTAAATAATATTCCATTGTGTATATGCACCACAATTTCTTTATCCATTCATCTATTGAAGGGGCACCTAGGTTGGTTCCATAGCTTAGCTATTGTGAATTGAGCTGCTATGAATATTGATGTGGCTACATAATTATATTATGCTGATTTTAAGTCCTTTTGGTATATACCAAGGAGTGGGATAACTGGGCCAGATAGTGGTTCCATTTCAAGTTTTCTGAGGAATCTCCATACTGCTTTTCAGAGTGTTTGCACCAATTTTCAGTCCTACCAGCAATGTATGAGTGTACCTTTTTCCCCACATCCTTGCCAACATTTGTTCTTTAAATGAGCTATTAATTACTTTTAGCTTAAAAAATATACCTAAACAAAATCGTAGGGGATCATATTTGCTAAGTATTGTCCAGACAGTGAATGTTTGTTGCACTAATTCATGAACAATATGGATATTGACACTAAATTCTGCTAAAAAATCACATTATTCATATACAACCCTGTACTTCCTATTAACACAGATCACCATCATACTAGTTAGCTGCCTAATTTATAATTTAATATCTATCTTCCCTGTTATTTTTTTTATTTTTTTTTACAACATAATGAGCTTGTATTTAATATAGTAATTCTCACCATGGAGATCTTAATTAATACAAAGGCCGTTTTGCTTACATTGAATCTCTTCCAATGTCAATATAACAGTGGCTTTTTTTAACATTAAATTTTTTCTCCATTTCAATATTAGATGCATTGAGTACATTTTTTTCAAAACTTTGTTTTCCCCCTAAAGATAAACATTTCAATTTTGGTTATTTGATATCTAAGTACAATATTAACTTGGGAGATAAAACAAACATGTAATAAAAACATGGAGAAAAAGACTCCTTAAGGACTCAGGAGGCAGTGACAACTCAACAGTGGAGATTTGTTAAGAGTCTGGGCAAGAGATTCCTCCTTCCTATTTCATATGCTTTGAGAATTCTTAAAACTACTACTTCTGTAAATTTACACTATCCCACATCTTTGACCTTTTTTCTAAGCAGCAAATACAATTTATAGGCTGCAGTTTTCAGTGCATTATTTGTTATAAAGAAAACATTTTTTTCTTCCATTTAACAAACATCCATTTGTCCCCATTTCATGGGAAACAACTAAGAATATGAAACCATTACTGTTCACTGGGAAATTCAGAGTAAAGCTCAGGTTTAATCTGAAGAAAACAAGTTTTCAGGGCGAAGTTTGATTCAGGAGGCCCTTGAAAGTTACATCTGTCCATTCCGCTTTCGTGCATACACACCAAGACAAGCACAAATGCCTGTAATGCTGAGAACCACACCTAACAAGAGAGCGATTGCATCTCTGGCTTCTACTGCTTCAACAACTGGCAGAACCAAAAGCAATGAAATGAGGACTAAGAGCAATTGTGTTGAAACTGAGGTCATGATGCTGGGATCTTGAAGACTTAAAGGTTCCAACGAAATGGCATATATAAAAATCTATCTGACTTGAAATATTCCCTTTTTGGAGCTCCGGAAGCTGAGGCTAAGAGAGTACACGTGACACCGCCTTCTGGGAAGCAGCCATTACAGGAATGGTCTATCTTCCCTGTTATAACAGAAGGAATAGGTTGGTCTTATAAACTACTCTGTCCTCATGTCTATTACAAGGAAGATGTTCCTTCAATGTTTATTGAATGACTTAATGATCACTCGCCCTTTCATCCAGGACATTGCCACTCATAAAGGCCAAATGCCACCTATGTAACAACAGGCTAGTAATGCTGCAATTAGTCTGCTTATGACCTTAGCGCTCAGTTCATCTGCTAATGTAATATCACAGTTTGGATATTCTCCCATCCTCAGTCATCAAACTTCACATTTTTAGGCATTTGATATAGCATTGACCACATTTTGGTACCAAAATCTGCATTAGATTCCTTTTGGCTACTATAATAAATTATCGCAAATTGAGTGACTTAAAACATTTTAAGTCTCTCACAATTCTAGAGGCTAGAAGTCTGAAATAGAGATGTAGGTAGGTTTCTAGTACCTTCCAGCTTCTGGGGCTCCTGGCATTACTAGCCTGTGGTTACATAGCTGGCATTTGGCCTTCTTTCTACTTCTATGTACTGTTTCTTGGTCTAGGCCTCTGTAACCTCTTGCTTATTCTGGCAGATCTTGTTTTTTTCTCTTTATGAGAGTCACCTGTCCAACCTGGCCTACCTCACTCTACTGGTGTCTTAAAATCTGCTGTTTGTCCAGGACTTTGGCCTTACTGGATGTTCTCCAGCAAATTTACATTCTTTTGAATTAAATCTGCTATAGCAAATATAGGAAATTCCAATAGATTTTTCAGAGTTATTTTCTTAAAATTTTTTATACCTTAATTTGTACTTCCCATCTCCTCACATATGGATTAATATTTGTAAAGCACTCAGAACAATGTCTTATACATGCTATTATATGAACACTTGTTACACAAATAATGCATTCATTGTGTGCTCATAATGTACTGCAATCCACCCAGAAAAACTCTCTCCGTCTGTTGTCCCGTTACTTTGCTAATCTTTATTATTTAAAGAGATTTAGAGACATGATATTTTTCCAATTTCAGGGACATGTTGCCTTTCCTTGACACTTCCAGGAAATCTATTAAGTTTGGTTATGCAGCTTGCTCTCTGATTTTCTAAATCTCACCATTGTCTTCTGCTTCTAATATATTTTTTCCTTTAAAAAGTTTTTATTTGAAAGTTTTTTTCACTTCTAATACATAATTCCAATTCTAATACTTCTATTTGACTCCATAGGTTATAAATATGAAAGGCATCTATTGTGCATTAATTAGGGAGTAAATGTTTACCTTATCAGGTATGTTGTCCTTGTCAAGATTAATCAGTTTCTTTAGAAAACCAGTTTCTGAAAGAAGCAGCTTTGCCGTTGCCCAGTTAGGTTTCTTTTGCAGAAGAATACATACTGCATTCATGACAGTCAGCACAAGGAAGGGAGGCTTTGTGTACACCCTGTAATAGGCAGTGAGAAGTAATCAACTTCAGGATGAAAAATCAAATGCATTCTGAAAACTCTCTCAGAAGAAAACACACACACACAGGTTTTTAACAGGAGTTATTTGGTTATCTTTTAAAATCTGAGTTTCTTTAGTAATTGGTTATCTTTGCTTTATGAAGATGAGAACCATAAATCTAAATATATAGAACATTTGAGTTAGAGACTAATTCGTTTTATTTAAAAAGTGTCCACTGCAGAGTCATTTAAAAATAGGAACATCCTATTCCTATGTGCCACTTTTCAGGAACAAATATTTGATGCAAAGTGAGGCCTGCTTATATTAGTCCTCTATTACTTCATACAAGGAGTCTGTCTTGGATCCTTACTGATTTACCCCAATCTGCGTTTTCTACGCTCTTTTTTCTTCCTTTAGTCACCGATACAAAGAGTGGCAAAGGATTATACTCTCATGGGGCCATCATTTACATTTTCATTATAAAAAACAGCAGCAAGGAAAGAGAATGAACTAAGTTGTGCATGTGCCAGATGTCTCTGCCACATGTCTGGGAATAGCAACAGAGATCATAATAGAAGCTGCCCTCATTTGGGTGGCATTTTGAAGTAAGTTAAAGGCACATTAGCACTATCACAAGAGAGACTCTTTAAAAACAAACAAACAAAGTATATGCAGGGAAATTTAAGGACAAGGCTGGTTTTCTTCAGCTTTTATAGTGCTAGGGCAGGGGAAGGAAACCTCTCAGTATGAAACTAGCCTTTATTGAGCAGTGTCTTAGGCAAGACTTTGTTCTGAGCATTGTAATTCATCCAGTCATTTCAACATCTACTGTCCCATTGCATAAAAGAGAAGCTCAGGCATAGGTCATACTGCTAGAAAGTGGCAGTGCCAGGATTTCAACCCGGGAAGCTTGGTACCAGAGCCATGCATGTAACCACCATGATACACTGCCCCTCCGAAATTAGCCTAGAGGGAATTTGGACTGATATCTCTGTCAGGAATATTTGCCACAGAAAAAATTGAGAGAGGAGAAGCTTCTGGGACAAAGTCACCAGGTATGGGGGGGTGAAGCCTAAATTGGAAAAGGATTGGCTTCTGTAATCACTCTGATGCCATCTCCTGACACTCCTTGCCCACTGAACTTTAGCCATCTTGGTCTTTTGTATTTCCTGAAGGCCACCAAGCACATGTTTACCATATCAATTTTGTGCTTTCCATTCCTTTGCTTGGAACACTATTCCTCTAGATATCTACCTACTTTACATAGAAACTTCATTCAGTTCTCTGTTCCAATGTTAATTTTCCAGAGAAGCTTTCTCTAGCTGTAACTTCAGTGCCTCAGTGCCTGGCACACAGTGTGTACTCAATATACTTGGCAAATGAAAGAAAAAATAAATGCATAGGAATGAATGCTTATGAATGAAGTAAAAAAGGAAAAGGACATTAAAAATTCACTCCCCTTTTCTGGCTTCTCTCTGTGCATTTGTTTTTCAACCTTAAGTGCATTAACTGCAGCATTGTGATAGGCTTCTTTGTGGTTGTTGGTTTTGGTACAGGGGATTGAACCCAGGACCTCTCTCATGCTGGGCAAGTACTCTCCCACTTAGCTACACACCTAGCCTGTATTTTAGTTATTTTGTTTTGTGACAGGATCTCTCTAAGTTGCCCAGGCTGACCCTGAATTTGTGATCCTGCTGCTTCAGCCTCCTGAGCAGTTGGAATTGCAGCATGTGCCATGGCACCTGGCTGTATGCTTTTGTCCTTTACCATAAAAAAAATTTGTTTAAAAAATACTTCTTTCTACTGTTTGATATCCTTATCACAAGATTTGATACAGTGTTATAAATACGATGGTAGATTTGTTCCATGTTTCCACATCTTTTACTGAAATATTACTTTGTAAAAAGAATAAAAACACATTCTAAGATATAACATGCAAACTCTCCTTATTTGTTCAATGGGAGAGCTCAAGTTAAAAATATGTCACTGACAGATTCAACTTAGAATCAACAGGATCAGATCTTTGTACTCTAAATTATTTAATTTCTTTCAGTATTTTCTTAGCATTTCTCTTTAATCACTACAATGTGTAGACTGGGAAAAGACACAGCAGGGGAAGCACTTCCCACAGCGACACCTTGTGATAACATCCAACACTGCAGTCTCAGAGGGGCAGCTATGCATTCCTACTATAGTCTCTCTACAGCTAAACTGGCTAAGTAGGGTGGCATAAATATTGTCCTCTTACTTTTGAAGCTACAGTTCAGGTAATACTGTATTTTACCAGTTCTAAGATGTAAATTTTACATCTCATAGGCTTGGATTCAGTTTATAACAAATGGCACATCATACTTTAATTGGCAGTATTTTTTTCTTTCTTAAAATAATAATATGCCTTACAATGGAATACAATAGAAGACACAGAGACAAATCAATAGAGATACAATCATCTGATAGATGTGTCGAAGGAAAAGATACTTTTTAAAACAAATCATACTGGGAAAACTGGATATCCATATGTAGAAGAGTGAAACTTTGTCCCTATATCTCATTGCAGGAGTCAAAGTGGATCAAACACCTAGGCAGTAGACCAGAAACTTTGCAGTTGCTAGAAGAAAACATGGAATTGACACTCCCAAGATATTGGCACAGGCACCAATTTCCTTAACAAGACCTTTAAAGCCCAAGAAATAAAACCAAGAATCAATACGTAGAACGGCATCAAATTAAAAAGCTACTGCCTAGCAAAGGAAATGATTAAAAGTATGAAGAGAGAGCCTACAGAATGGGAGGAAATCTTTGCAAGATACTCCTCTAGGGCTGGGGTTGTAGCTTAGTGGTAGAATGCTTGCCTCACATATGTGAGGCCCTGGGTTCGATCCTCAGCACCACATAAAAATAAACAAATAAAAATAAAGGTATTGTGTCCATCTCAACTAAAAAAAATTAAAAAATACTCCTCTAATAGGAATGTATTAAAGAACTCCAAAAACTTAACACCAAACAACACAATTAATAAATGGGGAAAAATTAATCAGACACTTCTCAAAAGAAGAATACAAATGGCTGACAAATATATGAAAAAAATGTTCAGCATCTCTAGCAACCAGGGAATGAGATTTCACCTCACTTCAGACAGAATGGCAATTATTAAGAATGAAAATAAGAAAAAAATATGGCATTTGCAAGATTTCTTAAATAGATAAAACTGAAGAACATCATGCTAAGTAAAATAAGCTGGACCCAGGAAGTCAAAAGTCAAATGTTTCCTTTCATATGCAGAAGTCAAACCAAAATAAGGGAAAAGAAAAGAAAAGGGGGGGGAGTCCCATGAAAACAGCAGAGAGATCTGAGGAGTAGAAGAAGGGAATTGAGGGGAGAAAGGAGGGAGGTGAAAAGGGAGGAACAGGGGAATGAAACTGATTATATTATCCTATGTACATATATGAATACACCACAGTGAATGTCACCTTTATGTATGTGTACAGTGCACTAATTAAAAAACTATTAATTAATAAGAGAAAGACTGGTCAAATAGAGGAAAGGAATAGGGGGAGGAAGTAGGGGAGGGAGAGGGAAAGTACTGGGACTGACTTAGAACAAATTAAATTCCATGCTTGTATAATTATATCAAATGAGCATCAATATTATGTATAAATATAATGTACTAATAAAAAATTCTAAAAATAACTACATGCCTTGCAATTGATAGCATCATAAAATTGACAACATACTGTATATACTACACATAATAAAAAATGTGAAGTAAACAAGATGAGTTAAAAAGGAATTAATCTAAAATTGCAGTAGAGAATTAATAACATTTATCATGAATTTATCATTTAATCTGAACTGTTCTAACTCAGAAGAAAGTTAAGTGAATTAGTTACCTTAATTCAGCAACATCAGATTTATCCAGGGCATTTAGACCAACAATTGCATTTTCTATAGCTGGTAGCACACTTTTTAGTTCATTGGCAGTTTTCTGTAATAAAAATTTAAGCCCCTAAATACATATGAGTGCATATAGTTGCAGATCTGACATATTTATGTCAAGATTTCTTAAATAGATTATATGTATATGTATATATATATATATATATATATATATATATATATATATAAATAGATATTTATGTGTTGAACCTGGAAAATATAATCTGACATTTTTATAATGCCTGTAAGTTATGCATCTTGTATGACTTAGGTCTGTGCACACATGCTTATACTGTTGTTTACATGTTTACATGGGTCATAGTCCTAAATGTAGTGTATTATCTCATAATCCCTGATGAGAAAGTATTGTTGTGGGGTTCTCACACAGAAAGACAGGGCACTGGAGCATTCTGAAGGTGCCATGTTATCTTCTTCATGATTCTGAGGAAGTCCCTACATAGTATCACTGAGAAGCAAAAACACTGATTGGCTTCTGCCTTCTCTTTTTAGACTCAGTGTAGTATTAAGAATGCCCTTTTGAGGAGTGGTTCAATTAAAGGGGGGATTACTGTGGAGCTAAAAAAGTTCTTTACTTCTACATATCCTTTCCAAGTGCATGACAGGAACACTGCTGGTATGTTTTCAGGGTCATATGTTTTCGTTAAACTTGCTAAAATAAGACTTTTTCACTATACTCACTTAGGACCAATTTCTCTTTCTACTTTGCCTCACTCATTGTCAACTATCCTTTCATGGCTGTGGACATTTTTGGGATCTAGCTAAAGAGCTGAATTAGGAATTATATTTCTGCTGCTCACCATGAATTCCCTGTATAATAAAGTTATTGTAAGTTATCTGGAATGGGAATGGCTTCCAGAAATACTTCTGTTGTCCACTGTTCCAACTTTCCTGGTGATGTGACATTAATGTGCAGGGTAAGAAGTCATACTACAATATAAACTTCTCCTGTTGTGCTTGGCAGAAGAAATTACGTGGTTAGCAGGGGGAAAACAAGGTTTGCTATGTATTGGTCAGGAGCTGATCTGTTGAAAATCCTTCCATTTATTAGATGTACAAAATTGTAAGCCAAGGTTTGGATTTTCACTGACACATACTCAAAATGGAAGTATGAGTACACTTGATAAGCAGCGTTTACTATTCTAAATCTACCATGGATTTCTTAAATGAGAATTGTGAAAAACAGAATAAATCAGAATTTATAGTTTTTAAATTAATTATTGTTCCACTTAGAAAACTTCATTGAAATAAGTGAGAAATTATAGATTGCTAATATAATTGAAAAAAGTGCTTTCTTGAATATAAATTCTATCATCTATCTATTTACAAACTTGTGGAATAGGAAATAAAATAATTAACTGATAAGTCACTTTTAGATTTTAGAGATTATAAGTACAGTGAGTAGCGAATCATAATGAGAAATTTTAGATCATACCAAAAGTAATAATTTATTAAGAGGAAAATTGCATGAGGATATAAGTGGCTCTGGGTTTTTAAATAATCCAGGTAATGAAGAAGAATAACTCATATGATCATGTTAGGAAAATTTATATTTCTTGCTAAGTTTATAAGAAATATTGACATTAATGAAAAGAATATAAACGTCAGGAAATACTTATATAAAGAAGACTTGATGGAAAACTGGTCAATAAATGTCATTTTAAACAGTATTTAAAATTAATCACTCACAAATGATCTTGAAATGCCATTACCCCTTATTCCAAGTTTGACAGCTATTCTAAAAATGTTCATGATATTGTCAATAATGAGTTTATAAAGTTGGAGGAAAGTTGTAAACTATCAAATGTTGAGAGCCAGAGTCAGAATGATGCCTGGCATTTGCCAGAGGGAATGTTTGAAAAGTGATGCCAGCAAACCATTGAGATGATGATTTGAGTTAAGCTATATATAATTGCTGTGATGCTGGATTGATTGTATTGTATATTTGACCTTTACTGTCGGGCAATGGGGCGGCTCTTGCTGCCTGGGGAACCTGCTACTTTGGAGTTCTCCGGGGATTCCTGGAGGGTTCGCGTTGGTTGGGAAAGGTCCGGAGGAGGGATTTCCGGTTGGTGTGGTGTGTGCCAGGAGGAGCCATGTGGGTGGCGTTAGAGAGAGGTTTCCGGGGAGAGTGCGTGGAGTGTGCTGGTGGAGTTCGGAAATAAAGTTTGTTCCTGCTTGCTTGAGTGGCTCGTGATTTGTGCCCAGCCAGACTGCGGCAATCAAAAATGGGTAGGTAGCTTGAAAAGATTTCTGACAGGGAACTTTGGATTGAAAGTAATGCTGATTGGCTGGGGATGTGGCTCAAGCGGTAGCGTGTTTGCCTGGCAGGCTCTGGGTTCTATCCTCAGCACCACATACAAATAAAGATGTTGTGTCCACCGCAAACTAAAAAATAAATATTAAAAAATTCTCTCTCTCTTAAAAAAAAAAAAGAAAGTAATGCTGATAAATGGAAGCAGAATGACAGCAAAAAAAAAAAAAAAAAAAAAAAAAAAGCCAGGTTGATGCTTTTCTTATTCCTGACATGAACTTTTCTTGAGCCAGTTTACAAGGGAAAAATCAATAGTGAGCTAGTCAGATCTGAAAAAAAGCCAACCAAAACATTTTGAAATTACCAAGAGGACTACTTGAACTACATATTCAAATTCACTATGGTTCAGAATAAACCTTGTCCTAAGTTTTTATTGTGCTTTGGGATATTAGCCAATGGCAGTAGCACTTATATGTAATTTGTAAATAAATAATTATACACATACTGGTGTGTATGTGTGTGTGTGTGTGTGTGTATTTTAATTGATAAAATTCAACAAAGACATGAAAGAAGTCCCACTCTCCATAGCATGAGAGACTATTGATGGAACAGAGTTAAGCACTGGGAAATCTGATGAATCACACTGGGTTCTGCTGGTATTTTGACCAGACAGTATAGTTAGGAATAGCCAATTTAAAAATAGGTCTATTCAGTGAACAAAAGAAGTGATATAAACCAAGAACCTAGGTCCTAGAACTGTTTTGTTTCTTGCAGATGTTCCTTTTGGAGGCCAAATGTATTTTTAAAATTAATTAATTAGTTAATTAATTTTTATTAGTGTACTATAGTTATATATTTTTGAGATGGTCTTGAATGATTTTCTGTCATTGAAACCATCAGAGCCTCTAGGAGTGCTGATTAGTCAAGGACAGGGACCAGGCATCTTTGTACTCCCTATTTTCATTTAATAGTGTGCTGTGTGTAGTGGGGACTCAATAAATATTTGTTGGGATAAAAATAAAAAGCATTCATAGTTGGTCTGATGTTTATGTTGGGGGTTAGAAAATAATTTTTCAAATCTAAAATATTTTTATTGTCTATATTTTAATTTTACCTGAGCATAATCTTCCACAATTCTTACTTCTTCTGCCATAATTTCTTCATCCTGTTTAACAAGTATCTGAACTTTCTCAACTACTTGTGAATCTTTCTCAAGTTTTTCCATCAGAACTTCTATTTCCTAATGAACCAAATGAGTTTTCTTAGAATAAATTTTGAAACATGATCCCTTTTGAAAGGAGAAATTAAAATAGCTCATTTTGTTATTATAAAATTTATCAAAGTCAGCTGAAATACTTCTACTTAGAATAGTTGATAGACTACAAGCCACCACAGCATATTTCATATGGATTTAACTAAGGAATCTCTCTGTATAATCTTCTATAGTTAGTTATATACCTAATGTTCACACTAAATTATTAAAATGTTATCAAGTTACTATTTTGCTATTATTGCTGGAATTCACCCCCCTCATTTTACAAATAAGAAAATTGAAACTAAAGGAGATAAAGTAATTTCTTCAAGTTTGCTCAGGTGCATGATAGTGCAGTTAGAATTCTAAGTCACCTTTGCCAGGTACCTGAGTCTTTGTGTTCAAGCAATGGTCTAGGTTAGACTATAAAATATTTAAGAGATTTAAAATCAAACATACCTTTGTTTTCTGTTCGATTTTAGGGCCAAGAATCAAGAGCTCCTCCTGCATTTCTGTAACTAGTGTGGTTGCTTCCAGGATCTTGGATTGACCTATGTGGAAACGGCACCTGAAGGAAAAAGAAAGCCTGGGCTGAGTCTTTTGGGTCTGAAGTGCTTGGACCCAGAAGTGTTTCAGATTTTGGAGTTTTTCAAGTTTTGGAATATTTCCATAGACCTTTCCAGTTGAGCCTCCCTTACCTGAAAATGCAAAGCCTGAAACTTTTTCAGCATTATGTTGGTGCTCAAAAAGTTTCGGATTTTGGATTTTTAGATTAGGGATGATGGATCCAAAGTTTAGGGATGCTCAACAACCTGTATTAAAAAGGTGTAAGACAACAAAATATTAGTGACATAATTTGATAGCATATCAAAGGCCAAGTGGGGTTAATTCCAGGGATGGAAGACTAGTTCAGTATTTGAAAGTAAATCATTATATTGACCATGACAAAATTCATGAAAATAACTCTTTTTTAAAATTGTTTCTTTAAACATAGTATATTCTATATAGTAGAATCCATTTTGACAAAAATTATACAAGCATGGAACATATATCTTATTCTGATTAGGACCCCATTCTTGTAGATATATATCATGATAGGATTCACTTATTTTCATATATATATATATATATATATACATAGGAAACTTATGTTAGATTCATTCTACTGTCTTTCCTATTCCTATCCCCCAATCCCGTCCCTTCATTCCCCTTTGTCTAATCTACTGAACTTCTTTTCCTTCCCTCCCTGCCTTTATTGTGGTTTAGCTCCCACATTTCAGAGAAAACATTTGACCTTTGGTTTTTTGGGATTGGCTTATTTCATTTAGCATGTTAGTCTCCAGATCTACCCATTTACTGGAAAATGTCTTTGTGGCTGAGTAATTTTCAATTATCCACAATTTTTTTATCCATTCATCATGATAAAAACTCCTATAAAACTAAGAATCAAGAGGAAGTCCCTCAATTTGATAAAGAATGGGTACATTAAAAATAAAATGAACTTTAGGGAAAATCTGAAAAAGAAAACTGGAAATCTGAGACTTATCTTCTAGTGGAGCATATCCTTGACAGGCCATTTAGGCTTTAAATATGATAATTCTCTAGAAGGGCACCTCCAATTTAAATAGAATATTTAATTATGAGGTTTGGGGTGGAGAAAAAGTCCTAATTGGCTGTAAGAGACCCAAACCACATAATCAACTCTTCCCAGTTTTTCTTATCCCATGTTTACCCCTGGAAAACTGGGGTAAGGGAATTTGTGTGTAGCAAGGAAGAGTTGGAAAATGGGTAACTATTGCCTCATATTTCTTCTACCACCTAGCCATACTTGCTAGATATTGGCCTGTTATGGATATTGATGATAAATCATCACAAATATAAAGTGACAACCCTTAGGGTGGCCCTGGTGGAAGATGTTCTAGGATAGTATGATGAATGCAGGGAAGAAACTGTTGAGCTATCCAGGCACATGTATGGATAAGACATGAGGAAGACTAACAAAAGGGAAAGTAATTGCAACACTTTTTTTTGCATCAATTTGATATGATCGTGTGATTTTTCTGCTAGGTCTATTAATATGCTGAATATATTGATTGACTTTCAAATACTGAGCCAGTCCTACATCCCTGGTTTGGCCATGATGTAAAATTACTTTTATATACTATCAAATTATATTTACTAATATTTTGTTTTGTCTTATACCTTCTTAATACATGTGAACATCCCTAATCCAAAAATACAAAACTTTTTTGAGCACCAGTGTGACACTTAAATGTACTGACTACATGGCTGCGAATGGATGGCAAAAACCCTGGCAGGTAAGGAGAGGATACCTTAGATGACAGGAGTTAGGAATGGAAGGAGGGCCAATTTATCACTCTTACCTCTAGTCTGTAGAGCATCTTGCCAATTTACTTAGGCTGTTGCCATCACTTCCAATTTAACTGATGATCAACAAAAAATTTAATCTAACAGAAATTTCTCAGGAGCTGCCAGCTCTAGTAGACAGACTAGTTGAACAATATAACCAGATTAACTTTCTGAACTTTGATATGATTCCTGTAACCTCATTATATTTACAGACTATCTCAACTGCTCTAGTATTGCGTTAGTCCTGCCCTATGTGATGTTGTTAACAAAAACTTAATAAAATTAGACTTTAAACCCACATTAGCAAAATACTACTATCAAGGCCTCTCCTCTGCGTTTTCTTCCTCCTTCCCCCCCTCCTTTCCCTCCTCCTCCTTCTTTTGCAGTACTGGGGGTTGAGCCCAGGGGTACTCTATCACTGAGCTACATCCCCAGGCCTTTTTATTTTTTATTTATTTTTCATTTTGAGACAGGTTCTCCTTAAGTTGCCAGAGTCACTTTTGAACTTACAATCCTCCAAAGACAGCTACAACTTCTTATGAAAACATCAGGCTTATGCTTCCTGTCACAGGCAAACTAATCTAAATTCTTTATCATCAATAGTGATGAAAAATCACATTGCCCTGCACGTCCTTTTGGCCAGTTGAGGCAGAGTATGTATGATTGCCAGTACTTCTTGATGCACCTGGATGAATAACATTTTTAACTGGTTTGGCTCCAGATAGGGAGCCTGGCTGTGTTCTATTCTCCAAGAGGGAGTCACAGACATGACTACTCTCATTCAGTATTCCCTAAGACAAACAATGGATTTGGTCCAAACCCCTATTGGTACAATTAATTAGGGCATCTGATGAAGTGGCTTATTTTAAAAATAATTGTTAGCTGGTCACATGACAGGTTGGGGGATGAACTTGTAGAGAAATGGTTGTATCAGATGGGCTTGGCAACCTTTCATGTCTCCACAGAGGTCATACAAGGCAAGGTTTAACTGCAACTAATTTAACTCTTAGCTCTTTGCTTTGAATAACAACACAGGAAAAGTCCTGTGGCAGACACTACTTAAGATGAGTAGTGATGAAAAATCACATTGCCCTGCATCCAGTTCACTTAAATTGAGGCTGAGGCTAAGCTAAACCTGAGTCAGGACATTTAGTGAGACAAAAAAGAAGTTTTTTTGTTTTGTTTTGGTACTGGGGATTGAACTCTCAGGGGCACTCAACCACTGAGCCACATCCTCAACCCTATTTTGTATTTTACTTAGAGACAGGATCTCACTGAGTTGCTTAGCACCTAGTTTTTTTTTTTTTTTTTTTTGCTGAGGCTGGCTTTAAACTCTTGATCCTCCTTTCTCAGCCCCCCAAGCTGCTTAGATTACAAGTGTGCGCTTCTGAGCCCAGCTTCCAATAAAATATTAATATTATCTATGAAGATAAATTAGAACAGTTTAAAATTTTCAAAATCTTGGAAGCATATTTCATCTAGAGCTTTGGATAAAAATTCAGCCTGATCAATACCTAGACATGAGTCTATGAGACAATAAAATATAAACCTAGTCAAGTCCAATGATCCTCTGGCCTGTAGAACTATAAGCTAAAATATTAATTTTTGTTAAAAACATTAAGTTTGAGCCAGTATAAAAGAAAATAGCTATAAAACCGTAGTAATAAAAATCTGATGCAGCTAGTATTCTAGTACTACAAAGTATCTGATGCTAAGGGCCAAAGCATTGGTTTTCCAACTTATTTTGGCAGCATTACTGAGTTTTGAGATGAAAATCTGACAAGTACTGTCAACTTATACATAAATAAAATAGGTCCTCTATGGTTCAATTGAAGCAATTTGCTGGGTTGAGACACTTTCTGTTGAGTATTAATTTGAACATAAATACTGATTTCACTGATATTACATGTCAAGTAATATTTTATTTCATATTCTCAATATGAAGCTGGAATTCTATATAGCTTTCTCAAAATTCCAGATAATAAATGTTATAAGTGCAATATAATAAAGGGGAACCACTTCCAATGGGGTTAGTTAAGGAAAGCCTGACTAGTAAAGAATGTAAATGTCAGATGAAGTTGCATGCAAACATTACAGCAGTTCATACCAGGTAATCTTTCATTTATCATCATGAGCTAACCAACAACTGTAAATTTTTTTTTTTTTTTTTTTTTTAATTTTTTATTGTGGGTTGTTCAAAACATTACAAATTTCTTGACATATCATATTCCACACTTTGATTAACTGTAAATTTTTGTTTCTTAAAATATGTTTGAAAACCACTGTCTTGAGACAATAAATAGTTATTGACAACATCCATAGATCTTAAAAATTCTTCAATATTTAGCTTTTTCCCCCATGGAAAAGGTAAATTGAGATCAACATTTTACAAATAAAAGCACCAATATAAAATACATGTTTATTATTTGGTCTCAAAGTCTTACCTCTTTATTTGCATTTCCTCTTTTTGTGACCTCAAAATGTATGAAAATGTTTCCATGAACTGCAAGTAGGTTCTGGGAGTGATATAATAATGCCTTCCAGTTTCTTGAAAATATTTTGGGATCAAGTCATTTATGCTTTTGTGGATTTGAACACATGTTGGGGCAAAATTTTCATTTAAGTTCTGAAGAATAATAATTTTTTTTAAGGATTAAAAAAGAGCAATATGGATTTACATAAATAAAAGAAAACTGAACACTGTGAATAACTAGAAATAGTTTATCATTTCTGAGATGTGGAGATGTAGAGAAAGATCCTGGCTAAATGGGACCATGAACTTATAAACTTTAATAATCGGGATAGTGGGAGAGGTAAGAAGAGGAAATCATATAACTAAAGATTAACAGCATATAGACTCATTCTCTTAGGCTTCACCCTTATTTTTGCTACAGCAAGGACTTAGGGCACCAGCATCAGTGGCCAGGGATTATGGTGCTTTTTTCATCTCTCAATTCCTTTCTTAAATAGTTATCAGCAGCAAGATACTCAAGGAAGTTTCCTTGAGTAAAACAGAGCTACAAAAATGTGAGGGACCAAAGGATGCATAGGTGGGTAAAAACCAGAATAGAAATGGCATCCCATTTGCTTACATTGGGAGAGAATTTAGGTTTAGACATAATTGAGTCCTTACTATCCATCTCCACTCCACCAATCCCAGATAATACCGGTCACTTTTAACCCAGATGCATTTTCTTTCTAGTTCCACTTGCCTCTATTCTTCTTGGGTTTTGCCATCTTTGGACACTTGGACAAGCAAGAATACAGTCCGTTTCTAAGTCCTGCCTTGAGTTTCAGGCTCCAGGCACTGACATCTTCTTTTGTCATCACTCTTTCCCCCCTTTCTATCATTTGGGTTATATGAGGTCTTTAATCACTCTAGAATAGATTCTTACTTATGGCTCATAAATTTGGAGCTAATTGTATGTTGTGGTTTTTGTTCTCATTTTTTTAAATAATTTTGCTGTTATAGTCAAGCTGAGCAATTTACAAGGCATACTCGAAGGCTGCAGAATCCTTACCATAGGATCTGCTATGAAAAATGCAGGTGGTTTTCCTTCATGGAAATCTCTGTTTACCATGGGGGGTAGAATAGTGAAGACACCCAGGCAGTGCAGAATCTGAGCGTAATTGAAATAGGGTGGGTAAGGGGGCAAAAAAGATCGGGAACTGATGAGGAGTCAAGATGAACAATTGACCCATTTTATAATTTGCCTTAGAAGTTGCCTATTTTTGCCCATCTAGGATTCATTGCTATTCAGAGATATAATGCTAGCAGATGCTAGTAATAAAATGAAACCTTCACTTGCTTTAGATATTTACCTCTTTGTTCTCTAAATCCACCTTTTCCATTAAGAAAGAGTTGGCTACAAGAAGGAGAGCTTCTTCTGGCCACTTATGGTACCAATCCATTGTGCAGGAGCTAATCATAGAAGGGTATGCTCTACAATTTTGGCGCAGGTTAGGTCCTGCAGGACTCATGATTATAAAAATATGAAGATATTTATGTATTCTCTGAAAATTAATGAAAACATTTTGTTAAAATGTAATTCAGTACTTTGGAAAAATATTATATTGAAAATTCCATTTAAAATATGCTTCAGTTCTTTCCTTAGTGGGTGGACTAGAGACTGATTAATTGTGCATTGAGTGTCTGCCAGCAACAGAGTCCTTCCCAGGGAACTCACAGTCCACAGAGCCATTCTGAGAACTCCTTTATGTGACTATACCCTCTTGGCTTCTGTTGGGTGGACCCAGTAGGAGAGGTTTGGACTCAGAACCCTCTTTTATGAAGGGGTTTGGTACTAGAGTTTTGTTGAGTAGGGGACCTTATATCAGTTGACCATGGGGCTGACTATTTGACTCTTTTTTTCTAGGGTGGTGTGCTTTTAGAGACCCACAAGACTCAAAGTGAGAAATGATCTGGTGAATTAAAGCTGAAAGGTACAGAGAGAAAGAAAAGATCCACAGAACAAATAGGGCACCGGAGGAGGTAGTAATAAACTCTCACAGCTAAAGGATTATGGCTAAGCAATGCTAGATGATATACATCTTTTTTTTAAGCAGGTCCCAGGTGAAGTGCTAGTTTCTTTGAAATTTGCCTATATTGCTTTTCCTCATCTGACCCTGTTCTTGGCAGTATTGGCCATGGGGCAGATTCCTTCCTTATGTCCATATGTCACTTTATAATAAATTTACATTCCTGAAAGCAGCCTCAGTGAATCATTGTTCCTTTTAACTCCGAGTCCACCTTGTACAAAATGATAATATCTTCAACTATCAAGCAACACATTTTGCTTTATAAGTATGGTAAAGTTGAAAAAAGACTAAAGGGTAAGATATTTCTTTTTTCCCCTCCTTCTTGACTGAAAAAATTTATAAAGGCAAATAAAACTTTTTAATGCAAATTTCATACAATACAGAAATGTTTAAAGTAAAAATGAAAGTACTTCTCTTTTTTTGACCCTTCCCCAAACTGCTACCTGAAAGTATCCAAAGTTAATAGTTTAAAGTGTACCTTTATTATTTTATTTTTATTATAAGATGCAGCAAATACTTTTTGAAAGCATTTATTTTACATATATATATATGTGTATATATATATATATATATATATAATTAAAATTGACTTCTAACTGGGGCTCTTGGTTTTTCATTTCTGGAGTGTACTATTCTCCATATTCCAAATCAGAATTTGTTATTCCTTCCCACTCACAATCTATTTAATAAACTAATTACTATAATAAGGCACTAGAGTACCACAAATTATCAGGATGACATTTGTTTTTTCTACCATGGCATCTGAAAATATAACTCAATCTGAGTATTCATTCATATTGCACACGTTCCCTATCAACTGTGGATTCTATTTCTGGATTTTGTTTTATTACAATATCCTCTTGCAGTAGATACTAAGGGTCTTTTGAGGAATGGTGGGAGACCAGGTTCAAATTTCAAATGACCCCAAGGTAGAAAAACCTGGCACTAGATATAAGTTAACCAGTGGTCCATCCCCAGTGAACACTGTGGCTTGAATAATCATGGCCACCCATTTAGTAAGCCACGGTTACCCATTGTGTGGAAAAACACAGAATGTCCAAGTCATTGGTCTAGTCTGTGTATATCATCAGACTGGTCTTTCACAGACTCCTGCTGCTCAGTTCATTATGAATATTGCTTGTTCTCTTTGGCCAATTTCTTTCGTATCCATCGTCTTCTGGTCAATTCTAGGGCTACTCAAAGGAATGAGAAAAATTCTTATTTTACACTCTTCCTGATTTGTTTCCAACATAGTTGAAAAGAAACCTCATTAACTGGGAAAGAATCTGAAAAATAATCTTGGGTTCTTTTAACAAAAATTTGTATTGCCTACAGCATTACTATTTTTTTTTTTAAACTGTGGATAACCAGACAGGCTCAAATAGTCGTTAATCTTTGACATATCTAAGATATGGAGTGTCCGTGTTTAGGGATAGTGATCATTATTTTAGCTTTAAAAACTCATATTTAACTTGAAAATCTTATACATAATTATAAATGTGGTCTGGTTTTAATTTAACATGACAATTTGATAAAGTTAATCCACAAAAAAGTACCTTTTGGAAGAATGCAAGTAAAGATTGTCTGTCATCCACATAGCCAGATTGTTCAGCCAAAGATCGAATCCTCATTGCGATAGAATCCAGCTCTTCATTTTCAAACAAGTTAGGTATTTTTCCTGAACTGACAGTGTAGCTCAAATCTTCCAAAAGTAATTTCTTAGGTGAAACATATATTTAGTCAGGAATGAGTAAATTATTCATATATTCTGCTCCTAACAAACTCAGAAAATAATAGTATTTAAGGGGAACTGAGGCTTTTCTTTTTTTTAAAAGCAAGCTAACTTCTTGATTCAATTCCATCAAATATACATTTTTTTTCTGAGTCAAAATAAGCTTCATTGATCCATCCATTCATTCAGATATTAGAGAAATATATACTTGGTATTGACAGTATGTCACATATCTACATTAAGTACTGAAGCAAGAGGTAAGGGAGGATGGGTATAGTAATGAACTGAGCAGGAATCTTGCTTCAAGCAATTCACAGAAATCCTGAATACATCTACATTTGAGTTTGAATAGTAGACAAACTAGAAATAACATGGCAGAGGGATTGTTTTCACTTAACCAAGTTCATCTCTCTATTAGGGTTTCAAATCCAATGAGATAGGAAAGAGAAGAGAAAAAGCAGGGAAAGAAACTCTACCTGAAGAATTATTATGAAAGTAGGAAACATTTTGCTTTTGAGAATAAAAATAAGTTTTCGAACAAAAGTTCCCACTCCTTTCAGCAGACTACAATTATTCAAAACTATGGCATGATTACAAATACATGAACTCTGTGGGCTATGATTAGGCAAGGGCAAAGAATAATGAAAAGAATTAATATAGTAGGCTAATTGGACTACGTATAAGTATTTTCTTTTTAAATATCAAATTACTTGGGGGTACATAAATATCAAACTTTAACAAATAATAAAGACAGAAAACACTTACATGTTCTAGGGATAAGTTAGAAACCATCAGAACAGTGGCATTCCCTTCTAACCCTGTTTGAAGAAACACCTTTTTAAGGACTTCTTTGAATTCTGTGTAGGCGTAATTGCGAGATACAGGCACTCGGTATAGTTTGTGTTCTGCCACATAACAGGCTAAGGTTGCACAAGTTTGTTTTCCACAGCCATCTGTTCCAATCTTTGAAAGAAAAAATATCCAATCCAACATATGATTTCTATAAATTTTCTGGGAGTCTGTCAATATACAAATTCGGCTTACTTGTGCTCAAAATTTTGTCAGTAAACATATTTTAGATGATTTTTATTTGTAACTTTTTAGGTGGTATATTAAAAATAATTTAAATATTTTAATCAAACTTTTACAAGGCACTTATTCACATTCAATATTTTAATAGCCTCTTGAAATATATGAAATATTTTTTTCTGAAAATATCATCATTATGTCACCATTGATATTTGATTCATTTATAAGAAACTAGACTAGATATTTATGTTCAGCAATAATGAATTCTCTTTTCTTTTCCTGCTAGTTTAGATGCTGATTTCTTCTTCTCTTTCTATGGCTTTGAGATGTAATGTTAGATTATTTATTTGTTGACACAATATCTTTTATTTTTTTATGTGGTGCTGAGGATCAAACCCAGCGCCTTGTGCATGCCAGGTGAGCACACTACTATTTGAGCCACATCCCCAGCCCAACTTTCTATTCTTTTAATGTATGAGCTCAATGAAATGAACTTTCCTCTTGGAACTGCCTTTATAATATCCCAGAAATTTTCATATGTTATATTGCTATTTTCATTTACCTCTAAGTATTTGTTAATTCTATCCCTGATTTCTTCTGCTTTCCATTGATCATTCAATAGTGTATTATTTAGTCTCCAGGTGTTAATGTAGCTTCTATTTTTTATTTTATTGTTGATTTCTAATTTTATTCCATTATGATCTGATAGAATGCAAGGCATTATCTCTACTTGTTTGTATTTGTTGAGTTGTTTTGTGGCCCAATATATGATCTATTTTAGAGAATGATGTGTGTGCCGCTGAAAAGAAAGTGTATTCAGTCACTGATGGATGAAATAGTCTATATGTATCTGTTAAGTCTAAATTATTAATTGTATTTTTTAGTTCTATAGCTTTTTTATTTACTTTTTGCTTGGAGGATCTATTGAGTAGTGAGAGAGGTGTGTTAAAGTCACCCAGTATTATTGTGTTGTGGTCTATTTGATTCTTAAAATTGAGATGGGTTTGTTTGATATACACAAATGCTCCATTTTGGGGAACATAACTATTTATGATTGTTATGTCTTGTTGATATATAATTCCCTTAAGCAGTATGAAATGATCTTCTTTGTTCCTGCTAATTAACTTTGGCTTAAAGTCCACTTTAGTTGATATGAGGATAAAAACCCTTGCTTGTTTATGTGATCCATATGAATGATATGTTTTTTCCCTATCCTTTTACCTTCTTTGCCTATGAGGTGAGTCTCTTGGAGACAGCATATTGTTGGGTCTTGTCTTTTCTATGTCTTTTGATTGAAGAGTTTAGGTCATTAACATTCAATATTATTGAGAAATGGTTTTCATTCCCTGTAATTTTGATTTATTTTAATTTGAATTAGTTTCTCCATTGACTGATTATTCTTCTAGTGTTGTTCTTCCCTTGTTTGTTTTCAGTTTTATTTTTCATTACTTCTTAATGAAATATTTAATTATAAATATACTGTAGTACAGGCTTTCTAGATGTGAATTCTTTTAAATTTTGTTTATCATGGAAGGTTTTTATTTTATCATTAATTCCGTAACTTAATTTTGTGGGTATAGTAATCTTGGCTGGCATTCATTTTCTTTCAGAGCTTTGTATATATTATTTAAGACTTAGCTTTTAGGGTTTGGGTTGAGAAATCATGAGAGATCAGATTGGTTTCCCTCTAAATGCGATCTGTCTATTTTCTCTGGTGGCCTTTAAAGTTCTATCCTTGTTCTGTATTTTAAGCATTTTAATAATAAAATGCTTTGGTGTGGGTCTGTTGTAATTTTGTGTACTTGGGATTTTGTAAGCTTTCTTGTAATTGATTTTCCATTTTATTCTTAAGGTTTGGGACATTTTCTCATATTATTTCATTGAAAAGATTGTGCATTCCATTGGTTTGCATGTCTGCACCTTCATCTATCCTGATAAATCTTAAATTAGGCCTTTTCATGACATCCTGCATTTCTTGGAAGTTCTGTTCATAGTCTCTCTCTTTCTCTCTTTGTTTTTTTTGTTACTTTGGATTGAACTCTCAAGGGCACTCAACCACTGAGCCACATCCCCAGCCCTATTTTGTATTTTATTTAGAGACAGGGTCTCACTGAGTAGCTTAGCACCTCATTTTTTGCTGAAGCTAGCTTTGAACTCATGATCCTCTTATCTCAGCCTTGTAAGCAGCTGGGATTACAGGTGGATGCCACCATGCCCAGCTGGTGTTCATAGTCTCTTAACATCTTTTCTCCATGCCAACTTTATTTTCAAGATTATATATTTTGTCCCCATTGCCTGAAACTCTGGTTTCCAAGTGGTCTAGTCTATTGGTGATGCTTTCCATTGAATTTATAATTTGGTTTATTGATTCCTTCATTTTGAGAAGTTTTGCTTGATTTTTTTTTTCAGAATCTCTCTCTTTTTATTGTAGTGATCTTTCACTTCCTATATTTTTCTCTCTGATTTTACTCCTTACATCATCCTTTATCTCACAAATAAGTTTGACTATGTATATTCTAAACTCCTTCTCTGACATTTCTTCAGAGAAAGAAATGGTGTCAATAGATTCTATTATTGAAGTATCTTGATTTGGTAGGGGTGATTGTTCCCTTGCTTTTCCATGTTGTTTGTGTGTCTATCTATCTAACACTATAGATCTGAGGCAGTGGAGATTCTACCCTGTGAACTTATAGTGTCCCTAAGGTTTCTATTTACCTCAGCATTTATGGAGAGAAAAATAATAACAGCTGCCAATGCAAACAATATACAGTGTTAAACCAATGATGTTTATGATGTCAAAATAAACAGAAATGATATGACGGGTTATTGCCAACAATAAAAACAGTAAATTTGAAAAAGGGTTTACTATTTTGAATGGTGGGCATGGAGTGAACAGAAGTGATGAAGGGTGTGATGATTATGAGGGAGGAGGAAAGAAGGTAGAGTAAAAAATTAAAGGAAGAGTGAAAGAACAATAGAGATAGGCTGTTTTAGCAGAAGAAAAGAGAGGAGAATCAAGGGAAACAGATAAGTGAGAGAAAAAAAAATTTACTTTATATAAAGGAAAAATTTTAAAAATTTAAAAAAAGAATAAAAACAAAACTGAAATATACTAATCAAACATCCTAGTCCTCAAAAAACTGATCCATGAAAAATAATTGGTTTCAAAAATGCTAGAAATAAGAAAAACAAACAGACATGAATATGTATAAATATCCATGAACCATTAAGGTTACAATTAAACAGAGAAAAGGAAAAAGAAAAAAAAAGAATAAGATAATTATTTCCATTGGAGTTCAAAAGATTCTCAGTTTCCCTTCTTAAAGCACTGTTAGATGGGTTCTTCTAGGGTATGATGCTTGCTCCTCCCTCAGCGTGGGGTTGCTAGAGGTAACCCATAGGAGGAACTCTGGAGACAGGGTTTAGGCTTAAGTCGGCTCCAGGCTCCAGCTGAATGCCAACTAGTTTGAAGACTTTTTTCTTTTTGACAGTGCTGGGGGTTGAACCCAGGGCTTTATGCATGCAAAATAAGCAGCACTCTACCAACTGAGCTATAACCCCAGCCCTGGTTAGGATATTTTAAATCAGCACTCCTCCAGGGCCCAGCAATTGCTGGTCCATGCTGGAAGACTGCAGTCCAGGGATCTACCCTGGGTTCCACTTGTCTGGTGGAGGAGCCAATTCTTAGTCCACTCCATCACCTGCGGACCCCATATTTCTTGATCTCAGGTTCAGTCTCCAAACTCAATCTATCCCACCTCTGCCCTTTCAAAACCCCAGCTAGTAGCAGCTCTTCCAGCCGGTCCTGCGACCAGGTGGATTAGAGAGGGAAAGGGAGAGCTGGGTGGGTTTCCCTGACCAGTTGTCTCCTTGTTAACCTCTCTTTATGTTTGATTTTCTCCTGGTCAGTTAGGCATACTCTTTGTCTTGCAATGTGGGTTTTTCAGGCCTGTATTTCAAGCCAATTTCAGGTTTGCCAGGAATTGGCTCCATCAGCTGCTGGCCCCCACATTGTGGCTGCAAAATGGTTCCTTCCTCTGTCCTCTACATGCTGACAGGAGAGATGTAATTTCTTTCCCATAAAGGATATTCTGCAGCATGCCTTTCAGTTTATTCAGGCAGTGTCTTTGATCTCTAAACTCTCCATACCTAGACACACCTCAGGCCTCCTAAAAATATGGGTTCCTTTAATTTTCTTATCCCTCTGCTTGCAGAGGGACCACTCTGGGTGGTGCCTATAGCTGCAGCAGTGGCTGTGTGCTGGAGATTTCTTCCTTATTTTATTAAATCCAACCTCTTGATTCCTCAATCTGCTTGATTGTCCAGTATTAAATTCCAGTAAAGCATCCCTGTTCCCTTTTTCATTCACCCACCTTACTGAGAAGTTGCCTATCTGCTTTCTTGATCCTACTGTATTCCACCATTTTGAAACTCAACTAAGGTTTACTCTTTAGGTTGTGAAATTCTATGGGTTTTGACAAATATATAGTGTAATGAATTCACTGTGATTGTGTCAAACAAATTTTCACCACCTTAACAAGTCTGTGTTTCACTTTCTCTCCTTCTGACCAAAATTTTGGCAACCACTAAGCTCATCATCTCCATAGTTTTGCCTTTTTCAGATAATATAATTGGAATAATGTAGTTATAGCCTTTCCAGATTGGCTTATTTCACTTAGCCTTTAAGAATCACCATGTCTTTTGCAGTTCGATAGCTCATTTCTTTTATCCCTGAATAATATTACATTGTACAAATGACCACAGTTTGTTTATTCATATGCTTATTGAAGGATATCCTGGTTACTTCTGGTTTTGGGTGATGATGAGTAAAGTTGCTGTAATCATTCATGTGCAGGTTTTTATGTGGATATAAGTTTTCAAATCAGTTGGGTAAATATGAAGAAGCATGCCTGCTGGATCATATGGCATAACTATGTTTAGCTTTGTTTCTTACTGCCAATTGTCTTCCAAAGTGACTGTGCCATTTTGCGTTCCTACCAGCAAAGAATAAGAGTTCCTGTTGCTTTGTCTCCTTGACAGTAATTCCTATTACTATTTTTTAGGAACTGGGTAGTTTAATTAGTGGTATGTCATTCTTGGTTCCCCCAGTGACAATGGATATTGAACATCTTTTCATATGCTTTTCTGCACATCTATTTATTTTAAGTTGGGTTGTTTGTCTTTAGGACTTTCTACAAACAGAATCATGTGGATGTTTTTATTTTATCATTGATTTCTAATTTCACTCCATTATGATCTGTTAGAATGCAGGGTAGTACCTCTACTTTTTTGTGTTTGCTAAGGGTTGCTTTGTGGCATAATATATGGTTTATTTTAGAGAAGGATCCACGTGCCGCTGAGAAGAAAGTTTATTCATTCATTGAAGGAAGAAATATTCTATATATGTCAGTTAAGTCTAAGTTATTGATTGTATTATTGAGTTCTATGGTTTCTTTGTTCAGCTTTTGTTTGGACAATCTATCCAATGGTGAGCAAGGTATGTTAAAATCATCCAGAATTATTGTGTTGGGGTCTATTTGATTCTTGAACTTGAGAAGAGTTTGTTTGATGAACATAGATGCTCCATTATTTTGGGCATATAAATTTATTATTATTATGTCTTGTTGATGAATTTTTCCCTTAAGCAGTATGAAATATCCTTCTTTATCCCTTTTGATTAACTTTGGCTTGAAGTCTACTTTATTTGATATGAGGATGGAGACCTTTTTACTTGCTTCTGCAGTCCCTAAGAGTGATATGATTTTTTCCCAACCTTTCACCCAGTCTGTGGATGTCTTTCCTATGAGATGAGTCTCTTGGAGGTAGCATATTGTTGGGTCTTTTTAAAATCCAGTCTGCCAGTCTTTTGATTGTTGAGTTTAGACCATTAACATTCAGGGTTATTATTGAGACATGATTTGTATTCCCAATCATTTTGTTTATTTTTGGTATTTATTTTGACTTGGTTTCTCCTTTGATTAGTTTTTCCTTTAGTGTAATACCTCCCTTTGCTGATTTTCATTGTTGTTTTTCAATTCCTCTTCATGGAATATTTTGCAGAGGATGTTCTGTAAGTTCAGGCTTTTGAGTTGTAAAATCTTTTAACTTTTGTTTATCATGGAAGGTTTTAATTTCATCATCAAATCTAAAGCTTAATTTTGCTGGCTATAAGATTTTTGGTTGACATCCATTTTCTTTCAGAGCTTGATATATGTTGTTCCGGGATCTTCTAGCTTTCAGGATCTAGGTTGAAAAATCTGCACATAATCTAATTGTTTTCCCCCTACATTAATATGATTTCTTTCTCTCATGACTTTTAATATTCTCTCCTTATTCTGTATGTTAGGCATTTTCATTATAATGTGCCTTGGTGTGGATCTGTTGTGTTTTGTACATTTGACGTCCTGTAAGCCTCTTGGATTTGGTTTTACAATTCATTCTTCATGTTTGGATTGATTTGGTTGGAAATCCATATCTTTCCTGCTTCTCTTCTCATCCAATAGGTGGGGTCATCTGTTGTTAGCTGGTATCTCCACCCTCAGGATGATGAAGGTAACCAGGATGTCACTGTGCTGGAGTGATGACTGCTGGGGAGAGACGGGAGTTAGAAACTGGGTACCTGGCCAGCTGGAGTTCCAAACTGGGAGTTGCCCCCCACTGAAGCTGGTGATGAAGATGGCTCAAGATGGAGGCACCTGCTTTCAGCAGTGGGCTGTAGGGTGGTGTAGCGGGAGCCGAGAGATGGCTTTGGTCAGTGAGTTCAGAGACGAGTTCTGTGGCATGCAGTGTGTGGCTGTTGACTGACTTCAGAGCCTGTGTGAGGTTCTCAGGTGCAGGCAGGCTACTGCGTGTAGGGGATTATCTCCGCTGCTGCCCAGTCCTAAGATGGCAGCGAGCAGGGAAGTCTCATGTTGGTAGCTGGGGGTTGACATGGGAGTGGTGGCAGGAGTTCCCGCGTGTGGGAAGCTGCTGGGTGTCCTATGTGGGAGTGACATCTGTGATTTCTGCTCAGGTAGGTGGCCAAAAGTTCTGGGCAGGTGCTGTTGCCAATGGTCCTGCTTGGGTACCCAGTAGTACTGCGTAGGTGAGTAGTTGGGAGACCTACTATGATGCTGAGGCCTGGAGCCCTGGACGGGCATGGTGACTGTGATTTCTGCACAGAAGCAGAAATATCGCTTGCAGAGAAGCAGTATTCTCATTACTTGAGTCCCAGGTCACAGGTCAATTCAGAATGCTGCCTCCCTCTGGTCACCATCTTGGATCTCCATGAGTGGAATGTTGATAAAGACAGTTTTACTTTTTTTTTTCATTCTGAATGCCCTTTCCCCCTTTTATTACTTAATTGCACCATTTAGAACCTCTAATATAGGGTTTGGTAGAAATTGAGAGTCAGAACATCCTTCTTTGTTTTCAGTAGTCCTTGTCTAGAAGGCATGAGTATAGCTACAAATCTCCATAAATGTCCTTTATTGGGTTGACAAAGTTCCCTTCTATTCCTTTTTGCTGCAAGTTTTAAAAAAATAAAAAATGTTGAATTTTTTTTTCAAGTGCTTTAAAAAAAAATCTATTCAGATATTTTTATGTGGGTTTTACTTGAATTACATTAATATGGTATATTGCATTAGTGGATATTTGGATATTAAAAGAAACATGCATTCTGGGACAAATATTACTTGCTTATGGTATATTATTTGCTGGCTTAGGTTTGGTAGTATTTTGTTTAGAATTGTTACAAGAATATTCTTATGAGAGATTGGTCTGTAGTTTTTTCTCCTGATGTCTGTTATGGTTTGGATATAGTTTATCTCCCAAAGGTTCATGTGCTGGAAGACTGGCCCCAGTGTGGTAATGTAGATAGGTATTGGAACCTCCCATGAATCTCTCTTGCTTCCTTGATCTCACACATGTGGCCCTTCTGCACATGGCCATTTCACTTTTGGCTTCTTCTCTGCCATATGGTTGTAGTTTTATAGCTCATTTCTTTTTATCTTTGAATAATATTACATTGTACAAATGACCACAGTTTATTCATGTGCTTATTGTAGGAAATAGCCAGAGGTCCCTCACCAGGGCACGGTGTCATGCTGTTTAGACCCTTTAGCCACCAGAATCATGAGGCAAATAAAACTCTTTACTCAATCAGTTACCAGCTTCAGGTATTTTGTGAAAACTAAGCAAAATGGACCAATACAAAGTCTTTGTTTAGCTTTGGTATTGGAATTACTGGCCTTAAAAATGAGTTGGGATCCAACATGGTGGTGGGCGCGGAGAGATCAAGTCTCTGACCTCTTCAGCTGCGCGGGCATAGGGAGCCGTAAATTGTTTAAATGCTGCTTGCTCAGGATCACTAGGCAATGCTGAGCTGACGTGGATCTGGGGCGAACAGTCTGGGCCCCTCAGAACACACACACCGAGCCCGGATCGGCTGCATTCAAGCTCCGGTTTGCCTGCTTCTCGTGACTCAGCACTAATGATCCCGCTGAAATAACTGGTCGGCCAGTTATTTTACAGAGGTAAAAGCCAACCGAGCCTTCATAGGCAGTGGCCACAGGATTGAAACGGGGATTGGGAGAGACAGTCAGGACCCACCCGTTGCATTGGTCACCCTGCAAAGGGAACGAACAGTCACCATTTGCATGGGATACCACCTTTGCAGAGAACTGATGTCACGGGCGGAGGAGATAACTTCATTGAAACCAGCGCGACAGGTGTGTAATCCCCTAGCCATCTCTCTCCACACAGCGGGGAAACCTTAAGGGCCCCTCCCAGCTCTCCTGTGAGCGCGATAGCCAGACAGAGGGAATCAGAAGTGGCGTGGGACGCGCAGCGCAGAACTCCCGGCTACCGCTCCCACCAGTGCTGACAACTGAGGGCTCTTGCACCAGCTGCCGGGGGCGTGGCTACCGGAGGGCAAGCAAATTCGCTGGGGGTTCTCAGCCCCAAGCTCTACAAACTTAGGGTCTGAGGGAGGCAAACAGGGAGAGTGTGCCCAGGTGTTCATGAAAACAGGGCTCCCAGGAGCAGCAGACCTGGTGTGTAGCCAGTATTGTGGTGAGCGTCACAGGTGAGCGGGGCCTGGCTTGAGGAAACACAAAAGAAGGCCCTAGACACTCAGGATTGGAGACCCGCCCAGTCTGGGAGGAAGAGCTGCTACACAGTGATTGGTTCCCACCTATTGAGAGGAGAAGCTTGACCCAGTGGGCACAGCTCCACCTACTGGAAGAGAAGTTAATGACTGCATTTATTATTATTATTATTATTTATTTTTATTTTATTTTATATATATATTTTTCAATTTTTTATTGTGGGTTGTTCAAAACATTACAAATTTCTTGACATATCATATTCCACACTTTGATTCAAGTGGGTTATGAACTCCCACCTTCACCCCATACACAGATTGCAGAATCACATCAGTTACACATCCATTGATTTACATATTGACATACTAGTGTCTGTTGTGCTCCGCTGCCCTTCCCATCCTCCCCCCTCCCCCCTCCCCACCTCTCCCCTCCCCTCCTCTCTCTCTACCCCCTCCACTGTATAACCCTGAGGGTCACCTTCCATTACCATGCAATTTCCCTTCTCTCTCCCTTTCCCTCCCACCTCTCATCCCTGTTAAATGTTAATCTTCTTCTCCTGCTCTTCGTCCCTACTCTGATCTTAGTTACTCTCCTTATATCAAAGAAGACATTTGGCATTTGTTTTTTAGGGATTGGCTAGCTTCACTTAGCATAATCTGCTCTAATGCCATCCATTTCCCTGTAAATTCTATGATTTTGTCATTTTTTAATGCAGAGTAATACTCGATTGTGTATAAATGCCACATTTTTTTTATCCATTCATCTATTGAAGGGCATCTAGGTTGGTTCCACAGTCTTGCTATTGTGAACTGTGCTGCTATGAACATCGATGTAGCAGTGTCCCTGTAGCATGCTCTTTTTAGGTCTTTAGGGAATAGACCAAGAAGGGGAATAGCTGGGTCAAATGGTGGCTCCATTCCCAGCTTTCCAAGAAATCTCCATACTGCTTTCCAAATTGGCTGCACCAATCTGCAGTCCCACCAGCAATGTACAAGTGTACCCTTTTCCCCACATCCTCGCCAGCACTTGTTGTTGTTTGACTTCCTAATGGCTGCCAATCTTACTGGAGTGAGATGGTATCTTAGGGTGGTTTTGATTTGCATTTCTCTGACAGCTAGAGATGTTGAGCATTTTTACATGTACTTGTTGATTGACTGTATGTCCTCCTCTGAGAAGTGTCTGTTCAGGTCCTTGGCCCATTTGTTGATTGGGTTGTTTGTTCTCTTATTGTCTAATTTTTTGAGTTCTTTGTATATTCTGGATATTAGGGCTCTATCTGAAGTGTGAGGAGTAAAGATTTGTTCCCAGGGTGTAGGCTCCCTATTTACCTCTCTTATTGTTTCTCTTGCTGAGAAAAAACTTTTTAGTTTGAGTAAGTCCCATTTGTTGATTCTAGTTATTAACTTTTGTGCTATGGGTGTCCTATTGAGGAATTTGGAGCCCGACCCCACAGTATGTAGATCGTAGCCAACTTTTTCTTCTATCAGATGGCGCGTCTCTGATTTGATATCAAGCTCCTTGATCCACTTTGAGTTAACTTTTGTGCATGGCGAGAGAAAGGGATTCAGTTTCATTTTGTTGCATATGGATTTCCAGTTTTCCCAGCACCATTTGTTGAAGATGCTATCCTTCCTCCATTGCATGCTTTTAGCCCCTTTATCAAATATAAGATAGTTGTAGTTTTGTGGATTGGTTTCTGTGTCCTCTATTCTGTACCATTGGTCCACCCGCCTGTTTTGGTACCAGTACCATGCTGTTTTTGTTACTATTGCTCTGTAGTATAGTTTGAAGTCTGGTATCGATATACCGCCTGATTCACACTTCCTGCTTAGAATTGTTTTTGCTATTCTGGGTCTTTTATTTTTCCATATGAATTTCATGATTGCTTTCTCTATTTCTACAAGAAATGCCGTTGGGATTTTGATTGGCATTGCATTAAACCTATAGAGAACTTTTGGTAATATCGCCATTTTGATGATGTTAGTTCTGCCTATCCATGAACAGGGTATATTTTTCCATCTTCTAAGATCTTCTTCTATTTCTCTCTTTAGGGTTCTGTAGTTTTCATTGTATAAGTCTTTCACCTCTTTTGTTAGGTTGATTCCCAAGTATTTTATTTTTTTTGAAGATATTTTGAATGGAGTGGTTGTCCTCATTTCCATTTCAGAGGATTTGTCGCTGATATACAGGAATGCCTTTGATTTATGCGTGTTGATTTTATATCCTGCCACTTTGCTGAATTCATTTATTAGCTCTAATAGTTTCTTTGTAGAGCCTTTTGGGTCTGCTAGGTATAGAATCATATCATCTGCAAATAGTGATAATTTAAGTTCTTCTTTTCCTATTTTTATGCCTTTAATTTCTTTCATCTGTCTAATTGCTCTGGCCAGTGTTTCGAGAACTATGTTGGCCAGTGTTTCGAGAACTATGTTATTTTTTTTCTCTTTTTCTTTCATTTTCAATTTTTTTTGTTGTTGTTCTTTAACTTTTTAAAATGTTTTTAATGTTTTTAATGTTTTTTTAATTTTGTAATTTTATTATTTTTTAAATTTTAATTTTCATTTTTTATTATCATTACTATTTTTGTAAAAAAATTTTTTTTCTTTCTTTCTTTATTTTCTATTTTTTTTGTTTCTTTTGTCTTTTCATTTCTTTTCAATTTTCTTATTCCCCCTTCCTTGAATTCTACCTGCCTACTCTCATTCTCTTTAGTGACTTCTTCCCTTCCCTTCTAATATCTTTCCTCACATGCATCAAATAAATTTATAAGAGAAAACAGTAACTCAGCAGTCAAACAGAACAAGAAGTAACATGAGCAGCATAAAAAAGCAAGGAAGAAAAGGGGTACAAACAATGAAGGACAGCCTAAATATTCAGGAGGACCTAGAGTCAGCAGAAAAATGGTCATATAAAGAACTCAAGGAATACCTTAGACAGATGGAATGGAACCTTAAAGAGGATACGAGACAGCAAATCCAAACAGTGAAAGAACACATTGAAAATGAATTACATAAACAGATAGAAGAAGAAGTTAAGCATCTTTATCAGGAGATAGAGATTATAAAAAAAATCAAACAATAATTCTAGAAATGAAGGAAACGATAAACCAAATTAAAAACTCAATTGAGAGTATCACTAACAGAGTGGAGCAAGTAGAAGCCAGAACGTCAGACAATGAAGACAAAATATATCATTTTGAAAAGAGCCTAGCCAACTCAGAAAGGCTGGTAAAAAATCACGAGAAAAACATCCAAGAGATATGGGATAACATAAAAAAACCAAACCTACGCGTCATAGGGATAGAGGAAGGAACAGAGATTCAAACCAAGGGAGTGAGTAACCTGCTGAATGAAATATTTACAGAAAACTTTCCAGAAATAAAAAAGGAAACGGATATACAAATTGTAGATGCATACAGGACACCGAGCACACAAAATCACAGTAGACCAACGCCAAGACATATTGTTATGAAGATATCCAATATACAGAACAAAGAGAAAATATTAAAAGCTACAAGAGAAAGGAGGCAGATTACATTCAGGGGTAAACCAATAAGGTTAACAATGGATTTTTCATCACAGTCGCTGAAAGCGAGAAGATCCTGGAACAACGTATTTCAAACACTGAAAGACAATGGATGCCAACCAAGAATTCTGTATCCAGCAAAATTAAGCTTCAGGTATGACAACGAAATAAAAATCTTTCATGATAAACAAAAGCTAAAAGAATTTGCAGCCAGAAAACCAGCATTGCAAAGCATCTTGAGCAAAACACTACACGAGGAAGAAATGAAAAACAATAACCAAAACCATCAGTGGGAAGTGCCTCTGTAAAGACAGAGGGTGGGGGGAAAGCTAATCATGGAGAAACAAACTAAATTTAAAAAAAAAGAAGATAAATAATTAAACATGGCTGGAAGTACAAACCATATATCAATAGTAACTCTAAACGTTAATGGCTTAAACTCTCCAATAAAGCAACATAGGCTGGTAACATGGATTAAAAAAACAAATCCAACAATATGCTGCCTCCAGGAGACACATCTGATTGGAAAAGACATACACAGGCTGAAGGTGAAAGGTTGGGAAAAAATATACCACGCACACGGTCCTCGTAAGCAAGCAGGGGTGGCCATCCTCATATCGAATAAAATCGACTTCAAGACTAAGTTAATCAAAAGGGATAAGGAAGGACATTATATACTGTTAAAAGGAACCATTCACCAACAAGACATAACAATTATCAATATTTATGCACCAAATAATGGTGCTGCGACGTTCATAAAACAAATTCTCCTCAAGTTCAAGAATCAAATAGACCACAACACAATAATTATGGGTGACTTCAACACACCTCTCTCACCATTGGACAGATCCCCCAAACAAAAGTTGAATAAAGAAACTATAGAACTCAATATCACAATCAATAACCTAGACTTAACTGACATAGAATGTATCAACCATCATCAAGAGGATATACTTTTTTCTCAGCAGCAAATGGATCCTTCTCAAAAATAGACCATATATTATGCCATAGGGCAACCCTCAGTAAATATAAAGGGGTGGAGATAATACCATGCATTTTATCTGATCATAATGGAATGAAACTGGAAATCAATGATAAAAGAAGGAAGGAAAAATCCTACATCACATGGAAAATGAACAATATGTTACTGAATGATCAATGGGTTACAGAAGACATAAAGGAGGAAATCAAAAAATTCTTAGAGATAAATGAAAATACAGACACAACATATCGGAATCTATGGGACACAATGAAAGCAGTTTTAAGAGGGAAATTCATCGCCTGGAGGTCATTCCTCAAAAAAAGGAAAAACCAACAAATAAGTGAGCTCACACTTCATCTCAAAGCCCTAGAAAAGGAAGAGCAAAACAACAGCAAATGTAGCAGAAGGCAAGAAATAATTAAAATCAGAGCGGAAATCAATGAAATTGAAACAAAAGAAACTATTGAAAAAATTAACAAAACTAAAAGTTGGTTCTTTGAAAAAATAAATAAGATCGACAGACCCTTAGCCATGCTAACGAAGAGAAGAGGAGAGAGAACTCAAATTACTAACATATGGGATGAAAAAGGCAATATCACAATAGATGCTACAGAAATACAGAAGACAATTAGAAATTATTTTGAAAACCTATATTCCAATAAAATAGAAGATAGTGAAGACATCGATAAATTTCTTAAGTCATATGATTTGCCCAGACTGAGTCAGGAGGATACTCACAACTTAAACAGACCAATATCAATAGATGAAATACAAGAAGCAATCAAAAGACTACCAACCAAGAAAAGCCCAGGACCGGATGGTTATACAGCAGAGTTTTACAAAACCTTTAAAGAAGAATTAATACCAATACTTTTCAAGTTATTTCAGGAAATAGAAAAAGAGGGAGCTCTGCCAATTCATTCTATGAGGAGAACATCACCCTGATTCCGAAACCAGACAAAGACACCTCAAAGAAAGAAAACTACAGACCAATATCTCTGATGAACCTAGATGCAAAAATCCTCAATAAAATTCTGGCGAATCGGATACAAAGGCACATCAAAAAAATTGTGCACCATGATCAAGTAGGATTCATCCCTGGGATGCAAGGATGGTTCAATATACGGAAATCAATAAATGTTATTCACCACATCAATAGACTTAAAGATAAGAACCATATGATCATCTCAATAGACGCAGAAAAAGCATTCGACAAAGTACAGCATCCCTTTATGTTCAAACATTAGAAAAACTAGGGATAACAGGAACTTACCTCGACATTGTAAAAGCTATCTATGCTAAGCCTCAGGCTAGCATCATTCTCAATGGAGAAAAATTGAAGGCATTCCCTCTAAAATCTGGAACAAGATAACGATGCCCTCTATCACCACTTCTATTCAATATAGTTCTAGAAACACTGGCCAGAACAATTAGACAGATGAAAGAAATTAAAGGCATAAAAATAGGAAAAGAAGAACTTAAATTATCACTATTTGCAGATGATATGATCCTATACCTAGAAGACCCAAAAGGGTCTACAAAGAAACTATTAGAGCTAATAAATGAATTCAGCAAAGTGGCAGGATATAAAATCAACACGCATAAATCAAAGGCATTCCTGTATATCAGCGACAAATCTTCTGAAGTGGAAATGAGGACAACCACCCCATCCATAATATCCTCAAAAAAAAAAAAAACTTGGGAATCAACCTAACAAAAGAGGTGAAAGATTTATACAATGAAAACTACAGAACCCTAAAGAGAGAAATAGAAGAAGTTCTTAGAAGATGGAAAAATATACCCTGTTCATGAATAGGCAGAACTAACATCATCAAAATGGCGATATTACCAAAAGTTCTCTATAGGTTTAATGCAATGCCAATCAAAATCCCAACGGAATTTCTTGTAGAAATAGATAAAGAATCATGAAATTCATATGGAAAAATAAAAGACCCAGAATAGCAAAAGCAATTCTAAGCAGGAAGTGTGAATCAGGCGGCATAGCGATACCAGATTTCAAACTATATTACAGAGCAATAGTAACAAAAACAGCATGGTACTGGTACCAAAACAGGCGGGTGGACCAATGGTACAGAATAGAGGACACAGAGACTAATCCACAAAGCTACAACTATCTTATATTTGATAAAGGAGCTAAAAGCATGCAATGGAGGAAGGATAGCATCTTCAACAAATGGTGTTGGGAAAACTGGAAATCCATATGCAACAAAATGAAACTGAATCCCCTCCTCTCGCCATGCACAAAAGTTAACTCAAAGTGGATCAAGGACCTAGATATCAAATCAGAGACTCTGCGTCTGATAGAAGAAAAAGTTGGCTCCGATCTACATATTGTGGGGTCGGGCTCCAAATTCCTTAATAGGACACCCATAGCACGAGTTAATAACAAGAATCAACAAATGGGACTTACTTAAACTGAAAAGTTTTTTTTTTCAGCAAGAGAAACAATAAGAGAGGTAAATAGGGAGCCTACATCATGGGAAAAAATTTTTACTCCTCACACTTCAGATAGAGCCCTAATATCCAGAGTATAGAAAGAACTCAAAAAATTAGACAATAAGATAACAAATAACCCAATCAACAAATGGGCCAAGGACCTGAACAGACACTTCTCAGAGGAGGACATACAATCAATCAATAAGTACATGAAAAAATGCTCACCATCTCTAGCAGTCAGAGAAATGCAAATCAAAACTACCCTAAGATACCATCTCACTCCAGTAAGATTGGCAGCCATTCTGAAGTCAAACAACAAGTGCTGGCGAGGATGTGGCGAAAAGGGTACTCTTGCACATTGCTGGTGGGACTACAAACTGGTGCGGCCAATTTGGAAAGCAGTATGGAGATTCCTGGGAAAGCTGGGAATGGAACCACCATTTGAGCCAGCTATTGCCCTTCTTGGACTATTCCCTGAAGACCTTAAAAGAGCGAACTACAGGGATACTGCCACATCGATGTTCATAGCAGCACAATTCACAATTGCTAGACTGTGGAACCAACCCAGATGCCCTTCAATAGATGAATGGATAAAAAAAATGTGGCATTTATACACCATGGAGTATTACGCAGCACTAAAAAATGACAAAATCATGGAATTTGCAGGGAAATGGATGGCACTAGAGCAGATTATGCTTAGTGAAGCTAGCCAATCCCTAAAAAACAAATACCAAATGTCTTCTTTGATATAATGAGAGCAACTAAGAACAGCAGGGAGGAAGAGCAGGAACAAAAGATTAACATTAAACAGATACATGAGGTGGGAGGAAAGGGAGAGAAAAGGGAAATTGCATGGTAATGGAGGGAGACCCTCATTGTTATACAAAATTACATATAAGAGGTTGTGAGGGGAATGGGAAAATAAACAAGGAGAGAAATGAATTACAGTAGATGGGGTAGAGAGAGAAGTTGGGAGGGGAGGGTAGGGGGGATAGTAGAGGATAGGAAAGGTAGCAGAATACAACAGTTACTATTAGGGCATTATGTAAAAATGTGGATGTGTAACCGATGTGATTCTGCAATCTGTATTTGGGGTAAAATTGGGAGTTCATAACCAACTTGAATCTAATGTATGAAATATGATATGTCAAGAACTTTGTAATGTTTTGAACAACCAATAAAAAAAATGAGTTGGGAAGTATTGCTTCTTCTATTTCTAAAAGGGAAAATAGAAGGTTTGTGAAGATTTTGTGTTAAGTCTTTCTTAAATGTTTGATAGAATTCTCTAGTGAACCCATTTGGCTTTGCAGTTGTCCTTGTGGGGAATGTAAAAATTGTTAAATCAGTCTCTTTATTGTATAGATACATTAAGATTTTTTCAGTCCTCAGTTTCAGTAGTTTGTGTTGGAACGTATTCTTCAATTTAAGTTTTCTAATGTATTGGCATACAGTTGTGGATAGTATTTTCTTATAATCCTTATTTCTGTAATGTTGGTGATGTCGCCTCTTTAATTCCTGGTTTTAATAATTTTGAATTGCCTTTCCAATTTTTTAAAAAATATATTTTTAATTGTCAATGGACATTTATTTTGCTTATTTATATGCAGCGCTGAGAATCAAATACAGTGCCTTGCACGTGCTAGGCAAGTGCTCTACCATTGAGCTACAACCTTAGCCCATGTCTTTCCTGTTTTTTTCTTTGTTCAGTCTAGTTGGTTAATTTTGTTGATCCTTTCAAAAAACCAATTTTGTTTTTCTGTTTTCTATTTGCTGCTCTAATCTTTATTATTTCCTTCCTTTTGCTTATTTTGAATTTGATTTTTTTATAGTTTCCTGAGGTAGAAGATTAGCTTATTGATTAGAAGTTTTACTTTATTTAAATATAGAATTCAGAGGTATAGATTTCCCTCTAAGTACTTTAGGTACATTGTGCTTTTGTTTCCATTTTTCTAAAAGTATTTTAAAATTTCTCTGATTTCTTTCAATCATTGGTCATTTGTAAAATTTCCACATAATTATGAACATCTCAAATTTCCTTTTGTTGCTAATGAATTCTAATTTAATCCTTTTGTGATCAGAAAACATACTGCAAATTTAAAATTCTTTTAAATTTATTGAGACTTGTTTCATGGTTTTGCATCTGGTCTGTCCTTGAGAATATTCCAGTTTTTTTTTTCCAGAAGAATGTGTATTTTATAGTTTTGGGGTGAAGTCTTTTATCATGTCAATTTAGATCAAGTTATTTTATAATATTGTTGATATTATTTATACCCTTGCTAATTTTATGTCTATTCCCTCTGCTGATTATTGAGAATGGTAGTTTTGAAGTCCTACTACTGTTGTAATTGATTACTTCTCCTTTAAATTCTTTCAGATTTGGCTCCATGTATTTTTGGTGCTTTGTTTTTAGCTGTGCATGTTTATAACTGCAATCCCTTTCTGACCCTTTTTATAATTACTATATGTTTATTTTTGGTCTCAGACAGTATCTCCTCCCCTGAATGTCTGCTTTGTCTGATATTAGTACATCTACTCCAACTCTCAAATGGTAATTGTTTGCATGGATTCTCTTTCTCCATTCTTTCATTTTCAATTATTTTGTGTCTTTGAAGCTGTTGACATAGAAGTCACATTTTAAATTTTTTTCTTTTAAAAATAAATATAATCTTAAAATCTTAAAATCTTTCCCTTTTTATTGGCGTTTTAATGCATTTATATTTATGTCATGGTTGACATGGTTTGATTTTTGTTGGCCATATTTTTGGTTTTTATATATCTCCTTTTTTCATCTTTGTTTCTCCTTTAGTACTTTTTTTGAGTTCAACTGATGTTTTCTAGAGCTCTATTTTAATTCTTTCTTTTTTAAATTATAGTTTTTGGGGCTTTTTTTGTATTTTTATGTTATAATTAAAAACTACTGAATGATATTGTAAATAAATTAAAAAGATTAATATAGAAAATTACACTTGCCACGTATACAATGAAGAAAAGATTAGTATCTGAATAGATAAATAATCCTACAAATTGATTAAAGAGATAACACAGAAGAAAAAATAAACAAGAGAAATAAATAAAATAATTCACAGAAAAGGAAATGCAAATGTTCAATGAGCAAATAAAAGATACAACTTGTATCTGTTTCTCTGCCCCCATAGTAATTAAATACTCTCCCTTAGCAGCCCTTAGCAATGGCTGGAGTTCCAGCATAGATGTCCCAATTACTCTGGCAAGAAGTCAGCAGTTAATCTGATTGAGAATCCCCATCACATAATTAGTTGTTTCTCTCTTGCTACCTTGATTTTCTCTTTGTCTTTGATGTGTCTAGGTGTGAATTAACTTGTGTTTACTAGAATTTCTTGCTGTCATTAAGCTTCTTGAAAGAATTTTGGGCATGTAAATGAAAACACGTCACACACACACACACACACAGACACACACATCAGGGATTGAACCCCAAGGACACTTAACTATTGAGCCACATCCCCAGCCCTTTTTATTTTGAGACAGGTCCTTACTAAGTTGCTGTGGTTGGCTTTGAACTTAAAAATCTTCAGCCTTCTGATCAGCTAGGATTATAGGCAAGTGCCAATGCACCTGGCTTATATCATGTTTTCTATCACTTCGTATTTCTATTCTTTTATACAATATGTATATTTTGGTATATCTAGTGTACTTAATGGTGTCTCTAAGATTCTGTGTTTTTTTCCCCAGATTGAATAATTTTTATTGCTGAATGTTCAAGTTTGCAGATTCTTTCTTCTGTTATCTTAAATCTGCTGTGAGCTCTTCTAATGAAGTTTTAATCTCATTTATTATCATTTCCAACCCTGGAAATTCTATTTTAAAAAATAAGTTCTATCTCTTTATTGGTATTCTTTATTTGAAAAGTCATTGTTGTATACTTTAATTTTTAATATATGTATATTCCTTTAATTCTTTCATATATTAATAACAGCTGCATTTCCAGATGTCTGGCAAGTGATCTCTGGATTACCTTCAAGAGTTTCTGTTGACTGCTTTTTTCCCTGTATATAACTTACACTATTCTGTCTCTTCCCATATCTTATAATTTTTGTTGAAAACTAAACATTTTACATAATAAATTGTCTACAAGACTCTTTTAACCCATACCTTAAATTGAAATACTAATGTTTGTTTTCTTATATTCTTTGTTAGTTCAACAAGACAATTCAGTCAAACCATATAATATTTATGTTAAAAAATAACATGACTTCTTCTTTTACTTGGTTACCTAATTAAATCAATGTCACCAGGTTATTCTCTAACCTAGATCATGACTGGCTCATTATTTTTAATATCCTGCAGGTTCTTCATTAAATCATTATGCTTCTTCCAGTTGCTCCTTCCTGGAGAAGTCCCAGTTGCTAGTTTAACCTCCAAAATTAAAATTACTGCTTTGCAAAATTGAACCCCTGTGTTACTTTGATCCAGGACAAAAATCTATCTTGGATGCTTATGTAGACAAAATAGTAATAAGGTCACAGACTGGGGTTGTGGCTCACTGGTAGAGTGCTTGCCTAGCATGAGCAAGGCTCTGGGTTTGATCCTTAGCACCACATAAAAATAAATAAATAAAATAAAGATATTGTTTCCAACTACAAATAAAAAATAAATATAAAAAAATAGTAATAGGATCAGGAGAAGCAGGAATTTGTCTTTTTAAAAAAATTTTGTATTTTCAGTAATGGCTCTTGACAGTACAGATGGGTTCAGGAGAATGATGATATAGGAATTTTTAAGAATTCAACTTTCCAGGTGAGTGTAGGCTTTAAAAAAATTACTCTGAAAACATTCTGAGGAATTTAACTATTGAGGACTTTCCCTAAATGTACTTATTAGAAAACAATCAATTTGCTAAAAAAAAAAGGGGTCACTTTGTTGTAAAAGAAGTAAATCAAGAATATATACCCTTTGGGAATAGAAAAATAATGTTAATAATTGAAATCAGAGGGAAAAAATCAGCCCTTTTAGAACTTGTGTTATAAATATGAAGATAGATAATAAATAAAATTTATATGCAATTTAAGCTCAGATAATATGAAGAATTGGAATGAATCAAAGCAGAATAAGGGGATAAAGTGGCCCAGGCTGAGGAAAGGGGCATGATACTTTAAGTAAGAGAATCAGAAAAGACTGTTTCTTGGTCCAGGTGAAGATGACGGCAGCTTAAAAAGGGTTGTAGTTGTGAAGATGTAGCAAAGTGGGCAGACTTGAGATACATTAGAAAATTGTATTGCCAGGATTTATTGATGAATGTGGAGTGATGGAAAAGCCACAAGATGGAATGACTCAGTTTTCTGGATATAGCTGAAGAGATGTGGTGTTTCCATTTACAGATGGGATCAGTTGGTGAAGAATAGCTTTGGTGGTAGAGAAAAATTACTTTGTATTTTTTTCTTAATTCAATTTTCTAATTTTGAATTAATTTCATATAATCTTCCTGTAAATGTTTACTTAAATAAAGGAGTGTTTAAATAAAGCTTTAGCTGTTCTGAATGTAAGAACAAGTCCTACTTGGGAAAAAAAAGACATATCTAAGGAACTAAATAGTTATAAATAAAGTATAAAAAAGTAGGCATAAATAATAACTTAAACTGTTATAAACAGTATGATTTTTATAATTGGTTATATATCTTAGATTTATTTAGCTCTCCAAAACTTTTTCTTTATTTGAAGTATTTAGGAGTTTTCTAAGAATTTAGCTCCCATATGTTCTCATGAGAAGCAAAATTTTGTGCAAAGCCTCATGTTTCTAAGTCAATATTTAAGTTAATATACTTTTTTAAAATAAAAAATTGTATTTACTTGGAAGCATTCAGAATGTCAACGAAACAGCTGCAACTTTTTTCTTTAATTTTTGCAATTACACTGTGTTATTCAGTTAACAGAACAACAATTATTTCATATAAGCTGCATCAGAGACAACTGAAGATGAAAAACTATCATCCCCATATATAACTAATTTTTGCTGTGCACCAAGAAGAACCTGCTTTAAATTTCCATGCCAATTTAAACCCCTTACTGTACCAGGCAAAGTTAATGGCTATTGAAAATACCACCAGGACAAGGCTCTCTAAAGACACATTCAATAGTGTGTTAACTATACAAAAAAAAAAAAAAAGACACTGTACAGTTTAAAAACAAATCTTACACAGCATAACATTTCAATTTTTTTTCTTTAAAAGGAGTGAGTTGTGTACAGTGGGGTTAAATGCTTTATAGACAAGGAAAAAAACCTACTCTAGAACCAACTTACTCATCATCATCATCTTCTTCATCTGCCTCCTCCTCTTCATCTTCCTCATCTTCCTCCTCTTCCTTCTTTTTCTTGCTTTTTTCAGCCTTGACAACTCCCTTTTTTGCTGCATCAGGTTTTCCTTTAGCTCAGCAGGCAGCAATATCCTTTTTGTATTTTTCCTGCAGCTTCGCAGCTTTCTTTTCATAAGCCTTCTTATCATCTGCAGCAGTGTTATTCCACACCTCTCCCAGTTTCTTTGCAACATCACCAATGGATAGGCCAGGATGTTCTCCATTGACTTTGGGGCAATATTCAGAACAGAACAAGACGAAGACCCATGGAGGCCTCTTGGCCTCCTATTTCCCCTTTAGGAGGGAGATAGGTTTTCATTTCTCTTTCATAACAGGCCTTGTCCACCTTTGCCATATCTTCAAATTTTCCTTTCTCTTTAGCCGACATGATCTTCCACCTCTCTGAGCACTTCTAAGAAAACTCGGAGAAGTTGACTGAAGCATCTGTATGCTTCCTCTTGTGCTCCTCTGGCAAGTTTGCACAAAAAATGCATATGATGACATTTTGCCTCTTGGCTTCTTAGGATCTCCTTTGCCCATGTTTAGTTATTTTTCTTCAGCAAGCACAGAGTCACCCAGTGCCCATCTGGCTCTCACTTGCCCCAGTGCTGTCTATATGGAGCTCAAAGTACTGCAATGGCTGTCAAGTTAATGTACTATTTTTGATGTCAGGATCCACCTGCATAGATACCATATCTATGCTGGGATACACTAGAAGCTGTGCCAGATCCATTAATTTTTATTCATGTCAAATACCTTTCCAAAACAAATAACATTTATATGTGATATCAAATTTCTTGTGCAAACTAGCAAGGAAAAGGATCCTGTTCTATGACTTAATTACTGTGATTTTTCAAAAGTGGGTAAATTAAACTTCAGCTAGAAAGATGACTTTATTGAAGTTTCTTAATTTTTATTTTGCAAACTTAAAAACACTGAAAATCAAGTGCTGTGACACATGCCTGTTATTCCAGCAGTTCAGGAAGATGAAGCAGGAAGACCAAAAGTTCAAAGCCAGTCTCAATCACTTAGCAAGGCCCTAAGCAACTTAGCAGGATCCTGTTTCAAAAATAAGGGAGGGTGTGTGTGCTGGGGATATAGCTCAGTGGTTTAGAGCCTCTGGGTTCAATCCCTGGCACCAAAAAGAAAACAAAAATTAAAAGATTTAAATTCATACCAGTAACATATGACTCCCTGGTTGTCGAAGGACCCTTGTAGCTCTTATGACATGTTCTATAGCTTCCTTGAAGAACACCATGGAATGAGGAATCTAGCAGAAGAAATGTGATAAACTGATTATAGGTGTAGAAAAATCAGATGTGTGTTATGGTTTTATACACAATAATATGGGAATGAGAATTACTATTCTAGTAATCCAGTGATTTGGGTCCAGTTGGCTGGTGTACATGCATATTTAGGAAAAGTATATTTTCACAATGAGGATCATCTCTACGCTAATATTCTAGTGAGCAGTGTTGAACAGCCATCAGGCTGAGACAAGAAAATGAAGAGAACCATAGTATCTAGGCTGCTTTTCTGTTGTTCTGTCTTGGCAAGTGGAGCAAGTGGTGGAAAGTATAGTCTTAGGAAACTGATTTATGGTGCTGATGGTTTTGTTATTTCTCTGTTTCAGCACATCTCTGCCAACAACAATGCAAAAGATGTCAAGAGAGTCACAACCATTTTGCTGCTCCTTGTTAGTCTGAAGCCTACTGTCACACTTGATTTTTCATCTCTTACCTTAATTGACTGGTCACTCAACACTCTACAGCCTCACTTGTATACCATGCTTTAAATTATATACTATTGAGACAAAATAAGGTGAAGTACTATAAGACTGTATTTCTAATTGTTTACCTTGAAATCTGAGGGCATACTTTTCCTCCTTTGGACTCTTTCTCTCCTCTCTCTCTCTCTCTCTCTCTCTCTCTCTCACACACACACACACATTCTTTAAAAAATTGATATAATATATATGTATATATGTGTGTGGGCATACAAATATTTACATATGTAACAAACCTTAAATTTTTATGTAGTATATGTTTTACCTCCAAAGATGTTGAACCCAACTTCATTTGGAATTCTTTAAGTATGCTGGCAAGTTTATCATAGTCATTAGTATTCTGATAGATTTTTTTTTTAAGAGTCTTGTTTATATCCAAGAAGTCCACAAATACAGTTGGGTCATTCATCAGGTTTTCTGGAGTCCACTTAATCTATTGTAAGACAAGAATTTAACATTATCAATACAGTACAATCCTACTTGTTATCAAGACCAGTATATCTGTAGCAGAGACATTCCTGGTACAGTGAGTCTAGGATTCAGGGGTTGGTAACATTTTTTGTGCTATAGACTCCTTTTGACAGTGAAGCCTGTGCATTCTGCTCAGATTAACATTATAAAATGCATATAATGAAAGATAGGGGTTACAAAGGAAGCCAAATATACTAAAATACAGTTCTATCTAAAACCTTTTTGAGGTTCTTTGGACCCTGTTGGGTGTGTGGGAGACTCCCCGCTGAAGTTAAGTTTCTGTCTAGCGAGAACATCACCAAATCCCTTACTCCTCCCCCTCCTCTCCAAAGGGCGCCAAGAGGAAGAGCACCAAATTCAAAGGTTTTCTCAACCAATCCCCGCTGGACACAGTGTCTGCTCCCGGTTCCTGAGTCACCCTACCAATCAGCACCTGCCACATCGCCTATGCAACCCTTCTTAAGCTGAAGCTTGCAAGCTCATGTTCTCTGCCCTCCTCCTCTCTGCCCTCTTTTTTTTCTGCTCTCTTCCTCTTCTTTCTCTCCTCTCCTTTTCTTCCTCTTCTTCCTCTGTTCTCTTTTCTCTCTGCCCTCCTCCTTTCCTCTCTCTGCTTTCTCTCTCTTCTTTTCTTCCCCTTCAGGCAGCCCCCCCAGTAAAATCTCTTGGTTGAATCTCCATCTCAGGTGAGTCACTTGCTTTTCAGACCCCAGGTTAAGAACTCCTGGAATTGGAGATATCTGGCAGTTCCATTGAGAATCTGGGAAAAGGAATTTCACTGCAGACCTGCAAGTTTCCACACTTGCTTTGCTGGTCCATTTGGCAAACTCTTGCCTATCTTTTATACCAAGGTCATGAGTTACTTCCTCTTTGAAAGTCTGACCATTTTCCCTTCCTCAAAAACCAGGTAAAGTTGCTTTCTCTTCCTTTGTTCCACCAGAGTTGTGTGTACAGAGATGTCATAACACCTACAGAAAGGTATTGTACCCACTGAGTTGCAAAATGTTTGGAGGCAAGGTCCACACTAGTTCTAGTAGTCTTCGGATTTATGTCTTTGGTATCCAGCACTGGAAATTCCTGATGGGCATTCAGAAGATGTTTATTTAGCAAATGGTAAATGAACATTGAGGGGTGGTATGGTAGATGGTTAAGAGAATATCTGGCATCAGATATCCTGGGTTAGAATAATTCTTACTGCTGTGTAACCTTGGGCAAGTTCTCAACCTTACTCTGCTCAGTTTCATCTGTCAAATGATGATAATAGCAGAACATACATCATACAGGTGTTATGAATAAAGATGAAAATGAGTAATGATATATAAAGCTCTTAAAATAGTGCCTGGTATAATGTATTACATATTATTTTATTTTTAAAAGAGCCTATCAACAAATTAATTTATAAATTATTCACAGGAATAATTTATTTATTTTTTGGTACCAGGGATTGAACTAACCACTCAGCCAACCACTGAGCCACATCCCCAGCCCTTTTTGTTTTTTATTTTGAGACAGGGTCTCGCTAAGTTGCTTAGGGTCACACTAAGTTGCTGAGGTTAGCTCTGAAGTTTCGATCCTCCTGCCTCGGCCTCCTAAGCCACTGGGATTACAGGTTGTACCACTGTACCTGACACAGGAATAATGTATATTCTTATGTTCTTAATGAAGATTTGATTAATATGGTCTTTGAGTTATTGTAGTAGCTCTTGCTATCTCTAAGGCTGATCCCTGCTGGGTAAAACCTGGCTCCTATAAATTTGCTTGCTCCTTTTTTATTGCTGTACATCTATTCCTTTGTATGATAAAGCCTCAAAATCAAATTGTGCTAGGTACTGATGGGGAGTTGTTTAGGAACTTCTAGGATAATAATAATCTCTCTTTAAATCATTATTTTACCAAAGTTTCTCCAACCCTTCATTCATTCCTTATATATTCATTCACTGCAGATGTATTTATTGAACATCAGTTGGTGGGAGGATGCCAAGTTCTGGGGACTCAGAAAGAGATAGAAACCAATGACTCTGTTCTTATGGAACTTGTAAACTAGAAAGAGATATGAAATTATATTATCATAATGACAGGAAAGACAGGGAAATCCCATAGGCCTGTAAAACTACAAAGAATGGGAGTTTAATATAGAAAGGGGGTGGTGTTGCTCAAAAAAGACCACAAAAATGTAGAAAGCATGAGCTTAATTAAACAAGTATTTTTAATTGACAAATCATAGTTCAATATACTTATGAGGTACAGAGTAATGTGGTTTATGAATACAATGTGAGGCAATTAAATTAATTAACATATCTATCACCTCAAATACCATTTTTTTTGTGGTGAAAACACTTGAAATTTATGCAGTTTTTGAAATGTATAATACACTATTATTAACAAAAGATCTAAAAATATCTTATTCCTCCTGAGGCTTCATTTCCTTTGACCACCTTCCCCCTCCCATTTCTCCTAGCTGTTCTACTCCTGCTTCTGTGAGTTTGATTACATTAGATTCTACATGAAAGTGAGAACATGTGGTATTTGTCTCTCTGTGCCCGTTTTATTTCAGTTAGAGTAAGGTTCATGAGCTGAGTCTTGAATGATGGCCAGGATTGATGCAAGAGAAGGTTGTAAAGGCAGAGGCCACAGAGACCATGCCGCCTTCTGGTTGGAATATGGGGGTTAGATGTTAGATGTTCGTATTCTGTCATGGGTGAGGCTTAGATAGTCTCACCAGTCACTGGAGTAGGGAGCATGAGGGCGGGGCATCTTGATTGTAGAGAAGGTGCAGTGGGTGGAGACTGGGAATGGTTTTACACATGTTGAGTATGAAATGCCAGGGTAATATGAGATGGACTTAAAAGTTAAACCAAAGTCACATTCAAAAGTTCAGGCTCTTTTCACCAAACCAACTGCCTATATTTGAAATGCAGATATAAAGTTTATTTTTTTTTTTAGTATTATGATAGTTTATATTTATTGAATACTTACTACATGTGTCAGAAATGGTTCTAAACATTTTATTTAAATTAGAATTATTAATTCTTGCACAGTCCTATAAGGTAGGTACAATAATCATACTTAAATAGAGATTAGGAAATCAAGCCAAAGAGGGGTCACTTGCCCATGGAATCAGGGCTCATAAGTGGGGAAACTGGACTTTGGACTTAGGTAGAACCTGTGTTCGTAATCTCTATGTTCAACTTTCTCTCCAAGAAAAGGGCAGAAAAGTGAAAAAAATAGAAGAGTGGGCTGAAGATTCTAGTGTTTGAGTGAAGGAAACTAGTGACAAGATGACCCTGGGGCATTACCCAAAGCAGCTCCAGGGAGGTAAGTGAAGAAGAGCCACATACTGAGTTGAGCCCTGGAAGATTCTAGACAAGTGAGTAGAGGTGGTGGTGGGTGTGGACCTGGAAAAGGGATTACCCTTAAGTCCTTAATGGAAATTTTGTTTTACCAGATATTAAAAAAAGATTGGAGGGAGAAAAAGGTGGTGGGAAAGATACTGAGCTCCAACCAAAACAAGCCCCGTGTCTTCCTTCAAGATTTTTTTTCCCTCTCCCTCTCCTTTCTCCCACCCTCACATCCCCAATATATATGAAACCAAGTACTTTGCATGAATTAGGATTTTCAGGACTGGGATGTCTGAATAGTATATTACAGTTGTGTTGTATATTCTTTTGTTTCCCACCAATTTCTGCTATTTTAACATTTAAAATTTTTTTTCTTGATATATATATATATATGTGTGCTTGTTTTATGTACTTTACCGTCTTTCCACTTACTTGTCTACCCAAAATTAATACCTCTCCCTTTTCCTGCTACTAAACTTCCACTTTAGATTTTTCTTTCACACTTCCTAAGATATAACAACTCTATATACTCACCTCCTACCTCCTCATCATATCATCCTACTCCTCACTCCAGGTTTTTTGTCCACCATCAGAAACTGTAAACCCTTTTACAAACCTACTGAGTATATTGTAGATAAAAATTGAATTCACCATTTCTTTACATTGAGACCAAACTATAAACGTCTTATTAGCAAATATTTGTTTTTAGGGTGTATATTGTTAATATTGGGATCTGATAACATTGCCCTTCACCTCAAAGGAAAGATATTGGATCACTACAGGGGCACTATGAGCCTATAGGGTAAAATGGTAATGCCTTGGATCCACAGTGCTAGAAGGGAAAAGACAAGGAAAGAAAGTGCCCCAAACAAATCAAGATATCACATTATTAGAATCCATGGCCAGCACAGCAGAAGAAATTACAGAGAAGGAGTTCAGGGTGTACATAATTAAAATGTTCTGCAAATTAAAGGATGACATAAGAGAGCAAATACAGGCAGCAAAAGATTATTTTGACAAAGAGCCACATAAACAAATACAGGAAGCAAAAGATTACTTCAATAGGGAGCTAGAGATTCTAAAAAACCAAATAGAAATCCTTGAAATGAAAGAAACAATAAACCAAATTAAAAGTTCAATTGAAAGCATCACCAAGAGATTGGACCACTTGGAAGACAGGACCTCAGACAATGAAGACAAAATAGATAATCTTGAAAATAATGTAGACCACAGAGTTAAAATGGTAAGAAACCATGAGCAGAACATTCAAGAAATACAGGATAGAATAAAAAGACCAATTTAAGAGATCTTAGGATCGAGGAAGGAATAGAGTTCCAAACCAAAGGAATGAGCAATCTATTCAATAAATAATATCAGAAAATTTTGTAAATATAAAGAATGAATTGGAAAACCAAATCCAAGAGGCTTACAGGATGCCAAATGTACAAAATCACAACAGATCCACACCAAGGCACATTATAATGAAAATGCCTAACACACAGAATAAGGAGAGAATATTAAAAGTCATGAGAGGAAGAAATCAGATTACATATAGGGAGAAACCAATTAGATTATATACATATTTTTCAACCTAGACCCTGAAAGCTAGAAGAACCTGGAACAACATATATCAAGCTCTGAAAGAAAATGGATGCCAACACTATAATCTTATAGCCAGCAAAATTAAGCTTTAGATTTGATGATGAAATTAAAACCTTCCATGATAAACAAAAGTTAAAAGATTTTACAACTCAAGAGCTTGCACTACAGAACATCCTCTGCAAAATATTCCATGAAGAGGAATTGAAAAACAACAATGAAAATCAGCAAAGGGAGGTATTACACTAAAGGGAAAACTAATCAAAGGAGAAACCAAGTCAATATATATATTTATATGTTAAATATAAAAAATAAACAAAAATGATAGGGAATAGAATATAACCCTGAATGTTAATGGCCTAAATTCACCAATCAAAAGACATAGACCGGCAGACTGGATTAAAAAAATACCCAACAATATGCTGCCTCCAAGAGACTCATCTCATAGGAAAAGACATCCACAGATTGAAGGGGAAAGGTTGGGAAAATTATACCACTTTCATGGACTGAGGAAGCAAGCAAATAAAATCATATCAAATAAAGTAGATTTCAAGCCAAATTTAATCAAAAGGAATAAAGAAGGATAGCTTAAGGGAACAATTCATCAACACAACATAATAATAATAAATTTATATGCCCCAAACAATGGAGTGTCTACATTCATCAAAAAAACTCTTCTCAGGTTCAAGAGTCAAATAAACTCCAACACAATAATTCTGGGTGAATTTAACACATCTTTTTCACCACTGGATAGATCGTCCAAACAAAAGCCAAACAAAGAAACTATAGAACTCAATAATACAATCAATAACTTAGACTTAACTGACATATACAGAATATTTCTTCCTTCAATGAATGAATACACTTTCTTCTCAGTAGCACAAGAAGCCTTCTCTAAAACAGACCATAGATTATGCTACAAAGCAACTCTTAGCAAATATAAAAAAGTAGAGATACTACCCTGTATCCTATTAGATCGTAATGAAATGAAATTAGAGATGATAAAGGGGCTGGGGTTGTGGCTCAGCAATAGAGCACTTGCCTAGCATGTGTGAGGCCCTGGGTTTTAGTCTCAGTACTGCATGTAAATAAAATAAAGGTCCATTTACAACTAAAATAAATATATATTTTAAAAAAAGAAATCAATGATAAAATAAAAGATGAAAGTTACTTCAACACCTGGAGACTAAATAATATGCTGCTGAATGAACAATGGGTTGCAAAAGACATCAAAGAGGAGATTAAAAGATTCTTAGAGGTGAATGAGAACGGGCAATGTACTGAAATCTCTGGGACACTATGAAGGCAGTACTAAGAGGAAAGTTCATTGCATGGAGTTCATTCCTAAAAGAAGAAAAAGTCAACAAACAAATGACTTAACATTATATCTCAAAGCCCTAGAAAAAGAAAAATAAATCAACACCAAAAGCAGTAGAAGAGAGGAAATAATTAAAATCATAGTTGAAATAAATGAAATTGAAACAAAAGAAACAACTGAAAAAATTGACAAAACAAAAAGTTGGCTCTTTGAAAAAATAAATAAAATTGATAAACCTTTAGCCATGCTAATGAAGAGAAGAAGAGAGAAAACTCAAATTACTAACATCCATGATGAAAAAGGAAATATCATCATGGACACTACAGAAATATAGAAGGTAATTAGAAATTATTTTGAAAACTTGTGTTTCAATAAAATAGAAAATACTGAGGGCATTGACAAATTTTAGAGTAATATTGAAGCAAGATTTGAGGATAGGTAGGTAGTGTAGTTAGGTAAATCGGGTCTAATATCTAGTAAGATAAATAAAATGGAGGCCATTATTGAGAATGGAGTCCAGGAAACCAGAGCAGCACTTAGGGAAATTGAAATGTTAATGTCCCCAAGGCCTGGAGCCCATCCTAAGGAACTGTTAATGAAACAGCTCCCAGCAAACAGGGAGGTGCTAATCAAAAGCTGCCCCAGGCCCTTCCTGCCCAGATTACTCCTTAAGCCCACCTATCTCCCACCTTTTGAGCCTACCCACCTGCATTCTATCACTTAAAGATAAAGGAAACAAAGGACAGGAGTGTGGGAAAGCTGAAAGAAGACCTTAGCTATAGAAAAGGAAAGACTTCCCCCTTCCACAGATTCCGCCTTTTGGGTCCTCTTCTTCCTCTGGGGAGAAGTCTTTTCTTCTGTCCTTTAATAAAGCTTCTACTTTCCACTCTATACTTGCCTCGGTGTGCTTCTCTGGTGTTATACTTTAGCATTTCGGGAAGCAAGGACTCGTCACTGTAAATGGCAGTAACAATATATTTGCCCAAATTGAATCAGGATGATATATACAATTTAAACAGATCAATTTCAAGTGATAAAATAGAAGACACCATCAGAAGCCTACCAACCAAGAAAATCCTGGGACCAGAGGGATACACAGCTGAGTTCTACAAGACCTTTAAAGAAGAAATAATACCAATATTCTTCAATTTATCTCAGGGAATAGAAAAAGAGGGAGCACTTCCAAACTCATTCTATGAGGCCAATATCACCCTGATTCCAAAACCAGGCAAAGACACATCAATGAAAAAAAACTTCAGACCAATATCTCTAATGACAATAGATGCAAAAATTCTCAATAAAATTCTGGCAAATTGAATACAAAAACATATCAAAAAGAATAGTGCACCATGATCAAGTGGAGTTCATCTTAGGGATGAAAGTTGGTTCAACATACAGAAATCAATAAATGTAGTTCATTACATCAATAGACTTAAAGATAAGAACCATATGATCATCTCAACAGATGCAGAAAAAGCATTCAACAAAATACAGTACCCCTTCATGTTCAAAACACTAGAAAAACTAGGGATAACAGGAACATATCTCAACATTGAAAAGCTATCTATGTTAAGCTCCAGGCCAACATCATTCTAAATGTAGACAAATTGAAAGCATTCCCTCTAAAAACTGGAAAAAGGCAGGGATGCCTTCTTTCATCACTGTTATTTAACATAGTTCTTGAAACACTGGCCAGAGCAATTAGACAAAAGAAATTAAAGAGATACACATAGGAAAAGAAAAATTCAAATTATCACTATTTGTTGATGATATGATTCTACACCTAGAAGACCCCAAAAATTCCACCAGAAAACTGCTAGAACTAATAAATGAATTCAGCAAAGTAGAAGGATACAAAATCAACACCCATAAATCAAAGGCATTTCTGTGTATCAGTGACAAATCCTCAGAAAGAGAAACTAGGAAAACTACCTCATTTGAAATAGCCTCAAAAAAATACTTGGGAATCAACTTAACAAAAGAGGTGAAAGATCGTTATGATGAAAACAAAGCATGCTAAAGAAAGAAATTAAAGAAGACCTTAGAAGATAGAAAGATCTCCCTTATTCTTGGATAGGCAGAATTAATATTGTCAAAATGACCATCCTACCAAAAGAATTATACAGATTTTATGCAATTCCAATTAAAATCCCAATGACATTCCTCATAGAAATAGAAAAAGCAGTCATGAAATTCATCTTGAAAAATAAGAGACCAAGAATAGCTAAAGCAATCCTTAGCAGGAAGTGTCAAGTAGGTGATATCGCTATACCAGACCTTAAACTATACTACAGAGCAATAGTAACAAAAACAGCATTGTATTGGCACCAAAATAGGCTAGTAGCCAATGGTACAGAGAATTACCCACATAATTACAGTTATCTTATATTAGACAAAGGCACCAAAAGCATACATTGGAGAAAAGATAGCATCTTAACAAATGGTGCTGGGAAAACTGGAAATCCATATGTAACAAAATGAAATTAAACCCCTATCTCTCACCATTCACAAAACTCAACTCAAAGTGGATCAAGGACCTTGGAATTAAACCAGAGATCCTGCGTCTAATAGAAGAAAAAGTAGGCCCAAATCTTCATCATATTGGGTTAAGCCACTACTTCCTTAATAAGACTCCTATAGTGCAAGAATTAAAATGAAGAATTAATAAATGTGATGTAGTCAAACTAAAAAGCTTTTTCTCAGCAAAAGAAACAATCAGTGAGGTGAATAGACAGCCTACAGCTTGGGAGCAAATTTTTATCACATGCACATCAGATAGATCACTAATTTTTAGGGTATATAAAGAACTTAAAAAGCTAAACATCAAAAAATGAAATAACCCAATCAATAAATGGGCCAAGGAACTGAACAGACATTTCTCGGAAGATGATATACAATCAATCAACAAATATATGAAAAAATGTTCATCATCGATAGCAATTAGAGGAATGCAAATCAAAAGTATTCTAAGATTTCATCTCATTCCAGTCAGAATGGCAGCTATTAACATACAAATAACAATAAGCGTTGGCGAGGATGTGGGGAAAAGGGCACACTCGTACATTGCTGGTGGGACTGCAAAATGGTACAGCCAATATGGAAAGCAGAATGGATATTCCTTGGAAAACTGGGAATGAAACCACCATTTGACCCAGGTATCTCACTCTTCAGTCTATACCCAAAGGACTTTAAAACAACATACTACAGAGAAACAGCCACATCAATGTTTACAGCAGCTCAATTCACAATAGCTAAACTGTTGAACAAACTTAGATGTCCATCAGTAAATGAATGGATAAAGAAAATGTGCTATATATATACACAATGGGATACTTCTTAGCAATAAAAACAAATTATGACATTTTCAGGTAAATGGAGTTGAAGAAAATAATTTGCTAAGTGAAGTTAGCCAACCCCCAAAACCAAATGCTGAATGTTTTCTCTGATATAAGGAGGCTGATTCATAGTGTCGTTGGGAAGGGGGGGACATGGGAAGATTAGATGAACTCTTGATAGGCAAAGGGGAGGAAGAAAAAAGGAGGGACCAAGGGGTGTAAAAAAAATGGTGGAATGAGATGAACATCATCTAAATGCATCTATGAAGACATGAATTGTGTGAATATACTTTGTATACAACCAGAGATATGAAAAATCGTGCTCTACATGTGTAATATGAATTGTAATGCATTCTTCTGTCATATATAACAAATTAGAATAAAAATTATAAAAAAAGATTGGAGGATAGAAGTGATAAGGTTAACGTGAATAATTATATCAAGATGGATCTGGGCTGAAGAGCAGAAAACTTGAATTAAAAGAAAATAATAATGAGAATGTCCATAAAGCATTTTAAAAATCTTCATGAATTTGTGACTTATCTCAAAAACATATATATATCTAGACATATATATAGAGAGAGACATAGATTTACATATATGTATGTTATATTCTGAGTTTATCTGCATTTATATCTATATTTCTATGAATAAAGTTTACATTCTATACTTCTCTTTTACTGATATAAAATATAGTTGGGTCTTTTAATTTATTATATTTCTTGTACTTCTATGAATAGGGTGAAAGAACATGGCATCATTAAAAAAAAAAAGAAAAAGCAAAGAAGAGTCAACTCTGGAAAGGAAATTTTCTCCTTAATTCTTTTGAGAAGAGATAGTAAAGGTGGTAAAGGAAGTTGAGCTCACTGCTCTGTTTAGTCACAATTCTTTTTTTTTTTTTTCCTGTGGTGCTTGGGATTAAACCCAGGGCCTCATGCATGCTTGTCAAGCACTCTACTATTGAGCCACATTGCCAGCCCACATCCTTTTTGGTGTGAATCACTTTATCGAAACACTTTCCTCTGTGACCTGGATTAAAAGACAGGCAGTGAGAAATGAATGGAGATGGTCCCGAGAGGGATGAGGAGCCTTGGTGAAGTGTCTCAAGAGTAAACAGTTCTGCTAGTCCTGGAGAAAAATAAGCAGATTTTAGCCTCCTCAGAGGCCAAAAGAATGAACCAAAGTATTAAAATCAAACTATTTCCACTGTATTTCAATCTATTTTTCAACATTTCTTGTGAACCCCCTCCCAAATCGTTAATATGATAAAGTTGCTTTCATTAATACTAAGAAAATGTTTGAGGACTTCCAAAATAACATTTTGCCCATGATCCCATTTGAAATATTTTTTAAACCATAAATTTACCTGGAAATAGTTCTCAAGATCCTTTGAAAGCAACTGATAGAAAAAGCTTTTTTCAGTGGCTTCAATTAATCGATCATGAAACACCCGGGTGGCTTCATGAACAAAGAGTAGAGCAAGCATTTCTTTGGAGTTAATAATAGTCTTGTCAGCTTGTAGAATTCCTAGGAGAAGCTATTAGAGATTCAAAAATAAAATTTTATAAAGACATTAGTGGGATAGTATTTGAAGTAAAGACTCTGATTTTGCATGTTTATATTTCATAAAAATAGCAATTATCCAAGGTAAAAATTATCAGTTTCTACAATCGATAATCTGAATTTCTAATGAGACAAACATGTTATTAAGTCAAGGACAATAGGCACAGAATTGCCCTGAGTGGGAGGAGATTTAGGGAATCCTCAGCTACAACTAAGAGAAGGCTTGCTGGGATGAGCAACCACAAGTCTTAATTATGGTGCCAGCATGGAGGTGCTGGAGATGGGAGAAAAATGCTTTTAAATGTTGATGGGTTCAGCATTCTAAATGTAAGGACCATAATGTGGTAGTTATGGATGAAGTCCCATAGTAAGGGGAGAAAGCAAATTCAAGAATTGGGTTTTTTTTTCAAACATTGCAATTTTGAAAATTATTTAACCAAGGTAGATGACTAAATCAGCTTTGTTGCCAAAATCTGTGAAAATTTAAACATGTTTATGATATGCATATGTTTTGGGTAGTCACAATGAAATCTCAGAAATGAAGCAAGACCAAAATTTACATTGTAATCTTTTCTTTTCCTGCTGAGAATCTCAGGCAATATTCTAACAGTTTCAGTGGTCTCATTATTGAACTCTCTTCTTGGGATTATTAGAAAATTTCTTTTCAACTTATTCATTGGATGAACTGCTAATATATAGAAAACCCAAACAACATGAATTTTGCTTTTATTGACAATACCAACAAGAAAGGAGAGACAGCAGGGGAGGGGGAGAGATTCAGTTTAGTAAAATTACATCTCCTCAACTTAAAATTTAAAAATAAGCTGTAGAACTAATATTAAAACACACCTTAAACACGTCTCGAAGATTAAACATGTAGTGGCATTTTGTTGGAGTCGGTAACATACACTTACACACTTGGTAGTACATAGTGAGGGAACAAGATATTATCTGATCCTTATATTTCTGAACATCAGGTGAGAAGTTATTGATGAAGAAATACATTGCCAAATGAGCCTTTAAAAAGAAGTTTTATAATTTAGTTTTCTAAAAATTTTAAGTATAGACTATTTCTGGCTAAACTCTACTAAGAAGCCTACTCAGTAGAAGATTAATTTCTTTAGAAATGTTAAAAATTCCCAGTTGGTCCTAGTTTGGTGCTTGATCTAGAAGCATGTCGAATGTGTCCTCCCTCTGGAGACAATTTGTGCTCCACCTCTGTGTACATCAGGTGTGCTGACAATTATTCCATTTCCTTGTGCCCCAGTAGATGCTACTAAAGGAAATGTAACATGATAGAACTATTATGTTAGTTTGGATTGGTATACATGTATGCTTTCTTCTGGGAATTCTGAAATATCTTACTGGAAAAATGGCTGAACTTGAAATCTAGTTTGATAGGAAAATAAATTTTATGCAAGATTATTACATTCTTTAAAATTCATCTTGCATTTTCCTTTACAATATAAAATTTAAAGATAAAATTTTACATCAATTTTTCAAAAAGTCCCTGGTAATACTGCTGCAGGGATCAATAGCCCACAAATGGGGTAAAGGTTCTTGTAAACAAGAAAGTATACATGTACGCCAATCCAGACTGACATAATAGATCTTTTGATGTTTTTTTTTTGTTCTACAATAAAATGAGGGACTGGGGTGTTTCAGTGGTGGAACCCATGCTTAGTATGCACAAGATCCTAGGTTCAATTCCTAGCACACATATGTGTGTGCATGTGTGTGTGTGTGTGTGTGTAGGTGTGTGCATGCATACACAAAGAGCAAAATTCTATCCTGTATATACTGGATCAGCATCTTAGAGAATAAAGTCCTGTGATCTCTGGGTTTCTTATACACACTGAATTATATTTTTGATATTTACAGACATTATAACAATAGACTAGAAAATAGAGGGGGAAATAAAATCTATTCAAAGTGGTTTTAAGTTCTCACAAATGTTTCTTACACCATGAAATTAATATTTTTCATTAGAAAATGAACTGGATGTGTTACCTGGAAAATAGTCCGCAGGGCACTCTGTGGAGGATGAGGCAATACCAGGATGGAAAAATGCTTGAGGAGACGTGGGCTAATGTTGTTTTTACCGATTGGAGGAACACAGGCTGCAACTATAGCATGATCTTGAATATTCTGAAAGAGTGAAAAAAGAATAGTAACTAAATGCATCTGTAGGAAGTGAAATAAATACTTTCCTGTCCCAAATGGACAAAAGATTTTAAAAATATTTGGGTGAAAATATTAAGATTACTATATACTGCAAAACAAAAATTGCAATAGAAATTTATGTTCTTAGAAGTTACCTATTCTAAAGTGTAATTTCACGATGTTACTTCTTGCAGGCTTTCTAAAGTCATCAGGAATATCTCTCCCCTCCCTGTAAAGCAACTACTAGAAATTATGAAACTCCTAAAAAAAACCAGGGCAATGTTTTATGCATAACATTATCTTGGGCAAGGATTTTGGGGTTAAGACTTCAAAACCTCAAGCAACAAAAGCAAAATAAACAAATGAAATTGAAGAAAATGGAAAAGTTTCTGCACAGAAAAACAATTAGTCAGTGGAATTAAGAAACAACCTATAGAATGGGAGAAAATATTTACAAACTATGTCTCTGACAAGGGATTAATATCCAGGATATATAAGGAACATCTCAGTGACAAAAATTCCCAAATAATCCAAGTTTAAGAAGTGGACAAGAAGTTCAACAAACGAAAATACACCACACATCACTGATCACCAGCAATATGCAAATGAAAGCCATAGTGCAACATCATTTTACTCTGGTTAGAATGCATATTACAAAAAAAAAAAGATAAGAAAAAGCAAGTGTTGGTAAGGTTGTGGAGAAAGGGGTACTCTCATATGCTATTGTGAGGCTGTAAATTAATGCAGATATCATGGAAAGCAGTATGAAAGTTCCTTAAATATTAGACCCAGTTATCCCACTCCTCATCATATACCCAAAGGATTTAAAATTAGCATACTATGGTGACACAGCCACATCAATGTTTATAGTAGTACAATTTACAATATCTAAGCTATGGAACCAGCCTATATGTCCAACAGATGAATGGCCAAAGAAATTGTGGTATATATACACAATGGAATATTACTCAGCCACAAAGAATGACTTTATGACTTTTGCCAGTAAATAGATGGATCTAGATAATATCATGCTAAGTGAAATAAGCCAATCTCCTAAACCAAAGGTCGAATGTTTTTGCTGACATGTGGCAGCTAAACCATGATTAAACAGGTAGGGAGAGGAGAGAAATTCAGTAGATTAGACAAAAGAGGACAAAAGGAAAAAGGGGGGGATTAGGAAAGATGGTAGAATAAATTTAGCATAATTTTCCTATATACTCATAAGAAAATATCTAAGTGAACCACATCATTGTGCCTGCCCATAAGAATAGGGTCCTAAGTAAAATAAGATATAGTGCATGCTTTTATAATTTTATCAAAATTGATTCTACTGGCATATATAACTAAGAAGAACCAACAAAAAAATTTAAAATAGGGGCTGGGATTGTGGCTCAGTGGTAGAGTGCTCGCCTAGCATGTGTGAGGCCCTGGGTTTGATCCTCAGCACCACATAAAATTAATTAAATAAATAAAATAAAGATATTATGTCCAACTACAATAAAACATAACTAAAAAATAAATATTTTAAAAAACTAAAAATAGAATTATTATATGTGTAAGCAATCCCACCATTGAGTATATATATTCAAAAGAAATTAAATCAGTATGTCAAAAGTGTACCTGTGCTCCTGTGTTCATCATAGAACTATTCACAATAGCAACAATATGCAATAACTCAAGTGCTCATCCATGGATAAATGGGTGAAGAAAATATGGTGTATATACACAATGAGATAGTATTCAGTCTTAAAAAAGGAAATCTTGTTGTTTGTTACAAATGGATGAAACTGGATAACATTATGCTATGTTAAATAATCCTAGCACAGAAAGACAAATACTGCTGCATGATCTTACTCATTTGTGGCATCTAAAAAAGGTGATCTCACAGAAGACTGTGGAAGGTGGCAGGGAGCAGGAAATGAGAAGAGAATGGATAGCAGGTAAAAAGTTATAGAAAGTAGGAATAAGTTCTGATGCTCTGTTATATAGGTCACTATAGTTAACAATAATATAATGTATATTTTGAAATTGCTAGAAGAGAGAATTTTGAATGTTTTTACCACAGATGATAAATGTTTGAGGTGATGGATGTAATTATTACACATTGTATAAATGTATTAAAACAACCCACTGTGACCCATAAATATATGCAATTATTACATGTGAATTAAAAATGATAAACAATCATTAGAAAATAGCAGTGTGTTTTTGAGATTAGCAAAGAGGATTTTGGTGATAAGTGAGAAATCAAAAGATCCAGTTGAGTTGTGTCTTCAGCATGATCAGATTGACTTGGAGTGAAAAGATGCTTAGCTGTTAATATAATAACGGCCATTTGACATGTTCTTACAATATCACAGCACTGTAAAGCTGGGTGAAATGATGAAAAGAATCTACGTAGAGTCTCTGAAACACATGGACCTATTCTAAATTGCAAAGATGTAATTGACATGATTAATTTAGGCTCTTAGACTCATTTTAACATGTCCATATGGCTATACTGACTAGATTTCTCACTTAATTTACTTCACACTGCTACAAATGTTTAATTTATTGTTAAATAACAATATTTAATGTGAACAAAATCTTAGCTTATACTTTACCTTCCATACATTTCTTTTAGTATCATAAACCCCTCCCATGTCTAACAATTGTCTGATCAGTTCCAGTGGTGGCTGTGCTTCATACATATCAGATCCTGGAGTATTCATGTCATCAATAAATATTATAATCTTAAGGAAAACAAAATGTTTTAAAGCATATCAACTTGTAGTACCTTTGTTTAAAGTAAGAATTAGAAATATTAATTACGCTATGGAATAAGAACAAAATTATACATAATATCATGTCTATTTTTCTATTAAAATAGAATACCAAGTTCTATTTTTGAAGATAAGATCTTAGAAAACAGTAAGTTTTCAGAGTAATGAAAAATCTGCTCACCCTCTATGGACTTCTAATAATTATGTCTGATGATAGAAATATATTTGATGCTAATAATCTAATTGTGTAATTGTACAAAGGAACAGGCCTATTACTTATTAAGTATTTACTTATTGAGCGCATTTACTTATTATTGGCAAGGCACTATCATAGATGTCTAGCTATTTATTTCATATGTACTCTCATTTGGGAATAAGCCTATCACCTGGAACTAGACTTTTAAAATTCTCCTACAAATGCTGTTGTCAAGAACAACCAGCAGAATATTCAGACACAATTCCAACTTTTAAGCTTGTGTTACTTTCCATCTTTGAAAATATTATGTGCTGAAATATACTGATTAAAATCTCTGCGCATTAGGCCCTTTAGATTAACTAGTTAATTGTCTTTTTTGCAAGACAAGTAACTAGTTAAAAAATACAAATAGCTCTTTACTTTGAATTACCTAATTACCTAATTTGTAATGGTCAATATAATTTTTAGTAAGACACCCAGTTTCCCCTCTTTTGTATCACAAACTAAAATTTTCTTGCTTGCTAGTGGTGCAATTAGGTACTATTATCTAATCTAACTGGGCTATTATTAACCTTTTCAAAATCTCTAAAGTTTACCTATGAAGGCAAAGATCTACCAAGATTATCTAAATCATCAGTTAAAAATCAGGAAATCTGAAGCAAACCCTTAAAAGCTCTTGAAATTGATATCGTAGGAATTACCCCTTTGCTTATTTTATGGTATTGAATTGGAGTCAATGTAAATGTCTATTGTGACAGAGAATTTGGTTGAATAAATGGGCAGTCATAATTTGGATATGGAATATCCCCCCAAAGCTCAATGGTCCCTAATGAAGCAATGTTCAGTAGTGGGGCTTTTCAGAAGTAATTGGATCATGAGGGCTTTAACATCATCAGTGGATTCATCTATTAATAAATTCATACTCTGAATGGATACTGGGAGGTGGTGGAACTTAGTTGGAGGGAGCAGGTCTTTGGGGGCATGTCCTGTTGGACTCTATCTTGTCCTGGCCTCTTCTGCTGTCTCTGCTTCCCAGAGGTAAACAGCTTTCCTCTGCTATACCCCTCTGCTCAGAAGGACTATGGACTAAAACCTCTGAAACTAAAACCTCTGAAACCATGGACTAAAACCTCTGAAACTAGGAGCCAAAATCAATCTTTCCTTCTAAGTTGTTTTCCCAGATTTAATTTTTTTTTAATCCCAGTGATAAAAAGCTAACATACTTATCCAGGTAGACAGAGGGTAAGAAAAAGAAATACCCAACACCATTTTAAGAAACAGACAGGTGAGCTCTGTGGTGCATGTCTATAATCCCAGATACTCAGGAGGTTGAGGCAGAAGGATCACAAGTTCAAGGCCAGCCTGGGCAACTTAGTAAGATACTATCTCACAATAAAAAAATAAAAAAGGTTGTGGATGTAGCTTAGTGACAGAGCACTTGCCTTGCATGTGTGAAGCCCTGGGTTTGATCCTCAGGAAAGAAAGAAAGAAAGAAAGAAAGAAAGAAAGAAAGAAAGAAAGAAAGGAAGGAAGGAAGGAAGGAAGGAAGAAGAAAGAGGGAGTTGTTACAAGGCTCTTCTCTTGTTACCACAAGGTTAGCATCTAACCCATTTTCCAGTATTCTTATCTTTATTCAGATTTCAGTGGTTTCTTTTGGCCTTAGTAATTCTCAATCAGTATAATTCTCCATGTTGGAAAATTGAATTATATTGATTTGAAAACCGGAGTTTCCATTATAAAGTGCATATTCTAGGAAAGTTCAGGAGCATGTGGTATAACAATCTTTTTACTAATATTAATTAAAATAAATTATTTATCATTTGAATAGCATAGCCAGATTATTTAACAGGGAGGGAGGGAAGTATTTTACCCTGCTGTTTTTAGGTGCTCCAAGAGTGTCTTTGTTTTTTCTCACTAACTTTTTAAGAATCATCTCCTTCATTTTGGCAACTGTCATATTGGTGCTAAAATTTATTGCAGAAACTATAATTCCTTTATGACTTTCATCAGTTTTATCATACAGCTTCTTAGTAGTATTATCTATGATGCCAAAAAAAAGACAGACAAATTGAGAACACTTTAAGAATATTTTTGTTTTAGGCTGTTCAAACATTTGAAAATTATATAATTTTACTATTTTGTTGTCTTTTCCAAAAAACTATTCTGAGAGGAGGAACACCAATTTAGGAATGTTTCCTTACTTTTTCACAGTAAACAGTATCTCTCTGCAACCATAGTCAAATTCAACCATATGAAAGCTCAGAGACCCTCTTCTCACTTATGCATGTTAGTAGGTAGACAGAACTTCTTAAGATCTAAAAGCAGCATGCAGCTACATCTAGCAAATATATAAAAATTGGCACACATTCCCTGAGGGAGGATCATCCAGAGGGTAATTTGGGATAGTACTATAGCAGCTTAAGAACAAAATGTCTTCTGGCAGGACCTGATGACATGGCTCCCTTTCATTTTCCATAGCTACCTCAGGAGAGCCCCATCTTTTCTTCTTGAGAAGTGGAGTTGTTGCTCCATAAATTAGTAAATCAGAATTTTCAAAGATGAGGCTTCTGAAATTCCATGTATGTTTGTATCACATGGCCTGATTTGAGAACTTATAGAATCATAATTTTCTATTGCATTATGTTTAAAACCATGAAAGTGTGTTCAGTTACTTCTAGATTTCATCCGAGTTCATTGACAAAGGAGGTAAATCTTCTCTACTGTCTCTCCTCTATCTTTTGAAGAGATTAGAACAATTTGAGAGAGTACTGGGTATTTTTTGAGGACTTTTTAATATTAAATTATCAATTTGAATTTTTCCTTCTGAGATTTCTAAAAGAAATGACTTACATACAGTTGAGATAGAGAACTTTTGAAACTGTATTAATACATACCATGTTTTCTACTTGATATCTTATGGGTTTCAGTAAACAAGACGCTGATGTTCTGCTTTAGGCTATTGAATCAAATGTTTTAAAGGTTCAAAATTAGTTTATTTGCAATTATATCTATATTAAAAAAATGAAATAACAACATGTGGCTGATTTTAGTTGTATCCTCTATAAGAAAACAGTCCCCCTATCCTCCATCCCCATTCATATTTTTACAGATAAAATTAGTATCCACGTTGAAACTGAAACTCAAACTTAACATGGACTTACTTAAAAATGAACTGGGCAAATTCTTAGGATGCCAAGTTATTGGTGTTTTCTAAAGGTAGTAAGCCATTACCTCCCTTCTGTCTTTATAAAATGTTTGCCTTATGGATCATATTTTCATCTTGTATTTAGGTGTTTGATTTTTGTATGTTTGCCAAATAGTATGTCTTAATAAAGATCCAATTCACTATTAAGCGTACCTATTTATTTTTTTAGACTCTTATTATTTGTATTATTTAGATCAGGAATGATTTCTATTGTATTAAATGCTTAAGAAAGTTATCTCTCTAAATTTTAAAGGCCTTCTTGAAGTGCAGTAAGAGTCTATTCTAAAATAATTAGTAGTGTAAGATGTAGATGATGGTGGCTTGGAAACAGGAGAATTAGAGCAATTTGTGACATGTGTAAAGACAGAAGATTAGAATAATAGAGACAGAATGTGGGTAGTGAGAATGGAGATACAATGATTGTAATTGATCAGAAGGAACTTTAAAGATGGATAGGAAGAAACTCAAGGATGATTCCTAGGTGTTAAGCTTGAGTACCTAGTCTTTTCTGTTAAAGAACAGTGGAGGAATATAGATTTGGAAGAGAAATTAAGAGTTATGTTTTGGATTTGTGAAGGTTGAGATGTTTATGGGATATCCAAGTATGTACATGATATAGACAGCTGGCTATCTGACTTTCATGATTAGAGGAAAGGTCTTATGAACCTCTCCAAGATTTTGTCTTCTTATTCAATTCAAAAGCAATAGGCTTCTTTAATATTTTAACAGAACCAGAATTAACTTTAGAAATTTGCACTTTTTATTTGTATAATTCAGAGTTCCTTTTTCCTCTCCTTTTAGGAAGAGGCAGACAGAATACAGAATGACAGAGATAAAACTTTTCTTTACAAAAGTCTTTTTGTATTTGTTAAGTAGCTCATATATTTCTAGTACAACAAAACAAATGTTATACAAAACTTTATTTGCATCTATTAGGCACATTTTTTTTCTAGGAGAAAAATTATTATTGCTATCTTTTATGCTATATAAAAATTGAGATTTTAGATTTATTTATATTTAAAGTATGTGTAAGAATTCCTTATTTAAAGGAATGAAACTAGTTGTTCATAATTTGAAGATTTTCCTTTAAGTAGAAAATCTCAGTAGACCAATAATAAGCAAGGAGATTGAATCAGTAATAAGACTCCCATCAAAGAAAAGCCCAGACTTGGATATTTCAATATTGAATTCTACCAATTATTTAAGGAGGAACTAATATAAATCCTTCTCAATCTCTACCAGAAAAGTCAAGAAGGAGGAATATTTTTAAACTCATTTTACAAGGCTAGCATTAACTTGATCCCAAGGCCAGAACATGATACTATAAGAAAATTAGAGATATTAACTCTGATGAACACATATGCAAAATCTTAATAAAACTAAATTCAACAGCACATTATAAAGACCATTCAACATGATCAAGTGGATTTATTCCTGGGAATGCAAGGATGGTTTGACACACACAAATTAACAAATGAAGGACAAAATTATAATATGGATGCAGAAAAAAACTCAAAACATTTCAAAAAGTTCAATACTTTTTCATGATAAAAACTCCAGAGAATTAGGCATAGAAGGAGTATATGTCAACACAATAAAGTCCACATGTGAAAAGCCCCCAATTAACATCAGTCTGAGTAGTGAAAAGCAGAAAGATGAGGATACCCATTCTTATCACTTTTTTCCAATATGGTACTGAAAGTCTCAGAGAAATTAATCAAGATAAAATAAAGGCATCCAAATAGGAAAGGAAGAAGTAAAACTGTTTATATTTGCTGATGACATACATTTTATGTAGAAAACCCTGAAAATCCACCATAAAACTGTTGGAATTGGTAAGTGAATTCAGTAAAGTTACAGGATACATAATCAAGACACAAAAATCATATTTCTATACATTAGCAGCAAACCATCTGAAAAAGATAAATAATCCAATACATAATGTCATTAAGATAATTAGGAGTAATTATTCAACTAGGAGATGCAAAATCTATACACTGAAAACTTAAAAAAAATTTCCTGATGAGGAAAATTGAAGAAAATACAAATAAATGGAAACATATTTTGAATTCATGGATTACAAGAATTAACATTGTTGGGCTGGGGTTGTAGCTCAGTAGTAGAGCACTTGCCTAGCATGTATCAATTCTCAATACTGCATATAAGTAAATAAAATAAAGGTCCATTGACAACTAAAAAATATTTTAAAAATTAACATTGTTAAAATGTCCACATTATCTAAAGCAATCTACAAAGTCCAATGTCATGTTTCATTTTTCCTATGGAACTGCAAAAGACTCCAAATAGTCAAAGCAGTCTTGAGCAGAAAGAAAAAAGCTGGAGGTATCACACCATCTAATTTCAAAATATGCTATAAATGCATAGTGATCAAGCCAACGTAATAGTAACATAAACACATACACAATGAGAAATGGAGCAAAGAGCCCATAAATAAGCTCAGACACTTATGGTGAATTGATTTTTGATAAAGATGCTAGAGACGAAACTGACGTCACCACACCTGTTTTTGACTGACCGCAGCTCATTCAGCCATAGAACAGGTAATTTCAGGCTGCAATTCGCCTGCGGCTTGCAGACAGATTGCTAGGGTTCAGCGCCTGGGGGCTTCTTAAAATCTGATCTTATCGGAGTGAACACGGAGCGCGGGGCGGCCAAGTCCCGGCTCCCGGAACCGTCCCGGAACCGCCCTGGCTCTGGGCTGCGGAGCCTGCGGAGGCTGCTTCTTGGACCCTGCTAATATCAGAGCAAACACGAAACACCAAGAAGCCGAATTCCAGCTCCCGGAACTGAGCCCGCGGGGACTGCTTCTTGGAGCTTACACTTATAGGAGCTTACACCGAGCACAGAGCGGCCGAGTTCCGGCTCCCGGAACCGTCCCGGAACCGCCCTGGCTCAGGGCTGCGGAGCCCGCGGAGGCTGCTTCTTGGACCCTGCTACTATCAGAGCATACACCAAACACTAAGCGGCCGAATTCCGGCTCCCGGAACTGAGCCCGCGGGGGCTGCTTCTTGGAGCCTACACTTATAGGAGCTTACACCGAGCACGGAGCGGCCGAGTTCCGGCTCCCGGAACTTCCCTGTTCCGGGGCTAGGAGCCCGCGGAAACTGTGTCTCGGTCCGGGTCCTGCTGAGGGCAGGTCAGGACTCACCCATTGCTTGGGTTGCCTGGCAAGGGGAACGAAATGCTGCCATTCGCATAGGATACCAACATGGCAGAGATCTGATGTCAGCAGAAAGCGGTGGAGGAGAGATCTTCATCAATACCAGCGGTGACATAAGCAGTTGGTCTTCTGGTAAGGGGGGTGAGGCTCAGTCACCCGAGTCTCCTCAATTTGTCCTCGAGCCGGAGGGAAGGAGCCGGGCCGCCGCCAGCCCCCGGAGCAGGCCCAGCGGCTCGCCAGCGTGGTGACCGCGTGACCCCAATTGGAGAGGGGGCGGAGCGGAGCCGCCACCCACACCCGCCAGGTGGGCAGACCCACGACCCAGTAGTACATGGGCGTGGTAGGAGGGGCAGGGCAGAGCCGCCCTTCGCGCTTGCAAGGTAAACAGACCTGTGACAGCCTGGCGGGTCAGGCCCAGTGGCCTGCCAGTGTGGTACACACGTCACCCCAACTCGAGTAGGGGCAGAGCAGATCCTTATCCCACGCCCGGATCAGGCCCTGCCGGTGTGGTGGTCACGTGACCCCAATTGGAGTGGGGGTGGAGCGGAACCGCCACCCGTGCCCGCAGGGTGAGCAGACCAGTGATCAACCTGCAGATCAGGCCCAGGGGTCCGCAGGCGTGGTAGGAGGGGCAGGGCAGATCCGCCGCCAGCGCCTTCAAGGTAGGCAGACCTACAACAGACCGGCGGATCAGGCCCAGGAGCCTGCCGGCGGGGTACAAACACCACCCTAATTGGAGTAGGGACAGAGCAGAGTCGCCTCCCTTGCCAGGAACAGACCCAGCATCCTGCAGGCGGGGTAGTCACGACACCCCAATTGGAGTAGGGGCAAAGCAGAGCCTCCACTCGTGCCCGAAAGGTGGGCAGATCTGCGACCGACCAGCAGGACAGGCCCAGTGGCCTGCTGGTACGACAGACACGACACCCCAATTGGAGTAGGGGCAGAACAGAGCCGCCACCAGCTCCCAGAACAGGCCCAGTGACCTGCCGGCGTGGTAGCCACGACACCCCAATTGGAATAAGGAGAGAGCAGAGCCGCCGCCCGCACCTGCAGGAAAGATACGCAAGCAGTATGAAAAGACAAGGAAAGAAAGGACCACAAGCAATGCAGGTCAACGCAACTTTAGAAGAGGTAACAGCTGCAGCAGATGGAATGTCAGATAAAGAATTCAGGATATACATGCTTCAGATGATCTGGAGTATCAAGGAAGACATTAAACAGCAAAATCAGACAATGAAAGATCACTTCGACAACGAATTACGCAAACAAATCCAGGAAGCAAAGGATCAACTATACAGGGAGATAGAGGTTATAAAAAACAAGCAATCAGAAATCCTAGAAATGCAGGAAGCAATAAACCAACTTAAAAACTCAATGGAGAATACTACCAACAGAGTAGAACACTTAGAAGATAGAACATCAGACAATGAAGACAAAGTATTTCAACTGGAAAAGAACATAGACAGCTCAGCAAGACTGTTAAGAAACCATGAGCAGAACATCCAAGAAATATGGGATAACATTAAGAGACCAAACTTAAGAGTCATTGGGATACAGGAAGGTACAGAGCTCCAAACCAAAGGAATGAGCAGTCTATTCCATGAAATAATACAAGAAAACTTCCCAGACTTGAAGAATGAGACAGAATCCCAAATCCTAGAAGCCTACAGGACGCCGAATGTGCAAAATCATAAGAGATCCACACCTAGACACATTATAATGAAGATGCCCAACATACAGAATAAGGAGAGAATTTTAAAAGCTACAAGAGAAAGGAAGCAGATTACATTTAGGGGCAAGCCAATCAGGATAACAGCTGATCTTTCAACACAGACTCTGAAAGCTAGAAGATCCTGGAATAACATATTTCAAACACTGAAAGATAATGGGTTCCAACCAAGAATTGTGTATCCAGCGAAATTAAGCTTCAGGATGGAAGATGAAATTAAAACCTTCCACGATAAACAAAAGTTTAAAGAATTCGCAGCTAGAAAACCATCTCTTCAAAACATCCTAGCCAAAGTATTACAGGAAGAGGAAATGGAAAATAACAATGAAAACCAACAGTGGGAGGTAGGACAGTAAAGGGGGGGGGGAAACAATCAAAGAGGAAAACAAACAATGTTTAGTAACAGAAATAAACAAATATGGCTGGAAGAACAACCCATATCTCAATAATAACCCTAAATGTTAATGGCTTAAACTCACCAATTAAGAGACACAGGCTAGTAGAATGGATCACAAAACAAGACCCAACAATATGCTGCCTACAGGAGACGCATTTGATAGGAAAAGACATACATAGGCTGAAGGTGAAAGGTTGGGAAAAATCATATCACTCATATGGACTTCGGAAACAAGCAGGCGTGTCCATACTCATATCAAATAAAATAGATTTCAAGCCAAAGTTAATCAAAAGAGATAAAGAGGGACACTACATACTGCTTAAGGGAACCATACACCAACAAGACATAACAATCATAAATATTTATGCCCCAAACAATGGTGCAGCTATGTTCGTCAAACAAACTCTTCTCAAGTTCAAGAGTCTAATAGACCACCACACCATAATCATGGGAGACTTCAACACACCTCTCTCGCCACTGGACAGATCTTCCAAACAAAAGTTGAATAAGGAAACTATAGAACTCAATAACACTATTAATAACCTAGACCTAATTGACATATATAGAGTATACCACCCAACATCAAGCAGTTACACTTTTTTCTCAGCAGCACATGGATCCTTCTCAAAAATAGATCATATATTATGTCACAGGGCAACTCTTAGACAATATAAAGGAGTAGAGATATTACCATGCATCTTATCTGATCATAATGGAATGAAACTGAAAATCAACGATAAAAGAAGGAAGGAAAAAGCATACATCAATTGGAGAATGAACAATAGGTTACTGAATGATCAATGGGTTATAGAAGACATCAAGGAGGAAATTAAAAAATTCTTAGAGATAAATGAAAACACAGACACAACATATCGGAATCTATGGGACACATTGAAAGCAGTTCTAAGAGGAAAATTCATTGCTTGGAGTTCATTCCTTAAAAAAAGAAAAAACCAACAAATAAATGATCTCATACTTCATCTCAAAATCCTTGAAAAAGAAGAGCAAAACAACAGCAAAAGAAGTAGAAGGCAAGAAATAATTAAAATCAGAGCTGAAATTAATGAAATCGAAACAAAAGAAACAATTGAAAAAATTGACAAAACTAAAAGTTGGTTCTTTGAAAAAATAAACAAAATCGACAGACCCTTAGCGATGCTAGTGAAGAGAAGAAGAGAGAGAACTCAAATTACTAGCATACGGGATGAAAAAGGCAATATCACAACAGACACTTCAGAAATACAGAAGATAATCAAAAACTATTTTGAATCCTTATACTCCAATAAATTAGAAGATAGTGAAGGCATAGATAAATTTCTTAAGTCATATGATCTGCCCAGATTGAGTCAGGAGGATATAGAAAACCTAAACAGACCAATATCAATTGAGGAGATAGAAGAAACCATCAAAAGACTACCAACTAAGAAAAGCCCAGGTCCCGATGGGTATACAGCAGAATTTTACAAAACCTTTAAAGAAGAACTAATACCAATACTTTTCAAGCTACTTCAGGAAATAGAAAAGGAGGGAGAACTTCCAAATTCATTCTATGAGGCCAACATCACCCTGATACCTAAACCAGACAAAGACACTTCAAAGAAAGAAAACTACAGACCAATATCTCTAATGAACCTAGATGCAAAAATCCTCAATAAAATTCTGGCGAATCGGATACAAAAACATATAAAAAAAATTGTACACCATGATCAAGTAGGATTCATCCCTGGGATGCAAGGCTGGTTCAATATACGGAAATCAATAAATGTTATTCACCACATCAATAGACTTAAAAATAAGAACCATATGATCATCTCGATAGATGCGGAAAAAGCATTTGACAAAGTACAGCATCCCTTTATGTTCAAAACTCTAGAAAAACTAGGGATAACAGGAACATACCTCAATATTGTAAAAGCAATCTATGCTAAGCCTCAGGCTAGCATTATTCTGAATGGAGAAAAACTGAAGGCATTCCCTCTAAAATCTGGAACAAGACAGGGATGCCCTCTCTCTCCACTTCTCTTCAACATAGTTCTCGAAACACTGGCCAGAGCAATTAGACAGACGAAAGAAATTAAAGGCATAAAAATAGGAAAAGAAGAAATTAAATTATCACTATTTGCAGATGATATGATTCTATATCTAGCAGACCCAAAAGGCTCTACAAAGAAACTATTAGAGCTAATAAATGAATTCAGCAAAGTGGCAGGATTTAAAATCAACACGCATAAATCAAAGGCATTCCTGTATATCAGCGACAAATCCTCTGAAATGGAAATGAGGACAACCACTCCATTCAAAATATCTTCAAAAAAAATAAAATACTTGGGAATCAACCTAACCAAAGAGGTGAAAGACTTATACAATGAAAACTACAGAACCCTAAAGAGAGAAATAGAAGAAGATCTTAGAAGATGGAAAAATATACCCTGTTCATGGATAGGCAGAACTAACATCATCAAAATGGCGATATTACCAAAAGTTCTCTATAGGTTTAATGCAATGCCAATCAAAATCCCAATGGCATTTCTTGTAGAAATAGAGAAAGCAATCATGAAATTCATATGGAAAAATAAAAGACCCAGAATAGCAAAAACAATGCTAAGCAAGAAGTGTGAATCAGGCGGTATAGCGATACCAGACTTCAAACTATACTACAGAGCAATAGTAACAAAAACAGCATGGTACTGGTACCAAAACAGGCGTGTGGACCAATGGTACAGAATAGAGGACACAGAAACCAATCCACAAAACTACAACTATCTTATATTTGATAAAGGGGCTAAAAGCATGCAATGGAGGAAGGATAGCATCTTCAACAAATGGTGCTGGGAAAACTGGAAATCCATATGCAACAAAATGAAACTGAATCCCTTTCTCTCGCCATGCACAAAAGTGAATTCAAAATGGATCAAGGAACTTGATATCAAATCAGAGACGCGCCGTCTGATAGAAGAAAAAGTTGGCTACGATCTACAGTCGGTGGGGTCGGGCTCCAAATTCCTCAATAGGACACCCATAGCACAAAAGTTAATAACTAGAATCAACAAATGGGACTTACTCAAACTAAGAAGTTTTTTCTCAGCAAAAGAAACAATAAGAGAGGTAAATAGGGAGCCTACATCCTGGGAACAAATCTTTACTCCTCACACTTCAGATAGAGCCCTAATATCCAGAGTATACAAAGAACTCAAAAAATTAGACAATAAGAGAACAAACAACCCAATCAACAAATGGGCCAAGGACCTGAACAGACACTTCACAGAGGAGGACATACAGTCAATCAACAAGTACATGAAAAAATGCTCAACATCTCTAGCTGTCAGAGAAATGCAAATCAAAACCACCCTAAGATACCATCTCACTCCAGTAAGATTGGCAGCCATTAGGAAGTCAAACAACAACAAGTGCTGGCGAGGATGTGGGGAAAAGGGTACACTTGTACATTGCTGGTGGGACTGCAGATTGGTGCAGCCAATTTGGAAAGCAGTATGGAGATTTCTTGGAAAGCTGGGAATGGAGCCACCATTTGACCCAGCTATTCCCCTTCTTGGTCTATTCCCTAAAGACCTAAAAAGAGCATGCTACAGGGACACTGCTACATCGATGTTCATAGCAGCACAGTTCACAATAGCAAGACTGTGGAACCAACCTAGATGCCCTTCAATAGACGAATGGATAAAAAAAATGTGGCATTTATACACAATGGAGTATTACTCTGCATTAAAAAATGACAAAATCATAGAATTTACAGGGAAATGGATGGCATTAGAGCAGATTATGCTAAGTGAAGCTAGCCAATCCCTAAAAAACAAATGCCAAATGTCTTCTTTGATATAAGGAAAGTAACTAAGAACAGAGTAGGGACGAAGAACAGGAGAAGAAGATTAACATTTAACAGGGATGAGAGGTGGGAGGGAAAGGGAGAGAGAAGGTAAATTGCACGGTAATGGAAGGAGACCCTCAGGGTTATACAGTGGAGGGGGTAGAGAGAGAGGAGGGGAGGGGAGGGGAGAGGTGGGGAGGGGGGAGGGTGGATGATGGGAAAGGCAGCGGAGCACAACAGACACTAGTATGGCAATTTGTAAATCAATGGATGTGTAACTGATGTGAATCTGCAATCTGTGTATGGGGTGAAGGTGGGAGTTCATAACCCACTAGAATCAAAGTGTGGAATATGATATGTCAAGAAATTTGTAATGTTTTGAACAACCCACAATAAAAAATTAAAAAGAAAAAAAAAAAAAAAAAAAAGATGCTAGAGACACATAATGGGGAGATGAGAGTCTCTTCAATAAATGGTATCATGAAAACTAGATAACCATATGCAGAAGTATGAAGTTGGACCATTATTCAAAACTTATACAAAAATCAACTCAAAATGAACTAAAGACCTAAATGTCACATCTGAAACTATTAAAGTACTAGGAAAAAAAAAACTATAAAGAGTATTGGTCGGGGCAAAGATTTTTTATATAATCCCCAAAGCATAGCAACAAAAGCAATAGAAAAATGGGAATGCATCAAATTAAAATGCTTTTAGGGCTCAGGTGGGTTATGGCTCAGTGGTAGAGTGCTTTCCTAGCACGTGTGAAGCACTGGGTTTGATCCTCAGCACCACATAAAAACAAATAAAATAAAGGTACTGTGTCCATCTACAACTAAAAAAAATAATTAAAAAACATTAAAATGTCACCCTGATTCCAAAACCAGACAAAGACACCTAAAAGAAAGAAAACTTCAGACCAATATCTCTAATGAATATAGATGCAAAAATCCTCAATAAAATGCTGGAAAATTGGATACAAAAACATATCAAAAAGATCGTGCACCATGATCAAGTGGGATTCATCCCCAGGGTGCAAGGTTGGTTCAACATACAGAAATCAATAAATGTAATTCATCACATCAATGGACTTAAAGATAAGAACCATATGATCATCTCGATAGATGCAGAAAAAGCATTTGACAAAATACATCACTGCTATATCTTCAAAACACTAGAAAAACTAGGGATAACAGGAACTTACCTCAACATTGTGAAAGTTCTCTATGCTAAGCCTCAGGCCAGCATCATTCTAAATGCAGAAAAACTAAAGGCATTCCCTTTAGAATCTGGAACAAGACAGGGATGCCCTCTCTCACCACTTTTATTCAACATAGTTCTTGAAATACTGGCCAGAGCAATTAGACAAACAAAAGAAATTAAAGGAATAACTATAGGAAAAGAAGAACTTAAACTAGCACTATTTGCTAATGATATAATTCTATACTAGAAGACCCAAAAAACTCTACCAAGAAACTTCTAGAACTAGTAAATAAATTCAGCAAAGTGGCAGGATATAAAATCAACACCTATAAATCAAAGGCATTTCTGTATATCAATGACAAATCCTCTGAAAAGGAAATGAGGAAAACGACTCCACTTACAATGTCCTCAAAAAAATAAAATACTTGAGAATCAATCTAACAAAAGAGATGAAAGATATTTACAATGAAAACTATAGAACCCTAAAGAGAAATAGAAGAAGACCTTAGAAGATGGAAAGATCTACCTTGCTCCTGGATAGGCAGAATTAATATTATTAAAATGACCATACTACCAAAAGCACTATACAGGTTCAATGAAATTCTGATCAAAATCTCAATGACATTCCTCATAGAAATAGAAAAAGCAATCATTAAATTCATCTGGAAAAATAAGAGACCCAGAATGGCTAAAGCAATTCTAAGCAGGAAGAGTGAAATAGGTGGTAAGGCTATACCAGACCTTAATCTATACTACAGAGCAATAGTAACAAAAACAGCTTGGTACTGGTACCAAAACAGGCTGGTAGACCAATGGTACAGAATAGAGGACACAGAGACTAACCCACAGAATTATAACTACCTTATATTAGACAAAGGTGCCAAAAGCATGCACTGGAGAAAGGATAGCATCTTCAACAAATGGTGCTGGGAAAACTGGAAATCCATATGCAACAAAATTGAAATTGAAACCCTATCTCTCACCATGCACAAAAGTTAACTCAAAATGGATCAAGGATCTAGGAATTAAACCAGAGACTCTGCGTCTAATAGAAGAAAAAGTAGGCCCCAATCTCCATCACGTGAGGCTAGGTCCCAAGTTCCTTAATAAGACGTCTATAGTACAAGAATTAAAACCAAGAATCAACAAATGGAATGGATTCAAACTAAAAAGCTTTTTCTCAGTCAAGAGAAATAATATGTGAGGTGAATAGGGAGCTTACATCTTGGGAACAAATTTTTACCCCTCACACATCAGATAGAGTGCTAATCTCTAGGGTATATAAAGAGCTGAACAAGATAAGCACCAAAAAACCCCAAACAATCCAATCAATAAATGGGCCAAGGACCTGAACAGACACTTCTCAGAAGAGGATATACAATCAATCAACAAATATACGAAAAAATGCTCATCATCTCTAGCAATCAGAGAAATGCAAATTAAAACTACTCTAAGATACCATCTCACTCCAGTAAGAATGACAGCCATTAAGAAGACAAACAACCACTTGAATCAAAGTGTGGAATATGATATGTCAAGAAATTTGTAATGTTTTGAACAACCAACAATAAAAAATTAAAAAAAAAAGAAGACAAACAACAAGTGCTGGTGAGGATGCAGAGAAAAAGGTACACTCATACACTGCTGGTGGGACTGCAATTGGTGCAGCCAATTTGGAAATCAGTATGGAGATTCCTTGGAAAGCTGGGAATGAAACCACCACTTGACCCAGCTATTTCTCTTCTTGGACTATACCCAAAGGAACTAAAAATAGCATACTACAAGGACATAGCCACATTAATGTTTATAGCAGCACAATTCATAATAGCTAAACCGTGGAGCCAAACTAGATGCCCTTCAATGAATGAATGGATAAAAAAAATGTGGCATTTATACACAATGGAATATTACTCAGCACTATAAAATAATAAGATCATGGCATTTGAAGGAAAATGGATGGCATTAGAGCAGATTATGCTAAGTGAAGTTAGCCAATCCCCCCACAAAAATGCCAAATGTCTTCTCTGATATAAGGGGGGTGACTCAAAATGGGGTAGGGACGAAGAGCATGGGAAGAGGGGTGGGAGGGAAAGGGAGGGAGAAGGGGAATTGCATGGATGGTGGAAGGAGACATCATTGTTGTACAAAATACATGTATGAAGATGTTAAAAAAAAAGAAAAGAAAAAAAGAAAAGAATTTCTTTTCTTTTCATGAAAAAGAAGACTCAAACTCAGAATGCATGTTTAGGCGTTATGTTCATAGACTTTTTTTCTTTTTTTTTTTAGCACCTAATATATGTTTGTTTTTACATCATCAAAATTATTTCACCTCTATCCAAGAAATGCTATCATATAAATTAGGGAAAATTTTGGAAGCTAGAGAGGAAAAAGGAAAAGAAATATGGGGAATCTCAATAAAATCAACGGGAAATCAGCAGAATAGAGGAAAGGGATCAAAGGGAGGGAGGACAGGAAGGAAAGGGGAAGTACTTCCAAATGATATTGGCCAAATTATACTGTTGAATTGTGTGCATGTATGAATATGTAATCACGAATCTCACCATTATGTATCATTATGTAATTATGTGCATTACACAATTACAATGCACCAATAAAATATGAAAAAAACATTAAAATGCTTTTATACAACAAAAGAAACAACAGAATGAAGAAACAACTTATGGAATTGAAGAAAATATTTGCAAACCATACATTTGAGAAGGAGTTAGTATCCAAAATATATAAGGAACTCAAACTACTAGATGAAAAGAAAAGTTAAAAAATGGTCACAACTCATTTCACAAAAGAAGACATACAAATAGCCAATTGGTTTATGGGAAAATATTCAACATCATTAGTCATCAGGAAAAGGAAAATCACAAGGACTGTGGAAGAAAAGGAACCCTTGTACACTGTCCATAGAAATGTAATTAGTATAGACATTCTGGAAAACAGTATGGAGGCTCCTCAAAAAACTACATCTAGAATTACTATATGATACAGCAATCCCATTTCTGGGTATATACCCCAAAGTACTGAAATCAGTATGTTGAATAGACATCTACATTTCAATGTTCACTGCAGCATTACTTACAATAGCCAAGATATGGCACTAACCACTAATCAGTGGATAAATGGATAAATAAAATGTATATATACAAAATGGTATACTGTTCAGCCTTAAAAAGGATGAAATCTTGTCATCTGTGACAACATAGATGAACCTGGAGGACATTATGCCAAGAGATACAAGTCAGGCACAGAAAGACAAATAGTGCATAATCTCACTTATATTTGGAATATAAAAAAGATGAAGCAAAGGATAGAATGGTGGTTTCCAGAGGTAAGGAGGTGAGGTGGGAGGGAATGGTCAGAGAACAACGTTCAGTTAGATATAGGAATAAGATTTCAAGGTCTCTTGCATAGTGATGACTACAGTTAATACTAATGTATTGCCTATTTCAATATAGCAAATAAAAAAAATTTAAATGTTCTCACTCTAAAAAATAGTAGTGAGGTGATAGATGTGTTAATTAGCTGAAGTAATCATTTCATAATGCATATCAAAACATAACACCCCACAAATATAAACAATTATTATTTTTAAGTGAGAGCATTTAAATTGAAAACATAAAGGGGAGATTAGGAAAATTCTTCTTTTGAATAACTCTGCATTTTTATATAATAGATTTACTTTTTTTAGTTTAATAAAAGTAACATTTGTTACAAAACATTGAGAAAATAATGATAACCAGAAAAAATTACTCATGGTCTAAACATTTTGGTGCATATTCTTTCAGGCTTTTTTCTTTGCATATATTTTACACACATAGTTTATATATCATTCTGCAATTTTGCCTTGTGACTTTTTTATTACATAGAAATATATATGGGGCTGGGTTGTAGCTCAGTGGTGGAGCACTTGCCTAGCACATGTGAGATTCTGGGATTCTGGGTTCGATCCTCAGGACCACATAAAAATAAATAACTAAATAAAATATTATTCTGTTATTATACCTAATTAAAATACATAAAAAATTTATTAAAAAATAAAGGTATAAAATAAAAGAAATATATCATGATGGAATTTCAGGCAACTCATTGCATAGATTTGCTTTTTAAAAACAAGGCACATATATGTTAAGGCCAACATTTTTTTATAAATACAATCTAAATAATAGATGAATAAAATTTAAAGTTTAATATATACAACCTTGATTTTTTGATCTCATTATGTAATAGGACATCTCCTAAAATTGACCCATATTTTATATCAAATGCTCCGGAGTTCTCTAACTTTTCAAGCATTTGGTTAATGGTAGCAGTTTTCCCAACACCACATTCTCCTAAGAGGGAAAAATATTTTAGGTTAGAATTACATGCCAGAAAATGACATATGTTAACATATTAAAACGAACTAATAGTGTAACAGACCTGGTTTATTGGGATCCCCAGAGTTAGACCTCTAGCCTAGGTGTCTGAGGAAACAATAGCATTTTCCTTCATCTGAAATTTACATGAAAAGTATGTTTTTGCTTTTCCCTTTTTAAAATGTGATACTGGCTAGGTAAGTGAGTTAATATGTATCCTTCTCAGAGTCTACATTATTTACATATTTTACAAAAGAATAGATAAGGAGCTAATGGGGTTTTAAAAATTTGTTATTTTTATATATACATGACAGTAGAGTGCATTTTGACATACATACATGTAGTACAACCCATTCCAATTAGGATCCCATTCTTGTAGTTGTACATAATGTGGAGTTACACTAGTCATGTATTCATTTAAGAGCAAAGGAAAGTTATATCTGATTCATTCTACTGTCTATATATTTTTATCTAATGTTCATTAAGCCCATCACAAATTGTTTTGCCTATAGCACACTAGAAATACTACATGAAATAAAATTCCTTGACAACATTTGCTAAGACAATCGGAGGGAGAAATCTGATGATAAATTCTTTATTGAGGCAGAACAGGGACTCATGACTTGATAATTCATTCCTTAGATGAAATTAAAGGCAAGCTATGGTTACCTGAGAGTCACCTTGCTGGAATTCTTTGAATATGGAACTGGGAAAATGGTACTACTTGCCTCTGGTGATGGACCATATAAGTTAGAAAACTGGAAAAGGTGATTAAGTTGAAATAAATGTTCAGAAACAATGGAAGCTATAGAGTGATTCCTTTGGTAAAAGTAAAAAAGTGAAAAATTTAGCTTCCGGTTGAGGAATTACATGTGTAGATTTAATTAAACCAATCAATGTTACCATTAGTGGACCTCCAAGGACCTCAGCCCACAGGCTATGGAGACCAGTTATATATTTACCCAGTAGTTCTACTGCTAGAATTTTCCTGAAGGTAATGAAAAGATGAAAAAGATTCACAATGTCCTCTACTAGAAAATATGTAGGGAAATGGGCATTTTATACACTGTTAGTAAGGATGTGAATTTATATAGTCACCAAAACTTTTCAGGACCTATTTTTTCCCATTTCGTATGTTTGGACCAAGTAATATTTCCTCCTAACTCTAAAATACCCCTTCATTTACATTTTTAAAAAATACCTGTGAGAAGCACAGGGCAGGAATTCTTTAAGAGAAGGCTCATGAGAAAAGAAAGGCATGTTGTGTCTCTGGTAGCAACATAATTAATGTACTCTCCACATTCTATCATCTTCAATATGTTGTCACCAGATTCTTGAATGTCAGTCAGTAATGAAGTCCCTAAGTTAAAAAAGAAAAGTTTCTAATGACTTAGAAATATTAAACTAACATTTTGGGTACTTAATACTTTCTGAAAAAAATTCAACATATTATAAAGAAATTTAACTATTTTAAAGATTGACATTTGTAAAAGTAAAAAATAGCCAAACATAGGCAATTTGATGTAAAATAAAACACACACACAAATATAAATCCAAAAAGAAACTTTCTTATAAGCCATTAAAAGATTTTTTTCTGATCAGTATCATTCCATTTAACAAATGTATCATGCAAAATTTTTCTTTTTTTTATTCAGTGCTCTACTTATGGACATTTATGATGTTTTCAATCTTTTGCTATTACAAACAAGTCTGAGTTAAGTAATACACATATGTTATTTCACATATATGTGGACTAATTTTTTTATAAGTAGAGTTTTGGATCAATATAAACTGTCATATGATATATAATTTGATGGATATTGACAAATTGCTCTCCAATATTTGAGAGTCTATATCTTCATGCCTTCGTGAAAGGTATCAAACTTCTTGATCCTCACCAAAATTACAGGTAAAAATTATATCTAATTGTAGATTAACTTGAATTTCTCATATATGAATCAACTCTTTATATGTAAGAAGTGTTTATTTTTCTATGAATTGTTTATTCATATTCTTTATACTTTTACTTATAGTTTATCATTTTAAGGTATTCTTGGGTTTCATAAATATTTTAATATCTGCAAATAATAAAATCTAACCATCTCCTTTTCAAATTTACATATCTAATTTTTTTCTCTTTTTTAACTGCATTGGTTAGCATCTTCAAAACAACATTAAGAGGTTGGGGCTGTAGCACAGTGACAGTACTTGCCTAGAATGTACAAGGCACTGAGTTGGATCCTTAGCACCAGATAAAAATAAGCAAATAAAATAAAGGCATTCTGTCCATCTACAGCTACAAAAAATTAAAAAAAACATTAAGTTGAAATGTTGGATTTTAATGAAAATGCTTCCTTTTCTCTTTAAGTAGGTTGTTTTTGTTGTCATTTTTTCCTTTATAACTATTTTTATTTGTTCTTTTTAGATATATATGATAGTAGACTGTATTTAAACATGTTATACATACAGAGAGAACAATTTATTCTAATTAGGATCCCATTATTGCAGTTGTAGATGATGTGGAGTTACACTGGTCGTATTTGGCTGCATTTTTCATCTCTAGAGGGTCTGTTTGATTCTTTTTCAAATTGTGCCACATTTTCATAGTTTATGATTCTTTTCAGGTATTTTCAGGCTTATTTTTTATTTCTTTAAACATAGTAAGTATGGATGTCTCAGAATATATAGCCGGTAATTCTAGTCATTCAAGTCTTGTTAATTTATGGTGATAATCTTGATTCTGCTAATTACCTTTAACTGAGTATTAAATTTGAAAATATTGTTTGTATGAATAATATATGATTTAGGAAAATAGTCCTATTCTATTAGCTTTTTAGTGGATGCTAGAAAATAGTCACAGATAACCTTAGTTCAAGATTTGAGGTTCCTTAGGTCACTCAGGATAGGGTATCTGGCCACGTAAGGGCTCGCTTAAGGTAGTTCACCTTTCTACAGAGGGGAGAGCCCTTAATAGGTCAGATTAAATTATACGTGTTTGTGTGAGAGAGAAAGAGTGGAGGGAAAGAAGGTTTGGTTTTTGTCCTCCTTGAACATTTAACAGTCAACCTGACTGATAAAAAAACATGACTGTTTCAATCAAAATTATGTGTAGATTGTTAAATAGATATTATATCCTCAATAAGCTGTATAAAGCATAATTTTCAGCACTGTTAATTAATCTTAATTACTACACAATTCATATTTGAACTCCTCAAATATTAGTGGAAATTGAAGTAAAATATATAACTCAATTCACATGCAAAATGTTTTCTTTCAATAACTATTCCACCATGATAGTAGGAAAAGGAATTCTGCATCATGATTTATCACATCTGTGCTCAGTGATAACCCCATAGAGTTTTAAGTCCAGGAGAAAGCACTTCATGTAGTTGTTGTGGATTTCTCCTTCAGTCAGCTTTCTATGCAATAATACCAAAAGGTGATTTTTTTCTTAAGCATGTCTAAGATGCCCAATCTACATATTGTGGTTTACTGCAGGGGAAACATGGTATTGTGACATTAAAATTATCATTACAAGTTTGGTTTAAAAGTTCAGGAGGGTTTTAATTGCTTCTATGTCCTTTGCATACAAGTAGGGTAAGTTGTCTCCAGAGAAGTGAATGTTTTAGATTTGGAGAAGGTGTTGAATTATAGGCAAATGATATTCAGTTATATTTCTATCTAGTGGCAAAAAGCTAAAGATAAAAATGCCCCCAATATTAGCACTAACATGAAATAGAATCTGTGATCTCTCACCAATGCTTATTGTGACAAAACAATGTACAATATAACTTTGGTATTTCCAACAAAAATAAATTTGAAATTAGAACTTTCTGGATGCCTATGATTCTGACAGCTCTGGTTGGTTTCTGTCAAAAACTCTTGCAACCAAACTTTGAAATTATTTGATGAGAGAAACCTGACTTAGTTATTCATTTCAATTTCCATTCATTAAACTTCTTATACTGATTCTCCTCCTTGATGATGTGATTATATCCAAATAAGCCCATGGTAAATTGAAAATGTTGTTAATTCAAAAGCATTTGATACACCTAACCTACTTAACAGCATAGTTTAGTAACAGTACACTGTAGAGTATTGGTTGTTTCCTCTTATATTCCTATGATTACTGCCACTGTCCAATATTGCAAAAGAGTATGATACTGCCTATTGCTAGTCTGAGAAATGATCCAAAATTTCAAATTCCAGTATTGCTAGTCTGAGAAATGATGCAAATTTCAAATTCCAGATTTGAAGTATTGTTTTTACTGATTATGTGTTGCTTTCACACTACCATAAAGTTGAAAACTTGCAAGTTGAGGACCATCTGTATTTGTAAGAACTTGACAAGAAGCCTGACCATTAAATTCCTGCCTTAAACTTCTTCCAAGCTCTTAAAGTGCAACAAGTTTCTATGTCTTTTTTTGTTTTATGTAGAAGCAGAAGATTGAGAATAAAAATAATTTAGCAAATATGGATGTTCACCAAACGATGGTATTTTTTCTAATGAGTAGTTTCCTATATAATCAAGTGTAAGTTCTTACATACATACTTTTCCTATTTTAGATGTGAACCTTACCATTTTCTCCTTTCAATAATCATAGCTAATTGAAATAATAAATATTGTGATTAATAAGACTTTCAATGAACTCAGTTTTACAATGTGCAAATGACTCAAAATACTCCAGATTTCTCATAAAGTAGTATTCAAAAGTTATTTTTAAGGCACGCTTTGTAAATGCGGATCCAAACTGGTCTCTACACAAATTTGGAATGTATTAATAATTAAAGTTGCTGATATATAACTAATTTTACAAATACAGTATCCTCAGCATTTTGAAGAAATTACAAAAAATTACAAATTACAAGAAATTTGTATAATTACCCTTACCTCTTTGAATTATTGTCTGAATATTAGGAACTAAATCTGACCAAGGTATAAATTCACATTGTAGTATGTCCACAAAATACCCAAAGATAGACCGTTTACCAGTTGGTAGACTGATACCTACATTTGAGATTGATAAATAGATCCACATAAGAAAGAGATTTATTTAAGAATATGAACTCTAACTGAAATATATGATTATTAAGAAAGGTATGTCCAAATATATTAAATAAGTCTGTCTTTTTTCATAATATTTAATTGTATAAAAGCAAAAACTGATTAACTTTTTGTCCTTTTTATAATCCAGAAATTAAGGTGAATTTTGATCTGATAGCCTTGAAACCTTACCTTAAAGTTCTGTTTCTTATTATGTAAACACACATGATGTTTTTAAATGATAGAAATGTACTGGTTGTGGCTAAACCAATACATAAGAGAATATTGATACTTATTTGTAAATCACATGGATTTTCCATTTTAAAAGTAATATATTTTCTCAGTAGAAAATTGTTGAAGATATTGAATAATGAAAAGCAAAATAATTAAGCAATTATTTTACTATACAAAGATAACAATGTTAATATTTAAAATGATAAATGTATATGTAAAACAGTGTTAACATACACCTTATAATTTTTTGCCTGTTTCAATCTTTCAATTTATCATAGAGACAAATTAAAAATCTCTTATAATCTTAGAATTATTTATTACCTGTTAGAATTCTATCAGATTTTGCTATTAAAAGACTATATTGTTATATTCCTACAAGTTCATGGTTGTTTTATGTTTTGTGGATTTTTTGTTTGTTTGTTTGTTTTCGTACTGGGGATTGAACTTGGGCACTGAGCCACATCCCCAGCCCTATTTTAAATTTTATTTTAGAGACAGGGTCTCACTGAGTTACTTAGTGCCTCATGCTATTCCTTTGCTGAGGCTGGCTTTGAACTCATGATCCTTCTGCCCCAATCTCCCAAGCCTCTGGGATTACACCTTGGCCAGCTAGGGTTGTTGTTTTTTAATGTAGTGTTTTTCTCGAATCCTCTTTAATCTTTTGGCATAAATTTTACTTCATCATATAGTATTGCTATTCTTTTTTTTGTATTTGCATCACATATAATTATTAATTACTTTCTGTGTGCTTCAAATCAATATGCTATTTTATACATTGTTCTAACAAATTAAAAGTTGATTTTTTAATCCTATTTTTCAAAGACAACAAATACCTTACTACACTTTAACAACTCATCGAAAATTCCTTTATTTTGTGTATAGCTTTTACATTTTTAATAAAACATTTCTAGTTTATGATCTGCCTGACAATAAATCAAGTTAGTTTATCTATCTTTAAAAGTTAGCAGGTGCTGAGATTGTGGCTCAGTGGTAAAGTACTTGTCTAGCAAGTGTGAGGCCTTGGGTTTGATCCTCAGCACCACATAGAAGTAAATAAATAAAATGAAGGTATTGCGTCCAAATACTTCTAAAAAATATTTTTTTTAAAAAAAGAGGCATAAAATTGAATAGTTAATTTCAATAACAAATTAACATGCAATGCTTTGAAATTAAAAGTTAATTTCTATAGGAAATTACATAAAACTTGTCATCCAGATGTTTATATATATATGTGCATTTTTGACTGTGAGGATTGAACACAGGTCCTAGCAAAAACTACGCATGCGCTCTTATTGAGCTACACCTCTGCTCCCATCCAGATGTCTTAAATGGAACTGTTTACAGTAATTCAGAAGACTGAATTAAGAATTAAGACTGCATTGATTGAGCACTTAACTATGTACCAGGCAGGCTCTATTCTACGTACCTAGCACATCACTTAATTATTTCATTTTATAACTGAGATAATCAAAGATTAAAAATATTTAGTAGCCAACTATATTTGGGATATGGTTCAGTTGGTAGAGTCCTTGCCTTACATGCACATGGTCGTAGGTTCAATCCCCAGCACCACACAAAAAAGATCCCATCTTTGTTTTACAAGGTTCTTCTAAATACATTCATATTTTGTCTCTTTTTGGTACCTGCATTAACAATCTCTTTATCTATTCAAAGTTTCTTTAATCAGCAACAGCTAAATGGGAAGGGTTAGTATTTTAGGTTACTAGGATAGATTCCACCTGTTAGAACTGACCTATAAATATAAAGCACAAGACTTTATAAAATAACTCAGAATTAAAATAAAAATATAAGACTAAATATTCTACTCCTGCAGAAGTTCCTGCTACATGGTGGTGTGGATAGTATGGATCGTTACACAGCTGATGGGCTAAGGCTGAGTTCATAGGCTTTCCCTTTTGCTTCACTAGTGTTCTAGCTTCTCATTGCATCTGGAACCAATCAGGAATCTAATTTTCTTTAACCCCCTTTCATTAGCATAAAGGTGTTGTTTCTTAATACTATTTTACCTTTAATCTTCACACTTCAAAAGATGGGCCTAGTCAATATAAGTACAATCATTGCTTCTAATTAATATTTTAAAATAAGCAAAATAGAGCTGGGCTGTGGCTCAGTGGTGGAGCGCTTGCCTGGCATGTGTGAGGTACTGGCTTTGATTCTCAGCACCACGTATAAATAAATTAATAAATAAAGTAAAGGTCCATCAACAATTTAAAAACTATTTTAAAATAATAAGCAAAATAATGATTCCTCCCAGCCAGAACTTACCTCCTTGTGAATTGTCTTCAAATAATTCACGTACAAGTTTGTCAAAATCATAGGTTACTTCCGAAACAGAATCAGGCTCAAAAGTTGGATAAAATAGTGTATCATCTTCATGCTTTAAACTTCCTCCAAATGCCCAAGTAAAAGCAAACACAAAAAGCTTTTGAATCATTATTGTTAATTTATCAGGATTTTTCTCCAGATACCACAGATTTTCATTGCTGGGTAGAAATGAAAGGAAGGGTGAAGGTTTAGTTTTAGAAAGCAGCTCAGAAATTTCTTTCAATATATAAAAGTTTCATTTTTATTAAAAACTATAATATAGTTCAAGTGTTGACAGAAAAGTTTTAGAATTAATGTATAACTGTTCCTTTGATAAGTCATGTAAATTAGTTACTATTTTTAAAGTCCCATATGTGTAAGAGATCTGTAGTCAACCTTTATTTAATATATTCCTTTATATATTTTAAAATTTAATTCATTCAAACGTATCATTTTTATATTTCTAAAAGTATGTTTAACATACATTTTAATTTAATACATATATACATGTATAGTTAATTTATGTACATATTTTAATTTAATGTATACACACATTTCATTTTTATTTTAGGCTAATTAAGTAGCTGCAAGTTTATTTGTCTTTTGAGAGAAAATATGATAATTCTTCACTTTATGTAGATATAAGCAAATAGTATTCACTCTATATTCTTCTCAGCCAAATCCTAGAGGTTGATTTAGTTTAATGTGGCTAATCCTGGGCAGGGTGAATCTGGTGAGTATTTTCTAGTCTAGGTCAACTCAAGTCACTCCTGGTTCATGAAATTCAAGTCCTACTGTGATAAGGCTGGTGTTGATCGGGCTGGACAGAGATTTAAGCCTGATCTCAACACACTTTGTATATCACCAAACTGAAGTTTATTAGCAACCTTTAATGTATAAGTATTTACACAATCTTGTCTGAAATTTCTAGCCCTGTGTAATATGTGATAGTTCTTTTGGCAAATATTATTGAGTGGCTATAACATATCAGTTACTCTGAACAAAATCAGAATCCCCTTTTCACAGGAAAGGAAAATTAATACTAAACCATGATAAGAATAAAGAATAAAGAGTCAAGCATATCATGAAGAATAATAGCAGGGATAACTAATTTAGATTGCAGAAGTTAGGGAAGGTCTTTTTTGAAGCACCAGTTAAATTGATACCTGAAGAATGATTGGGCTTTGGCAAAACATAGAAGTACAGAATTTTGAGCAGAAGGAACACTTGTGCCAAGACCCTGAAGTCAAAGGATCATTGCTAGTTTGAGGAAGTGGAGGGAAACAAAAGCCAGTGTCACTGAAGCACAGTTAGAGGAAAGATTAGGTCATAACTCTGGAGAGATGGACAGGGACTTTTTAAACTAGCCAAGATATTTTTCTTCTACTCAGAGTAATGGGAAGTTATTAAGTTTATATTTTATAAATATTCTTTTATGGCTACTCAACTATTTCAATTTTTTTTAAAAATCTCCAATTATGTTGAGAAATGACTAGAAGAATTGGGGAAACAAATTGGGAGTCTATTGCAACAGTATAGGAAAGAAATGATGGAAGTTTGGGCTCAGATGTCATAATCAAGACGGAGATAAGTGAATAGATGTGAAGGCAGAGCTGACAGTGGAAAGTCTATTTTTTAAAATTTATTTTTTAGTTTTTCGTGGACACAACATCTTTGTTTTATTTTTATGTGGTGCTGAGGATCGAACCCAGCGCCCCGTGCATGCCAGGCGAGCGTGCTATCCTTTGAGCCACATCCCCAGCCCCGGAAAGTCTATTTAGAATGTCTTCTTTTTCAAAAGTGAATGTGACATGAATGGTCTCAGAGACTCATAATGAGATGTAGGAAGGCCCCAATAGTAATGCTCATATCATAAGAAAGTAGCAGAAGAAATGTTACACTAATCAATATTCAAAGATATAATTTATTGAGCACTTAACTATGTACCAGGCAGGCTCTGTTCTACGTACCTAGCACATTACATCATTATTTCATTTTATAACTGAGATAATCAAAGATTAAAAATTTTTAGTAACCAAATATATTTCATAGCTCATAAATGACAGATTCATAAATTAAATTCATGTCATTTTATTCATTTTTCCAATATGTACAGAGACTGGACAGAAGTATCCATATAATCTTATTTTTAAAAAATTAGTATAAAAATATGGTGATTTGTGGACCTGAAGTGGATTTTGATATTATACAATCACAAAAGTACTGGTGTGTTGACAAGTAATCCTGTATGTATTTGAGTATTTGGTTCCTACTAGATTTGTCAAATGAATGTAGCTGACCTCTTTTCTGGTTCCTTCAATTTGGTAGAATCTTTTGTCTCCTTAGTTGAAGTGTTATTCGGATCACCTTAAAAAGGAAAGAGTATTTTTGTGCAATTAATAACAAACCTAAAATTTAGCTAGTTAATTCATGAGGTTTAATTTATAACACTGTTTAGTGGACTGTAAGTAAGAGAATATCTTTTCACATACATCATTGTAGGCAGATTGTAGCTGTCTTCTCCCATCCCTACAAGTTACCCATTCCATAGAGGAACTCAGTTTAATTGATTATTCATTAGTCTTTTAAGCTTATTTTTTTCTTTTTAATATTTATTTTTTAATAATAAAGTAAAATATATTTCTCATGGGACATTGAGAAAATAGATAAAAGTATAAAGAAGAAAATAATGCCACCCATAATGCTATTATCCACCATTTTAGAACCATTAAAGTGTTAGTGCCTTTCGTTAAATGGGATAGATTCAAACTAAAAAGTTTTTTCTCCGCAAAAGAAATAATATGTGAGGTGAATAGGGAGCCTACATCCTGGGAACAAATTTTTACCCCTCACACATCAGATAGAGCTCTAATCTCTAGGGTATACAAATAACTCAAAAAGCTAAACAAACAAACAAAATAAATAAATAACCAATCAACAAATGGGCCAAGGACCTGAACAGACACTTCTCAGAAGAGGATATACAATCAATCAACAAGTGTACAAAAAAGTGCTCATCATCTCTAGCAATCAGAGAAATGCAAATTAAAACTATTCTAAGATACCATCTCACTCCAGTAAGAATGGCAGTCATTATGAAGTCAAACAACAACAAGTGCTGGTGAGGATGCGGGGGAAAAAGGTATACTCATACACTGTTGGTGGGACTGCAAATTGGTGCAGCCAATTTGGAAAGCAGTATGGAGATTCCTTGGAAAGCTGGGAATGGAACCACCATTTGACCCAGCTATTCCTCTTCTTGGACTATACCCAAAGGACCTAAAAACAGCATACTACAGGGACACAGCCACATCAATGTTTATAGCAGCACAATTCACAATAGTTAGATTGTGAAGCCAACCTAGATGCCTTTCAATGGATGAATGAAAAAAAAATGTGGCATATATACACAATGTAATATTACTCAGCACTAAAAAATAATAAGATCATGGCATTTGCAGGGAAATGGATGACATTAGAGCAGATTATGCTAAGTGAAGTTACTCAATCTCCAAAAAAAACAAATGCTGAATGTCTTCTCTGATATAAAGGGGGTGACTCAAAATGGGGAACAGAGGAAGAGCATGGGAAGAAGATTACCTCTACATAGGGGTGGGAGGGAAAGGGAGGGAGAAGGGGAATTGCATGGATGGTGGAAGGAGACCCTCATTGTTATACAAAATACATGTATGAAGATGTGAGAAAAAAAGAATAGCATTACCCTAGATTAGGTATAGAGAAGTGATGGGAGGGGAGAGGAGGGGTTGGGGAGATAGGAAGGATAATAGAATGAAACAGACATTATTATTACTGTGAATATATATGTGAATGCATGACCAATGTGATTCTGCAACCTGTGTACTCAGAAAAATGAGATATTGTATCCCATCTGATTCAAATGTATGATATGTCAAGGTTATTGTACTGACATGTGTAACTAATTAAAACAAATAAAAAAAATAAGATTCTACTTTTCAGCTACTGTGAATAATGCTGCTATGAATGTTGGTGTAGAAATATCTGTTCAGAGTATTTGCTTCCAATTATTTTGGGTAAACACTCAGAAGGGAAATTGCTGGGTCAAGTGGTGGTAATTCTATATTTAATTTTTTGAGGAACTGCCATACCATTTTCCATAGTGGCTGGATCATTTTACATTCTCATCAGTGATGTATGAAGGTTCCATTTTCTCCATATACATGCTAACACTTATTTTTTATTTATTAATAGTCATCCCAACAGGTGGGAAGTATTAACTCATTTCAATTTTCATATCCTTAATGATTAGTGATGTTGTGCATATTTTAATGTGCTTGTTGGTCATATGTCTATCTTCTTTGGAGAAATGTCTATCATCATTTGCCCATTTTAAAAATGGTTGTTGATTTTTTTTGTTGCTGTTGAGTAGTATGAGTTCTTTATATATTCTGGATATTAATCTCTATAAAATAAGTGCTTTGAAAAATTCCCATTTTGTGAGTTATCTTTTCTGTTGATAATGACTTTTTATGCTCAAAAGATTTTAATTCAGATGAGGCCTAATTTTTCTTTTATTTTTTGATTGTGATTGACTTTGATGTTACATCAGTGCTGTACTGTCAGCTTTCTTTTGCTATACTTTGCAAGGTGACAAATAAAGTGAATCTGACGAATCTTTGTGCCATCTCTTTGGAATAGGATGTCTCCAATTAATGATCCAAAAGAGAGAATGTGTCAAATATAAAATGAGATTCAGGCCCCAAATTATATATTAGGACTAACCATTCTTATTCAGCAATTATAAGAGATAATAAAACATCCAATATATACCAATGAATGAATTTCTGCAAGGTTACATAATTGCTAGTAGTTGAGAAAGTAAAGGGCAATCTTTGGATTAAATTTCCATCTTCTATTAGATGATTCTACTTCCATGTTCAAGGAAGCCTCCTAATTACATCCTCATTCTTCCCAAAATTTAAGATCATGATTTCTGCTCTTAAATGAACCCTCAATGTAAACAGTAAATTTTTAAAATTTATTCTTAAGGAATATGCTCTCACATCCCCACAATGACCATTCAGTTTTTCCCACATACTTCAAACCAACATTTCACTTCCCTCAACTCAATAGAGATAACTTTGGCTCTAATTTTATGAGAAAAAATTGAAATCATTATAGATGATCTTTTTCAATTTTCTACCTCCTTATTCTTCTAGAAGAGACAGTCTTTCTGGCATTGTAGCTATATTTGGGACTATTACTTAATTCAGTTTGTGTGTAGCCTATTGTCATCCTCTAGGATCTGTTTCTGCTGGCTGCAGACTAATAAATTAAACTGAGATGCAAAGGAGATGCCATTCCTGAATCCTTAAAATCTTTAAGGGTAGCATTAATTTCTACCATCCTCTCCCCGCAAACCTGAAAGTGACACTTTTAAAATTATTATTTAGAGACAATTCAGATGCAATTTCAGAGATTTCCATTTGACCTTTCCCACTATATATTTTTTATCCCAGACTAAAGACCCAATTTGGTCAAAGGATTAAGTACATTAAATCCAGTTATATATTTTGGGATCAGGAAAATAACCAGGAGGTGGGGTCCTAGTGAACTCTATCTAGTAAACTGAACTTTGGTCAGAATTTTGTACGTCATTTATTCCCTAGTCCTCATATGAATGGACTCTAATTGAGATGGACATGAAGATGCCTTTGGTTTCTGGATACCAATGTCAAGTCAGACCCTCTGTCCTACAATTCTAAAATTCTTTTGAATATGCTTCATTCTCTAGGGAAGTCACCCAAATAAATGGCTGTAGTTCCCTTAGGAGAAGAACCAGTACCATTATTTTTGTAAATGTGTTCCATTTTATTTTAGAGGGTCCCAACCTTCTGTTTTGTCAATGGCTCTAAACCTGAAACATAGCTCAGGTCTGGAAATTGGCAAGAGATTATAATGGCTTACTGGAGCAACTACTCTTAACCTCCTGGACACTCATCCTTGATTTCTTCTCATGACACAAGCTTCTGGTACCTTGTTGCCGGCACATATGTTTCACTCCTGATGATTCTATATTCTATTACTTATCTTCATAACTCTCTGAAACTCATATCGTCCCTGCTCCTTTCATCTGTTTCTGGAGGTTAAGGACCATTATTTGGCTTTTATTTTTCCAGGGTCCTATTATCTTCACTGCTATCATTAAATCTTGTTCAGTTTCTGGTCTACAGAGAGCCATCATTGAAACTTTGAGTAATGCATTCCTCAGAGGGTTGAAGGAGGTCTGGGGTTTTAAAAACTGGAGTAATTATTTGCTCTTATGCCTCCACCCTAAGTGTTGGAGTTATCCACTTAGTTTTCTCTGGAGTTGACCACTCTGATTTCTAAGTCCTGGTCCTGAGTTTTTATTGCCCTCTGTCTTAGGACCTTAAAAACCTCTTTGGATGTTATATAGGAGGACTTCTAGAGGAGTTTCTAACATCTCTAACTAGATTACAGATATGCTTTTTTTTTTTTTAATTGGTGCTGAGGATTGAACCCAGGGCCTTGTGCATGCAAGGCAAGCATTCTACCAACTGAGCTATTTCCCCAGCCCACAGATAACAGATATGCTTATTTAACCTTGTAGTTCTGTCAGCCATTTTTTTCATATATTTTCTTCTCTCTCTCTCTCTCTCTCTCTCTCTCTCTCTCTCTCTCTCACACACACACACACACACACACACATACACACACAGAAACACACACACACTATATTCTTAATCTGTCTTTTACAATTAATAACCTCTCTTTTTTATTGGTCAAGGTGACTTTCACTCTAAAATAAAATTAGGATGGATATTTGAGTTGCCTTTATTCATAATGCTATACTGATTTCTAAATCTACTGGTTTCTCCTTATATATGTTTTACTACTTTGCATATTTATGCTTTTGGATGATTATAACTTACAATTAGAATTTTTAACAGTTTTCCCTATTAACTCAAAGAATTGTTGAAACATGACAAAAAAAAATCTTCCCCTAATAGAAAACCTCCAAGGGTTCTTCAGGTTTTTTGTCATCTTATAATATTGTGTATGATTTTAATTTACTTTTATTGATATGCTCCCCATGAAGGATTTTTAGTTTGTTCCATATGCATATTTGCTGTTGGTCCAAATAAATTGAAAATTTCTGGCTTCAATTTCTTTTACAGAAGATGATAAATTGCCATTGACTGGCAAAGCTGTAATATCATTAATGTGACTTAGGGGGAAAAACTCACCTTCTCCAAATCCTCCATTTCTACTCATGAATTCAAAGAAAGCATCAAGAATTCTGCAGAGAGTTATGATAACTGTTATGTCCTGTACAGGAAATGGCTGAAATTTCTGATGCTTCTTTATAAATTTTAGTCCATCAGTGACACTTTTGTGAATCATGAATTCAAGACAATCTACTCCTGATTGATTCATGATTTTAGAGGTTTTTGAAAGCCATGACTTGACATAAGGCTCCCATCCCAGATCAACAGGATCCTAATAATAAAAAGCATAAGAAAATCTTAAGTAAATTAAAAAATATGCTGTTCTCCTACTTCCTTTTTGCTTTATCAGTGTCCTCTGCCAAATATAGCTTAGAGTTATTATTCATTAAAGGGCAAGTGGTCAAAAACAGCTCAAGTAATTATCATTCTCTGGAATGATATATGTTTCTAACCATAGTTTTATCAGACAACAGGCAATTGGAGGAGTATGTGTAGGGAGGTGTATTGAGGCAGTGTATGTGGGTGAGGGGAACTGTTTACCTAGAAGTAGTCCTGGACTTAATTAGCTATATTATAGCACAGAGCTAATCATAGCTAATAATTAATTTCATTTATAGAATATACTGATTTTTTTGTGGTGTCTTTTACCTCCTCACTACTGTCTTGGCAATGTGTTTTCCAAGTTCTAAGAGTAAGAAAAGGTCTCAGGGAAATATTTCCTCTGTTGGAAAATTAGTTCACACCAGCAGCCTAACCTGTCTAATTGAAAGCACTACTTACAGTTGGGGAAAATATTGACACTTCAATTATTGAGAGTAATTGAATTAAGTAATAAATGCATTCATATTCAATTCTAGATTATGAGGCTTTGGGGTCACTTCTGAACTACTGGGTTGTGCTTCTGGGTCCAGAGGTAAAAGTAAAATAAACATTAAAGTGCTATCAATAGTGACTGGCTACTATCCTAAACAACATGTTTTCTTTGTTAAGAAAATTTTTTGAAAACTTACCATATATATCATTGCACACCGGCTGACAGTAGCAGGACTGGCCTGAGAGAGAGTATCCATTTCAAAAATAACTCTTATCTTACTAGTTAAAACTATTCTCTCACTGTTTGCTAGGAACAGTGTTCTAGTTTCATCAAACACAGAATTTAGATTCTCTATCCACAAAGTATCCACTGGACCATCTAAGATAATCCACTGCCAGTCAAAATCTAGAGAGAAAAATAAGGTAAAAGGTAATATAACTGAGAATAATCTCTATTTTTTATTACAATTTTGCAAATTTTCTGTTTTAGAGAATATTTTCCAAAATGAAAAATTGTCTTAGAAAACACTAGGTATTGTTTAGACATGAATTGGATAATTAATCTTTAAAATGTGGATAGAAGACCGATTTATGATCTTTTTCATAATAATATGATTTGTAAGTATGTCAGTCAGCTTTTCATTGTTGTGATTCAAACACTTGACAAAAACAATTTAGAGGAGGTAAAGTTTATTTTGGATTCACAGTTTCAGAGATTTAGTCAATGGTCAGCTGATTCCATTGCTCTGGGCCTGTCAGTGAGGCAGAGCATTGTGGTGAAAAGAGTGTGGTGGAGGAAATCTTCTCAGCTCACGGCAGTTGGGAAGCAGAGAGACTGAGCAAGGAGTCAGGGACAAAATATCATCACAAATGGCATGCCCTCAGTGCCCTACTTCCTCCAGCCATGCCCCTCCTGCCTACAGTTACCACCAAATGATACTTAAAATATTAATCCATCAAATGAACTATTCCACCAATCAGAATTCAGCTCTCATAATCTGATCGTTTCACCTCTGAACATTCCTGCATTGCCACATGAGGTGTTTGGGGGTCATCTTGTATCTAACACCATAACAGTGAGTTTGCTCCTTCCACTCATGAGTAATTTTTAGCATGCTACTCTTAGTAAATAGCAAAGGGAAAGAGATACTCTTCAAATAATCAAATAAATGAAAAGTTTGGAGTATATCACACTTGAAATCCATTTACTCGTCTTTCCACATTCCTCTTTCTAGTCCATCTGGGCCACTTTAACAAAACACCGTAGACTGAGTTACATATAAATAACATAAATTTATTTCTTATGGCTCTGGAGGTTTGGAAGTCCAATATCAAGATGCCAGCATATTCAGTGTCTGGTGAGAGCCATCCTCTTGGTTCACAGAAGGGTGCTTTTTCCTCTTTGTGTCCTTTTTGTTTTCCTCTTTGTGGCCCCTCTTAGTGGCCTTTTTTTTTTTTTTAAATAAGGGCACTAATTTCAAACATGAGGACAGAGCCTTCATGATCTAATCATTTCCCAGAAGCCCCACCTCCTAATAGCATTAACTTGAGGGTTAGGAGTTACATGAATTTGGGATATAAACCTCAGATCATAGAATACACTATATTTCACTGTATAATCATTACCACTGAATTAATATAAGTTCATGAGTATTTCATGCATCCTAATCTTGCACCAAAGATAGCTTGGTAAAAAATAGTTTCTACTATACTGGCACATTTTTTTTTAAAAAAAGCTTCATATAATGGTCATATTCTACTTTTTTTGCAAAAAAAATGGCATAAAATCTGTGACAGTTATGCAATGATATTCGGCATTCCATAGCCAACACAATTTCTACAATTTTAGAAAATCCATTGGTCAGAATAAGGGAAGTGTGAATAGGTCACTCTGCAGACAGAACATAGCTAACCACCTAAGACATTAAAGTATCCCTGAGGAGAGCTAGGATTCATATAGCCATCACTGCTAAGATGGGTTCTGGCTGACTGAAATACCTGCCCTAGATATTGTCCTAAAACCCCATAAAGAAAACTTATTATGCTCCAATCATTATATCCTACCGAAAATGACATACAAATACTAGAGGAAGTAGAAGCAGCAGCAGAAGTCTCTTTTAAAGTCTGGATCATAAATGTACCAACAGTGGATGTGTTGGTATGAAGTTCAATTGGAGTGGGGAAAACAATGGTTGGGGATCCTCTAGTAGACTGTCAGCTCCTTTGGAGTAGGGATCATGTCAAATACACATTCTGTCACACTGACACAGAGCAAAGTGGCTAGTACATATAAGGTGTGCATTCATTTTAGACAGATTTGCAGAGGGCTACATGATTTTGCCTGGGAATATAGCAATTGTTTGGAGTCCCACTTCAGAGGCCCTGCTGTTTTTCACATCATTATTTATTTTTGCCATTAATTTCTATTTGGTTTTTGTGAAGGATCAAAGGTCATTTATAAAATAAAGAACTATTTAAGCCTTAGTATTTCTATATCATAATAATATATACTATAATCACACAAAATTGTGATACACACAAAATTTAAATAAACACAAGAGGAAATAATAAATTGTGCAAGCCAAATACCACTAGGCAAAATATATTTAAAGATATAAAATAACTCATATCAGTTCAAAATGTCTTCTGTATTATTAATCATCTTCATGAATTTAATAAAAATACTTACTTGGAATTTGTGGACATTTTTCAATTTTCTCTAACTCATTTAGAAAAACATTATCATCAATATCTGCTGAATCAGAGGAACCAAGTTTGAAAACCTAAAATATGCAATCAATAATGTTAAAGTTTTTATTTGAAAATTCCCAACCACAATGAGTGATATGTCTGTATGCTTTCTTGAGTGAGAGAAATGTGAAAGGCAGGAGGTTCTCCAGCTGAAAAGGCTGACACATAACCAGCATACTATAAGTTGCAAGTAACTGACTTGCAACTACTGTTTATTTCCTTTTAGAATATTATTTTTTTGTTTCTTGCCCCCCATGCAAAAATAGTACATGTTTGTTGTTTAATACTCAAATAATACATCAAAGCACAAGGAAGAAAGCATAAGTTCTTTGAATTTCCACCATATATAGACCACTATCATTGATATTTTGGTGCATATTTTTCCTAGACTTTTCTTCTTATCAATTCTCAAATTTTAGGGTTTGCAAGAATTACCTGGAGGCTGGTAAATTGCACATCCTAAGATCTCATCTTGGGTGATTCTGATTGAAGAGGTTTGGGGTGAAGCCCATGGTTTTCATTTTTAATGCTCAGTCTAGGTGATTCTAATACAAATTTTTCTTATACCTACCTTTGAGGCATTCTCATCTATGCATGTGATTAACTTAATTATCTGTGGAGAAGATTTTATTATTCATTTCCTCAGCAGAGCTGAGTGATATGTCATGAGCTAACTGGCCCTGGTTTCCTCTGCCATTAAGAAAAGTAGTGGAAGAGAAGACAAAACATGAAAGCTATGCCGGGGGCTGAAGAGAGAGAGAGCAAGCAAGGGTCTCAGGTTTGAACAAGGCCCTAGCAATACAACAGACAGTAGTCAGCTGGTGCTAATCTCCAGGCCTCATCAGAAGGTAATCAACTCCCAGGCTATTTCCAATTATTATAATTATGAAAGTTAAGAAATTATCATCCTCAGACATAAATAATTATGCCCTAGTGTATCTCCTTCTGAAGATAGTATTTTAAAAATGTGGGATTGTGGGGTCAAAGTTTATATGTATTTATTTTAAAATAATTTTTATTAGATTTCTTCCCAAAGGTTTGTAGCAATAAAATTCCTACCAAGGGCCAAGGGCCATGGCACACACTTTTAATCTCAGCAGCTCTGGAGTCTGAGGCAGGAGAATCACAAGTTCAGGGCCAGGCTTAGCAATTTTGTGAGGCCTTACCTCCAAATAAAAAAAATAAAAAGGGTTTGGTTGGGGACCTAGCTCAGTAGTAAAGGGCCCTGGGTTCAATCCCCAGTACCAAAAACTAAAAAATTAAAATTAAAATCTTCCTACCAACTCGGTGTAATAATGCACGTTTCTCCACATCCTTGCCAACACTAATTGTGTTTGCTATCAATATTCTAAAGTTTTGAAAAACTGACAAAGAAGAAAAACCTATGCCTATCATTTTTCTAACTTTCATTTCTTTGACTAACAGCTAGGCTGAATTTCTTGTCATACTTCTTCTGGCAGTTTGTATTTATTCTATCAATTTTCTATTCATGTCCTTTTATCTTTTCCTCATTTAGTTATTTCATATTTTCTTACTCATTTTTAAAGATCCATTTAACATTATGAATCTTTATGGATTTTTGTCATTACATTTAGATTTATCACCTATAAATGTTGTAAATATTTTCTCCTAAAATGTGGTTTGCTGTGGGGAGCAGTGATGTGGATCTAGATGTCTGATGGCCTCATTGTTTCGGTGTTCTTGCACTGTGATTTCCCTGAGCAAAAGTACAGGGTTAACATTTCCCAGTTGCTATGGTGACTCCAGCCCTTGGTTGCTCTGGGCAATTGCTCAGGGTTATCAGTTATGACCTTGAAATGAAGACATTGACTCCTAGGGATAGAAGATTCTGAGCATAGTAAGACAAACAAAATTGTCTCATCTGCACTGTGACCTTCAAGCCTGCTGCTTTGCAGAAACTTTCTCACGAATAACCTTTTGATGATAAAACCTATATAATAAACATGTGGAGCTAGCTTTGGGTCACTGTTCTCAATCAGAGTTCCATTTCCCACTTGATCCAGCTTTTCTCTCTAAATGTTTGTGTGTTTTTCTTAATCCCCCATTGCCCCTCGCCAGTTCTTGAATAATGGTGCAGGTCGTGACAGTTTGCTTTAACTTAGTTTATAGTAACTTTTGCAAAGAAATTTTCATACTTACATTTATAGTCAAATCCTTTCATTTTTTTACTTAGGATTTTGGGGTGTACAGTCTTAGTTAAAGACTTTCTAACTCTGAAAATATGCCCCTAAATATTATATTCTTATAATTTTGTCATAACATTTAGATTGCTAATTCATCTGGAATTTTATTTCTGTTGAGTGAGTGAGGGTTTTTTTCCATATTTTCATATAAGACAGTGGCACATTTAATAGTGGATTAAATAAAGAATTCCTTCCTCATTAATTAGATCTCTCAAACAAAAGTTAAATAAAGAAACTATAGAACTCAATAATATAATCAATAACTTAGTCTTAACTGAAATATATAGAATATTTAATTAATCAACAAGTGAACATGTTTTCTTCTCAGCAGCACATGGATCCTTCTCTAAAATAGATTATGTATTATGCCACAAAGCAACTCTTAGCAAATAAAAAAAAAGTAGAGATACTAACCTGCATTCTATCAGATCATAATGGAATGAAATTGGAAATCAATGATAAAGTAAACAATAAAAGCCACTCTAACACCTGGAGACTAAATATTAAAGGAACAATGAGTTGCAAAAGACACCAAAGAGGAGATTAAAAAATTCTTAGAGGTAAATGAGAACACTGATACAACATATCAAAATCTATGGGACACTACGAAGGCTAAGAGGACACTAAGAGGAAAGTTCTTGCATGAAGTTCATTCCTTAAAAGAAGAAAAAGTCAACAAATGACCTAATGTTACATCTCAAGGCCCTAGGAAAAGAAGAACAAATCATCACCAAAAGCAGTAGAAGACAGGAAATAATTAAAATCAGAGCTGAAATCAATGAAATTGAAACAAAAAAACAACTGAAAAAATTGACAAAATAAAAAGTTGGTTATTAAAAAAAATAAATAAAATTGATAAAGCCTTAGCCATTCTAACAAAGAGAAGGAGAGAGAAAACTCAAATTACTAACATCCATGATGAAACAGGAAATATCACCATGGACACTATACAAATACAAAAAGTAATTAGAAATTATTTTGAAAATTTGTACTCCAATAAAATGAAAAATATCAAAAACATTGACAAATTTCTAGAGTCATATGATTTCCCAAACTGAACCAGGATGTTATACACAATTTAAACAGATCAATTTCAAGCAATGAAATAGAAGATGCCATCAGAAGCCTACCAACCAAGAAAAACCCAGGGTCAGATGCATACACAGCTGAGTTCTATAAGACCTTTAAAGAAGAACTGACACCAATACTCCTCAAATTATTTCATGAAACAGAAAAAGAATGAATACTTCCAAACTCATTCTATGAGGCCAAAGCTAGACAAAGACATATCAATGAAAGAAAACTTCAGACCAATGTCTCTAATGAGCACAGATACAAAAATTCTCAATAAAATTCTGGCAAATGGAATACAAAAACATTAAAAAAAGATAGTGCACCATGATCAAGTGGGATTCATTCCAGGGATGCAAGGTTGGTTCAACATACAGAAATCTATAAATGTAGTTCATCTCACCAATAGATTTAAAGATAGGAATCATATGATCATCTCAATAGACGCAGAAAAGGCATTTCACAAAATACAGCACCTTTTCATGTTCAAAACACTAGAAAAACTAGGGATAACAGGACATATCTTAACATTGTAAAAGCTATCTATGCTAAGCCCCAGGCCAACATCATTCTAAATGGAGACAAATTGAAAGCCTTCTCTCTAAAAACTGGAAAAAGACAGGAATGCCCTCTTTTCACCACTCCTATTTAACATAGTTCTTGAAACACTAGTCAGAACAATTAGGGATATGAATAGGAAAAGAAGAACTCAAATTATCACTATTTGCCAAAGATATGATTCTATTCCTAGAAGACCCAAAAAATTCCACCAGAAAACTGCTAGAACTAATAAATGAATTCAGCAAAGTAGAAGGATACAAAATCAATAACCCGTAAATCAAAGGCATTTCTGTGTATCAGTGACAAATTCTCAGAAAGAGAAACTAGGAAAACTACCTCATTTACAATAGCCTCAAAAAAAAAAAATACTTGGGAATCAACAAAAGAGGTGAAAGATCGTTACAATGAAAACTGCAGCATGCTAAAGAAAGAAATTAAAGAAGACCTTAGAAGATGGAAAGATCTCCCTTGTTCTTGGATAGGCAGAATTAATATTGTCAAAATGACTATACTACCAAAAGAATTATACAGATTTTATACAATTCCAATCAAAATCCCAATGACATTCCTCATAAAAATAGAAAGATGTGGATGTGGACTGAAACCTACAAATCCGTCATGAAACTCGTCTGGAAAAACAAGAGACCCAGAATAGCTAAAGCAATCCTTAGCAAGAAGAATTAAGCAGGTGGCATCACTATACCAGACCTGAAACTATACTACAGAGCAATAGTAACAAAACCACCATGGTATTGGCACCAAAACAGACTGGTAGACCAATGGTACAGAATAGAGGACACAGAGACTAACCAACAAAACTATAATTATCTTATATTAGACAAAGGTGCCAAGAACATGCACTGGAAAAAAAAATAGCCTCTTCAACAAATGGTTCTAGGAAAACTGGAAATCCATATGCAACAAGATGAAATTAAACCCCTATCTCTTACCAAGCACAAAACTCAAAGTGGATCAACAACCTAGGAATTAAGGCAGAGACCCTGTGTAATAGAAGAAAACCTAGGCACAAATCTCCATCACTTTGAATTAGGCCCTGACTTCCTTAATAAGACTCCTATAGTGCAAGAAACAAAATAAAGAATGAATAAATGGGATGGATTCAAACTAAAAAACTTGTTCTCTGCAAGAGAAACAATCAGCGAGGTGAATAGAGAGCCTACAGCTTAGGAGCAAATTTTTACCACTTACACATCAGATAGAGCACTAATCTCTAGGATATATTAAGAACTCAAAATATCTTAACACCAAAAAATCCAAATAACCCAATCAATAAATGTTCCAAGGAACTGAACAGACATTTCTCAGAAGGTGATACACAATTAGTCAACAAATATATGAAAAAAATGTTCATCATCTCTAACAATTAGAGAAATGCAAATTAAAACAACACTGAGATTCCATCTCACTCTAGTCAGAATGGAAATTATCAAGAATACAAGGAACAATAAATGTTGTCAAGGATGTGGAGAAAAAGGCACATTCATACATTGCTGGTGGGACTGCAAAATGGTACAGCCAATATGGAAAGCAGTATGGAGATTCTTTGGAAAACCTGGAATGGAACCACCTTTTGACCCAGTTAACCCACTCATCAGTTTATACTCAAAGGACTTAAAAACAGCATACTACAGGGATGCAGCTACATCAATGTTTATAGCAGCACAATTCACAATAACTAAGTTGTGGAACCAACCTAGATGCCCTTCAATAGATGAATGGATAAAGAATATGTGGTATATATACACAATGGAATGTTACTTGGTAACCTTTCAATTCCCTATGAGTTTTCTGGAATGCAGCAAAAGATAAAGAAGACTTCAATAGAAAGAGAACATTAACTTTGAAGGTTTGTGTCTGATGCTCTGACCCAATCACCCAATCACCAACTGCCAAAGATGTGGATGTGAACTGAAACCTACATCAGACCAGACCCCTAATGGGAAAATATGATTTTGTGCAGTATTTCCAATCCTGAGTGAAATGCAGCCCCTTTTGCTCACACACATTCCACCTAATTGTGTACCCTAATAAAAACTCAACTTTAATCTTGGTAGGCATCTCACTCAGATTGCCTGCATTCTGCTCTGAAAGTGTATATCTTTACCTTTCGCTTGCTAATAAAGTTCTTCCTCTGTTTGTTAAAAAAAAAGATAAAAGCTTTAAAAATATTTATTTATATAATTAAGTAACCATCAACACACAAGTTAAGTATCCCTTATCTGAAATTCTTGGGATCAGAAGTGTTTTGGAGTTTGGAATATTTGCATACACTTAAAGAGGATGGGCCGCCCAAGTTTAAATAAAAAATTAATTATGTTTCACATATGCCTTATACATAGAACCTGAAGGTAACTTCTAAAAATAGTTTTAAAAGAAGTTTGTGCATAAACCAAGTTACATGGTATGGAATTTTCCACTGTGGCATCAAGTCAGTATTGATGTTTCAGGTTTTAAAGTATTTTGGATTTTGATTTTCAGAATAGAGGTGCTCAACCTGAAACAGAGTAATCTTAGACAAGAGAAATTCTATCAAGATATCCCTGAAAAGTTAGAATCTACAAAAGAATACATTGATAAGCTTATTTTCATGGGTTGGAGGAAAGAATATATAGTACATTTGATAGAGCTGACTATACTTCCAAAATTATATAGGAATTTATATTTTACAATGTAGTGGAATGTTGTTTTTCTGTTTTTATATTTACTAAACTCCTGGGTTTCAACTATCACTGTTTGTTAACATATTTTAGCTAATGAAATTTATCAGTAGCCTTACTTATTACTAACAAAAATACAACTTTTCAAATTTCTGCCATTTATATTCATTGATGAATTTTGTATCAAATATTTAGTTCACATTTCTACTGAAGTATTTTTTTACCTTGTTAATTTGTAAGGTAAATTGTTGGTGCTAGGATCACTATATTATTTTCTATTTAAATTGAATTCACTTTGTGTTTCTTTCAAAGCAAAACCTTCAACTTCACTCAATTGTTTACTGACCATTTTAAAGTACAATGGCACATTTTCTTTTTTTAAAATAATTTATAATTTTCTTTTTTAAAAACTGTTCATAATCCTTTAAATTTACTTTTAAACTAAAAGGTATCTAGTGATGTTTTAATATTAATCATTGCATAAGTACTTAATCCATATTAGCAAATAAAAATATTCATTCTGTACTTACAGCAGATAAACCTGAGATTCTTGACTTTAGTCCAATATCCATGTTTTTCTTTGAGTAATTTGTATTTAAATACACATAATTTCGAAATGTTGCTGATAATAAGCCATCAGTCCATTCCATAGTATTAGGATCCAATTGTCCATATAGTTCATTAAGAGTGATGCACTTTGGATTTAAGACACAAAGATCTACTTTTCCTTTTTTTACTGAAATCTGGAATGAATCCTGTGTGGTTTAAAATACATTATAGTACAATTTTTTGATTTGTGCAGTATTAACAAAATGATTTAGAAGGACTTTTCCATCAAAGAAAAAATCTCTATGAACGTGGTGATTTACAAGAAACAGTAAAAACTGATTAATTAAAATTATCCACAATCTATAAATCATTATTTTAAAAAGTTCTAAACATTACAAATAATTATCTGAGGTGTGTGTTGCAGGGTGAAAATCTCAATGTGCTGCATTTAGGAACACAATATTTAAGATGGGATGTGATATATCTGGAACCAGGGTTGATGTAGAAATGAGAGAGGGAGTAGGAAACTTTGTCAGAATAGTCACTCAAGTACATCTTATTTGCAACATTATAATCTGTCTGGGTGTTGCCTGAAGAACTGGTCTCTGTTTCATCTACGGTATTTCACCGTATAATCTTCATTACCACATAATTGTCACATCCTATTTTTTAGTCCCCCAAATTGGCTTATGACTTTTTTTTTGCATGATTTGCATGGAATAATTCTGTTCATCACACTGTTAAAAGATAAATAGCAGCAGTGTATTTACCAGTGGCATATGGATGCACATTTGCCTTCTCCTGCACTATGAAACTTAAGTTTGGAATTCTTGGTGTTGGTGCAATGTCAGTGTATTTCTGAAAGTTGATTGTGGCTTGTTTAGAGCACTGCAGTATTAAAGGTAAATAGATCCTATATGAGTGACACTAAGGACAGCAGTTCAGATAATGATAGTAGCTCAAAATTTTCAAGTGCAGAAGATTAAATTTTCTAAGTGCATACTTTTCAAAACTAAGTAAAACAAAAAAATATTTTCAGTTCATTCTTTCTTGGTCATTATTATTTATTTATTTTCCAAACTTCTCACAATTGTACATACTACTTTTATACTAAAAAACCGTTTTTAATTATTACCCATAACATTGTTGTGAGGATTAAACGAGATAATTTAAACAAAAGTGCTTTAGCACAGTACTGGACCCATATTTAGTACTCTGCAAATATGAGTTATGATTATTATTATTATTGCTGAGATAATGTACCTCTTTAATTATAATATTGCTTAAGAACTTATTGAAATCTGTTGAGAAAGGAAATTTAGAGGAAAGGATAAAAGATAAAGTACTATACAAACGATTTTTAAGCAGGGTAGCTTATACTAACAGAGAAAAAGATTCACACAACTCAGAAACTGACTTTCTAAAACTTTTGGAATACATTTAAATTAAGTAACTCAATCATATAATGTTTACTGGAGTCTAGTTTTATACTGCATAAAAATGGATCATGACTAACTAGGAGCTATTCTAAAAACTCAAGGATAACAATGTTTGTAAATCCATCAACATAGCTTATTACATTAACCAGTTAAAATATTTTAACTGAATATTTTAGCTGAAAATCAGTTAATAAATTCTAACAACAACAACAACAAAGTTTTGGGGAATAGAAATTTCCAAAGTATGATAAAAAATACTTGTCAGATGTCAAGAGTAAGCTTCATATTAAATGCATTCCTAATAAAGTAAGGAACATATACTATAGTTAACATTGTTTTGGTTAATCAGTTCAGTAAGATAAGCATATAAGTTACATAAATATTAGAAAAGAGACAAAAAATTATTTTGATTTGATGATGATTTAATTGATACCAAAAAAGAAACTTACAATCCATTTAGAAAAGTGACTAAGTACAAAACAAATATACAAAATATACAAAACAAATATACAATTCAATAGTTTTATTTCACACTAGTTTGTATCATTACAATGATACATAACTATCAAATTCCTAGCAATAAGTTTAATAAGTAATGAAAATATTTATGGAAAAAAGATAAAATGTTAATATAAGTAGAAAATATGAACATAGGGGAAACATTTTATTTAGTGGAACATTTACCTTTGAATAAGATTCCCTTTGCTTAATTGATAACATGTCTACAACTGGTAATAGTATTAATGCTTTTTCTAAAATTCTTCTGACTGTTGTTTTTCCTCCACCTGTTGGGCCCACTAACATCACACCAACGCAAGCCTAAAACAAAATTAACATTAATATAAATTTTAAGTTTGTTTTAAAAAATCTGCTTATATCCACAGACTCTTCCTTCAAATTGCTGTTCAATCCATTATAATCTGACTTCTGCTTTTACTTAGGCTAATGCTAAAAGCATCAGGAGTCTTCTGCTCTTGCATGTGTTCTATCTTACTCTGCACTATATGAGGACACAGCAAGAGGGAGGCCATCTACAAGCCAGGATGAGGATCTTACCATACATGGAATCTGCCAGTACCTTGATATTGAGCTACCCAGCCCCCATAACTGAAAGAAATAAATGTTGTTTAAGCTACCCATTCTATAAGATTTTTGTTATAGCAACCTGAGATGACTAAAACATTTGGTTGTCACCATGTCTTCTGGAAGATTGTAATAGCATTAAGGAAATTATTATTTTTTAAAATAATGACATAAATATACATTAAAATTCAAATATGGATAAAGATAGAATATATATTCACTAACTTTACAGTCTCTGTAGCCTCACGGAGTTCTTGTAATTCTCTGATCAGACAGTCCTGGATGCTACATTTGGCAAGGTGAGAATGGTCCAAAAAGCCTTTTTTATCAAATGGAAATTGAATATTCAAGAACACAGCTAGCCTTGTTCTAGTGAATCATGAAAATATGGCAGCTATCTCCCTGGGGTAAACTTCATCCCCCACTTGACTTTTTAGAATAACACTGTTGGTTCAATGAGATCTTGATTCATAAAGATTCCCTGGATAAAGTGCCTGGGTCTGGTTTACTGATGGTTCAGCTAAACTGAACCCTTAGGCATCTCACTGGTCAGCCTCAGAGCCAGAAGATTTATTCACTTTACTTGGTGGACACAACTCTGACTCTTGGGTTTTACCAATGGCTTAGATATTTGGTCTGCCACTTGGAAAAAAATTTCAGTCTAGAAGATTAAACATGCCCTCCACCCCGCCCGCCTTGAGGCTGTGAAGTGTGGAAATAAATGATGACTGATGACCAACTAATCTGATTCACTCATGGGCCCATGGTTCATTTTTGATGATATTGCCCAGAACCAACTTGCTAATTGAGCCTTCCCTGTCCAGATTGCGATAACCTCTATGTGAATCCAACATCTGAACATTGCAAGTGAACATTCTAAAATTTTCACCTTAAAACAACACCATCATAATAAAGAACTGTGTGTTTCTGATGTGGAAGCTACTACCACACTTAATGACTCTTGCCAAAAGTTGATATAGTTGTTTCACAGGGAGGGAAGCCACAATGAATAGGGCATGAACACAAAGAAAGTCCTGGCACATTGACTACATTAGATCTCTATTCCCCAAAGCGCTATTGGTGATGTCTCACTAATGTTGAAATAATTTAAGGTATGGGGTTGATATTACTATCTAATCAGCAGACTCTGGCCATATCATTGTTTCTTGAAACTAATTTGTATTACATGTGTGGATTTCTGGACCATTTGCAATCTGACAATGGTGTACCTTTTATCACAAAAGTCACTAAACAATGGGCAAATGATCAAGGGATTTGATGGACCTTTCACACTCCCTAAAGTCCACAAGCATCTGGTATTATTAAGCATTGGAACAGTCTCCTCAAAAATTTACTCGGTTTGATTCTATCTCCCCCACATTCTCTTTGCCTGTATATCTTACCGAGGAAGTTCAATCATTGAATTTAAGTGTCTTCAGGAAAAGATCATGTCCTTTCATCTGCTTCTTGAGTAATGATTAATATAAAAGATATGGGGAATTATATAGACATATTTTGAAAAGTTGGGATTCAGTCCTGAAAATTCCTGGGCATGGTGCTTCTTTCTTCTCCCTAATGACAACACCATGCCACTCTGGTTGATACATATTCCATGTGATAGGATGATAAAAATGAAGACTAGAAGGGTCAAATTTAATCCTGTTTCAACTATCTAGATTCTCTTAGATTGATATGGTATTAGATCACAAGGATAATAACTTGACTGAGTACATTACCAATGTAAATTTTATGAAAATATCCCTCTTCTTCTTGCATATAATCCTTCAAAATGAGAGGTCTGGGTGCAAGCAGGGGATGCTTGGAAAATTACTATGGTTAAAATTACTGAAATGGGATACACCAGTGTTGTGGTAGTACAGGGACAGAAAAAAAAAAAACCTAGAAGAAATGCCTCAGATTCTGAGGGGATCAGAGGGCAAGAAGGGATATAGAATATCTTTTGTCATTCATATGTGTCTTTCTAACCTTCTTCAAAAAGGCAAAAACCCCAACGGGACTATCTTTAATTCAACTGACAGGATTTAATTATTATTCTGCTTAATTACTGGAGAGTCTATCAGAAATAGCAGGGATGGGCTCAGCTCTTGCATCTCCTGAGCAAAACTCTGTCAATACCTCCAGATGACTTGAATGTCTTTCTCATCTCTGTTCCTAGTGCTAGATCATTCCATGGAAGATAAATGACATGCTGACGGCATGGCAAACTGACTCTCCACCCAGTCACTTCAAAAATAAGAACCAGATTTAATTACTAGAGTTGAATTGAGAACCCATATTGGAGGACAGTCAACCTGTACCATTCCTCACCTTGAAGTGCTATAGGTTCCACTTAGGAAACCCAGTAACTGTAAAAACAAAAATAAAAACTCACTTTCCTTCTGAGTGAAACATGTGCACCCTTAGTGTTGCATTTCTCCCATAAAAGTCAGATATTAATCTGACTCCTCCTTAAAAACAATGTAACTACAATTTAAGGGTAGTTATGAATGGCAAGCATCCAGGATTTAAGAGAATAGCACCTTGACCTTGTAAGGCATTCAGATCAGCCTCAATTCGATGGCCACTATTGTTATGAATGATAAAATTGCACTAGACACTTTCTCCTTGTGGGTAAAGGCAAAAATCTGTGCAGTTGACAATAAATATTGCTAAGTATGGATCAATGCTTCAGAGATCAACAGGCATGGTCAACACAGAAACTTAAGGAGAAATCCATCTGACTTTCTAAGGTAGATTCTGATGGTTTATAGAATATGTTCAACTGTTTGGGCTTGAGACCTTGGATAGGAATGATTGAGATCAATACTTTAGGTTGGCCTTATCCTGCTATTTGGTGTCCTATTAACAGAAGCCTTAATTTTGTCTGGTATGAGCTAAAATGAATATACTTTTGGTCCTAGTCCCTGATAGTAAGATTAATCAGAGTGGTCAACAGAATAGTGTACTCATGAGGAAATTTGATCAGAAGCCAAGTGGATGTATAAATGAGGGGCAGATGTTGTTGGGAGGCAATGCTTTAGGTGTTTCTGAAAGATTTCTAAATATATTCTGAGCAGAAGCATTGGCAGTTTTATCCAGAATTTATCTTTTCAAAAATATTTGTATAGCAAACAGTGTCTCCTATCAGGATACAGGATTTATTTGTGTGTGTGTGTGTGTATATGCTAGGAATTAAACCCATGTATTCTACCACTGAGCTACATCATTACATGAGGGCAAATTTATTTGCTACACAGAATTTAAAAATAATGTCTCATTCAGGGACAAAGGTTGGGCATTTTTTTGCCCTTAATACCCTTCTAAAATTGGGGGGTTCCTAAGCTCAGGGGTCTTCTGTAACCCAACTTACTACATGTGCAGGTATGACCTACCTGCAGGTATGACTTACTGTGGGAAGTAAGTCTTAAGGAACTGGCATAGAAGATATTATTGTGGCTACTGCTATTGTTGTTTTGTCTCTGACCAAGGATTCTACTCTCTTTTGCCAATATGAACCAGTGGCAGGTTAACTTGACAAGCTACATAAAGTCTTGACAAATAGGCGTATGGAGGAAAAGATGTAATATCACAAGTTGAAAACTCTCGCCATAACTATTAGTTAAATTCTACCTCAAAATCTGAATAGGATATTTTGATAGAAGTCCACAGACTGGTTTTAAGAACTCTTAAGAAAGAGAAAAGGTCGAAAGAAGAAAGAAAACTTCAAAAATAACAAAGGTGGGAAATTAGTTACCACCAGATATGAAAAACTATAATATTTAAGCTATTAAAAAGTTATGATATTTAAGACTATGTGGTATAGGGATAGAAACAGAGAAATAGACCCAAAGAACAAAATATAGAAAAAAGCAATAAAGAAAACCCAGACATGAAGACTCGCTATACTATAGAAGCAGCAAATCAGTGAGGAAAACTCTTAGGAAAATTGATTATCCCTTTTTGGATCCTTATCTGATGTCTTTAAGAAACATAAATTTTGAAAAATAAATAAATATAAAAAAGAAAAATAAATTTTGTACAATTTAAAAATGGAAAATACAAATAACTTAAAACTTTTAGAAAAAAATTACAGAAAATATATTTCCAAAAATAGTGTTAAAAATTTTCTAAAAATAGGATATGAAAAATGCAGATCATAAAGAAAAAGAGTGGTGGACCTTATTGCATTAAAAATGTCTTCTTATAAGTCAACACCATAGACATTTTGGAAAAGCCAATTATTTAAGAGAATGTGTTTGCAGTGCATATAACCATAGAATTATGATATAAAAATATGTGATGAGGGGCTGGAGTTGTGGCTCAGTAGTGGAGTGCTTGCCTCACATGTGTGAGGCACTTGGTTCAATTCTCAGCACCGCATATAAATAAATGAATAAAATAAAGGTCCGTCAACACTAAAAAATATTTTTAAAAAATGTGTGATGAAAAAAAATCTATGTTTATTAAGAAAAAGATGAACAACCCAATTGAAAAATAAGTACATTACATAATCTGAAAAGTCAGGGCTAAAAAACATTGAAAGGATGTATAATTTTAACTAGTAATCAGGGATAGGAACATTCTACTGTTTTTGCAAATAGTTCATTCATGGATGATTCAAAGAAGGTATAGCAATGGGATGTAGAATATTTAACACCATATTTGTAGGGTTTTACAAAAATTTGTTAAGGGGATAAAGGTGAAAAGATTAATTTGTTGAGAGTTATGATCAGGGGTCAAATGATAAAGTCTAAGGGGACAGTTAATCAATGTCCCTCAGTTTTAAGAATATTATAATAGCCCTCTTTCATTATAACTGTTGTTATTTTCCTCCTTGACTGTACCTATTAAAACCCAGGCAAAATTTACCAAATGCTATTTTGCACTTACCTGAAGTTGATTATAAAACTGAACGATCTTCTCTTTCTGAGGTGACCAGTGTTGTAAGCCTAATTGTTGTGTTGCAATATATATCACTTTCTAAAAGGAAATAAATACATAAATTTAAAAGGCATTGTAAATTAAACCAATCACCATTTGTTTATTTGTTTGTTTTTGGCAGTGCTGGGGATTGAACCCAGGAAGTCTTGCACATACTAGGTAAGTGCTCTACCACTAAGCTATAACCTTAGCCCAAATCCTTACATTTTAATTCTCTGATATTTCTCTTAACTAGTTACCAATTACTATAAGACAATAGTTATAAATTTTTTCTAGTTCAAAAACCTCTGACTCTGAGAATAATTAAAGCTACTATTATTCTTTCTTAGAAAAAAAATATAATACACACAAAATTTCATGTTCAGGAGACATCTGGTAGCAAATTCATAGAACCTCTCCCAGCTTAAGAAGCCAGATTTTAAGATATATTTAAGGACTAGCAATTACTAGAGTATAGCTGTTTGTTCTACACTAAAAGCAAATGTAAAAGGTTCTATACCTTTTTGTAATTTTAATTACATTTAGATAGTTTATCAATTTCCTAATAATTATTTTAATGTTTCAAAGTTAAGAATATTCTAAGACAGCAAATAAAATTGATAGGATTGAAAAGATACGGGGCTGGGGATGTGGCTCAAGCAGTAGCGTGCTCGCCTGGCATGCGTGCGGCCCGGGTTTGATCCTCAGCACCATATACAAACAAAGATGTTGTGTCCGCCGAAAAACTAAAAAATAAAATATTAAAAATTCTCTCTCTGTCAAAAAAAAAAAAAAAAAAGAAAAAGAAAAAAGACAAAGACAAGACACCATGTGACTGATTGTACATTAAAATACTCCAAGGAGTAGTTGTGACTTGGAAAGATACTTAATATTCTAGTAAAGAATTATAAGGGGAACCATGCTTCCTACTAAAGGAGGGTTTATTTCAGTGTGGATACAACTGGTAACTATACCTACAGAAAAAAAGTGTATTTCTCCTTTCTTTTTCACTGAGCTCTTCCACTTCATTGCTCATTCCTCACATCCTTACAACTAGACAAAACAAAGCAGCTGAAGGAAATTCAGCAGGACTTTGCAATGGAGAAAAAGGCACCTCCTATGGCAAGACCAGCTGGAGGTAGGCAATCAGCTGAGAGGAGTTGTTAAAGAGCAACCGCTTTTAAATAGAGTTGACAAGATCACCTACTCGAAGGCCTGAATTTTGGGCAGTGTTAGGCATAAAGTTTATGAATTCTCTGCTGTTAATAATACCAGCCACACAGATGTGGAATAAAAATTGCTTGGATGCACAGTAGTTCAACATAATGGGGAAAATCAAGGACATATTCAGACAAGTCATTCTCTTGATTAAATATTTCAATAAATTCTTAGGAAAGTTTTGAAATAAAATCATAATCTTATTGTAAAGTGTTCAAAGCTATATATGTTGTTCCTTGGAGTTAACTGGATGGCCAACTACACACAGCTTTAATTTGATGACATGGTTTCAGTAATTCTCAGTTAATCTTTTGGTTACTCTGAGTTAATGTCTTCTATATTTGGACAGTGTTAGAGACAGATGCAAATAAATTAGATAGATCACAATTCCCTATTACACAAGATTTACATTCTTGCATCTCAAATAGTATAAATAGCAGGCTTACGGTATATTTCTTTAGTAAGATATGTTCTTATGCAGAATATACAGCCTATACATAGCTGTCATTGTGTAAACCATCAAAACTACAACATTGAAGAGAAGATTGGTTTGGATATGAAGTGTCCGCAAAAGCTCTTATGTTAATGCAGAAATGCTCGGAGGTGAAATGATCGGATTGTGAGAGCTATAACTTAATCAGTCCATCCTAATTTGAGTGGACTGACTGGGTGGTAACTGTGGGCAGGTGGGGTAAACCTAGAGGAGGCGGGTCACTGGGGGTGTGCCCTGAAAGAGTTTATCTTTCCTCTGGCCTCTACCCTCTTCTCTTTACTTCCTGGCCACCACCAGCCAGATGGGCCCAGAGCATTGGATTCAGCCCACCATGATCTAAATCTCTGAAACCAGGAGCTCAAAATAAATTGATCCTCCTCTAAGTTATTCTTGTCAGGTGTTTTGGTCACAGCAATTAAAAGCTGACTAATACCCGTATATAAAGAGGCTCAAAAGTGAAGTCATTGGGCTTCAGTTGTAGCTCACTGGCAGAGCGCTTGCCTAGCTTGTGTGAGGCACTGGGTTCGATCCTTAGCACCACATTAAAAATAAAATAAAATAAAGGTATTGTGTCCATCTACAACTTAAAAAATGTAAAGTCATTAATATACATGCAAGAATGCTATTAGACAGGTAATGCTATTTTTAAAGCTATGACTTGAAAAATGTTAAAGTTAACCTGGAAAGTGCCTAAAACTTATAACTAGAGGAAAAAAAGAGGGGATTTTGTAGGTTTTGCCTCTGAAAGATAGGAGGATGCTCATGTAAAACAGAGAAAAGCTCATCAACTGACATTTCTCTTCTTTTTCTCCTATTAAAGTAAAACCCTCAAAATGTAAATGTAAATGAAAATCTTCAAAACTTTGGTAATAGTTGAGAGACAAATATTCACTGTGTTTCTCCTGGAAACCTCACAAGCAAAAAGGAAAAAAAAAAACAGATTGAATTTTATTAGAATAAGGAAATGAAGAAAACCTACAAAATACAAAACACATGGAAATACCAAGAAAACAGCTAAACTTAGATTAGTGCTTGAACATGCAAACTGTTGGATCAGAAAAGTCAAACTCATTAAATCATGTGGAACAAAAGATCACACATTATATTGCTCTTGTTAATTCAGAGAACTAAAAAATAAAATATTGCATGCTAAAAAGGCTGAGTACCCAAACTCATAATTACAGAAATTATAGTGAAATTATAAATATCAAAGACAAAGTGAAAAATTTTAAGGTATGTGTAGAGAGAATACAGAGGAACAAATATCGAGGTGACACTGACTGAAGAGTGACCTTAGAACAAAAAGAAAGAAAGAAAAAAAAAAGGAACAACAACAACAAAAAACTACTGGAGAGCATTGCTCACTGAGGTAAGTGACTGTGGGAAAATGCTGAAGTGCACACAACTAGCACAGAATTTGGCACAGTGTGAAAGGATAATGAGAACACAGCTGTTTGGGGATCTGCAAACAGGCTGATTTGAGAGAAATTCTCAACATATGCTTGTAGTACTATACCGGGGAGTGCCTTGAGAGGTCGTATCTGAGCTTTCTTCCCTTTCCCCAGGAACCCAGAGCAGGCATTGCTGCACTGTCTTAGCTGCTGACTATCATTACCCAGTTTGACCCTGGAGGAATGTAACTGAAACAATCCTGCCGAAAAATCTGTATGATGGATGACCAGTTAATGACACAGAAGAAAATGGAACTCACTTCCCCATTAAGCTGGTGGTTTGGTGACCTGTTGAAGAACAGGGGACTGAGCAGGCACATCGGAACTGGGTCTCAAAGTGTCAGGGTTGTGGTGGTGGATTGTAGAAGGCCTGCCTGTGCCTCCTGACCCAGTGCAGAGTTATTCTGACTTCCGAATGGCTTTCACAAAGGGTTCTGGAGACTCAGATGTGCTGTAATACTCAGCATTAGCTTAGCCCTGGGTGTGTGTTGGGAAACTCTCCTTGAATGCATTTCTCCTGGGGGAACCTTGGCAAATATTTCAACAAAACAGGAGATATAAAAGCTCCTGCTCACAACCCAGTCCTAAGAAGGCATGGTTGGGACTGGAGGCTGAAGACATGATCTTGCACATCTACCCCCATAGTTTCAGCAGAGAGAAAACAACACAAAGATTTGGGAGACTGCACCTACAAGGGACCTTTATATAGGTTGTTCCCATGCCTTTTCAGACTGTACACTGCTGATAAGATTGGAGGGATAATCACAGAGGGCATCTTCACATTTTCTGCTGTCTATAACATACAACCGGAACTGCTGGAGATTCAACTACAGGGAAAATGTGACCCTCAGGTTCTGACCCAGTATGATCTATGTCAAAACCTCCTAATCACAGCCAAGAAGTAACAAGGAAACTAGTACAAAGTCCAGATGGAATTAAATACAACACTATACAACCAAATGACACCCCAGGACACATAATCAAGAGACAGCTGTTCCTTAAGAGGGCCCACACATAAAATTGGAAGAGAGATCCATCCCAGCAGATACAAATCTCAATGTAGAAACATAAGAAATGTGAAAAAAACAAAGCAACATGACTCTCTCAAAATTTATATTTCTCTAGTAACTGACTTCAAAGATATTGAAATGGATTAAAAACCAAAGAATTCAAAAGAATGATGTTAAAAATGGTCAAGGGCTGGGTGTGGTGGCACACACCTATAATCCCAGCAGTTCAGAAATCTGAGTCTGACAAACCCAAAGCCAATATCATACTAAATGGGGGAAAACTGAAAGCATTTCCCGTAAAATCAGGAACAAGATAAGAGTGCCCACTCTTATTCAATATAGTAATGGAAACTTTGGCCAGAATAATCAGGCAAGAGGGAGAGAAGGGATACAAATAGGAAATGATGAAGTCAAATTATTCCTGTCTGCAGATGACATGATTCTACACCTAAGAAATCCTAAAGAATCTACCAAGAAATTCTTAGAACTGATAAACAAATTCATCAAAGTATCAGGATACAAAAATCAACAAACAAGTTAGTAGCTCTTTATACACCAATAATGAACTTGCTGAGAGAGAATCAGAAAATGAACAAACAAGCAAACAACAACAACAACACACCTAGGAGTAAGCCTAATCAAGGAGATAAGACCTGTACAATGAAAATTATAAAACACTTAAGAAAAAAAATTGAAAACAACACCAGAATATGGAAAGCCCTCCCATGTTTATGGATTTAGAGAATTAATATTGTTAAAATGGTCATACTGCCAAAAGTGAGTTACAGATTCAATGCAATTCCCACAAAAATACCAAAGACATTCTTTACAGTACTAGATGAAGTAATCTGAGAATTCACACAGAAGCACAGAAGACCCTAAATAGCCAAAGTAATCCTGAGCAAAAAGAACAATGCTGGAGGCATCACAATACCTAATTTTAAAACATACTAAAGAACCATTGTAACAATACACCATGTATATTAGCACAAGAGCAAAAACATGCAACCATGGAATAGAGCAGAAATGAACCCAAACATCTATGGCTATCGGATTCTCAAAAAAGAAGCCAAAAACATGCTGAATAAATGATGGCCTTTTCAACAAATGGTGCTGGGAAAAATACCTGTAGAAAACAAATTGGATCCCTCTCTCTCAATCTGTACAAAAATAAATTCAAAATGGATCAAAGACCTTAAAATTATACCAAGACCTTTGAAACTACTAGAGAAAAATGTAGGGAAAATTGGTACAGACAATGTTTTCCTGAATAGGACTCAAATAGCTCAAGAAACAACAGCAAGAATTGACAAATATAACGCCCTCAACTTAAAAGACTCCTTTACAGGAAAAAAATGAGCAGAGTGAAGAAACAGCCTACAAAATGTGAGAAAATATTTGCCAGCTATTCATCTAAACAGGATTAATATCCAGAATATATAAAGAACTAAAATAATTTAACACCAGAAGAGCAAGTAATCCAACCAATAAATATACAAAATGAGCTGAACAGACACTTTTTGAGAGTAGTACAAATGGCCAATAAGTATATGCAAAATGTTCAACATCATTAGCCATCAAAGAAATTCAAATCAAAACTATTTTGCAATTCCATCTCACACCCAGTCAGAAAAAGAAACACACACTGTTGGTGGTAATATGAATTAGTACAGTTATTTTTCCCCAAGAAACTAAAAATAGAACTACCATACGATCCACTCCTGAACAAATCCAGCAAAGTATCATACAAAAGAGATATCTGTATACCCATATTTATTGTAGTACTATTCATAATAACCAAGTTATGGAATCAGCTTAGATACCCATCAATGGATGAATGGAATAAAGAAAATGTGATATATATATATATATATATATATATATATATATATACATACATACATACATACATATACATACACACAGTGAAATACTATTCAGACATAAAGAAGAATGAAAGCATGTCATTTGTAGGTAAATGGCTGGAACTGTTACACAAAATAAGCCAGTCTCAGAAAGATAAGTTCCATATGTTTTCTCTCATATGTGGAAGCTGGAAAAAGAATAAAAAAATTTTTAAAATCACATGAAAGTACAATAGGGACTACTAGGGTAGGGGGACCAGGATAAGGAAAGTAAGAGGACAAGAGAAGGTGGTAAGGAGAGAGGATATGATCAAAGCATATTATATGCATATGTAGAACAATATATAATGTGCAACTTAATTCATTATAATTTCTGCTTTTGAATTATTTCTATCAAGTCTAATTTTCCCTGACTCAATCTTTGTTTTTTTTCTTTTTTAAGTTCCTCATTGTGCTCAAAATAATATTTATTCTGTACTTGTTGGGTAAAAAGTTTTACAAAATAGCCTGCCAATTATATTTTTTTTTAAAAAAGAATAATTATGAAACTGTTTAAATCACATTTTCTAAAATAAATTTAAGAAACAACATCCCCCCAAATAGAGTCTGAGGGAAAGGATAAATATGCTTAATGGCCTGAAACTTGTTAAAAGGTTGGAAAGCAGAAAACAGGGAGAAGTTTGTGGTTGAAAGAACAGGGAGGAGAGGGGAAATGGAAGGAAGGACAGAATATATTCAAATGACAACCTGGTGCAGCCAGATTGTAAAAGCTATTATAAGTCAAAATACTTTATTTTGATTTCGTACTGAAAGCAACAATGATCCACCCTGGCCTTTTTAATTTCATCAAACATATGTTTTAGGGATGCAAATCTGGTGGCCTTATGGAAACATACTAGAATTCAGGGAGTGGTAGGATGCTATACAATAATATTAGAAACAAAAACACTGATATCCTACCAAACCAAGACAATAATTATGAGACTAAATAAGTAAAAGAAACAATAAAGGTCTCTATAATTATAACATAATTTTAATGATTGCAAAATAACTTTTTCATAATTCTGAACTAATTTGATTTTCTTTTTCTTTTGGTACCAGAGAATGAATCCAGGGGTGCTTAACAACTAAGCAACATCCCCAGATCTTTTTATTTTTTAGAGACAGGTTCTCACTAAGTTGCTTACAACCTTGCTACGTTGCTAAGGCTGGCTTTGAACTTGGAATCCTTCTGCCTCAGCCTCCTGAGCTGCTGGGATTATAGATCTGTGCAACTGCACCCGACTCTAAATTGATTTTCAAAATACCTCTTCAAAGTAGGAAGAACCAACACAACATCAACATTTGAAAGATGAGAAAATTGAGAATAAAAAATGTAACAGTTCTCCTTGTCTAAACAGTTACATTTAGTCTAAAGTTCCATTTCCCCAAAAGGATATGCATGTCTCCATTTTTATCTCCCCTATTATAATATAAATAGAGCATTTCAGGAAGAACATAGTATATTTAATCCACACTTAGTATAAATTGATATTCCACAACTAAATAATTTGTGATGATTTTCAAAGATCTTATTACCTCCAAGGCAAGTTGATTAACTTTTGAAACAATCACTCCAGGAAAAAAATCTCCTATAATCATTTCAAAAAGTGCATCATCTTCAGGAATGAATTTTGATGAACTAGATTCTCTTATGGCCTCTATAACAATTGTAGTTTCATCTACTTCAGAAGGATTATCACTGGTGTCACTTGAATGGTTGAAGAAAAACATAAAGGACAAGTTAGCAAGTTTGCTGACATTACATTGTCGTTTTTAGAAGTGGCTGTCCCAATAACCTTTCTCCCTTTGCCTCACTACTAGAAGCCATGTAGTTTGGGTGGGATTGATTAATCAGGTCCCCAGCTCCAGGGAGCTGGTCTAGAATAGTAAGATTAAAGCCATTCTTGAGTCACTGATTCATGGATGGGCACGAGCAGTAATGGTTTTTGATTGTAAATAACAAAATTAATTTAGTCTAATATGAAGTGAAAAGGTTGATTTATTAAAAATCTCTAGTACTAGAATCAGGCTATCAGGCTATGCATCTGGGAACAATGGCCAAAATTATGCTATAAGACTTGTGATGAAATGACTGCCACCATTAACAGATCCAGTCTGCAGTGCCTGTCCCACCAATTCATCATTGATGTTGGCACTAGAATGGCTCACTGCCTCTGTTATTGCTGGTAACTGGCTGTCGATACTGTCACTGTTGTCACCCTTGTTGGAATGTACTATTTTTATTTTTACTAGCTTCTTGTTCAAACCGTGTGATATCTGTGTCTAATTTGCCAAGGATGAAGGACAAAACCATAACTGGGAGAGCGTATGGAGAATCAAGTTATGTGGCATTACAAATATTCGCTTAAGGAACATAAAGTCAGCTCTAGTCATCAGTGCCTGGTAGTAACCTGAACATTCAAGAGGAGAAAGAAATGATCTGTCCATTCAGAGTGAAGTTCAGGACTTCAGTCCAATGGTATGGATATATGAGATACCCCAACCGCAGCCAGTCTGAAGTTCCATCAGTAAGTACATGGAGGACTGCAGTGTTAAGAATATCTCAGGTATTAAACTGAAATCCTAATCCAAGTAATCCTATCCTGGTCCACCTCTGAATTTTCTAATTAGATGAAGCAACAAATTGCCTCTTCTGTTTGAGTCTTCTGTTATTCTTAACAAAAGTGGGTTCATAAAAAACAGTATTTTTATACATTAAACATTTCAGTATATATTAAACTAGTAATCAAAATGACAATAAGTAACTACAGGAGGTTTGAAACATTTTAGAGTTTTCTCTATGTAAATGTCCCTTCTGCTCTTTATTTATTGATGTCTGAAAGTTTCTATCAGGATTGTGGTGATAGTTGATAATTTTTTCCTCTTCCTCTTCCTCCTTTACTCCTCTTCTTCCTCTTTTTTTTTCAGTGCTGTGGATTGAACCCAGGGCCTTGCATATGCTAGGAAAGTGCTTATACCTCTGAGTTACACTCCCAGCATGGTGAAAGTTTTTGTACTGTTTTATTTTGTGTTTAGGTCTGTGATTCATAATAAAAAAATAGCTAACATTTATTGAGTACTCTTTTGCAGGAATTTTGCTTGATATTCATAAAAATTAACATGGCCAGTGTTATACAACTGCTGAGAGTTGGACCTGGAATTTACTGAGGTCTAACTTTGAAGGCCAAGCTCAACTATTACAATGGAAACCTCATATTGGTTAGAACCGATGTTAGTCATTTATGCTCCCCTGAGAAGAAAGCTCTCATTCTTTATTCTGAATGTGTTTTGGTAGAGAAAGGACAAAAGTCCATCTGATGTTAAAGGACCACACCAGAGGGAAGGAGATCCAGACTTCCCAGCTGATATCCTAGGGACCAACCTTGACCTTTTCATATTTTTTCCCAAGTCAGATCTTCCTTTATTTTAAAAGAAAATGAAAAAAATCAGGGAGTCCAGTGTCTTTTGGGGGCACAAATGCTAAATACATACATGAAGAGATAATGGCTTTTATAATATTGTTGCAATATGCTGTTGTCCAGTATAAAGGCAACTCTTCACTAAAAGAGTAACTATGAAAGTGACATGTGATATTATGTTTTAATTTAAGAATAAACAATGAAAGTTTTAAATGAATTTTTAGTTTACTAGCAATTTTTTATTTGTTTTTAGATATACATGACAGTAGAGTGCATTTTGACATATTATACATACATGGGGTTCAAACCATTACAATTTCAAATATGAGCATAGGAAAGTTATGTTGAATTCATTCTACTATTTTTCCTATTTCTATCTCCACTCTCTTCCCTTCATTTCTCTTTGTCTAATCCAATGAACTTCTATACTTCCCCTGCTAATCTTCCCTTGTTATGGGTTAGCATCCCCATATTAGAGAGTACATTTGGTCTTTAGTGTTTGGGGACTGGCTTATTTCACTTAGCATCATATTCTCCATTCCATCCATTTACCAGCAAATGCCATAATTTCATTCTCCTTTATAACTGAATAATATTCCATTGTGTGTATATATACAATATTCTCTTTATCTATTCATCTGTTGACGGGCGCTTAGGCTGGTTCCATAGCTTGGCTATCGTGAATTGAGCTTCTCTGAACATTGATGTGGCTGCATCAACTGTAGTATGCTGATTTTAAGTCCTTTGGGTATAAGCTGAGGAGTGGGATAATTGGGTCAAATGGTGGTTCCATTCCAAGTTTTCTGAGGAGTCTCCATACTGCTTTCCAGAATGGTTGCACCAAATTGCAGTCCCACCAGCAATTTGTGAGCGTGCCCTTTTCCCCACATCCTCACCAACATTTATTGTTCCTTGTATTCTTGATAATTGCCATTCTGACTGGAGTGAGATGGAATCTCAGTGTAGTTTTAATTTGCATGTCTCTAATTGCTAGAGATGTTGAACATTTTTTCATATATTTCTTGACCATTCTTATTTCTGCTTCTGTGAAGTGACTACTCAGTTTTTTGCCCATTTATTGATTGGGTTATTTGTTTTTTGGTGTTAAGTTTTTGTATTCTTTGTATATCCTGGAGATTAATGTTCTATTTGAGGTGCAGGTGGCAAAGATTTTCTCCCACTCTGTAGGCTCTCTGTTCATGTTCTTGATTGTTTCCTTTGTTGTGAAGAAGCTTTTTAGTTTGATACCATTCCATTTATTGATTCTTGATTTACTTCTTGTGCTTTAGGAGTCTTATTGAGTTAGTCTGTTCCTGAGTGGATCTGATGAAGTGTGGGCCTACTTTATCTTCTAGTATGCACAGGGTCTCTGGTATGATGCCAAAGTCCTTGATCCACTTCAAGTTGAGTTTTGTGCAGGGTGAGAGATAGGGGTTCAATTTCAATCTACTACGTATGGATTTCCGGTTTTCCCAGCACCATTTGTTGAAGAGGCTTTTTTCCAATGTATATTTATGGCATCTTTGTCTAGTATGAGATAACTGTATTTATGTGGGTATATCTCTATATCTTCTATTCTAATCCATTGATCTTCAATTCTACTTTTGTGCCAACTGTGCCATTTTTGTTACTATAGCTCTGTAGTATAATTTAAGATCTGGTATTGTGATGCCTCTTGCATTATTTTCCTCACTAAAAATTGCTTTGGCTATTCTGGGTCTCTTATTTTTCCAAATGAATTTCATGATTGCTTTTTCTATAAGGAATGACATTGGAATTTTAATGAGAATTGTATTAAATCTGTATGGCCATTTCAAAAATATTAATTCTGCTTATCCAAGTATATGGGAAGTCTTTCCATTTTCTAAGGTCTTCGTTAATTTCTTTCTTTAGTGCCCTGTAGTTTCATTGTAGAGGTCTTTTACCTCTTTTGTTAGATTGATTTCTAAGTATTTTATTTTTTTGAGACTATTGTGAATGGAATTGTTTTCTGATTTCTATTTTATCTGATTCATCATTGGTGTACAGGAACACAATTGACTTATGGGTGTGCATTTTATATCCTGCTACTGTGCTGAATATGTTTATTAGTTTAAGAATCTGGTGAACTGTTTTGAGTCTTATTTATAGAGAATCATGTCATTGGCAAATAGATATAGTTTGAGCTCTTCTTCCTATTCATATCCCTTTACTTTTTTTTTCTGTCTAATTGCTCTGGCTAGGGTTTCAAGGACTATGTTGAATAGAAGGTGCTGGGAAAACTGGACAGGCATCCCTGTCTTGTTTCAATTTTTAGAAAAAATGCTTCTGATTTTTCTCCATTTAGATTGATGTTTGTCTTAGGTTTAGCATATATAACTTTTACAATGTTGAGGTATGTTCCTACTATCCCTAGTTTTTCCAGTGTTTTGAACATAAATGGATGTTGATTTTTGTCAAATGTTTTTTCTGCATCTATTGAGATAATCATATGATACTTGTCTTTAAGTCTGTTGATGTGATGAATTACATTTATTGATTTCTGTGTGTTGAACTGGGCTTGCATCTCTGGAATGAACCCCACTTGATTGTGATGTACTATCTTTTAAATAAGTTTTATATATGATTGCCAGAATTTTGTTAAGCCTTTTTGGCATCTTTGTTCATGTTGATCTGAAGTTTATTTTCTTTGATGTGTCTTTGTTTGATTTTAGTATCAGGGTGATACTAGCTTCATAGAATGAGTTTAGAAGGGTTTACTCCTTTTCAACTTCATGGAATAATTTGGGGAGAATTGGTGTTAGTTATTCTTTGAAGGTCTGATAGAACTTGGCTGAGATTCCATCTGGTTCTGGGCTTTATTTTGTTGGTAGGCTTTTGATGGCATCTTCAATTTCTTTGCTTGAAGTTGATTCATTTAAATTTTTGATGTCTTTCTGGTTCAATTTGGGTAGGTCATATGTCTCTAGAAATTTATCAATGTCATCATGATTCTCTTTTATTGGAATAGAGATTTTCAAAAAAGTTTCTGATTATCATCTGCATTTCAGGAGTGTCCATTGTGATATTTTCTTTTTCATCATAAATTTCAGTGATTTGAGTTTTCTCTCTCTTTTCCTTGTTAGCTTGGCTAAGAGGTTATCAATTTTACTTGTTTTTCCCAAAGAACCAACTTTTTGTTTCGTGTATATTTTTGAATTTTTTTTGTTATTGTTGCTTCAATTTCATTGACTTTGGCTCTGATTTTAGTTATTTACTGTCTTCTATTGCTTTTAGTGTTGATTTGTTCTTCTTTTTCTGGAGCTTTGAGATGTAATGTTAAGTCATTTTTTGGATGAATTTCTATTCTTTTAATGAATGAATTTAATGCAGTGAACTTTCTTCTTAGCACTGCCTTCATAGTATTCCAGAAATTTTGATAAGTTGTGTCATGATTCTCATTTACCTATAACTATTCTTTTTATTTCCTCCCTAATTTCTTCTACTATCAATTTGTCATCCAATAGCATATTATTTAGTCTCCAGGTGTTAGAGTAGCTTCTATTTTTTTTTGTTTTATCATTTGACTTCTAATTTTATTCCATTATTATCTGATGGAATGAAAAGTATTATCCCTATTTTTTTTTGTATTTTCTAAGACTTGCTTTGTGGCCTAAGATATGGTCTATTTTAGAGAAGGATCTGTGTTCTGCCAAGAAGAAAGTGTATTCGGTCATTGATGAATAAAATATTCTATATGTGTCTGTTAAGTCTAAATTATTAATTGTATTTTTTAGTTCTATAGCATCTTTGTTTAGTTTTTGTTTGGAGGATGTATCCAGTGATAAGAGAGGTGTGTTAAAGTCACCTAGTATTATTATGTTGTGGTCTATTTGATTCTTGAAATTGAGAAAGGTTTGTTTGATGTATGTAGGTGCTCCACTGTTTAGGACATAACTATTTATGATTGTTATGTCTTGTTGATGTATAATTCCCTTAAGGAGTATGAAATGACCTTCTTGGTCCCTTCTAATTAACTCTGGCTTGAATTACACCTTATCTTATATAATGTTAGAAACCCCTGCTTGTTCACAAGATCCATGTGAAAAGATATGTTTTTTTTTTTTTTTCATCCTTTTACCTTCAATCTGTAGATGTGTTTGCCTATAAGGTGACTCTCTTGGAAACAGCATATTGTTGGATCTTGTTTTTTAATCCAATCTGCCAGTCTATATCTTTTGATTGATGAGTTTAGGCCATTTAAATTCAATGTTATTATTGAGAAGTGATTTTTATTCCCTGTCATTTTGATTTATCTTGGGTTTTTAATTTGAATTAATTTATCCTTTGATTAACTATTCTTCTACTGTTGTTAATCCCTTTGCTGATATTTTAAATTTTTTTTTAGTTGTTGATAGACCTTTATTTTATTTATTTATATGCAGTGCTGAGAATCAAACTCAGTGCCTCATACATGCCAGGCAAAAGTACACTACTGCCGAGCCACAGCTCTGGCCCCCTTTTCTGTTTTCCAGTTTTATTTTTCATTTCTTGTTCACAAAATATATTATTGAGTAGGGTTTGTGGGCTTTCTAGTTTTAAATTCTTTTAACTTCTGTTTATCATGGAAGGTTTTTATTTCATAGTCAATTCTGTAGGTTTTTTTTTTTTTTTTTTTGGTATGTGTGTATGGTGCTGGGGATTGAATCCAGAGCTTTGTGCATGCAAGGCAAGGACTCTACCAACTAAGCTATATCCCCAACCCGGTACTTAATTTTGCTGGGTATAGTATTTGTGGCTGGCCTCCATTCTCTTTCAGAGTTTGGTATTTATTATTCTAATACCTCCTAGCTTAGAGGGTCTAGGTTTAGAAATTGGCTGAGATCTGGTTTGGATTCCTTCTAAATGTTACCAGTTGCTTTTCTCTGGCAGCCTTTAAAATTCTGTCTTATTCTGTATGTTAAGTATATTTGTAATAATGTGCCTTGATGTGGCTCTGTTGTAATTTTGTATATTTGGGGTCCTGTAAGCCTCTTATCTTTGGTTTTCCATTTTGGGAAATTTTCTGATATTATTTCATTGAAAAGATTGCATATTCCTTTGGTTTATATCTCTGAGCCTTCATTTATCCTAATAAATTTTAAGTTTAGCCTTTTTGTGTTATACCATATTTGTTGGAACTTCTCTTCATGGTCTCTTAACATTTTTCTCCAGGGTCAACTTTATTTTCTAGATTATATACTTTGTCTTCATTGCCTGAAACTCTGTCTTCCAAATGGTCTAGTCTATTAGTGATGCTTTCAATTAAATTTTTAATTTGTTTTAGTGATTTCTTTATTTTGAGGATTTCTGATTCTTCTTCAAGATCTCTATCTCCTTGTTGAAATGTTCTTTGATTCTTGTTTTTCTCTCTGATTTTATTTCTTATGTCACCTTTTACTTTGTAGGTCAGTTTAATCACAAACTTTCTGAATTTTATCTCTGACATTTTCTCCTCTATGGTGTCATTGGAGTCTACTGTTGAGGTATTCTGGGTTGTTTGTTTCCTTGCTTTTTCATGATTTTTGTGTCTGCATGTTTATCTAGATGGATCTGATGCTGTAGAGTTTATACCTTATGGGTTTAAAATGTCACTCTATGTTACTAGTACTTCACAGATCGGGGCAGGGGAGCCCAATGATAGCAACAATGGATGCAAATAATATATAGCAGTAGCCTAGATCCTTTTTTCTTATTTTCATACCAGTATAATTGGTACAATACATAGGGGCAGTGGGATCAGAAATTTCCATCAGTAAAAACAGTACATTATCATGTATTATGTGTGGCTTAAAATCAAACAATAAGTGTTGTGTATGCTTTCCACTGTATTAATTATTGATGTGACATTGGTGGTAGGTGTAGATGTTATACACTTCAATTAGTATTAAGAAGTATTAAGGATAGAGTTGAGTATGTGTGAAGAAGAAGAGATAGGAGGGTAGAAAAGTGTTTGCAATGTCAAAGGGTGAATAGGGCAGATGCAGTGGTAACTTAGGATATGTTTTTTAGTTTGAAAGGGGATGAAAAATAGAATATAAAGGAGGAGAAAGAGAATGGAATTTGGGTGTCAGGAATAGAGAAATGAGAGAGGAAAACAAGGGAGACAGAGCAGTGATAAAGATGATACAAAACAAAATCAAAGTAAGCTAATCATAAGCCCTAACCCTCAAAATACAGAGCATGGGAAAATAACACCTTGAAAAAACTCAAAATAACAACAACAACAAAAAGAATGAAAGAAAGGAAAATAAAAGAAAGAAGAAAAAAGAAAAATAAGGATAGAGAAACAAATATGAATATGTGTAGGAGTCCTTGAATCAGTCAGTAGTCATTTAAATAAAACAAGAATCCAATATGGAACCCCCAAATCAAAAAGCAAAACAGAAATGCTGCCACAACAAACAAGCCACAACAACACAAAGAGAATTTTTGTGAAATGTCAATAAATTAAGGAATCATATCCATTATGGTGGACAAAATAGTCAGTTTCTGCATGTGTTCACTGACTGTGCCCACCTGCTTTTCTTTTTACTTCTTCTTGAGGTGTGATCTAACCTTGCAAGTACGGGCCATGGATTGTGTCTCCTTCCTTTTATTGTGTTGCTGTGTTGAAGGTTTGAGTTTTAGACTTCCTAATTTACCTTCTTGGGAGATTTTCCTTCTTTGGGGGCAAGTTGAGGCCCAGTCACACAAGGGGCCCAGCTGTTTTATGCCAGGTGGATCGAGGCCAGGCACTGGGACCTGTGGGCTGGCTGCAAAGCTGAAAGCAGTGGGCCAAGTCAGGGGCCAGGGAGGGTTTGGGAAACTATGGAGTGGGGAGCCGAGGGTGCCAGACTGATACTGAACCTGGTGGGTCTCAGGGACTAGCTGGACTGGGGAGGGATTCAGGGACCAGGCTGGTGCTGGGACCTGGTGAGTGCTGGACCAGCTGGCTGGCTGAACCGAAAGCAAAATGTCCTCTTCCAGCTTCCCTCTTCTCTTCCAGCTTCCCTCTTCTCTTCCAGCTTCCCACCCACGTAAATGGACCCATCAGTCTCCATGAACCTCAGGACTTGAGAAGTTGGGGAGAGCCCAGCTCTCTCCAGCCTCTCTAAACTGGTTTCCCTGGGTGAAATGCTCCCAGTTTCTGACTTTCCACAGGTTTGCTAGGCTCAAAGAGGCCCCCACAGACCTAGCTGCAAACTCACATATCTGTTTTTGTAGGTTCTACCACATGGAATTCCCAAGATGGCTCCTGAATCAGCTTTAAATGGAGGATTGATAAACTGTGGTGGAGAGTTTTTTTCTTTTCTTTTTTCTTTTTTTTAAATATCTGATTAATGAGTCAAACAGTCTCTGGTTTGGCTAGGGCAGACTGACGCTCCAGTCTCAGGACTTTTCACTCCTCTGAGCCTTGGGGAGATGTAATATTCCTGCTGTTTGAGTTCTGGGTAGCTAAGAGAAATGCTGTCTCATGCTAATATGCCACCTTGCCCCTCTGGTTTAAATGATTTTTTTTTTAGAGAGAGAGAGAGAGAGAGAATTTTGATATTTATTTTTTAGTTTTTGGCGGACACAACATCTTTATTTATATGTGGTGCTGAGGATCGAACCCAGGCCGCACGAATGCCAGGCGAGCGCGCTACCACTTGAGCCACATCCCCAGCCCTTAAATGAATATTAACATCTAATTAAAGATTCAAGTAAAGGATGACTAATGTAATCTTATTTTACTCAGTTCTTTGGAATTAGTTGACACTTCCTTTGTGGCTCAGTACTGTGGTAAATCTTGTAAATGCTAAAAGTGTATACTTGAAAAGATACTAATTTTCCAGATGTTAACAAGCGAGTCTTTCCTAGGACTCTAACTGTTGAACAGTTTGTTTTATGAATGAGAGAGGAGAGTTGGAAAACTCTTTTATGGGAAAAAGGGAGAAAACTGCTTGTAGTGGACAGAAACATGAATAACCCTCAATGATTTAACCCCTAGAAACCTTGAATATCATCTAACATGACAAAAGAATGAGTATTGTATTATATGGCAAAAGATGTGATTAAGAATCTTAAGAGGAGCTTATCCTAGACTATCCATATTTTAATGCAATCACTGCTGTGTGCAATTATCTTTTACCCTAGTTTGTCATTTGTCTTTTAAATTCATAAAATGTACTTTTTAGCCACTTAAAAATCCTTTCTTTGGTGGCTTCTGGATTTTGAGACTGAATTTTAAATGCTTTTGTACTCTAAGGAAACAAAGGACATTGTGTTTCTTTGAATATATATTTAAAAATATTTTTATTTGTAGATAGACACCTTTATTTTTATGTGGTGCTGAGGTTCAAACCCAGTGCCTCACCCATGCAAGGCAAGCTCTCCACCACTTGAGCTACAACCCCAGCCCTTCAACTATTTTTATGTTTTAATTTTTTTTTGCATTTAAATTCTTTGATCCTTGTAGAGTTTATCCTGGTAAATAATGTGAACCATGGTTCCAACTTCATCTTAATCTAGATGGCTGGGTAATTTCCCCAATAATATTCATTAAAGAATCTATTCTTGCCTCCAGGCTTATGATGTATTAAATGCTCAAAGAATACAGTTCTATTTCTGGTCTTTCTACACTGAGGCAGTACCAAAATATTTTAATTATTGTAGTCTTATGACATATTTTAATTGTTAGGGGGATATTTCTCCTTTATTGCTGTTGCTTTTCAATATTTTTTCTAGCTAGTTCTGTTTATTTTTCCATGTGAAGCTTAAAATCCACTTGCCTAAAAACAAATTTAAAGACCCTTTTCTTATTTTAATCAGGTAGCATTTTCATTCATAAATTAACATTTAGAGTATTTAAATATTTATGATTTTTTTTTCAGATGTTATAATACTAGAAATGTGTTGTATTATTCAGTCATTTATGTTTTTACTTCTGCCCTTTAGTCACATTATAAAGTTTTCCTCATACAGGTTTTATACATTTCTCATATTGGTGCAATGGTCCATTGGTATCTGTTCCAGAACCCCTGAAGATACCAAATTCCATGAATCCTCAAGTGCCTTATAGAAAATGGCATAGTATTTGCATATAACCTTTATACATCCTTCCATATACTTTAAATCGTGTCTAATTCCTTGTAACACTTAATACACTGTAAATGTTACATTAAGTCGTTGTTATACTATAATATTTAGAGGATAATGACATGAAAAAAAACTATGTATTTTCTGTACAGATGTAATTTTCCTTTACAGATATTTTAAAATCTGCTATTGATTGAATTCCTGGACACAGAAGTCATGGATACAGAGGGCTGATTATATGTTCACATAAGTTTTCTATTTCTCATTAAGTTATTGCTCTTCTAAATGGGGTCTTTCATTTCCCTATATATTTTATTATGTAAATGTAAAGTACATTTTTAAAAAGAATGTATTCTATTGGGGAAAGATACTCAGCAATTTTTGCATATTTTACTTCCTCTTCTTTCATATTCTTAAATAACCTCTACCACGTTTTACTGTGACTTTCTGGCTGTTCCCTGTTTTAACTTATCATTACTTAAAATTCTACAAAATATTTCCCCATAGGTATATAACTCCCTTTGACTTAACATTAAATTCAAATTTCAACTGACCATTTAAACTCTTCTTTCTTCTTTTTAGCCATTATTAAAACTCTCTTCAGAGACCTCAGGCCAAAATCATAATGATCCTATCAAACAGTAAAATATTTGAGTTATTAGAGGTTTTTGAAAAAATAGAACAATTTGAAAACAATTACATAAATCACTGATTATCTATTCTGTAAAGGGAAGCAGCAATATGATTCCAAGAAACCTTAATTCTACTTCCAATGCTCTCTTTTCTCTTGCAAACTGGTGCTCCTAAAAGTCCATTTCTTTTCTATTCCTCCCTCTCTGCATCCATCCCTCCTCCTTCTCGTCCCTTCTTTCTCCCTCCCACCTCTCTCTCTCTCTCTCTCTCTCTCTCTCTCTCTCTCGCTAACCCTTCCTCCTCCCTCCCTTCTTTCTTTCCTTTCATATCCTATCCTCTGGGGTCTTACTATTTTGCCCAGACTGGTCTCGAGTTTCTGGGTTCAAGCAATGCCCCTATTTTAGCCTCTTGAGTACCTGGGTCTACAGGCATGTGCCACCATGCCCAGCAAAAGTCTCTTTCTTAAAAGAAAGAATAACAAGTGTGAAAAACTATTCACATCTGAATTAAGTTTTCTCTGAACTGGAAAGAGGAATTGGAAGAATATTAAAAAGAGAAATGTGATTATCTGCCTAAGCCATCTTGGATTAGAAAAAAATACTCATATCCTAGAACAATAATTCTCAAAATGTGGTTCTCACAACAGCAATGTCAGTAACACTTGAGATGTTCTTGAAAATTCCTTTGTTTCATAGCAGACATATAAAATTAGAAACTTGGGGTTTAGGCCTAGCACTTGTGTTTTAACAAGTACTCCAATTATTTTGATGGATAATAAATTTTGAGAACACTGCTCTAGATATTAATTTTCTTGTACAGAGACAGCAGTCTATAATTTGAGATAATAGTTCTTCCATCATTCTTTCCAGATACTGGAGAGCAGGCTTGGAATCTTGACTGATTTTGCATTTTGTATTTGATTTGATATGTTGATAGAAATCTGAGCTCTACTTATGTGGTATGGTCCCCAGGTCATTCCTCAGCCAATACCAGTAAAGTCTTATTTAAAGTTATTTGTATATAATGACCTTTAAAGAAAATAAGTTACTTACCTGTTGTGAGAGCTGTTTGCTAGCTAATTCATAAAGGCTAGCTAGCTTTCCAGAGATTGATTTTGCAGATTTGAAACCAAATGAAAACAGCATTATTTCAATAATCATTTGATAGTGGGGCACTATCATAGCCACTGGGCGAAACAGAGATTTTAAATTATCTGGGAGTTCTACTCGACCTCCAGAGCTTAAAAGGAAAAGAAAACAACAATAAGCCCACCATTTTTCAACAGTTCAAATAAGGGGCCACATAAAATATATAACCCCCATTCTATTGGCTTTCTATGTGTCCTCTATCTCAAGATTAGTTTATAAGATTTTTTGTTGTTGTTTTCTTTTTTTTTTGTACTTGGGATTGAACCCAGGGGCACTCAACCACTGAGCCACATCCCCAGCCCTTTTTTATATTTTATTTAGAGACAGGGTCTCACTGAGTTGCTTAGGGCCCCCACTAAATTGTTGAGGCTGGGTTTTGAACTTTTCAATCCTCCTGCCTCAGTGCCCCGCCCTCCCCCAGCTGCTGGGATTACAGGCATGCATCACTGCTAAAATGGTTTTTATCGTACTTTCCATCTCACAGAGCAGCCTGGCTTGTTATCTTTTCTTTCTGTGCCCCATTCCACAATTCATATCAGCTCCCTCTGATTTCCTGAACTAAGGTAGTATTCAGATATTTAATGAACCTGCCCAACCTGACTCCCTATAACCACCAGGGAGAGGTCAGAGGGCAGTAGAGAGTTATGATATATATACAATGCCAGACAACTCCATCTGTGGATAAGATTTAAGAAGAGGATTTTGGTCTATGTTCACTCCCACCACATTCACTGATACTTACACAGGATTCAGGGTGATAAAGACTGCACAAGACATATTGATTCGAATTTCTTTTCCACCCAGTACAAATCTATAAGACATTATAGTATTCATAACTAAAACTGTTTTCTCTAGGATGAAATATGTTAAAACTACAAATGAATTTGGGAACTTTCTTATGGATTTGTTACATTTAAATCCAAATAGAACATACTGAAATGAACAATAGTAAAAGAGGAAAAGTAAGAGGCTCGTTTGAGCCAAACTGTGACCCTTTGCTAGGGATTCAGACATATTTGATCATGTCTGAAGAAGTCTGAGGAGCTTTGTGGGATCTAAGGCTGGAAGTTACTCATCTGAATGAATAGACTTACACAGGGAAAGGAACCCAATGAGACCCATAAAGAATGAAGAGCTGTGCCTGGATAACAGAGTGGGACTCAGCATAGAGTCCCTACTTCAGCATGGAACATAGCCCACCTCCCAAGTGTCCCCTCTCCTCATTTTAAAACTTTTGAGCCATTGTGAAATAAAACCCTTGGTATTTACGTCAATTTGGAACCAGTGGTAGAGACAATGGAGAGAAATCCTGTAGTGATTTTTTTATAAAAATTTTATTTTTTGACAGTTGATACTAAAGAGAGTGGTCAAAACCTGCAAAAAAGAATAATTGGGACAAACCTGGGGAAACTTTGGACAAAAATGGGGGAAACTTGGCAGAGGCTGAGATAGAGAGAAGATGAGATGTGGGATGCTATGACACCCGCCCCATCCCCCCCATAAACTTGTGAGGCCTGATAACACCAGCTTTAACAGTTTGAAGAAAATCCATGAGAATAAAACCACAAGTTAGTATCCATTAGCATGAGTTAGAAATGAAATAGAAATTTTAAGCCCACAAATCCATTTTTGTCTGTAAAGTAAATGGTGATTTCCTAATAAATATCTAAAGAGAAAATTTTTGCTTATATTACTAATCATTAGTAATTGATATATATATCCAAATTGTTATTGCAGAGGTTTTCAATAAAAGCACCTTAATTCAGAGTAATGAGACAAGATGGGTGGGAGGCTTCAGGTATGTGACCAGTATGCCTTTCTAAAAAGGATGTAGAATTAAAGAAATAAATATTTATAACTTTTGTTTGGTTTCTTTAAATGACATATATCCCAAGATAAAAAAGCAATAAGAGAACTTAAGATTGAAAAACAAAGTAACTAGGATATATTTCCATCAGAGTCCTGATAGCTCCAGAGACTGTTTCAGAGCAAGAGTTTGGATACCTCTAAGTTGGCCTGCAAATTAGAGTTATATATATTTTCACATTATTTGCCGAACAAAGGAAACATGCCAGGTACATGCCATTCCTTTTGATATGTGTTTTAAAGCAACTAACCAACTAACCAAATACCCAAACACTTACTGGACAAAAAACAAACAAACAAACAAAAAACCCCCCAAAAAACCACTTAACGTTAAAGAAACAATACAAGTATATCAATTTCCATTCAAAATATATATCTTATTTTCCATCCAATAACACATACCTGACAGAACAGCTGTCTTTTGCAGCCTTAATTGTTTGTATCTGTGAGGCAATGACGGAGACAACTTCCATATCAATTCTATTGAATTCATCGAAACAACACCAAACACCTGACTGAACTAGTCCAAAAAAGAATTTTTCCACTATCTTTAAAAAGAAAAAGAAAAAGATTGATTACAGAAATTATTATGATGAAGAATTTTACTGGGGTATTAAGTTGCATACGTTCTTCCCATCTTGCTTAAACCAATCAAATACCTTTCATATTTCCTCCCCACAGGCATTTTTGTGGTTGCTTAGATTTCAGATAAGCAACTACTTTACCTGTTTGTAAAAAGCTAAGCCTGAAGTAGCAAATTCTGAGGCTCACAGGGACCTGGCAGACAGGACATAGATGATGACTTCAGACTCCTCCCATTTGGCTCAACGAGCTGCACCCTTGCATAAAGAATCTTTAGGACAACATTCAGTATATGGTCAAAACTGCCTGACAGTAGGTGTCTCCTTTTCTAGAGCCGGCACAGACTCCTTAAGAGTTAGTGAATTGGGGCTGGGGATGCGGCTCAAGCGGTAACGCGCTCTCCTGGCATGCGCGGGTCGCTGGGTTCCATCCTCAGCACCACATAAAAGTAAAATAAAGATGTTGTGTCCACTAAAAAATAAATATTAAAAAAAAATCTCTCTCTCTCTCTTTAAAAAAAAAAGAGTTAGTGAATTGTTTTATGTGTGCTGCTGGTAGATAACACAGATGAATAAACCAGGTCTAGTATGAAACAAGAGGTAGATTCTGCGTTAGATTGGAGCCAGCCTCATGAAAGCTCACAGCAGGTGCTACTGGGCTTTGCCTGTTGTCAGGGGGCAGGACAGGGTTGGCCAGATGCTATGCTACAGTGTCCTGTGAGAGGCTAAAAGTCCTGAAACAAAATAGCAAAGCAAACAAAAACACTTTCAAGCAAAACTGAACAAATTCATGGGCTGAATACAGGATGCAAGATGCCTAAGATTTGCCAGGTATGTATAAAGGGAAGAAAAAGGGATTAAGAAAAGGCAAGAGAGAACCTCAGACCAGGAAGGAGACAAAAATTGGTTCCTCTCATGGGTAGCAGGAAATCCAATCTTGCCTTTATTCAAAATTTTGATATTTTGTTCATCATGGTTTTTTTTTTGGAGGGTGGGGGGCAATAATTAGCATGAAAAACAAGCTGCAGGGCTGGGAATATAGCTCCATGGTAGAGTGCTCAAGGACCTGGGTTCAATCCCCAGCACCGAAAATAAAAATAACCCCATCTTCCCTCTTTTAGCAGTGTTTGGAAACTGAGTTAAATTTGCAACAGACACAGAAGTATATTAAAATTTAATAACAAATACTTCAGGATCTTATTAGAGATGTCCTAGATAATTTGCAATCAAAACAAAGTAAGACAAACATAAACTTGCAATTATCATATATAGGTTCTAATTTTTTGTATTAATCATAATTACCTTATTGATCTTAATAATTAACTTTTGAATAAATAAATGTATAGGTAGGGCCTTAACAAATTAGCTTTCTTAATTGTTTTATATCTTCATGTTCCATATAAAATTTTGTTTAAAAAGAATCCCAATGTAAGGGAGCTGTGGCTCAGTGGCAGAGCGCTTGCCTTGCACACTGGGTTTAATCCTCAGTACCACATAAAAATGAATAAACAAAATAAAGATATTGTGTCCCGGGCTGGGTTTGTGGCTCAGTGGTAGAGGGCTCACCTAGCACATGGAAGGCCCTGAGTTTGATCCTCAGCACCACATAAAAATAAATAAATGAAGATATTGTGTCCAACTAAAAAATAAATATTTTTTAAAAAGATATTGTGTCCCTGTATAACCAAAAAATATTGAAACAAATAGAATCCCACTGTCAAAAAAAATTTAAAAACCACTGTTTTAAGGAATTCAATTGAACTTAAAGCAAAGTGTATAATATTTTGTATCTATTACATCTAGATTTGTATTCTAATAGTTTAAAAGAATTAATGATATTTATAGTTCTATTAATACCTATATATCTATAAGATAAATATTTTTGTTTTTTCATTTCTTAACAAATTGTTTTATGTGTAAAATATTTTTTTCCTGAGTATATATGTTTAAGCTTTACCTTATAATCCAAATCTTCAGAACAACTGCAGACTACACAATATTTACCTAAGGCCTGGAAAACAAAAATATTATTTTAATATATTTCTTAAAATATGACAAAAAATACTAATATTAAAAATGATAGAGTAACCAAATGTCTTTATTAAATTTTTGAGAAGATATTTGCAAATTGAAAAGATGAATTAGATACCAAATTTAGCTATTCAAAAAACTCAAAATAGTACAAACATATACATACTGTTACATATAGTTGATTAATTCATGTATCATTGTCATGTTTTTACATAAATATACAAATAAAATGCTAGTGTCACAAACTATACCCTTTTCCTTCATCATTTACTACCCCCCCACACACAGACATACACACACACACACAAAAAAAAAAATATTAATCGTTTATGTATCAGTCAGTTCCTATAGTAATTCTCCAAGTTAATACAAAGCATATGTTAGCTTATTGAGATCCCAAGTCCTCACACACAATAGGCATTCAAAAATTAATGAATTGTATGAAGTAACAGATGTGATTGTTGAACACAGTGAACATGTGAGCAGTAGGAATGATGTAAATTTTAGATGCCATTAAAGTTAAGGCAGCAATCAAAAATTAGATGTTTTTATTCTGGATATAGAAACTACTTACTTTTGCCAGATCTTTGACAGTCTCAGTTTTTCCTACACTAGCTGGACCAGCAGTACAGCCTCCAAGATTCAAGTGTAGCGCTGCTGTGAGGGTTAGCCGGCATCGGTCTGTGAGGGGTGTAATAACCAACCTTGGGGTACAGCCCAAGTATTCATAGCCATAAGTAAAACTGGCATCTCCTTGACACACGTAACACAACTTTTGCTTTTCATTCCATTTATACTGCAAATGTCTAAAAGCAATATTGTTAATAATACTCATACATTTGGGTAAAATTATTTTTATTTTTTTCACATTCAGAAACATGATTAAAAATGGAGTATTCATTAAAAAATAGAAATCCAAATGTTAAATGAAAAGTGACATAAAATTTGACAATGACTATTAGAAATGAAATATTAGGACTTGGAAGATGTGAGGATGGTCTTTGGCCTGAGCCTAAGCAACTCCATTTTAAAAACTCCAGTTTGAAACCTGCAGTCTCACCAGGCACACCTAACAGAGCCCTCCAGTACGGCCCTCAGGCACAAACAAGTCACTTCCCCCAACCCTGATAAACTCAGAGTGAAGCCTCTGGCAGGCTGTCTTCCAATAAGAGGAAAGGCAAAAAGATCAGGGTGGGGACCACCAGACCAGTTTTTTAACCCCAGGGTAAATGATGTGACCAAGAAATCCAGTGGTAGCTTATAAGGATTGAAAGGGGGGTCAAAAGTCCCAAAATTTAGTATAATAATAGAGCAAATGAATAGACATTCAGCCAGCCAATACTGAGGCTCACAAGCTGGAGAGCCTGATGAGGACCTGGACTGACCTCCTTTTGCCTGATCCTCTGCTTGGTCCTAAACGCTCTCAAACTCCACAGCCACATCTTGACCCTGGTGAGAGGTGCAACTTCTCCCTATGTCCCTCTCCTCAACTGGCCATCAGCTCCACCCCAGGAGAAGCCTGCCTGGGTTCCGGACCTGGTCACCATGGTCTGAGTGAGTGTGCATCTGCTGGACTTAAAGCCTAAGGCCTGAGACTTTTGATCTGACACTTGAATTTAGCACACAGATTGAATGTCTGTTATTAGCCTGTCATGATTAAGAGTGTTTGCAGTGCTTAGAACTAATTAATCTAGAATTGTTTGCTGTGAATTGATTATGTCTATTGCAGTGCCTAGCATTAAGGATTGTTGTTTTCTTGATTAAGAGCCTACAGTGTTTCCAATCTCAAAAAAAAAAAAAAAAAAAAAAAAGAACCAATAGAGTGAAATTGTATTGAGTGATTTGAGTGAATAAAGAATTGAAAAGTGCAGAAGCAGTGTGGACATTCTTTATTTCTCCCCTTTGACTGAGTAAGTCACATCTTTTGCCAATCACAACAGAAGACTATAAACTTAAGAGCACTCTTCCCTCTGAGGAAAATGACCTTGGTGAGTCATGCTGTTTTGGTGTGATGTCAGCCTAAATGGAGGATTTATGTAAGAACCATCTCTATGCAGTTTACTATAGTTTCCAATAAGAATGCAATTGAAAGCATTGTTCATTAAATCTGGATCCTCATTAGAGTACTTGAGAGTCCTCTATTATTATTTAAGTATAACATTAAATATTAATTAATATTAATATTATTAATTATTATATTAATTTTAATAATAATATCATTTAAGGATAAATAATTGAACTTTGGAGAAACTGATTTGTATTTATCCTATGAACACATGAGTTGTGTAGTTAATGATCAATTTTCTCCTCTCCAGGCTTTGAATTCAATCTGTGACCCACTTATAACTTTACAGTATGCATTTTTTATTCTATTTTATGTTTTCATCAGTACTGACTCATTATTTCTCAAAATAAACACATATGAAAGAATATTTTTGGAATAAATTTTAGTTTTGATATTTTTAAAAACATCAAAACAATGTCATGGGAAAATCATCTCAAAATATTTTTAATAGCTGAGTGATGTTCTGGTTTTTGAATTATAAAGTGGAGGCAGGCACAATACAGAATGACTAAATGTCTTCACTGGTACTGTTTTTGACCTTTGTTTTTCTTCTTTCACTGCACTATGCTATCATGCAGTCATTTTTATATCCTTATAAGCTCTTTCATAAATCCTTTCTGATAAAACAGGTAGATTATAAAGAAGTCTTTCAAAAGCAAGTACATTTTTAAAATGAAATTTCAAATAAAAGAAAATTTTTAAATGGTCACACTACCACCACCTTCAAAAGTCTTAACTTGAGCGAACATACAACCATAAGCAAAACCAGAAAACTTCTAGAAAGTAACCTCATTTAAAAGTTTGAGACTTCACATTTAGTATAAGAATCTTATGCTCAAAGGTAGTGGCTCTCTTTTTCTATACTTTCATATTTTAGTAATTGACTCTAGGTGGGAGAAAAGGAGGTTCTGAGTTGGGGAGGTAGCTGGAAGTGTTGTCCAATTTGTTTATCCAATCTAGTCTGTTCCAGAATTGACAGCACAGGGAAAAGAGGAGGCACTACCTATTAAAAAACTGCTCCTTGGCTCAGAGGCAAAAGAGAGAAAATGCAACTACAAAAGAGGATAATGAAGACAGAAAGATAAGGCAGAAAGAAGTAAAAACCAGGGGAAAGGACAGTAGAAAAGAGAGATAAGAAAGTACAGGAATAGGGTAGCAAATCCCTGAAAATTAAAACTTGAGTTTGACAAAATTTAGAGAATGGATTTACCTAAAGATATATATGTGAGACATTATGTGTATAGTTATAGTTTATATCTACTTACCTCGTCCACTCAAAATCTTCTGCATTGAAGACATTTTTAAGTAGTAGATCCATCACAATATCTCTGCAGTGGACATAAAGAGTAAGAAATGCTCCTAGTGCAGTTTTTGTTCGAGAGGTGTTAGTATTTAACACTACTAGCTCTGCAGCCTCTTCTAGATGACACATCACATTAGAATGGACTTGTTCCAGCTTTTCTTTTGAGTGAGAACTCATAAAACTTTTGATACAATCATTATAGAACATGATATGACTCTGAAAAAAATACATACATTAATCAAAACATACATTTTATGTTAAAACATGAAGGATAAGTTTTCATGAAGTATATGTGGTATGTGTATGTATGAATGCACTTATGTGTGTATAAAAGCAAAAGCTTAAACATTTATATGTATTTGAAAGAGAAAGATTACATTTTTATTGATACTTATGGGGACCTTATTTACTTATACTTTCTAAATTTTATATTCTTGACCCATTGTAATTAACCTGAGGACATTAACAATGGTAGAAATCTCCAAGATAAAATTAGTGTTGTTTTCTCCATTAAACTAAAAAATAATATTTGTAGAATACATTGCCTATAATTGTAGTTGTCAGGAATATGTATAATTTTTGTTATTTGATGAATCTTTTTGCATTTACTCTTCCCATACACATAAGACCTGTTTTAAGAATGCAACTAGATTAAGGGCAGATTGACTCTGGAAATAAAGGAGGGCAAGATATCAGGAGAGCTTAATAGGGTTGTGGCCTGTACAACTGGGTAAACTGTGATTCCAGTCACTCACTAAGTACCTTCTGGAGAAAGAACATGTGGATGAGGGGCACATAATGAATTCATTTGTGGATATACTGGATTTGAAGTGCCCAAGAAACACATAAATAAAGCTATCAAGTGATAAAGTTATAAATAAGAGAAAAGTTAGCATAGAGGCAACATATCATTGTGAGATTTTTCCAAAGCCAGATAGGAAGATACAGGATAGGAAATGTGGTACATCAGTCAGCATTCTGGGTTGCATGCAACAGAAACTAAGTGACTTTCTAAGAGGATGTAATGGATTCATAATCATCAGATCAACAGAAAGCTAGAGACTGAGGCTTGGGAAGTGGGCAGGAGTAAGAATTTAGGACAGACTGTGGGAACTATAGTCAAGGTCATGTCACAGCAGAGTCTGGTCAAATGCCACTGTACTGTTGTCCTTGAAACAGTTATTCAGAATGCACAACCTCAGGTGAGAACATCCATGGTGAGGGAGATTGTGAACCAGATTTTAGATTTGTATTTGTCTGTTTATTTATAGAGGAATGACTTATAACTCTATCTTGGATAAATCCATATTGAAATTCTCTCAGTGGTCAATGCATATAGACATCTCATTATACCCACTCTCTTACAATGTCTTTTTACATTCATTGCAAGACAACTCCTAGTCATGTAACACATGCAAAAGACAAGAGGAAAGGGAGTTGTGAATTGCATTCATGGGATGGGAAATTAGCAGCTGCTAAGCAGATGTGGGAAAAATTTTGGCAATGATTGAATGTACATGCAATGATTAAAGCTGACATCTACTATAAAGGACATCTGGAAATAGAATATAGACGGCTTCTTATTGTTAAGCATGTTTGAAGCATAGGGAGCTGAGAAAAATCTTTTTCAATAGAGCAGATCTAATGATTTGAATTTCTGTTAAACTGCAAAAATGTGCAGATCAATTCATTGTAATTTTGCCACCTTTGTCATGAACAGTTTAAACAAGTCATTCAGTTTGAGATATAAGAGTTAACATTCAGTCAAATGGATAGCAAAAGGAACAGGAAGATTTGATAATTATAATTTGTGTGTACAATGCCAGATTATCTTAACAAAGACTTGAAAATTATGGTGGGTCAAGGCAAAATAAAAAGATATGATTTATTTATATTTATTTTAATTTAAACATTTGTTTTAATTAGTTATAGATGACAATAGAATGCATTTATATACTTCGATATACATAGATGGGATATAATTTCTCATTTTTTAATTGATCTTTAAAAAAAATAAATGACAGCGGAATGCATTACAATTCTTATTACACATATGCAGCACAATTTTTCATATCTCTGGCTGTATATAAAACATGTTGACACCAATTCGTGACTTCATACATGTACTTTGGATAATGATGTCCATCACATTCCACCATCCTTGCTAACCCGGGGCTGGAGTTGTAGCTCAGTGGTAGAGCACTTGCCTAGGACATGTGAGGCACTGGGTTTAATCCTCAGCACAACACAAAAATAAATAAAATTAAAAAAAATAATTTCTCATTTTTCTGAGTATATATGTTGTGGAATCATATTGGTCATGCAGTCACATATATACATAAAGTAATAATGTCTGTTTCATTCTAAGATATGATTTGTTTTCAAGCCAAATAGTCAAGTATGTTTCAAAAATACTTGATAATGGTAACTTGGGGCAATATGGCTTCAGAAGAAACACTCTCTCCAAGGTTCATATTGACCCTGATAATTGACAGATTTAATAGAGTTTTCAGACATCTCCAGAGCCTTTAAAAATTATGACTAGACACATTTTTTTCTAGAGAAAATTAGAGAATCAAGCAAAAATGTGTCTTTCTTCTGTCTAAGCTTCCTTGACAACTCTAAATTTTACTTTTTTTTTTTCCCCATTAGGCCACTCTTTTTCATAGACTCCCTGTCTTTTGCCTACTCCTTAAATGTTGATGTCCCTTGTGTCTTTCTTTATCGCTCTTATTGTAGACATTCTGCTGGGAAAAATTTTACTACTCTCTAAGTTTCAACCACTACCTCTACCTCTGAAGAAAACTGCCAATTTTAGCTTTGTCGATATCACACTTTCCTAATTTTCCTTCTATTTCTTTTTTGAGTTCCAGAAAAACAATAATTAGCATTAGCAAATATGCAGAGTAGGCAAAATAGTAGATTCCTAAAAGATATCCATGCCTAATCCCCAGAACCTGTCAACATATTACTTTACATGGCAAAAGGAACTTTGAAGATACAATTTAATTAAAAATCTTAAAATGGAGGGATTAATCTGGATTATCCAAGTGGGTCCAAAATAATGACATTTTTTTCTCATCTGTGAGCGGAGGGCAATATGACTATGAAAGAATGGCCAGAAAGATGTAACACTGCTGGTTTTAAAGACAGAGAAAGAAACCATGAGCCAAGGAATGCTAGAGACCTCTAGAAGCCAGAAAAGGAAAAGAAATAAATTTTCCTCAAGAATCTCTCACAAGGAACATAGCCCTGCTGTCACCTTAATCTTAGTCATCAAATTTTAGTAACTTCTTAATGATAGCAATCAAAAAGTAATATAATGCAAAAAATAATTCATGATTTAGTTTCAATGTTATACTTGGAAAATTTTTAAACAATAGAAAAATTGAAGAATTAAACAGTGATACTTATATACCCACCACCTATATTCTATATTCTGTATAACTTTTTGTTACATTTACTTTATCACTTATTTATGCATCTGTCCATCTCATATTTAATGCATTTCAAAGTAAGAAACAAATATCAGTAGACTTTTTTTTTTCCTTTTTGCAATACTGGGGATTGAACCCAGGAACACTCTACCACTGAGTTATATCCCTCCCATTTTTTTAAATAGAATCTCATATGTTGCCTATGCTGTCATCAAACTTGCAATCCTTCTGACTTCATTTCCCACATTACTGTGATTACAGGTGAATGCCACTGTGCCCAGCTCAGTAACCTTCTTAATGATTTAGTTTCCAAATATTACTTATTTGGCAATGTAGCATGATCTATATTATATTATATTATATACATATATCAAAGTAATGTTAACTTACCACAATGAGTACCACTTGTCCTGGATGAGATACCACCCACAGGGAAAAAATTTGGTGGGTCCAGTCTTCAACTCCTTGATTCACAAATCTATTAAAAATGTATTTATATTACCTACATTTAATCATTGATCATGGTCATTAAATAATTGAGTGTGGCAAGGCCACAGGAGAATTTTTCTTTAAGATCTCTGATTGTTTTGTTCTAATTTAGGCATTTGTATGGTACCAAATAGAATTAACAGAGCTTTAATCCATGCTTAATGAATATTCCTTAACTTCCTCTTTAACATTAGCTATACTTTTCTAATGAGGTTATTGAATTTCTGGGAATGGTAAAAATATATTAAATCAGAAGAAGATATACTAGCTTTGGATTGCAAATACTATCAATGACAAATATGTATTTAAATGTTTTGTATTTAAAATAATTTCTACAAAATTGAATTTTGGGCTGAAACCCTCAGATGAATTTTAACAGTAAAGTCCTGCACTTACTTTAAAATTAATTATAAGGGAGAGGATATAAGTTATAAAAAAAATCCAGACAGTTTTATTTAAGATCCAACTTAATATATGCCAACAGCATGTGTTTTGATAGAAACTAGTTGAAAGAATCCTACACACCAGACTACTGAGAAAATATACACATTATAACGGGTAGGAAAAGAGGAGACACATGAACACAAACCCAACTCTGAGCCTAGAATCTTATAATCAGGAAGGAATCTTGAACTTCCACCTTCTTCCTGAGGAGTGAAGGGTTTGTATCAAACATATAGCACTCCAACTTTTATGATCCTTGCTGGAGGGTTTGGCTCTTAAATCACTTTGTATCTTAGTCTGTCATTATTGTGACCAAAACACCTGACAAGAACAACTTAGAGGAAGAAAAGTTCATAGTGGGCTCATGATTTCAGAGGTTCAATTCATGATTAACTAACTCCTTTGCTGTGGGGCTTCCATGAGGCAGAACCTAACGGAGGAGGAAAGCTTCATAGCTCATGGCAGCTAGGAGAGAGAGAAAGAGAGAAAGAGAAAGAGAGAGAGAGAGAGAGAGAGAGAGAGAGAGAGAGAGAGAGAGACACCAAGGAAGCCAAGTGACAAGATATAGTCCAAGGTCATGCCCCCAGTGACCTACTTCCTACTACCCCACCTATCTACAGTTACCTTCTAGTAATCCATTAATTTATTAATCCATTGATGGTTTAATCCACTGATGAGGTTTCAATTCTCAGAATCCAATCTTTTCACCTCTGGACATTGCTACATTGCCTAACACCTGCGCTCTTTAGGGGACATTTTAAAATTCAAATCATAACACCTTACTTAGGAAGCAGCAGAGTCTTGGCACTGAAAATTTTCCTTGAAGCATAAATAATAGAGGTGTTTTTAAGTAAAAAGAGATATAATAAGACTGTTCTAATCAAATTAGTTTTAAAATTTCACGTTCTACAGTACAGAGGTACCTTTTTCATTGTTAGAAGTGATAGATTAAAATATAAAAAGACAACATTAAAAGGACTAAACCAAGTACAGAGTCCAAGGAAGTAAAATGAAACAGAAGTGCAAAGTAGCAATATGGACTGAAATTGGAGGCTGCCTGAGCACTGAATCTTTTGAAAAGAGGCAGAGGTGGAGACGAGTTCAGATCCTGGCCAGTTTTCAGGTACACACAAAACTCAGCACACATAAAACTGTTCAAATGTCATCACGATTACACTCTCAAATTGATATTTACATTGTAAAATTATTATTTTTCATTTAGTCACGTGCTACCATCCTCTATCAAAACTCACTTTATAAGGGACCTTACTTTATAAATTCTCTGGTTATCTCCTACCTACAGTAGTAGCTAACCAAGTTTAATACAGACATAGACATACATATATATAGAGATATATACCTATATATTATAAAGTTTTAAGATTTAAAAATTGTACTTACTTTTTTAGCACATCAAACATCGCTTTTTCTACATTTACCAGCCACTGTTCTACAGCACTTCTTATACGAATTTTCCTATGATTTAAAAAAATTATGAAAATCATTAAATATTATAATATTATGAATATTATTTTGATTCATGTTTAAGCCTGTAGACTTAATTTTATATGCACATTTATAATAATCATGGGCTAAGAGGCTATAATTCTATATCTTCTGGCTTTTCTAGATTTTTACTTGGAAAATTAAGCAGAAAACATATTACCTAGCTTTAGGAAATTCTGATATCAAAACCATGAATAAACACAGTAGTTATATTCTGAGTAAAATATTAATGTATGAGATTGATAAATTGTATTAAAAAACATCTTTGTATGCCTCACTGAATCTTTTTAAGAGCCTTATGTGCTACTGATTGAGCTAGCCAGACACTTTGTTGGATCTTTTTTAAATAGCAGGATTCGGTTAGGGGCTTTTGTGGATAAAAAGGCCTGGCACAGAATTTTGTAAATGATCTTTATATCGGAGGCCACAAGCCAGCAGTTAGAGAGCCCTCACTGGGGCTGGCAAGTTAGACCAGTATCAAGGAAGGGCCTAGCTCATTGCCTGGGAGCTCACCACCATGAAACCAGAGGTGTGTGAAAGCAACAATGACCCCAAATAGTAAACCTTCCCATCCAGAAAAAGGCAAGTGCTAAAGAGAGTTGAGAACTTAAGGCAGAATTCAATGATGGAGCAAAAGGCAGGTGAAAATTAGAAAGCTCTCAAGAGTTTGAAGATTACTTTTTTTTTTTTTACTTTTAATTAAAGCTAAAGTGAGAAGAACATGTACTATAGAAAGTATCGAAAGGTAAAAGTGTATTGATGGAAAAATATTATCTTTGAAGATAGTTTGCTTGGCAAACTTCTATGAAATATCAGAGAATTCAAAGAGATTTTGAAATTACGAGGTGTTATGGGACCTAAATGTTTAGTTTTAGGATATTTATCATACTTTGGCAGCACAAGACCTTCTCCTTCAGCAGATATGAGCATTTTTACAGCAGGAGGGCCAATTTCTTGTTTCCATATCAACACTCGTTTTATGTTTTCAAAACATTTCTTAAGATGGGGCTGTGAACCAGAAACAAATGTCAGTAACATTATAAAATCCTGATCTGGTCAAGAAATAATATTGCTGAACAGAGAATAGTGTTGTTACCTGTACAGACTCAGGATTTCCACTGCCACCTAGAATATCAAGAAGTGCAGCATTGCTAAGAAAGTAAAATCTTGGGAAAACAGTTCTTTTGATTTCAAGGTAATCCTGTCCGGAATGAAAAGAAATGTAACTCAGAATATATGTCCAATCATGATATGAATCCCGTCCACACTTGGACTACATTTACACACGGTCACCATGACATTAAAAGTATAGTATAATAGATGTGGTAGTATCAGTCAAAATGACATAACATGCTCAATTAAAGATATACTCAAGTTGCTAACAGACTTTTAACAGAGCAAAACAAATAAATAAAAATCCCAACTAAAACAGAAACAAATGAAAACCCCACATACATCATTTCATTTAAAGCCCTGGATTTTGGTGTTATTAGCATTGCTTTTGCATGCTCCCACTTTCTGCTCTTCTTTCCCTACATTTGAAGTTATCACCTTGGAAAATTAGTCATCATTTCACAAATGACCTCTCATTCTACGGTACAGAGAATTCCTACACTTCCTACCACCTCTCTCACAACTTCACGCTAGCCTTAAGTCTTGCCTTCTTTTCAGAGAAAAAGGCATTCAGTTACGCCAGGTTAAAATACCTCGTTTTCTTTATTACCCCCCTGTCTTCCATCTCTCCCTTGCAATAGGCCTCCACCTTAAATTTCTCTCACGAAAAAGTACAGGAAGCCCTCCTTTTCCCTTTGCTTTCTTCTAGCTACTGTTACTTGCCCATCTCTTCTTTATACCAAAGTTCTTGAAAAGACAGTTTATTAACTCAAAAGCTATATTCTCTCAGTCAGTTCACACTCTGCCTGCCATCTGGCCACTACTATTACCAAATTGTCAGGGAGTGATATTTTCAAGGGTTTGTTGCCTCTGCTGTTTTTGTTTTTTATTTTTAATTTGCCCTTTGACTTCTATAATTTTACTTGTTTTTCTTCTGTCTCTTGGCCACTTCTTAATTATTTTTCTTCAAGAGACCCTTTCACCTCTATACCATAATTTTGACGTCTCTTGAGTTCCATCTTCATCACTCTTCACTCGTTTTATTCTTCTTGAGCTATTTGATACATACCCATTTGCTTTTCAGCTCAGATCATTACTCTCTCTACCCTAGATTAATATACAGTTATATCCCCTTATCTGTAGGTGATACATTCCCTGAACCAATCACTTAGTTGAGGTGGCAACTAAGTGATTAGTGGGCAGGGACCACACAAACTGTGGGCATATTGGACAAAGGGATGATTCAAAACCCAGGCGGGATAAAGCAGGATGGTGTGAGATTTCATCACATTGCTCAGAATGGTTCATGATTTAAAGTTGTGAATTGTTTATTTCTGGAATTTTACATTTGTAGTTTTAGACTCTATGAATAATTAAAACCATGGAAAGTGACTGCAGATAAGGAGGAGCTATTGTACTCCATCGCCCATTGAAGGTGTTCACCTGAATGTCCCACAACTATTAGATTTAGAGTGTAAACAAAACTTACTTGCTTCCACACAAGCCTCTTCCTCTTCTGCTCCTATCTCTCTAATATGATTATCTTCCACCCTGTTGGACAAGCTGTAAATCTAGACATGATCTGGGGCATCTTTATTTTATCCTCCATTTACCCATCCAATGTTCTTGGCTCCACTTTCTTTCGTTCTCACCACAGCATTATGTTAGCTGCCCAACATTTCTAGACTTTTTACTTGGATTTTAAATAACTATTTCCACTGCCTGCTATGGTTTGGCTAGGGTTGGAGTGTGTTCCCCAAGGCTCCATTTGCTGAAATTTAATCCCCATTGTGAGGAGTTAAGAAGAGGATGGAAACTTATTCTGAATGTGTTGTTTAGGGAGGTGATTAGGTTTAGATGAGGTTATCAGGATGTAGCCCCCATGATTGAAAGACCATAAGAAATGCACAGGCACACATGTGTACTCCTTGTCTCTTAGCATGTGATGCCCTATGCTGCCTTGGGATTCTGCCAGCAAGAAGGCCATCACCAGAGGTGGCCCCTTGATCTCAGATTGGAACCATGAGCCAAAATAAATTCCTTTTCTTTATAAGTGCACAACCTCTGGTACTTCATCTCAGTGATGAAAAATAGATGACTACATTGTCCCCACTAGCATATCAATGTTTTGTCACATCTGAAACTCATTTTGAAATTGGATTTCCAATGTGATGGTAGCAAGAGGTGATGGGACCCTTAAGAAGTCATGAGGTCTCCACTCATGGAAGGGGTCAATGTTACTGTCTGGAGACTGGGTTAATTCTCCTGGGAGTGAGTGAATTCCTGCTCTCCTTGGGACTAGATTAGTTACCACCCAGGCTTCCCTTTGTGTTTTAGCTCTTATGTTCCTGTTCACTTGCCCTTCCAATTTTCTGCCAGGAGGTGAAGAAGCAGGAGGCCCTTGCCAGATGTTGATGCTATGCTTTTGAATCCCAGCTTCCAGCTTCCAGAGCCAAGAGGCAAAATAGATTTCCATTTAAATTTAAATGTTTCCACTTTAAGTTACCAAGTCTTGTGTGTTCTCTTACAATAAAACAAACTAAGACAATGTCCAATCCATACTCTATGCTTTTTTGCAGAAAGATATTTCTGAATTAAATTATCTCATTCTCCTGTTTAAAATTCCTCAGTGGCTGCTCATCAATGTAAAAACTCATTACAATCAATGTTCAAAGCCCTTTACTGGCTGTCCCCTGACTTCCTGGAGAATGCCATCTTTCCCTACCAGTTTCCCATTTGTTACATTTTATCTGTAACATATTTTTCACCAGAAGGTACCATAGATGGCTTTGTGCCTTTGTACTTTTTCCATATGCCTAAGAGACTCTTCCCATCGACCCATCTGAATTCTGACTCTTACTTAGCTAATACTTCTTTTTTTTAACTTTATTTTTAAAAATATTTAATATTTATTTGTAGTTGGACACAATACCTTTATTTTATTTATTTATTTATTTTTATGTGGTGCTGAGGATCAAACCCAGGGTCTCACATGTGCTAGGCGACCACTGTACCACTGAGCCACTACCTCTGTCTCTAATACCTACACTTCTTTTAAGATCTAGGTCAGTTATAGCTTCCCCCATGCAGAGTTAATTTCTCCTATTTAAATATAGTCATACTACCAAACTTAACATAGCATTGCAATAGTTCTTTACATTTTTTTCTTTTCTGTAATATGTTTTGAGTTCTGTGACAGTAGGGGATATGTCTTTTATCTTTGTAGTCCAAGCACATAGCAGTAGTGCCTGGTATAAAGCAGGCATTCAATCCATGAAGAAATTAAAGATACGTGATTTGTAATGATTTTCAGATATAATCCAAAGATGTGCCAGAAATAATTGAAATTCTTATCTCAAAGATTGCCTGGTAAACTTTATCACTCTGGGCACAGCTTTTTATGCCTGCCCCAGAGCATGAATTTGTAAAGAAGAGATCCTCTAGAACTTTCTAGAGGCTGTGACTACCTAGGGTAGTCTGCAGGAGTCGTCACAACCACTCTGACTTGTGTTCAACAAAGAAAAACAAACAATGCTGGAACAAAAACTTGGTTTATGAAATGAAGTGAACACATGCATCTTGAATCTCAAATAAGAAGACCCAATATTTAAGGATATGAATCCAGCTGATGATTTAATGTTCTGGCAATTTAAGAATATGTGGAATCAGGGCTGGGGTTGTGGCTCAGTGGTAGAGCACTGGTCTAGAATGCACGAGGCACTGGGTTTGATTCTCAGCGCCACATAAATATAAAATAAAGAGGATATCCTAAAACTTAAAAAAATAAATATATTTTTATAAAAGAATATGTGGAATGAGTCATTTATAAGCTCATCAAAGTATTCTATTTCAACTTTTGCTGAACTTATCAACTTAATAATAATAGTAATGTTAATAAAATAATTAACCTTCTTTAAGTACTTTGTGTTAGCTCTTGGTGCTGTAGATGTATTATCTCATTTAGCACAGGGGGCACTGTCATTCTCAATTTAAACAGTGGGAAACCTGGGCATTCAAAAGTTTGGTAATTTGCCTGAGTATCCTTTAGATTAGCCCATCCATTTTTTTTCTTTTGATAGTATTTACATTAACACTATAGATTATGAGAATTGAAAAAATTGTTGGTAGCTAAAGTTAAGGAGAAAGTCTTCACTGGAATTTGTTTTTGCAGTGTATTACATTAGTTTTGTAGATTTAAATGAGGTCTCATTTTAGGATTGCTATAGTTTTACCTCTAGACTTTTCTTTATATGCTCAAGATGTCTATTGCAATTTTGCAGAACTTCAAGGATTCCTGTTGAGATGGTTATTTGCAAAGCTTCCAGTTTGCCGTGTATTTTTGACATTATTTCTTTCCATAGGGAGAGCACCTCAGAGAAAAGTTTTGTTTCTGCTGGAAGCTGCCTTTAGAAATAGAATTAGACGTAACTATTTTTGAAGCTGCTATAATTAAAATCTAAAAATCATTTGCCATAGAATATTGTAAATTTATGAAACAAGCTTGGTATGTTTTCTTTTACTTGATCAATCATTAATTAAAGATATCTTATTATCTATTATATACAAGTGATATATATGGCAAGAAAACAAGATAAATTAGACTACAAGTGTCGATAACAAGATTATATTTAATGTGTAGTGGGAAGTAAATATAACAAGTTCTACATAAAGTAAGTAGAAGCAGTTTGTGTTCTAAGAAATGTAATAAAAATAAAGAGTGCAATAGTTTTGATTTTGAATTTTCCCTTGGCCCCCATTATGGCACTATTGAAAGGTGGTAGAATCTCTAGGAGGTGGAGCCTAGTGGGAGAAAGTTAGGTAATGGGGGAGTGCCCTAAAAAGGGATATTTGTACCTCAGTTTCCTCCCCTCTCTCTCTTTGCTTTCTAATTGCAGGTTTGCTCTACCATTTGCTTCTCACCATAATGTATTTCCTAACCATAGCGACAAGACCAAGTAACCATAGACTAAAACCTTTGAAACCATGAGCCAAAGTAAACCTTTCCTCTTTATAAATTGATTGTCCAGGCATTTTGTCACAGTGGTAGAAAGTTAACACAAATAACTAGTGGACATTTTAGAGAAGCAATGGGATTTTTTGAGATCTGGGTTTTAAAGGAATATAGCTTTGATGTGAGGAGAAGGCAGAGAGGACATTTTTCTAAGAGCAAGAGCATAGAGGTGTACATAATACAATTGGAAGTTTTGTTAATGATTATCTAATCTTAGAGAATAAGGAAATGTAATACAGGTGTCAGCCTTGGTGTAGAAATTTTACTTTATGGATTATTATTATGGTTTTTACACATTGGAAAAGGAAGGCAACACTTATATGTGGCATGACAATCCATTAATATATTAATTTGAGTTTTATTTCTGTTGTTGTTGAGCTTAACTGAGGGAAGTACCTTCAAAAGTTGAGTTTGCTTCTCATCTTCTCTGATCACTTATATTTTCCACTCCCATCCCTGTAGGCCCAACCTGATTCAAGCTCTTCATGGCTTGGAAGTTGAAGTGCAGAATAAAGGTCTTTTTAATTTTTATGAGTTAGTGTGACTTTGAGTTCTTTTTTGCTTCTTGAATGCTTTCTGGCATGGCAAGTATTTATGGAGAATATCACTGGGGTTTTGGAGACACCTCAACAGGAACCTCTACCTTGCCCTTAATTTTCTTCGTTTTCCTTGCTGACCTCTTACAATCACTCTTCAAGCTCCTGTTCTAAGTGGTATAATCCTGGTAATCTCTTGTTCTGACCAGCAAACTCTTTAGGGTCAATATCTTTCAAGATGGCTTTAGCTTGGAACTTTCTACTGTGTCTGCAGAATCTGTCAGAATTTTTCAACTTCCTCAGGACTGTTGACATTCTGTACCAGATAATTTGGTGGTGATAGTGGTGGGGTCCTGTGTATTGTAGGATGTTTTATAGAATCCCTGAACTCAACCCACTGGATGCCAATAACACCTCAATTTTGATAACTAAAAATGTTTCCAAGGTTTGCAAAATATCCACTAGAGGGAAAAATCATTTTTGTTGAGAACCACTGGCATAAGATAATCATGAATTCTTGCACTTCTTCCTTATTTTGCTAGTGAAGGCTACTTCAGAATTCTCTGGAGAAGAGGCAAGTCCTTGTTTCTAATGCTTGACTAGGCAATAAATGTCAAACTCTCCAGAGAACCCTTCCACTATTCTCCTATTCCCCATCTAGGGTGATAGGCCCTAAATGTTTCTGCAGCTCAGTAAAACTTCTCTCATGGAGATTTCTATCTCCCCTTCTACTAGTCTGGAATCTCTCCCAATCTCTCTGGAAGGAATGAATGCAGTCCTTACAGCTAACTTGGAGTGGGGGGATAAATTCTCCATACAGAATTTTCCCCTCTGATGAATCTATCACTCACCTCTTCTTTATTCAGATATTCCTCACTGATTTCAAGGCCCATTATTCTTCACTAGTTAAAGGGAAGTCCATAACTGATGTTTTTTTTTCTTATCTGTAGACTTATTGTTTAGGTACCTTCAGCATCTGCTCATTAAAAGCCTCCTTTTCAACCTAAGCACACTTAGTAAAAAGACAACTTGGTCACATTTTGAACTTCCTCACCAAGGAGCATGATCTCTCCATTAATGAGGAAATCTTTGGTAAAATGTAGTATCAAAGTTCACTTTATTGATTTATTTATTTATTGATTGATGCAGTGCTAAGGATCAAACCCAGGACCTTGTGCCTGCCTTCTGCTCTCCCACTGAGCTGCATCACTAGCTGTAAAGTTTGAATTTAAGGCTCAAAGTCATAGCAACATAAAGAATTTTCTCTTTAGATATAATGTGGTTTCACATTTGAAGACTTTCAGAATGACTGTAGGTTAATATAATAGAAGATTGTACGATTATTTTGTCTAGTTTAAATTCTGTCTAGATAGCTCATTTGTCTGTACCAATCATTAAAAAAGTTAGAAGCCAACTAATTTGAATGCTGTGATTGAAATTTGTCAAGGCCATTTCTTCTTCCAATTGGTTCAAAGCAAGAAATTCTCATTCATGTATAAATGCAACTACATGTTCATCATTCACACCAAAGTCACACTAATATTCCAGAACCGAAAAAAACAAATAATATTGTGGCTTAAGGATTGTAATGATATATCTAACACTTCTTCTCCAGTTGTTTATATCTTTATGTCAATAATTGAGAACAAAGGCTTTCTGAAATAAAGATGATGCTTGTACTGTTTTATGAAGAAAAAAACTAACTAATGGTTCAGCAGACTATTATTTTGTTCACTGAAGAAATGGTTTGTCAAGAATTGCATAAAAACACATTCCCAACCATGCTACATTTGGTATATTTTGATTTTTTACCTTTGTATTTCTAAAGAATGGAAGATTGGTTCAAGATAAAGCCATTGTTTTTGACAGTTCATCCACACCTCAAGGGTATGAGAAAAGAGTTTAAGGTATTGATCCCATTCATTCACAAGATCCTACAATGATAAAAGAAAACACATACACTTGCAAATCTAAATATATAAAATTACTCTAAGAGTCATATACCAGAAACTGAAATCAAAGCTCATTACCAATCACTGACATAGAGAAAATTATTAATAGAGGGTCACATAAATAAATAAAACTCATTAAAAATTTAAAGAATGTTTTGAAATTAATATTTTTCAATCCATAGAGTAGTGTAGGAGAGCTCTAGTTCCTCTACATCCACACCAAAAACTGGGATGATCAATCTTATTAATTTTAGTTATTTCTTCACACATGTAGAAGTATCTCATTTTTACTTTATCGTATTTTTAATAAGTAATGAAGTTAAGCATCTTTCCGTGTTTTTTTTTCCCTCCATATATGTATTTGGTCGAGTGTCTCTTCAGTCTCTGGCACATTTCCTTATTGGGCTGTTTTGTTTTCTTATGATTGCATTTTGAGAGTTCTTTATATAATCTCTATATAAATCCTTTAACAGATACACACTAATATTTTCTGCTAGTTTATGGCTTGTATTTTTGTTCCTTGAACAATGTCTTTTGAAGAGTAAATTTTTAAAAAATTTTAATAAAATACAGTTTTAAATTTTCCTTCTGTGGGTTAGTGCTTTTGGTGTTATATTAAAGAAATCTACCTAAAACAAGACAACAAAATTGTTTCTCCTATGTTTTCTTCTCAAAATTTTTTTAGTTTTAGGTTTTACATTTGGTCCATGATCTTTGAGTTAAATTTTGTGTAGGCTGTAAGACATGACTTGTTTTTTATTTTTGCATGATTATACAGTTGTGCCAGCACTGTTTCTTCAAAAGAAAATTGTTTTTACTAACAAATTAATTTTGTACCTTTGTTGAAAATCAGTTGTCCATATTTATGTGGGTCTATTTCTGTACACTCTATTCTGTTCTATTTCTTTGTGTATCTATCTTATATAAATATAACCCTCTCTTGATTATTGTGGTTTTTTAATACATCTTGAAAACTATGTAGTATTAATCATCTAGCTTCTTTTTAAAGTCTTGCAAACTTGCTAAAATGAGTTTGGTTCACTTTTAAAAAGATTTCATTAAATTTTTTTACATAGGTAATCATCATCTGAATATAAAGAATATTTTACTTCTTTTCCAATGTGGATGACTTTTACATCTCTTTCTTGCTTTAATATATTGAGCAGGACCCTTCAGTAAAATGTCAAATACTCTGAGATGAAAAGTGTTCATTCTTTCACCATTTAAGCATGATGTTTTCATAGATGTCCTTTCTCTGTGTTCTTTCCTAGTCCTAATTTGTTTTAAAATCAGAAATGGATATTGATATGATAAATGTTTTCTCAGCATGTATTAACAAAATCAATGGCTTTCTTTTTTAGGTTTGATATGCTGAATTACATTGATTATTTTTATTTACCAATTGATATTTTTATTTACCAATTCTGCATGTCTCAATACATCCTATTTTTTTTAAATATTGATAGACTTGTTTTTGAAATATTGTTTAGAATTTTTGTATCTTTGTTCAAAAGGGTTACTGTTCTGTGGTTTTCTTATTATATATTTGTCTGCTTTTGATATTATAGTAATGCTGGCCTCACATAATAAGTTAGGAAGGATTTATTTCTCTACAATTTTCTATGAATTAATATAAAACTGACATTTTTCTTCTTCCATTGTGTTGTAAAACCATCTAGGATCACACAATTATTTTGGGCAGATTTTTAACCTATAATTTCAATATCTTTAATAAATAAAGGACAATTCGAGTAATTTCTTCCTCTCTCCCTCCCTCCCTCCCCTCCCCCCTGTCTCTTTCATTTCTTTTTTTTATTGGTTGTTCAAAACATTACATAGCTCTTGACATATCATATTTCATACTTTAGATTCAAGTGGGTTATGAACTCCCATTTTTACCCCATATACAGATTGCAGAATCACATTGCTTACACATCCACTTTTTTACATAATGCCATATTAGTAACTGTTGTATTCTGCTACCTTTCCTATCCTCTACTATCCCCCCTCCCCTCCCCTCCCATCTTCTCTCTCTATCCCATCTGCTGTAATTTAATTCTCTCCCTTTTTCCCCCTTTCCCCTCACAACCTCTTATATGTAATTTTGTATAACAATGAGGGTCTCCTTCCATTTCCATGCAATTTCCCTTTTCTCTCCCTTTCCCTCCCACCTCATGTCTCTGTTCAATGTTAATCTTTTCCTCCTGCTCTTCCTCCCTGCTCTGTTCTTAGTTTCTCTCATTATATCAAAGAAGACATTTGGCATTTGTTTTTTAGGGATTGGCTAGCTTCACTTAGCATAATCTGCTCTAATGCCATCCATTTCCCTGCAAATTCCATGATTTTGTCATTTTTTAGTGCTGCGTAATACTCCATTGTGTATAAATGCCACATTTTTTTTTATCCATTCATCTATTGAAGGGCATCTGGGTTGGTTCCACAGTCTTGCTATTGTGAATTGTGCTGCTATGAACATCAATGTGGCAGTATCCATGTAGTACGCTCTTTTAAGGTCTTCAGGGAATAGTCCGAGAAGGGCAATAGCTGGCTCAAATGGTGGTTCCATTCCCAGCTTTCCCAGGAATCTCCATACTGCTTTCCAAATTGGCCGCACCAATTTGCAGTCCCACCAGCAATGTACAAGAGTACCCTTTTCCCCACATCCTCGCCAGCACTTGTTGTTGTTTGACTTCATAATGGCTGCCAATCTTACTGGAGTGAGATGGTATCTTAGGGTGGTTTTGATTTGCATTTCTCTGACTGCTAGAGATGGTGAGCATTTTTTCATGTACTTGTTGATTGATTGTATGTCCTCCTCTGAGAAATGTCTGTTCAGGTCTTTGGCCCATTTGTTGATTGGGTTATTTGTTATCTTATTGTTTAGTTTTTTGAGTTCTTTGTATACTCTGGATATTAGGGCTCTATCTGAAGTGTGAGGAATAAAAATTTGTTCCCCGGATGTAGGCTCCCTATTTACCTCTCTTATTGTTTCTCTTGCTGAGAAAAAACTTTTTAGTTTGAGTAAGTCCCATTTGTTGATTCTTGTTATTAACTCTTGTGCTATGGGCGTCCTATTAAAGAATTTGGAGCCCAACCCCACAATATGTAGATCGGAGCCAACTTTTTCTTCTATCAGGTGCAGAGTCTCTGATTTTATATCAAGCTCTTTGATCCATTTTGAGTTAACTTTTGTGCATGGCGAGAGAAAGGGATTCAGTTTCATTTTGTTGCATATGGATTTCCAGTTTTCCCAGCACCATTTGTTGAAGATGCTATCCTTCCTCCATTGCATGCTTTTAGCCCCTTTATCAAATATAAGGAAGTTTTAGTTTTGTGGATTGGTCTCTGTGTCCTCTATTCTGTACCATTGGTCCACCCTTCTGTTTTGGTACCAGTACCATGCTGTTTTTGTTACTATTGCTCTATAATATAGTTTGAAATCTGGTATCGCTATACCGCCTGATTCACACTTCCTGCTTAGAATTGTTTTTGCTATTCTGGGTCTTTTGTTTTTCCATATGAATTTCATGATTGCTTTATCTATTTCTACAAGAAATGCCATTGGGATTTTGATTGGCATTGCATTAAACCTATTACCTAAAGTAATAGGGTAATATCGCCATTTTGATGATGTTAGTTCTTCCTATCCATGAACAGGGTATATTTTTCCATCTTCTAAGGTCTTTTTCTATTTCTCTTGTTAGGGTTCTGTAGTTTTCACTATATAAATCTTTCACCTCTTTTGTTAGGTTGATTCCCAAGTATTTTATTTTTTTTTGAGGATATTGTGAATGGGGTGGTTGTCCTCATTTCCATTACAGAAGATTTGTCACTGATATACAGGAATGCCTTTATGTGTGTTGATTTTATATCCTGCCACTTTGCTGAATTCATTTATTAGCTCTAGTAGTTTCTTTGTAGACCCTTTTGGGTCTGTTAGATATAGTATCATATCATCTGCAAATAGTGATAATTTAAGTTCTTCTTTTCCTATTTTTATGCCTTTAATTTCTTTTGTCTGTCTAATTGCTCTGGCTAGTATTTCGAGAACTAAATTGAATAGAAGTGGTAAGAGAGGGCATCCCTGTCTTGTTCCAATTTTTAGAGGGAATGCCTTCAGTTTTTCTCCATTCAGGATGATGCTAGCCTGAGGCTTAGCATATATAGCTTTTACAATGTTGAGGTAAGTTCCTGTTATCCCTAGTTTTTCTAGCGTTTTGAACATAAAGGGATGTGTACTTTGTCGAATGAATGCTTTTTCTGCATCTATCGAGATGATCATGTGGTTCTTATCTTTAATTCTATTGATGTGGTGAATAACGTTTATTGATTTCTGTATATTGAACCAGCCTTGCATCCCAGGGATGAATCCTACTTGATCATGGTGCACAATTTTTTTGATATGCTTTTATATTTGATTCGCCAGGATTTTATTGAGGATTTTTGCATCTAAGTTCATTAGAGATATTGGTCTGTAGTTTTCTTTCTTTGAAGTGTCTTTGTCTGGTTTTGGGATCAGGGTGATGTTGGCCTCATAGAAAGAATTTGGAAGAGCTCCTTCTTTTTCTATTTCTTGAAATAACTTGAAAAGTATTGGTATTAATTCTTCTTTGAAGGTTTTGTAAAACTCCGCTGTGTATCCATCCGGTCCAGGGCTTTTCTTGGTTGGTAGTCTTTTGATGGCTTCTTCTATTTCCTCCTTTGTTATTGGTCTGTTTAAATTGTGTGTGTCTTCCTGACTCAATCTGGGCATATCATATGACTTAAGAAATTTATCGATATCTTCACTATCTTCTATTTTATTGGAATATAGGGTTTCAAAATAATTCCAATTACTTCTGTATTTCTGTAGTGTCCGTTGTGATATTGCCTTTTTCATCTCGTATGTTAGTAATTTGAGTTATCTCTCTTCTTCTCTTTGTTAGCATGTCTAAGGGTCTGTTGATCTTATTTATTTTTTCTAAGAACTAATTTTTAGTTTTATCAATTTTTTCAATGTTTTTTTTTTGTTTTGATTTCATTGATTTCCACTCTGATTTTAATTATTTCTTGCCTTCTACTACCTTTGCTGTTGTTTTGCTCTTCGTCTTCTAGGGTTTTGAGATGAAGTGTGAGTTCATTTATTTGTTGGTTTTTTCTTTTTTTGAGGAATGAACTCCAGGCAATGAATTTCCCTCTTAAAACTGCTTTCATTGTGTCCCATAGATTCCGATATGTTGTGTCTGTATTTTCATTTATCTCTTAAGAATTTTTTGATTTCCTCCTTTATGTCTTCTGTAACCCATTCATCATTTAGTAACATATTGTTCATTTTCCAGGTGATGCAGTATTTTTCCTTCCTTCTTTTATCATTGATTTCCAGTTTCATTCTGTTATGATCAGATAAGATGCATGGTATTATCTCCACACCTTTATATTTACTAAGAGTTGCCCTATGGCATAATATATGGTCTATTTTTGAGAAGGATCCATGTGCTGCTGAGAAGAATGTGTATCCACTTGATGATGGTTGATATATTCTATATATGTCGGTTAAGTCTATGTTATTGATTGTGTTATTGAGTTCTATAGTTTCTTTATTCAGCTTTTGTCTGGAGGATCTGTCCAATGGAGAGAGCGGTGTGTTGAAGTCACCCATAATTATTGTGTTGTGGTCTATTTGACTCTTGAACTTGAGGAAAGTTTGTTTTATGAACGTTGCAGCACCATTGTTTGGTGCATACATATTGATAATTGTTATGTCTTGTTGGTGGATGGTTCCTTTTAACAGTATATAGTGTCCTTCTTTATCCCTTTTGATTAACTTAGGTTTGAAGTTGATTTTATTCGATATGAGTATGGCCACTCCTGCTTGCTTCTGAGGACCATGTGAGTGGTATGATTTTTCCCAACCTTTCACCTTCAGCCTGTGTATGTCTTTTCCTATCATATGAGTCTCCTGAAGGTAGCATATTGTTTATTTGTTTTTTTAATCCAGGTTACTAGCCTATGTCTCTTGATTGGTGAATTTAAGCCATTAACATTTAAGGTTACTATTGATATATGGTTTGTACTTCCAGTCATGCTTATTTATTTATTTATTTTAATTTGGCTAGTTTTTCCTTTTTGGTTATTTTTTTTCTTCCCTTTCCTGAGTTACCTCCCACTGTTAGTTTTGGGTGCTGTTTTTCATTCCTCTTCTTGTAGTGTTTTGCTCAAAATGCCTTGCAGTGCTGGGTTTCTGGCTATGAATTCTTTTATCTTTTGTTTATCATGAAATATTTTTATTTCATTGTCAAATCTGAAGCTTAATTTTGCTGGATACAGTATTTTTGGTTGGAATCCATTATTTTTCAGCGTTTGAAATACGTTGTTCCAGGATCTTCTTGCTTTCAACATCTGTGATGAAAAATTAGCTGTTAACCTAACTGGTTTACCCCTGAATATAATCTGCCTCCTTTCTCTCATAGCTTTTAATATTCTCTCCTTGTTCTGTATGTTGGATATCTTCATAATTATGTGTCTTGGAGTTGGTCTATTATGGTTTTGTATGTTTGGGGTCCTGTAGACTTCCAGGATTTGGCAATCCATTCCAACTTTCATATCTGGGAAGTTTTCTAAGATTATTTCATTCAATAGATTGTTCATTCCTTTGGTTTGAACCTCTACACCTTCTTCTATTCCAATGACTCTCAAGTTTGGTTTTTTTATGACATCCCATATCTCTTGGATGGATTGCTCGTGATTTCTTAGGATCCTTTCTGTGTTGACTATATTCTTTTCAAGATGATAAACTTTGTCTTCATTATCTGATGTTCTGACTTCTATTTGATCTAGTCTATTTGTAAATTTCTCGTTTGAGTTTTTAATTTGGTTTACGGTTTCCTGAATTTCTAGGATTACTTTGTTTTTTTTTAAATCTCTATCTCCTGGTAGAGCTCATTCTTTGCTATTTGAATTTGCTTATGTAATTCGTTTTCAAAGTATACTTTCATTGTTTGGACTTGCTGTCTAAAGTCTTCTCTAAGATTCCGTTCCATCTGAGTTAGGTATGCCTTGAGTTCTTTCTCTGTCCATTTTTCTGATGCCTCTAGGTTCTCCTGTGAATTTAAGTTGTCCTGCATTGTTTGTAATCCTTTTTTCCCTTGTTTTTTTTTTCATGGTGCTCACGTTGCTTTCCCACTCTGTTTGACTGCTGTTTTTCTGTTTTCTTCTTTAAATTTGTTTTGGTTTTTATAGTTCCAATATCTCCTTTGTGTTGGGAGACAATGTTTAGAGATGTTGGATTTAATTGTGATTTAAGGTATATTCATTAGTTTCATTAAAGGCCTATATATTTTGATGGCATATATAGAATTGAGGTTTGAACTTAGGATTTTATGTTGAGGTCGGGCGATTTGATGGTATGGAGGTTAGTATATGTTAGCTTCTTTGGGGGGTTGCTCAAGTGCAGGCGGATATTAACAAGAGAATAAACAGGAGTACTTGGGGGTAGTTAAGGGCTTAGGCGGACTATAGACCGATTTGTAGTATTCATCTATTTGTGTTTAGTAAGTTGTACATAATCTGGGTGGTCATGCTTAAGAGGAAAGATGGGTTAAAGGTAAGGAAGCAAACCAAGAAAGAGAGAGGGAGAGAGGATAGAAAGAGAAAAGAATAGAAAAGAAAAATAAATGATAATAAAAATAATAATAAAATGCAGTAAAATAAAAATTACATTTAAAAAATAATAATATAATTATAAAAAAGAAAAAAAATTAAAATTAAAAAATTAAAAATTAAAAAAAAAAGGGGCACTGTTAGGCTTCTATTTTCTTCGCTTCCAGGAGATGGTGCTGTGCCTTTCAGGCCAAGATTTTGCTGTACGAAACAATCCGTGTGAGGCCGCTCCCGCCTACCCCCCGCCCCCCCCCCCTGTGTCTCTCAAAACCTGTTAGCTTAGGTTTGTTCCTGGTCTCTAGTCCCCTGGCTTCTCCTGCCAGCCAGGTCTTTCCCAGTGTGATACCTCTTGGCAGTTCAAGCTACACTCTGGGCCTGCAGTTTCCTGGATGTGGAGCGCAGATTTTGGGAACTGGCTCCTTATTGTTTTGATTCCCTCCGCTAGCCCCTCCTCCGAGAGCTGGCAAGACAGGTTTTGTTTTCGCCGCTGGTGGGAGGGGGGAGTTGGAGGTCAGGTGCCTTTACCTTTCCCCACGCCTCTATTCACGCTCACTCTGTTAATCACGCCCCTGGAAAGCCTGGGAGAGATTTTATGTGATTTCCCCGCTATATGGGAGATGGTCTAAATGACACACACCTGTTCCATCGCTGAATGAGCTGCAATCTGTCGAAAACTGGCGATGGTGACGTCAGCTCTCTAAGATGGTGGCCGCTGGCTTCCTCGGTGAGCTGTCTGGTGTGGAGGACAGAACTGGACCGCTTCCTTCCCCCATCTCAAACCCAGAACTCAGCCCAGAGCACAGTGAGGGCACAGCCGGCAGGAGCCCACAGAATCTGCAGCACCGTTTCTCTGCGTTGCTAGCACACCGTTTCTAGGCACGCCGTTTCCTTGCGTGCCACAGTCTCTAGCAGCGGGGCGGGCCACTGAACAAGCAGCTTGAATCTCTGGGCGGACAGTTCACTCGCGGTTGAGCCCCAGTAACCGATCCTCGGGTGATGGAAATCCTTCCTCTAGGTTTCAGTGCACCCCAGTTTTGCTGGAAATTTCTAACAAGATAGCTTTTGGCCATTCTAACTCGTTATTCACCCGCGCAGTGACGCGGTACATGGGGGTGATGCACTCCATTCGCCACCATCTTCCCCCCCTTCCCTCTCTCTCTTTCTTTCTTTCTTTCTTCCTTTCTATCTTTCCTGGGGATTAAACCCAGGGGGCACTTAACTACTAAGCCACATCCCCAGTCCTTTTTAATATTTTATTTAGAGACAGGTTCTCACTAAGTTGCTTAGGGCCTCACTAAGTTGCTGAGGTTGCCTTTGAAATTGTGACCCTCCTATCTCAGCCTCCAAAGCCACTGGGATTTCAGGCACGTGCCACCACACCTAGATATCTATTTCTTCTTGATTGAGCTTTAATAATTTCTATTTTTCAAGGAATTATTTGAATTTCCAGCTTCTCAAATGTGTCTAATTTATCATTTATTAACTTTATTTTTACTTTTTAATTAAGGCATTTAATGCTCTAAATATTCATTTTCATAGGGCTCTTTTCAATTGTCACAAGGCTTAATATGTAATTTTCTCCTTGTTGCTTATTTCTAAGTTAAAAAAAAAATTGGATTACATTTCTTGCATATTCAGATTTTTTTTTTAAGACAAAGTTTTGCTGTTTTCCATCTTGACCTCAAACTCATGTTTCTCCTGCCTTCATCTTCAAATACTTAAGATTACACAGGGGTGCCACCATACTCATCCAGGTGGTTATTTTTATTTTTAAATTTTTCTGTATATTTTTCTTTTTTTGTTTGTTGTTGTTTTGCTATTTTTCTGTGGCTCATTTTTTTGTTGTTCCACATTAATAGACCATGTAAGCTATTTGACTTATCCCTTCTTTGTAATTCATTGAGTTTTCTCTCTAAGGCCCACCTAACTGACACTTTATCTAAACATTTGTGTATTTCTGAATAATGTGATTTCTATTTGTTCAGTGTATACATTCTCTGAAACTCTATATGTCAATATATTTATATAGATTTATGTACATATATATGATCTATTATCTTAATTTTATTATTAAATATTTATATTATCACATCTTATTGATTTTCTTGAAGTTTTAAAATGATTTTTTAGATATTTATGTGTGGCTACTCACTGAAGAATTATCAGGATATACTGAACACCGCTGGTAAAAAGTCATGGCTTGTAGGGTCATATTTTTATATGATCTAAATTTATCTTTTCTGTCCCAATTAAACATTCTGACACTTCCTCATGAATAATTAATGTTCCCAAAAAATACTTTTAGTATTCAAACTATTAAATATTCATTCTCACTTCTATTTAAGCATAAGAAAGACTTATGTAATTTAAAAGCAAGTGCAAAACTGTAGGATGGAAAAATTAAAGTGAGAAACTGTAGAGAATAAAAACATTTTATCTTTGCCATAAAATTTACCTTAATGGGTTCGAGATAGGGAGATCCTTTAATTGTTGCAAGTAAGATTTGAGATTCTTCTAACTGAGCAAATATATCATCTATGAAATTAGATGAAATTATTAGGATAGAGTACTTCTCTGTGTGATGAAGAACTACACGTAAAGGAGTAGTGTTCCAAAGATTGATAATCTTGAATAGCATTTTTTCAAGAGCAGCTTCATTAGTTGCTGAGTTTGATATTTCATTTATTTTGTTTTCATACTGAAATATCTGAAATGAACATATTATTATTTAATATTAGGTGGAGCAAACAATTCCTGAAACATTTAACATGGATGATCTAAATATATGTTTTAAAAGGTTCATCAGAAGAATTGAAGAACTGATTCCAGTTAAGTTTATATCTTAACTTGAGATTTAATGGCAAAATCTGAATGACATAGTGCTTTTCAGTTTTTAATTATTCTAACTATTTCACAGTCTTCATTCTTAGTGAAAATTAATTATTTTTCTTATTGTAGTCAATGTAATAATATATACCTATTATGTATGTGCAGATGGCATTCTTTTTTATGCATATACTTTTGGGTTTTATTTTAAAGAAAATTATATAAAAGATTCCTATCATTACTGCTTTAGTAGTTTACATTTTTATTAACCTCAATAAATATTGAGATGTAAATGACAAAGTATGTGTTGCGTGTATGAAATATACTTTTGTTATTCATGTATGTATTTATAATGTTTTGTATAGTTTATAATGATTGATGTTTTTGAGGAGCAAATTTTTACCACATGCATATCAGATAGAGCACTAATCTCTAGGATATATAAAGAATTCAAGAACCTTAACACACAAAATACCCCAAGTAACCCAATCAATAAATGGTCCAAGGAACTGAACAGATGCTTCTCAGAAGATGATATACAATTAATCAACAAATATCAACAGAATCTACCACTATTCCCATGTGTCACCTTCATGGGACTGAAGAATGATATCTAATCTCTATGTTTTGATCATGCAGCTCAGCAGGGTGTATGGGCAGGCATGACTAGTTTTCATAATTTCTTATAAACCTGCCAAAGATGGGGTAAGGATGGTGAAATCAGCTGACTGCTTATGGTCTTAACAAACAGTTTTGGGAAAGAGGCTTACTTTTTAACATACATTATTCAGCCAAAGACAGATAAAAAGCCATGGGACTATCAGAAAGAAAGGATTTTTTAAAAAATATATTTTTAGTTGTTGATGGACCTTATTGTCTTTATTTTTATGTGGTGCTGAGGATCGAAACCAGTGCCTCATGCATGCTAGGCGAGCACACTACTACTGAGCCACAACCCCAGCCCCAAGAAAGGACTTTGTGACTAACACTCTGAGATTATTCAAAACTAAATCCAGATATTGATCATGTAAGGCAAAATTTCAACCAAGTGAATCTAACACTGTTAAGTCTTTATAGTCAATAGTTTGGAAACTGATTGACAAATAGTTTTGTTTTCCTATTATAAGTATCTGAGAAGTTTCAGATGAATCTTAATGCTTATAATGAACCATCTTGTGGTGATGGGCTGTATGTGTGTGAACTATGAGCATGAGTATATTTGTGGACTGGACTGATGTTGCCTCTCTGTTTGGGCTGGCGACATATGTGTCCTTTTCGCTTGCTCTGCCTATGATCCCCACACAGTACCTGAGATGGGTGTGGCCTTCAAAGATGTCAATCTGCTGACCATAAGACATCATGAAGCTAGACTCAATCCCTTGAAACCTGACCTCTCTTATTAGGGTGGAACTTTCTTTAGTGTCTTCCCCTCAATAAAAAGGGACTTCAGAGCATCTTCCTCCTCTTTTTTCTGCCTCCCTTGTGGGAGCTAGAGTAGAGGAGCCATCTTTGAAGAATCCCAAGGAAAAGTTATTTTCTCTGTCTTTGTGTAGTTATTTCGTCCCAACCCAAGTTCACCTGGAGTGACTCTGAATAACACAGTTGCATGTTGTGGCACCATCTAGCTCTATTATAAAACACAAAGCTTTCTAAAGTGGAAATGATTAACTATAAAGAGATAATGTTCATTTATGTAAACCATTGACCTCTTTCAAGTTTTCATGTGATTGGCTTCTCAGAGCTTGTATGACATCTTGGACAGAATGGTTGTCATATGATATCATGATATTGACAGGATTAGGACCTATCCTAGAAAGTTTGGCTGCATGATTATTATCTCTGGGTCAACCCCAAGAAACTCAGGTTTTAAAAAATTAGGGATGAGTTTCTAGGCCAAACCCTGACCATCTATGCACCTATAGATATTTGATAAATTGTTCAATTTCCATAGGATGACCCAAACCATCCAGGAACTCTCAGAGATCAGTTGAGGTTGCCTGCTGATGGCCACTTCATTCCCTCTATTATTATAGTTCACTTTAAGAAGAAGAGTTCCTTTAGTGCCTGGCTACACAGTACTTTAGGGTTGAAAATATGTTCTTTTTTGTTAAGATGTCCTGTTCAACTAATTTGGACCCTCCCCAGACTGCAAGGGATATCCCTTTGAAGCTAACCATTCAAGTTAGAAAGGTGAGGATAGCTCACTGGAGCCCTCTGGGATATTATAGGCCACCAATCCCATGTAAGCCTCCTTCTGCTCCTATCTTTGTCTAGCCTAATTTTATTTTTGCTGCTTCTCTCAGTTTTATAAATTCTTACCCTCAACTTAACTTGCCCAGTTATAGTTCCATTAATCCAAGCCTTTGAAAGATGAAACTGTCAATGAAATTGTGCTTGATTTTCAGCATGGTGGCCTGAGGATTCCCCTGTTGGCATTGACCCTGAATGTTCTGCAATTATCTAGATATCTGACTGAATTTATCTTTGGCAAATAGATTGTTTAGGAGGCTAGAGCAATAAGAAAGTATGATAGATTCAGATAAGAAGCAGAGTAGAAGAGCAAGAGAAGATTTAATAATTACTTCATAATTTTTGGTGTAAGTAGTTGGAAGAATGGAGCTGCCATTAGCTGGGATGGGAATGCTGACCGAGGAAAAGTCGAATTGGGGAGATGGAGAATCAAAAGTAAAATTTACGAGAGGTTAATTTTGAGATATCTCTTAGAGAAGTCAATAGAAAATTGGATATACAAGTCTGGAATTCAGGAGAGAGGTTTAGATTAGGACTGGAAATATAAACTAATTTTAAAAGTCAAAGTTATCTTTAAAAATTCTTCTTTTTAAATTCCTTAAAATATTCCCCATGTTCTTCTGTGCAATAGAATTATAGACGCAATGCTGGTTTTGATTATAGTATGTATAATTTAAACATAAAAGAAGCATATTATAACTTAGTAAGGAAAATAGAAAACTTTTTACCTCCAAAAAAACTGGAAAAAAATCATAATTTTTATGGCAAATCAAGTTATTGCTAACTAGACATTTCAGATATAATATCAAATTGTTGGTAGCCATTCTAATACTCTTGATATACTTACATTTTATATAAAATCAGATGCAGTACTTTTCATTTTTCGGTCCCTATAAATGTATAAATTTCTGTTCTATAAGAAGTAGCATTGTTAAATTATTGAATTTGTCACATATGAGAACCAGTATTACTATTTTCTAATCGTCTAGATGACAACAGCATAAATGAGTAGCTTACCCACTACTTCCAATTTTACATAAGATCCTATCATATATTATCTACTATTTTCCCAGACATGTTATATACTTTTATCTTTTCTAATTCCAATCCCTTATAGATTTACTTGCCTACTTACAATTGGATGCTCTAGGATTTCATTCTATTGCTTTCCAACTATATTTACCTTGAGGCTTAGAAGATTCTCCACAGTACAGTTTTTATCTAGGTTAATTGACTTTCCAATAATCTCCTGGAGAGCCTCCCAGTGCCTCTGCTTGAGACAGGGGTTTCCCAATGCTGTGATGATTGGTAGATGTTGTTTAAAATCTGTCACTGATTGCTTAAGATGTGTTAACAAATCATTTTTAGGTAAACCTATCAATAACAATAAAAATCGGTAGGCTTCAATATGTTCATTTTTAACCAAATGAATTTAAAAAATAAAATTTTCCCTTTAAGATTTGCTAATGTTATGTAATACTACTCTATCAGTTTTGTGTCTGCATTATAATATAAGATAATGGCCTTTAACATTACCCTTCCATATGAATCAACTGTGGATTAAAATAAAGAGAAATGGTTGTCAAGAATAGTAACTAAAACCTAAGACTCTCAGAGCCAACTTACCTTGGAAATGTGATAAGAAGGATGCCCACTACCACAGGATTTCCCAAATTTTTACTGACAAGATAGATATACAGATGGAACAAAAATGGACATTCAGAAGTCTGTCACAGGTTTGGGGACTTTGAAAATTTTCTAAATAAAGAAAAAACGCTGAGGGGGAAAAAAAATCCACCATTTCTATTATTTCACAAAGAAAATATTTTAACACTGAAATGTAGGTGATGACTTGTTCATATGTCATCATTGGTTGGTCCTTGAAAACAACTGAGGTACAGAACTCAAAGCCTAAGCAGTTGAAGGTTCATCTCTTATAACCTTTTACCCAACATATAAGAGAAATGGGGAGGCAATAGAGAAACAGCCCAAGTTGGGGACCCTGAAAAACTAAAACTATACCAATAATCTTAAAAAACAAATTTGTACAGATGGAGCTTCTTCTATAAACCTACACTGAATAGTAAAATGTTTTACAAGACCTGGTTAAATAGGAGATCAAGAGAAGAATTTTATATTTGACAACTTTTGTATTTCTTCCTCTGAGAAGTGTCTGTTTAGTTCATGTTCAACATATCTAGCAATTAGAGAAATGCAAATTAAAACTACAATGAGATTCCACCTCACTCCAGTCAAAATGACAGTTATCAAGAATACAACTTAAAATAAATGTTGGTGAGGATGTGGAGGAAAAGGTACACTCATACAGGGCTGGTGATACTGCAAATTGATGCAACCACTATAGAAAGCAGTATGGAGATTCCTCAAAAAAATTGGGATGGAACCAGCATTTGACCCAGTTATCCTACTCCTTAGTATATATATCCAAAAGACTTAAAATCAGCATACAACAGTGACACAGTCACATCAATGTTTATAGAAGCTCAATTCACAATAGCTATGCTATGGAACCAACCTAAGTGCCCCTCAATGGATAAATGGATAAAGAAAATGTGATATACATGGGCTGGGGTTGTGGTTCAGCAGTAGAGCGCTCGCCTTGCATGTGTGAGACCCTGGGTTTGATCTTCACTTATTTATAAGTGAAATAAAAGTATTATATCCAACTATAACTAAAAATTAAATATTGAAAAAAGAAAATGTGAAATAGAAATACACACATCACATTATACACACACACACACAACACACACACACACAGCCATAAAGAAAAATGAAATTATGGCATTTTCCAGTAAATGGATAGATCTGGAGACTATCATGCTAAGTGAAATAAGCCAGTCCCCCAAATCCAAAGGTCAAATGTTTTTTGCTTATATGTAGAAGCTAAAACCACAATAAAGGGTGAGGGAAAAGAGAAGTTTGGTAGATTAGACAAATGGAATGAAGGGAAGGGAGGGGGATAGGAATAGAAAAGGCAGTAGAACTAGGTGTGGTGACACATGTCTGTAATCCTAGCAGCTTGGGAGGCTGAGACAGGAAGATAGTGAATGCAAAGCCAGCGTCAGCAACTTAGTGAGGTCTTAAGCAACTCAGCAAGACCTAATCTTTAAATAAAATATGAAAAGGGCTGGGCATGTGGTTCAGTGGGTAAGGACCCTGGGTTCAATCCCTGGTACCCAGAAAAAAAAAGACAGTAGAGTGAATAATTTTCCTGTGTACATATGTGAAAATACTAATTAGAATAAGGTATATTCTATGCTTGTATAATTATATCATAATTGATTTTACTGTCATGTATGACTAAATAAATAAAAATAAAAAGGAGAGAGAGAAAGAACAAGCAAACTTTAGATTTTGCCAGTTTCAACTTTGGCAAACAAGATTATATCTGTGAAACTATGGCTAGAGGAATGTGTTGTCTACTTGTTAATTCATATATTGTTCTCTGAGACATGTACATAGCAAAACATTGAGAATGCATACAATGAGTATTATTTTAAAGCAGTGAGACTGATGTGCAGCTAGTTTTTCTTTTTTCTAAAAAATTTGTGATAGCTTTATTTCTTCTATAGTTTAGGGATAAGCAAAATAAAATTTTGTATTGTTTGTTCAGGGGTTTTTTTGTTGGTTTTGCTGAGTGATAAGCTAGGAGTCTAACAAAAACAAAACAATCTCTTGGCTAGGTGAAACAAAACTTTCCTCCTGGAAAGGATATGATCTTATAGAATCCTCTCGGAAAAAGTCTCTCTCCATTGGCAAAATTTCAAATTTGATGATTAGCACCAGGGAAACCTCTCAGAATGACTTTTTTAGTTGTTTCCCACACTTCCCAAAAGATACCATAGGCATAGTATAGAATTTGGGTAAAGATTCTGAAGGTGGGCTTCTATCATTAAAATACCTCTGGACAAATACTCTAGCAAGAGTTAGAATCTGAGTCAAGTGTCTGGAGTTCTACCACAGAATTGACTTTTGTTTACTTTATTAAAAAATTCTTTAATGTTCTTATTGGTGCATTATAATTATACATAATGGTGGGGTTCATTGTTGCAAATTCATATATGTACACAATATAACAATGTATTTTTTGTCCAATATTATTCTCCAGTATTTTCCCCTTTTCTCTCTTCTTCTCTCCACCTAGCTCCTTTCCTCTACTCTACTGGTTCCCTGGATTTTCATGCAGTATCAACTTTTAAAGGAAACAAAATTTGTTATTACTTCTTCTTATTTTTATTGGCAAAGCTTTAATCTCTTGTTTCAGCAAATAATTCCTATCTAAACTACTATATTGTTCCTCTAGCCATAATGGTCAACCAAAGACAATGATTACATTGCCCAGAGGCCATATTTTATGTAATCCTAGGTGAGTGAGAAAATTTGAGAAACACATTTTTACCTTTTTCTAGTACAATGATTATATTCAGCAATTTTGTAACAATTCTCTGTACTAATTCTACATCAATACTTTGAAGAGAACACTTCTTCCATTCCCAAAAGTACTTTCCCCATTCGTCTTGTGCTTCCCATAACATTTTCCTCAAACTTAAGTCACATTCAATGTCAGAGATTTCTGAGAGCACAATATTTGTAATTTCTTCCATATTAAGAGAATGCATATGATATTGGTGATCATCAAAATGATCCTGATAGCTTGAGTAGGTTTTAATTTTGTTAACCAAACTTGCAGCTTCCTCTGAGAAAGTCCGAATCATTTCCATTGCTGTTTGCACTCCAGTACCAATAAAAAACAGAACAGGAGTTCCTATCTAAAAAACAACAATAGTCAGACATTCTCAGAAACCAAAACATTCAGAAATTACACATTTTGCTGACAATTACATTAGTATATAATCCAAGATCTAACATGATAAGTGAAGTTGGAACTATCATTACATTAGGCTCAGGCAAAGACCTAAAAAGGTTTCAGGGGGTTTAGCCTTTTTTTTTATGCTAAAGGTTCCTTTGGGACTCTTGAAGCCTCTGGTAAGTTAGCAGCTGTGCTGCTGATGGTTGCCTACATTCATTCATAGATGAAGAAAATGCTAAATTCCAGTTAGAGGTTACTGAAAATAGAGATATAATTTTATTTCCCATTGGAGTTCACATATTACTAACATACTGTGAATCCCAGGTTAAGAATACTGGATTAAAATTTTTTAGTTATGATACCACAGAAAGCAAATATCTATATGCATAGTAAGGGAAGATCAAGTTTTTGGTGAGAAAAAACAAAAAACTTACGTTGGCTTTTAAATTACTAACGTCCACTTGTAGACCAGCAATATTTGCTTCCAATTTTTCCCTGAATTTTGTTATGGCAGCCTCCCTGTTTGTTTTATTTAACTTTATAGTTGTTTTTAGTTGACGAAACTTGCCAAAAAGAATTTTATATATGGCAATTTGCTCTTCTGAAATATATAAATGGTAATGTCTCACAACAGAATACAACTGATTAATTGTGAAGTACTCATCTTCTAATTGAAAAATTTTGGATGAAATCGCTTCCAAAAATGTGAAGTGTTCCACAAATTCTTCTACTTCAGTGGGCTTGGATTCCAGCTGTCGAAGTGCGGATTCTATGATCTGAAGTCATCAACATGTTAATTATAATTATGCAATAATTTTTCACCAATTTTGAAGACTAACTACTCTTTTCTATTTCTCTGACTTCTATTTCAGAAAACAATGAAAACAATTAAATAACACATAATTCTAAGTGTTATTTAAATCTTAGGGCATTAACATGTTAAGTCCTTCTATTGTTGAAAGAAGGCATTTGAACATATGTAAAAAGAAGGCATTCTCACATGAAAATAAATGCTACTCACACATAATGAAAGAACTACTGTGAATAACTGTTTTCAAGAAATAAAAGCAATGTAAATAGTAAAGAGTATTGAACATTTGTGTTCTAGATTCTTTAGGTACCTGATTTATTAAGATAGTGTGTTTGCTAATTAATTAGTCTTATTTTCTCTAGTTTATACTGGAAACAAATGAGTCTCAATGGGAATAATTAGACTAAGGTTAGAAATATGGCAAGTTACAGAACTATGATTTAAATCCCAATCTAATTCCCTATTGTATTATTTCTATCATAATTATATCCATTATATGTATCAGATCTACACTCTTTTCAGAAATATTTCATTCCATGCGATTTTTGAAGTAATTATATCTCTGTTCTCAGATTATCATTTTTTCATTGTTTTGAGGACTCTTGATGAATACTTATGTATGATTTGACATAATTTTGGAATCAAAGTCAGTTCAGTTTTCATTCTTCACAGGCTTGTATTGCTTTTATGTGACTATTCTATTTCATCATAAAAATTGCATGTAAAACTTGCCATATAAGAAAGTTCATAAATTAGAAAGTTATCTATTATTTCATCACACAATGATAACCATTGTTAATACCCATTGGAGTTTTGCTATGTGTGTGTCTCTTTTATCATAGAGTTTATATAAATAGGCTTTATATTCAGAGAGATGTGCTTGATTCTCAGCCTTAGTATTTACTAACAGTATGAATCTAAGCAAAATAGTTTTACTTTAGGAATGTTGGTGTCCTCATTTGTAATCCTGAGTATCAAATAAGATAATTTAATAATGGGCTTATAATAGTGTCTGGAACATAGGAAGTACATCAATAATGACTGGTAAAAGAAAATCGTGGATACGTTTTCCTTATAAATGCAAAAATATTACAAAATAACATTTATTTGTATGCACACACTTGCAAGCGAAATCCTCAATTTGGATGTGAAACTAATCTTAGAAAGCCAATTAATATGATTCCTCACATTAAAAGATTAAAAGCTGAGAGTTTGTGGTGCATGGCTCTAACCCCTTTGATTTGGGAGGCTGAGGCAGGAGAATTGCAAGTTTGAGGCCAGCCTTAGCAACTTAGCGAGACACTGTCTCAAAATTAAAATAAATAAATTTTGAAAAAGAAATTATTAAAGGAGAACATCTACAAAATTATCTCTCAGATGCAGTTAATAAACACCTGATCAAATTAATTTATGATAAAAACTCTTATTAAATGAAGAATAGAAGGAATAAAAGGAAGATACCAAAAACATCCAAAAATACACATGAGGGCATGCAGAAGCCAGAGAGAAGATGAATAAACAGAACTTTCAGAACTAGTTTAGGTGAGGAGAAGCTCAGAAGCAAATTTCTTGGACCAAAAAAATCATGCCTCTTCTAAATATAGAGATTTGATTCATACTGTCCCCATTTGCCAGAAACTATTTATGAGAATTTTGCTGATAATAACAGGGAGGAAGATGGAGAATAGGACTCTTTAGTGATCATAGCCTTGAAGAAAGGTCAGTCTGAACAAATATCCATATGTGAAAATATCTTCACAAGTGCTAAGGAAACAAGGTATGATATCAAGATACATAGGTGTAGACACATTAAAGAGGGTAGAGAGCATAGTCTTATATTATCTGCATATCATTTCCCCAACCCCAAGCAGCACAGCCCAGAGAGACCTATTGTCCACTTGAAGAAAATGGAGGGAAATGAATACAGGACTTTGCCTTGGATTCCAATACTGAGCCCATCATATTAAAATCCAACACCAGGCAGGCCCCCTATGTTAGTCTGCTTCATGTCACTGTGAACCAAATACATGACCTGAACAACCTAGAAGAGGAAAAGATTATTTGGGTTTCAGAGGTCTTTGTCTATGATAAGTCAAATACATTGCTTGGGGTCTCATCTGAGGCAGAAAATCATGATAGAAGGGCAATGTGTAGGAAAGCTCCTCACCTCATGGCAGACAGGAATCAGAGAGTGAGCAAGGCACCAGGACAAAATATAAACCCCAAAGGCATGCCTTCAGTGGCCTAGTTCCTCCAGCCACACCCCACTTCTCTACAGTTACCACTCTGTTAATCCATTTAAATTATTAATCTATTAATTGAATTAATTCACTGAACAGGTTATTGTTTTGAAACACTATTCCAAAGTCCCAAATAAAACTTCAGGTCTTTTTGAAGCAAAATACAAAGGATTTATTCTGGCTAGGGTCAAAAGCACAGAGAGCAGGCAGTTCTACAATCCTCAACCATGATTGGGGGTGGGAACCAGCTTATAAGGACTAAAACCACAAAGAAGGGGGGACAGAAGAGGCAATTATAATCACAAGATACATTTCATAAAGTGAAAAACTACATATTATCAGAAGCACATTTTTAGAAAAACAAGCTTGCATTAGTTCCATAGTTCAAGGATATAGTGGTCAGGGTGCAAGTGGGTGATGGTAGAGGTGTCAGCTTCTATGTGAGTGGGCTCATGTAGAAGGAGGACCAATTTCACATAGGGTGAGGTGTCTGAACAAAATGGAGTAAGTCTGGGCTAATTTTCAAGTCAGCCCATAACAATAGCTATCATAATCTAATCACTTCATATCCTGCATTAATACAGGAGCTTTTGGTGGGGGGATACTTCATATCCAAACCTCAATACCCCCAGATTCCTAAACTAACCAGGAACGGAACCTCTAGATCCACCTTGATGCCAGACCAGACCTCACAGTCCTAGATTTCAGGCTTATGGTGCAGACTTGATCTCTGGTCTCTACTACAGTACCCTTTGGCCCCACACAGCCCTCAGTATCAGGCCTATACACAACAGTACCAGGTTTGCCTTGGTGTCAAATGGTCACAGGTTTTAAGTCAATCCTTGGAAGTAACAAGCTCCAGACCCACTCCAGGAGACCAAATCAACAAATTCCCTCAATTGGATTCAGGCTCTAAGTCCTTGCTGACTCAGGCACCAGTCAAGCCAGCCTTAGTGTGGCAGCAGCAAGCTTGCCCATGGATCATGCCAGAAAGCCTGTCCAGAATCTCTGAACTAGCTGACTGGTGAAGAATTGATCCAGACAAAGTCAGTTTGCAAAATCATGTCTTCAAAAGTGCAGATACCAATCCATTGCCAAAAGGATTAAGAAAAAAAGAAACATGATATCACCAAAAGGACAAAATAAAACAGCTTTGGCCTTAAGAAAATGGAGAGGAATAAACTGCCTGATTAAAAATTCTTCAAGATACATATTTTAAGAAAACTCAGTGAACTTCAAAAAAAATAAAGAAAGAAAGAAAAAAAGAAAAACAACAACAGAGAAACCTCTCAATGAAATGCAAACAACACCCAAAATAAATACAATAATTGATCAGAATGAGGGTTGGGACTGTAGCTCTGTGGTTGAGCTCTTGCCTCATACTGGTGAGGTACTGGGTTTGATCCTTAGCACCACATAAGAATAAATAAATAAACAAATAAAATAAATATATTAAAAAAAGAATTGCTAGAGCTGAAAATATAATTAAAACTAATAAAACAGAAGGACTGTGAACTCAAAGACAAGTTACTTGAAAATACAGTCATAAGACAAAGAGATTAAATAATAAAAATAAATGAAGGAGTACTGCAAGACTTATGGGATAATCAAAATAGCAACTTTGTGAGCCATAAAGGGACAAGAAAGAGAAAAATAAAAGGGTAGAAATCTTATTTAATGAATAGTATCCCCAAACTGGGACATGGAAAGAAAGAGAGAAAGGGGGAGGGAGGGAGAGAGGGGGAGTGAGGGAGGGAGAGAGAGAGAGAGAGAGAGAAAGAGAGAGAGAGACACCAGCACAGTAAGGTCAATGTCTCCAATCAGATTAAATTCAACAAGACAACCAATTCTGCAACCCTCAACCATGAAGATATATTATATTCAAACTGCCAAAAATCAAAGACAGCATCCTGAAAGCAGAATGAGAAAAGAAGCATTTAACATGCAAGGGAATTTCAATACGGCTAGCAAAGGATTTATTAGCAGAACTCTTACAGGACAGTAGAGTAGGATAGTATATTCTAATGCTGAAAGGAAAAACTGAACAAAGAATAGTGAATCCAGCACAGTTGTCCTACAGAAACAAAGGAAAGATAAGAGAATTAATCACATTCCTCTTTCCCTTCGCTCCGGGCAGAAAAGGTGAATGTGTAATCAGCAGTTGATTGTAAGTACCCTAGGCAAAGAAAGCTCAGTGCGCCCCGCCTTTTTTTTTTTTTTTGAATATTTTTTATACAGGGAGAGTTTGTGGATTGGGATCGTTGTCTGGGCTGCGGTTTCTGTGCCGAAAATCCACTCCGCGGGAGCCGCCATTTGCTTTCTGCCAGCTGTCTTGATGGCTATGGCTACATTGTCCGGCAGCCGCACCTAGAGGTTGGAGCTGGGCTGCGTGCCGAGCCCTGTCCTCCAAAGGCTGGACCGCAGCCTTGAGCGCCTGGGTCACCTGTTCGCCGCTGCACCCTCGGGCAGAGCCTGCTCTGGGGTCGTTCTGCATGCCCCTGTGAGGGGACCCGTGCTTCAGAGGAGGGAGCCGGAGAGCCGCGGCGGCAGCCGCTTGGGCCCTGGGGGCTGGGCACCGGTTGGCGGCGCAGCTACGGTCTCGGACTAGCGCGGCGCCCCTGAGCGTGGCCCCGGGGAAGAGGCGGGAGGGTTTAATTTCTAGAAATCTGGACTGGAAACAGAAGCAGCAGTTTGTATAATCCCAAGAACTTGCTTATGCCAGGAAGCTGTAAGGGCAACATGAATATCATTGAGGAGATCTAACATGGCAGCGGGCGGGGAGAGATCAAGTCTCTGACCTCTTCAACTGCGTGGGCATAGGGAGCTGTAAACTGTATAAATGCTGTTTGCTCAGGATCACTAGGCAATGCTGAGCTGACGTGGATCTGGGGTGTACAGTCTGGGCCCCTCAGAACACACACACCGAGCCCGGATCGGCTGCATCCAAGCTCTGGTTCGCCTGCTTCTCGTGACTCAGCACTAACAATCCCGCTGAAATAACTGGTTGGCCCTTAGGAACTTTCAGAGGTAAAAACCAACTGAGCCTTCATAGGCAGTGGCCACAGGATTGAAACGGGGATTGGGAGAGACAGTCAGGTCCCACCCGTTGCACTGGTCACCCGGCAAAGGGAACGAATGGTCACCATTTACATGTGATACCACCTTGGCAGAGAACTGACATCACAGGCGGAGGAGATAACTGCATTGAAACCAGCGCAACAGGGCTCCCAGGAGCAGCAGACATGGCGAGTAGCCAGTATTGTGGTGAGCGCGGCCTGGCTTGAGGAAACACAAGAGAAGGCCCTAGGCACTCAGGATTGGAGACCCGCCCAGTCTGTGAGGAAGAGCTGCTACACAGTGATTGGTTCCCACTTAGTGAGAGGAGAAGCTTGACCCAGTGGGCACAGCTCCACCTACTGGAAGAGAAATTAATCGAACTCTATGACTGCATTTATTATTATTATTATTATTATCATTTTTTTCTTTTTCTTTTTTTTTCTTTCATTTTCAATTTTTTATTGTTGTTGTTCTTTAACTTTTTTTAATGTTTCTAATTTTTTTAAAATTTTTATTATTATTATAATTTTTTAATTTTAATTTTCATTATTTTTATTATCATTATTATTTTTGTAAAAAACATTTTTTTCTTTTCTTTCTTTCTTTATTTTCTAACTTTTTTGTGTGTTTTGTTTTTGTTTCTTTTGTCTTTTCATTTCTTTTCAATTTTCTTATTCCCCCTTCCTTGAATTCTACCTGCCTACTCTCATTCTCTTTAGTGACTTCTTCCCTTCCCTTCTAATATCTTTCCTCCCAAGCATCAAATAAATTTATAAGAGTAAACAGTAACTCAGCAGTCAAACAGAACAAGAAGTAACATGAGCAGCATAAAAAAGCAAGGAAGAAAAGGGGTACAAACAATGAAGGACAGCCTAAATATTCAGGAGGACCTAGAGTCAGCAGAAAAATGGTCATATAAAGAACTCAAGGAACACCTTAGACACATGGAATGGAACCTTAAAGAGGATACGAGACAGCAAATCCAAACAGTGAAAGAACACTTTGAAAATGAATTACATAAACAGATAAAAGAAGAAGTTAAGCATCTTTATCAGGAGATAGAGATTATAAAAAAAAATCAAACAATAATTCTAGAAATGAAGGAAACGATAAACCAAATTAAAAACTCAATTGAGAGTATCACTAACAGAGTGGAGCAAGTAGAAACCAGAACGTCAGATAATGAAGACAAAATATATCATCTTGAAAAGAGCCTAGCCAACTCAGAAAGGCTGGTTAAAAATCACGAGAGAAACATCCAAGAGATATGGGATAACATAAAAAAAACCAAACCTATGAGTCATTGGGATAGAAGAAGGTACAGAGATTCAAACCAAGGGAATGAGTAGCCTGCTGAATGAAATAATTACAGAAAACTTTCCAGAAATAAAAAAGGGAATGGATATACAAATTGTAGATGCACACAGGACACCGAGCACACAAAATCACAGTAGACCAACGCCAAGACACATTGTTATGAAGATATCCAATATACAGAACAAAGAGAAAATATTAAAAGCTACAAGAGAAAGGAGGCAGATTACATTCAGGGGTAAACCAATAAGGTTAACAATGGATTTTTCATCACAGATGCTGAAAGCGAGAAGATCCTGGAACAACGTATTTCAAACACTGAAAGACAATGGATGCCAACCAAGAATTCTGTATCCAGCAAAATTAAGCTTCAGGTACGACAACGAAATAAAAATCTTTCATGATAAACAAAAGCTAAAAGAATTTGCAGCCAGAAAACCAGCATCTTGAGCAAAACACTACACGAGGAAGAAATGAAAAACAATAACCAAAACCATCAGTGGGAAGTGCCTCTATAAAAACAGAGGGCGGGGGGAAAGCTAACCATGGAGAAACAAACTAAATTAAATTAAAAAAAAGAAGATAAATAATCAAACATGGCTGGAAGTACAAACCATATATCAATAGTAACTCTAAACGTTAATGGCTTAAACTCTCCAATAAAGCGACATAGGCTGGTAACATGGATTAAAAAAACAAATCCAACAATATGCTGCCTCCAGGAGACACATCTGATTGGAAAAGACATACACAGGCTGAAGGTGAAAGGTTGGGAAAAAATATACCACGCACACGGTCCTCGTAAGCAAGCAGGGGTGGCCATCCTCATATCGAATAAAATCGACTTCAAGACTAAGTTAATCAAAAGGGATAAGGAAGGACATTATATACTGTTAAAAGGAACCATTCACCAACAAGACATAACAATTATCAATATTTATGCACCAAATAATGGTGCTGCGACGTTCATAAAACAAATTCTCCTCAAGTTCAAGAATCAAATAGACCACAACACAATAATTATGGGTGACTACAACACACCTCTCTCACCATTGGACAGATCCTCCAAACAAAAGCTGAATAAAGAAACTACAGAACTCAATATCACAATCAACAACCTAGACTTAACTGACATATATAGAATATATCAACCATCATCAAGTGGATATACTTTTTTCTCAGCAGCACATGGATCTTTCTCAAAAATAGACCATATATTATGCCATAGGGCAATCCTCAGTAAATATACAGGGGTGGAGATAATCCCATACATTTTATCTGATCATAATGTAATGAAACTGGAAATCAATGATAAAAGAAGGAAGGGAAAATCCTACATCACATGGAAAATGAACAATATGTTACTGAATGATCAATGGGTTACAGAAGACATAAAGGAGGAAATCAAAAAATTCTTAGAGATAAATGAAAATACAGACACAACATATCGGAATCTATGGGACACAATGAAAGCAGTTTTAAGAGGGAAATTCATCGCCTGGAGGTCATTCCTCAAAAAAAGGAAAAACCAACAAATAAATGATCTCACACTTCATCTCAAAGCCCTAGAAAAGGAAGATCAAAACAACAGCAAATATAGCAGAAGGCAAGAAATAATTAAAATCAGAGCAGAAATCAAAGAAATTGAAACAAAAGAAACCATTGAAAAAATTAACAAAACTAAAAGTTTGTTCTTTGAAAAAATAAATAAGATCGACAGACCCTTAGCCATGCTAACGAAGAGAAGAAGAGAGAGAACTCAAATTACTAACATACGGGATGAAAAAGGCAATATCACAACAGACACTACAGAAATACAGAAGACAATTAGAAATTATTTTGAAAACCTATATTCCAATAAAATAGAAGATAGTGAAGACATTGATAAATTTCTTAAGTCATATGATTTGCCCAGACTGAGTCAGGAGGATACTCACAACTTAAACAGACCAATAACAATAGATGAAATAGAAGAAGCAATCAAAAGACTTCCAACCAAGAAAAGCCCAGGACCGGATGGGTATACAGCGGAGTTTTACAAAACTTTAAGGAAGAATTAATACCAATACTTTTCAAGCTATTTCAGGAAATAGAAAAAGAGGGAGCTCTGCCAAATTCATTCTATGAGGACAACATCACCCTGATTCCAAAACCAGACAAAGACACCTCAAAGAAAGAAAACTACAGACCAATATCTCTGATGAATCTAGATGCAAAAATCCTCAATAAAATTCTGGTGAATCGGATACAAAGGCACATCAAAAAAATTGTGCACCATGATCAAGTAGGATTCATCCCTGGGATGCAAGGATGGTTCAATATACGGAAATCAATAAATGTTATTCACCACATCAATAGACTTAAAGATAAGAACCATATTATCATTTCAATAGACGCAGAAAAAGCATTCAACAAAGTACAGCATCCCTTTATGTTCAAAACATTAGAAAAACTAGGAATAACAGGAACTTACCTCGACATTGTAAAAGCTATCTATGCTAAGCCTCAGGCTAGCATCATTCTCAATGGAGAAAAATTGAAGGCATTCCCCCTAAAATCTGGAACAAGACAGGGATGCCCTCTATCACCACTTCTATTCAATATAGTTCTTGAAACACTGGCCAGAGCAATTAGACAGACGAAAGAAATTAAAGGCATAACAATAGGAAAGGAAGAACTTAAATTATCACTATTTGCAGGTGACATGATTCTATACCTAGAAGACCCAAAAGGGTCTACAAAAAAACTACTAGAACTAATAAATGAATTCAGCAAAGTGGCAGGATATAAAATCAACACGCATAAATCAAAGGCATTTCTGTATATCAGCGACAAAACTTCTGAAACGGAAATGAGGAAAAACACTCCATTCACAATATCCTCAAAAAAATAAAATAAAATAAAATACTTGGGAATCAACCTAACAAAAGAGGTGAAGGACTTATACAATGAAAACTACAAAACCCTAAAAAGAGAAGTAGAAGAAGATCTTAGAAGATGGAAATATATACCCTGTTCATGGATAGGCAGAACTAACATCATCAAAATGGCAATATTACCAAAAGTTCTCTATAGGTTTAATGCAATGCCAATCAAAATCCCAATGGCATTTCTTGTAGAAATAGATAAAGCAATCATGAAATTCATATGGAAAAATAAAAGACCCAGAATAGCAAAAGCAATTCTAAGCAGGAAGTGTGAATCAGGTGGTATAGCGATACCGGATTTAAAACTATATTACAGAGCAATAGTAACAAAAACAGCATGGTACTGGTACCAAAACAGGCGGGTGGACCAATGGTACAGAATAGAGGACACAGAGACTAATCCACAAAGCTACAGCTATCTTATATTTGATAAAGGAGCTAAAAGCATGCAATGGAGGAAGGATAGCATCTTCAACAAATGGTGTTGGGAAAACTGGAAATCCATATGCAACAAAATGAAACTGAATCCCCTTCTCTCGCCATGCACAAAAGTTAACTCAAAGTGGATCAAGGAGCTAGATATCAAATCAGAGACTCTGCGTCTGATAGAAGAAAAAGTTGGCTCCGATCTACATTTTGTGGGGTCGGGCTCCAAATTCCTTAATAGGACACCCATAGCACAAAAGTTAATAACAAGAATCAACAAATGGGACTTACTTAAACTGAAAAGTTTTTTCTCAGCAAGAGAAACAATAAGAGAGGTAAATAGGGAGCCTACATCATGGGAACAAATTTTTATTCCTCACACTTCAGATAGAGCCCTAATATCCAGAGTATACAAAGAACTCAAAAAATTAAACAGTAAGAAAACAAATAACCCAATCAACAAATGGGCCAAAGACCTGAACAGACACTTCTCAGAGGAGGACGTACAATCAATCAACAAGTACATGAAAAAATGCTCACTATCACTAGCAGTCAGAGAAATGCAAATCAAAACCACCCTAAGATACCATCTCACTCCAGTAAGATTGGCAGCCATTATGAAGTCAAACAACAACAAGTGCTGGAGAGGATGTGGGGAAAAGGGTACTCTTGTACATTGCTGGTGGGACTGCAAACTGGTGCGGCCAATTTGGAAAGCAGTATGGAGATTCCTGGGAAAGCTGGGAATGGAACCACCATTTGAGCCAGCTATTGCCCTTCTTGGACTATTCCCTGAAGACCTTAAAAGAGCGTACTACAGGGATACTGCTAAATCGATGTTCATAGCAGCACAATTCACAATCGCTAGACTGTGGAACCAACCCAGATGCCCTTCAATAGATGAATGGATAAAAAAATGTGGCATTTATACACAATGGAGTATTATACAGCACTAAAAATGACAAAATCGTGGAATTTGCAGGGAAATGGATGGCACTAGAGCAGATTATGCTTAGTGAAGCTAGCCAATCCCTAAAAAACAAATACCAAATGTCTTCTTTGATATAATGAGAGCAACTAAGAACAAAGCAGGGAGGAAGAGCAGGAAGAAAAGATTAACATTAAACAGATACATGAGGTGGGAGGGAAAGGGAGAGAAAAGGGAAATTGCATGGTAATGGAGGGAGATCCTCATTGTTATACAAAATTACATATAAGAGGTTGTGAGGGGAATGGGAAAATAAACAAGGAGAGAAATGAATTACAGTAGATGGGGTAGAGAGAGAAGATGGGAGGGGAGGGGAGGGGAGATAGTAGAGGATAGGAAAGGTAGCAGAATACAACAGTTACTAATAGGGCATTATGTAAAAATGTAGATGTGTAACCGACGTGATTCTGCAATCTGTATTTGGGGTAATATTGGGAGTTCAAAACCCACCTGAATCAAATGTATGAAATATGATATGTCAAGAGCTTTGTAATGTTTTGAACAACCAATAAAATAAATAAATAAATAAATAAATAAATAAATAAATAAATAAATAAATAAATTTGAGAGAACAAAATTCAGGAAAAACTACAGCAATTGAGAGCTATTTAAAAGAAGTTTGGAAACAGTCATGAAGAACAATCCATGGGATTGGACTGTTCAACAACACTCAAAATAGAGACTACATATTTCTCCACTTAACAGTAGAAACTTGTATAAATAACCTCTAACTCAACATGAAGTGGACATTTCTTAGAGGAAAATTTATATAGAGAAATACATTTTTAAAGAACAAGAATAACTAAAATCTGAAACAAGACAGGTATGCCCTTTCTCACCACTTCTATTCAGCAGAGTTCTTGAGACACAGAGAAATTAGATAGAGAAAAGAAATTAAAGGAATAAGTATAGGAAAAGAAAAAAAAAGAGAATTAATCACCACCAGACCTGTCTTACAAGAACTGCTAAAGGGAATTCATCAAAAAGGGGTGGGGACACCCCCCACCACACACACAGAGAAACTAAAGTATAGCAGTAGAGAAAATCACTTAACCCCAAAGGAAGACAGTAATAGAGCAAATGATCCACAGAACATCCTGAAAACAATTACAAAATGATAGTACTTAACCCTTATGTATCAAAAAAACAACAACAAACAAACAAACTAATTTTTGGTAAATATGTTGTAAGCCACAGTGTGAGGTGATTCTGGGAAACATCCTTAAGAGTAGAACAGGGAGATTCTGATTCTCTGCTGCCTTCTTCCATCCTGTTCCCTGGAATGAGAATATGAGGATCAGACAGACAACAGCCATCTTAGGGCTATGCATGTTGTATCACGCTCAAGGAAAGGCAGAGAGGTGAGCTAGAAACAGCCAATGTTCCTAATGACTTCACGAAGCCATTGTGCTATCCCTGGGATATCTTTCTCTGTATTATTTTTTCCTAAGAGAGAAATTGGTTTCTAACTTGTGTAAGCCACTGTCATCTTTTGTTTTGTTTTGTTTTCTGTCATATATAACTGAATCTAAATTAAATGAACGTATCCCTGCAATATTCTTCCCTTTCCTCCCAATGCCTTCAGATCACTCGTACTTCTTTGGATGTTAAGATTTTTTCAAGAAAGTTACCCACAACTCCACCTAGGCTATGTTAGATACTTCTGTCAGTATTTACTGCTTGATTAGACTCTATGAGTGCAAGAATGAATCTATCCCTCTCAGGAGTATATAGTAATGGTTTAATAAATATTTGTGGTCTGATTGAATAAATAAATAGTAGCTATTATCATAAATTCATATCTTTAAGCAGGTCTGAGGCACAACTGAGAGTGCTTGTGTAAACAATGGCTAGTATAACAGACTTGTCCTAGAAATTTACATGGGTGATAGGTAGGAATAACTAATGATGGAGAAGTTTATTTTGGGTTCTCCTAAGTTTTCATATTTTCTAAGCTCCAGAGGCTTCAAACCACCATGGTTTCTGAGGAGTTCTGCCATCCCATGAGTATTCCCCCTGAAAAAACAAAAACAAAAACAAAACAGTCCTAATACACAGTGAAATGTGGAATATGTGCATTTTATTCCAAGATACTTCATAATTTGATGAGATTTACATTCTAGTGGAGGAAAATACACAACTTAATGGCAGGTGGTAAAGTATTCTATAAAATAAAACAGGGGGAAAGGAGGTAGAAAATGATATGTAATGCAATTTTAGATGTGGTGATCAAAGTGTTTCAGGGAGTGATATTTAATCAAACATTTAAACAAATATAATACTATCACATCCGAATTTTCTGAGGATAATACTTAAGATGTTTATTTTCTGATTGTATATCCTAAAATTATAATCTATCAAATTGAAATATTCTTATACCAGAGGAATTTTCATAATACTTACTTTCCATAGCTTTGTACTTTTTTTCTCAATTACAGATCTCAAGAGGCCGTGGGTTATCTGTAGGATGTTTTCGATGTATGGTAAGCATTCTGATTGATAATCAAAACTTAAAACATTGAAAATACCAATTCGCTTCTCAATGGTCATAGTCAAAACACATCGAAAGTAGTTTCGAAATGTATGTAGAATAGTTTTAAACTGTGCTGAAGATAATTCTTTCAAAGATGATATTTTCATACTCATGACTTTGGCTTTCTCAACCATGGTACAATATTTTAGAAACTTGTAGCTGTAAACACTAACTAGGCCCATTGAATCACCAATAACAGTCAGGAGACTCACAATCTATAAATAAAAATATTAAAAAGCCAGAATTCTTATTGTAAGAGTGAAAAAAGTATGGCCTGATAAACTAATAGTTCTTATTAAAATAAAATAATAACCTTATGTGAATTAATTTTGTTCAGAACCTCTATTAAATATCAAAATATATTGGAAATAAAAGAAATATAAGAAATTCAGATGACTAATTCTTGACTTTTATGGAAAGGTTTATTTGGCTATTTAACTTTATAATTAATATGCTACTTTGAGCCACATACTAGAAAGATCAATCATTTATTTTCTTATTGCCCTGTTTTAGAGTACATGCTCTATACAAAGTCCCAGAAAAGCCAAGTCTTATATACTATGTGAACTCATCCAACTTCCAAGACATAGTTAATTTGGATATTGTGACCCAAGTTGAGCCAATTAGATTATCTATGAATCTGGGGAAAAATATCCACTTAGATAGTAACAAAGAGTTGGATAATGTGTCAATATTTGGCAAGATGATCTTATGCAGGAGCCATAAAAGAGAAATCCCATGGTGAATAAAATACACTGTGGTGAGCATGAATGAGAGATTAAGGGAAAGACAAATGAGAAGATAATATGGGAATAATTTTCCAATTGCCATAAACTGTGAAACTCTTAATTTTCAATAAATCCCTTACATCTGAGAATTTCAGGGGTTTCTACTCCCAAAACCAAACATTCCCTGAGATGACTAGTTCTTTTTTTTAAAATTCATTATATTTACATATAATATCAGGGTTCATTTTGACATAATACAAACATGGAATAAAATTTGCTCCAATTCAGTTCCCAACTTACTTTATTTTGATAGGCAGTATCCATTTCAAAAAGTAGCTGACAATCTGGCCATCTAGTTTTTTTGGATAAATCCATAATTGAAATCCAATCAATAAAGATAGACAGGCGGGGATCTTGGTAAAGAGGAGTAATTTTGGCTAAAATATATAATTTGAAATTTAATATTTTCAGAAGTCCAATTAAAAGCAGGACTTTTATTATTAATATTATTAATGATATCTAGAACTGCTAAAAACTGAGATTGATTTATTATGAGAGTTAGACAGTATACTAATTGATGGAATTTAAGGATAGATGTAAAAGTTTAGATTTAATATAATAGAAACAGAAGAATCATTCATAGATAATTGTGATGATACAGGAGGGCATAAATAGTTTCTATTAAAATAGAAACTAAGTTGTTCAGTTAACAAGCATTTGAAATATATCTGCTCTGTGGAAAATATTATACGATTAAGGGTACACAAAGATTAGAAGACACAAACTCTACCATCAAGGAGTTCATAATCTAGATGAGCTTCTAGATTTCCATAGGCAAAACAAAAACAAAACTAAAAAGCTTGACCTGCATTTTACACTTTACACAAAATATCAACTCAAGATGGATCCTACACCCAAATATAAATCACAAACCTATAAACCTTTGAGAAAATTAGTGTGACATTGAGTTTTGCCTAAGAGTTTTTAGATACAAAAACAAAAACATAATCCATACAATAAAAAAATGATGAGCTAGATATACATTATCAAAATTAAATAGTTTAGCTCTATGAAAGAGAATGAGATGATAAGGTACTGACTGGGAGAGAATGTTTACAAATCATAGATATGATAAAGCACTTGGCCCAGATTACATGCAAAGACCTCTCATAATCCAATAATAAGTAGACTATTACCCCAATTTAAAAAATTAGGCAAAAAACTAAGGAGAATTTGATGAAAGAAAATATACAGGTGGAGGATAAGAAAAGATGAATAATAATAAACAAGTGAAGTGAAAATTACTGCTATATCACTATACACATATAAGAATGGCTAAAATTAAAAATATCTGACAACATCAAATGCTGACAGGGATAAAAAGAAACTCATACATTGTTAGCAGAAATTTAAAATAATGGTACTACTTTTCAAAATTGTTTAGTTATTCTCAAAAAAAAAAAATTAAGCACACACTTTTGACCCAGAAATTCCACTCCTATTTACTCAAGAAAAAACTATGTTCATCAAAAGATCTATATGTGAATGTTTATGGTTTATTCATGACTACCCCAAATTGGAAATAACCTAGATGTGAATGGATCAATAATCTGGTAAATCCAGACAATAGAATATAATTTAGCATAAAAAGAGACTATGAATTTATATAAACAATGTGAATTATAGATGCGTTTTTCTCAATGAAAGAAGCCAGACCCAAAAGGCTACATATCCATTTATAGAACATTCTGGAATAAACAATAAGAACAGAAAACGGATCAGTGTTTGCCAGAAATAAGGGATGAGGGAAGGTTTGACTGTAAAGTGGCTATGTAAGAGAATTTGAAAATAACAGAATTGTTTTGTTTAGAACCGTGATGGTGAATATGCAACTGTAATTTGTCAAACCCCATAAAATTATACCCAAAAAGTGTATGCAAATTTTTTAAAAATCAGGATGTTGAGAGAGTTTGAGATGTAACACAGACTGTGACAAATTAATCTAACTATATTACAGTTGAACTACATAATTTCACTGGAGGGTGGGAAAGAAAGGATTTGACCTCAGTAACTCTGGAAAATACTTTCTAAACTGGAAACTGTAAGGTTAGATAAAAAGAGAAGAAGATGAACTGTTTGTAAACACTGTACTTTTCTCAGAGACATTAGAATACTAAGTCTGAAATCACTTTACAGGTGTAACAAAACTAATATGTTGATGGTTTTTTTTTTGTTGTTGTTGTTGTTTTGGTACCATGGATTGAAGCCAGGGGTGCTTGACCACCGAGCCCCAGCCCCAGCCATTTTTTTGTGTTTTATTTAGACAGGGTCTCCTGAGATGCTTAGGGCCTCACTAAATTGCTGAACCTGGGTTTGAACTCGTGATCTTCTCACTTTAGCCTCCCGAGTCACTGGGATTATAGGCATGCACCACCTTGCCTGGGTAATGTTGCTTATTTGAGCCAGATTTTCTATAGCCAGAGGGGAAAAGTTACATATAGGGAAAGGGAGTAAGCTAGAATAAGATGTTGGATTGGTGTCAGATATATCAGTATGAACTTTTATTAGATGTGGTGGGGGGAGAAAGAGTATTAATATAGTATACTCAAAAAACTTAATACCAAAAAACCAAATAACTCAATCAATAAATGGGCCAAGGAAATGAATGGACATGATGATATACAAATATGTGAAAAAATGTTCAACATCTCTAGCAATTAGAGAAATGCAAATCAAAACTTCTCTTAAGATTTCATCTCACTCCAGTCAGAATGGCATCTATTAAGAATACAACAATGATAAGTGTTGGCGAGGATATGGCTTTTTCCCCATACATTTCCCACACACATACATTGCTGGTAGGACTTCAAGTTGGGGCAACCAATTTGGAAAGCAGTATGGAGATTCCTTGGAAAACTCAGAATGGAACCTCCACTTGACCCAGCTATTCTACTCCTTAGTTTAAACCCAAAGGACTTAGAAACAACATATACAGTGATATAGCCACATCAATGTTTATAGCAGCACAGTTCACAATAGCTAAACTGTGGAACCAACTCAGATGCCCTTCAATAGATGGATAATTGACTAGGAGTTACAGTCAGCAGAAGGGAAAGTTAATTTAGTTGGTTTAAAGACTCTTGCAGCCACAGAGAATGTTAAATTGATTTCATTTTGCTATACGGAGAAACTGCACATATGATACAAGGGGACATGCTTTTGGAGGGTGTATTGTCCTTCACAAACTGTATCTGTGATTTTACAAAACTTGAAAATAACTGTCTTGAAATTTAATAGTCCTTTTCATATGCCAGTTCTTATCTCTAAGACATATGGGTAGTAAAAGAAATGCATATAAATAAAGATTTTACCAAATTAAAAAAGAAAGAAAAAGAAGGAACATGTGAGAAGTTTGAGGAAAAACTTAATTCTTTGGACTGAAAAGACTCACTAATTGGGAGAAAGATTAACCTCTAGCTTTATTATAAAAAAGTTGCTAACTTCAACTAATAAAATACTGGGCTAAAAAATCAAGTTTTCCCAGAGGAAGGTAAATCACAGTAACATAATACTGAAAGCTAGAAGACAGCAGAACAATCTACAGAATACTGAGGAGAATACTAGGGCAGGGACACATCTTAACAAGCAACTACAACTGTCTATAATATCTGTAAGTGTACAATATAGCATGAAGGTGACATCTCTGGATTTTATTCAGCAAGAAACTCCTATCAAGCTGATTCATAATAGACTGCAAGAATTATTAAAACTGTGTTATTTCTTGATTTGTATATTTTATCTTAATACAATGCAAACTTTAAGTATGAGATTTCAAGGGACATAATGATTGCATTTCATCCAGTTTTTGAGAAAGAAGAAATTTAATAGGTAGTGGTAGTTACAAAGCACAATGAAAAAGACTGATTTCTGGGTCTTGCAAAAAAAAAAAAAAGAAATCAAATAATGTAGGAGATACCAGCTTCCCCTTTAAAGAGGGCCTTTTTTTTTCTTCATCTGAACTCAGCAAACTGTGGTCACATGATGGGAAAACAAACATTACACTTAAGGAGCTGTTTTAAAATCCTTTTAAATTCTTTGTCAGGCTAGGAATTAAGTAGTTACCATGTAATTTCAAATTGTGTACACACAGCTAGAAAAGAATTATTAAAAAGTATCTTATATTATAACATAAAAAATACTTCTTATTTGTTATGTGTCATAAAATTTTATAATGCATAACTAAAAAATTTAAGCCTTGGGTTATTTTCCCAATCCTTATCTTTTATGCACTCTGTGGCTGTATGGATGATTCACACATGCTCAAATAATTCTAAATTCATATTGATCCCCAACATTGTGAATTTATGATCTTCTCATACTCTATCTGCTATGTCTCTGGGAAAGAGCATCAGATGCTTAAATTCAAGCCAATATTGCCAAAGAAGACTAAACTGTTAAATACTTACTTATATAGTTTTCCATAGTAGTCACCATATTTTGGATTTTTATTGAAAACTCTAATCTATTGGGATCTATAAGGAGATTTGTAGGGAATTCTGGAACTCTAAGAAAAAATAAAAGAATATTTCAGGAGAATATAGTAATTAACAAAATACAATTACTCATAATGTCAAAAAATGTCTGATACTTACTTATCATTCAAGTTTTTATTCTCCAAATCAATCGTAGTTTCTGTGTGATTTCAATTGAAAGAATGAGAGAATTTTTTAAAATTGATTGATATTTATAACAGTTAAATGACAACTTGATATGTGTCAGTGCTTTTCAAATAGCCTAAGAAAGAACTCTAGTGGTCATCTGAAAGGCAATATTCAAGTAGCACACTCCAGCCCAGATTCTGGAGTCCAAGAGTTTGAAACTTTAAAAACTTTCATTTTTTTAGCTGTTTTGGGGATGGAACCCAGGTCTTCATGCATGCTAGGCAAATGCTCAACCACTGAGTTACTTCTCCTTCCAGGTAGTGTCTATCCTGATGAAGAGAGTCCTTTAATCCCTTCAATGATAAACTGCTTGGCTTTTTTTTTCTCTTCTTCTTGTGGTATTGGAGATTCAATTCTGGGGTGAGGAGGATTCTACTACTGAATTATATCCTCAGCCCTTTATACTTTTGAGACATGTTCTCACAAAGTTGCCTAGGCTAGTCTTGAACTTGTGATCCTCTTGCTTCAGCCTTTTGAGTCAGTGAGGTTATAGGCATTTGCCACCATGCCCAAAATTGCTCATGTAATGAGATGAAAATGAATATGGTATTATTACTTACTTGCACCACAAATGATCTATACATTCACTGCTCATTTTTGGCACTGTTTATTTGTTTATCTTAAAATTTATAAAAATAATAATCTATAAACTGATAATTCATAAATAAATTTCTCTTACATATTATTTTCCAGCTATTAATGTATTTACCCTCATTGTTAATGTCTCATTTGTCTTACCTGAACTGTCTTCAAAGTTATAAGAAAATATTTGTGGTTCCTTGGCTTTTGGGAGCAGTTCTTCACTTAAGTCATTTTTGACATTATATTCATTTTCTGACATTTCATCTTCTTCACATGTCATACATTTTTCAGGGCCCTGGTCAGACTCAGGAAAGTTCTCTTGAGAATTTTCTGGAGAATAACTCTCAGAAGGAGTTCTCAAGTGTAGATTTACTTCAAATATTGGGGCATATATTTTTCTCAGATTCGTCTCCACTTTAATGCCATTCAAAACCTAATTTAACAGATATGTTACCATGCTGGTGACAATATATAACTAATAGGATGTTTAATCTAGGGTAATAAATTTTAAGTGGTAAGTTGTAACTAAACTTACACATTAAAATACTTTTTAATGGTATGAGGGGCATATGTATATGTTTGGTGTGTTGAATAAGGAAGTGTAAACAATAATCATAAATCACATTTTTACTTCCAAAACTTATAATTCAAAAATGTTTATATTTTTCAAACAGGATCTTACCTCATTAATATCAGTGTGTGTTTTTACTTCTGAGTTTTGAACAGAAAAACTATCCGAGTTTGAATTAACCAGTTCATCGCAATCATTTGTTATCTTTCCAACAGGAAAAAAGTTGTCCTTGAATGTTCTAGATTAATAAATGGGGAGAAAAAAGTAATCCTCTTAAAGTCATATATCTCATTAATATAAAACTATATAAAGAACTCCTATAACTCAACAACAAAAGACCAAAAAAAAAAAAGTTGAAAAATTGACAAAGGATTTGACTGGGTCCTTTTCCAAAGAAGATGTACACAAACAGCTTTCACTTAACCCAGACAGTGACAGAGCACCAATGACTTTGAGCAGAGGAAAGTGGATCAATGAGGACTGCATCACTTTGACCGCTGACATTGGGGGTTGGCATTGTGGGAAGCCTAGGGACTCTGCCCTTGATCATGGGGCCATACTGGAGAGAAGCTGCTGAATATTCAGAAACATAGAGATCCAGTTCTGGGATGGTGAACACTGAAGGCAGAAGGCTGCTAGGTGAGTTCCCTGAACACCCCAGGAAACCTAAAAAGAAGGCATCCATAAACATAGCCAGAGGGAGATCAGTTAAGGTGGAAAATTGCCTGATCTGAAGCAACAGACAGTAACTGCTCCCAGCCTTATACAGCTCCCAACCTGACCTCATGGTCACAACTGGTGAGTGAAAGAGCACTGTTAGGACACTGTCTGGACTTTGCATCATTCACAGTCAACAGAGGGAATTAATGCCTGCTGTTCACAACTTGGGGCAGTAGAAATTAGAACCCAGGTTAACCACATGAGTCCCTTTACTACAGTACTCCAGAAAATGGCATTGGCCAAGAGAATATGGAAAATTCACAACCAGAGATCCTGTGTTCATAGACAGCCAATGGGCTCTACACCAGAATGAAAATGATCCTGCAGAGGGGAGCAGGTACATGGCCATGGCAATCACAAGAACACTTAAGAGCCTGAATTCCTGTACTCAATAGAAACAGCCAACCACAACATAGCAACTTACAAGCAATCAGCTGCAGGCCCTGAGCTGATAAACCAGAATTGGCTGGTGGGAAATCCATAACAACTAGGGAACTGGTTCCTGTGCCCCAGCAATTCTGGAGGGATCCACAGACAAAGAATAATGAACATTGGCTAAATATCCAAACCCCAGTGAAATCTAAACCAAGATTCGATAAGAATTTTCTTCACTTTTGCATGGTTTACAATTATGAATAATTGTTATCCTAATAGCCAATATTGTACCTGCAATCCATTTGAATGTATTTCATCTAAAGGTTTAAAACATTAATTGGAATCAGTCTTTCTTTTTTTTTCCTAGCTCAAGTTTATACTTGCTTTTCATATGCCTTATTCATCCTCTTGCATTATCTGCTACTAACTTCAAATACCTACCATCCATCTATACTCCTTTCTATGTTGGTGGAAATTATTCTTTTCTTTTTTGATCTTCCTTTTTCCCATTTCCCTTCTCCTTTTTGCTCAATCTTTCTTTTTCTCCACCCCTTTTAGCTCTCATTTAAGGTTAAAACAATTGTGCTAAATTTAATAATAATTTTTTAACCGATTCCAGAACTTGTAATAAAGATCATGCTTGTATTTGAGTAACTGTGAGGAGCAATATCAACAAACTTTTTGTTTCTTATAAGATCGAATATTACCAGGCTTCGTTCTGAAGTTATTATAGTAAATAGAGTGGTATCTCTCAAAGTGGTGGTGACATTTGGGATCAGCAGAGGTCAAACATTGACTTAAGTATCAATATCTGGATATTCACCCAACCCAGGGCTTTTAAGAGAAAGGAGCTCAGAAAATAGTTCCTTGCTTAAAAGAAGAAGTGAGAACTATTCCAATAAATGGGTAGACACATAAACAATATGAAAAAGCAAGGGAACAAACCACACCAAACAGCCCATGCTGCCACAACTGACTCCATTGACATCACAGTGGAGGAAATGTCAAAGGAAGAATTTAGAAAGTTCATAGTCAAACTAAAAGAAGATGTAAGGAGTAAAATTAGAAAGAAAATACAAGAAGAGAAAGATCACTACAATAAAGATATACAGGTTCTGAAAAAAACAAAATAGAAGTCCTGGAAATGAAAGACTCTATAAACCAAATTAAAAATTCAGTGGAAAGCATCACCTATAGATCAGACCACTTGGAAGTTTTAGGCCACAAAGACAAAGTATATAATCTTGAAAATAGTGTTGACTTCAAAGGCCCTAGAAAAAGAAGAAAACACCAACACCAAAATCAGTAGAAGTCATGAATAACTAAAATCAGAGCCAAAATTAATAAAATAGAGAAAAAATATGAACGATCAATGAAATAAAGAGCTGGTTTTTTTTTGAAAGGCTAAACAAGGTTGATAAACCCTTAGCCAAACTAACCAAAAGAAAGAGAGAAAACTCTCAAATTATCAAAATTTGAGATGAAAAAGGAACTCTCTCCACAGACACTACTAAAAATCAGAGGATCATCAGGATCATCAGAAACTATTTTGAAAACTTATATTACAGTAAATTAGAAAATCTTGAGGGTGTTGACAATTCCTAGAATTCCTCAAACTGAACCATGAGAATAAAGAAAAATTAAACAGGTTAATATCAAGTAATGAAACTGAAGCAGCTATCAAAGCCTTCCAATAAAGAAAAGCCTAGGACTGAACAGATTCTCAGCTGAGTTCTACCAGACCTTTAAAGAAAAACCAATAGCAATCCTCCTCAAATTATTTCATGAAATAGAAAAGGAGAAAACACTGCCAAACACATTCTATGAAGACAGTATCTCCCTGATTCCAAAACCAGAAAAAGACATATTGAGAAAAGAAAACTTTAGGCCAATATCGTTGATGACATTGATGCAAAAATTCTTAATAAAATATTGGCAAAATGCATACAAAAACACATTTAAAATATAGTGCACTATGACCAAGTCAGTTTCAAGCCAGAGATGCAAGGTTGATTCAACATATGGAAATCAGTACATGTAATTCACCACATAGAGTTAAGGTCAAGAATCACAGAATTATCTCAATAGATGCAGAAAAAATATTTGACATAGTACAGCACCCATTCATGTTTAAAACACTAGAGAAACTAGGCCTACAAAGAACTTACCTCAACATTGTAAAGGCTAACTATGAAAAATCCAGAGCCAACATCATACTGAATGAAGAAAAACTGAAAATATTTCCTCTAAAAACAGGAACAAGGCAAGGATGCCCACTTTCACCCACCTAGTCAATATAATCCTTGAAACTCTAGCCAGAGCAATCAGGCAAGAGAAGAAAATTAAAGTAAAACAAGTAGGAAAAGAAGAGCTTGAATTATCTCTGTCTGCTGATGACATGATCTCATACTTAGAAGACCCAAAAAACTCCACCAGAAGATTTCTAAAACTCCCAAATGAATTCAACAAAGTAGCAGGATATAAGATCAATTCTTATAAATCAATTGGATTCCTATACTCCAATAATGAATCTGCTAGAAAAGAGATTGATTATCCTATTCATAGTAGTCTCAAAAAAAAAAAAACAACCTGTTGTTAATCAATATAACAAAAGAGGTGAAGAACCTCTACAATGAAAACTATATAACACTAAAGAAAACCTTTGAAGAAAATCTCTTAGAAGATGGGAAAACCTACCATGTTCTTAGATAGGTAGAATTAATATTGTCAAAATGGCCATACTACCAAAAGTGCTACACAGGTTCAACAAAATACCCTTCAAAATTCAATGACATTCTTCACAGAATAGAAAAAGCAGTTCTGAAATTCATTTGGAAGAATAAGAGATCCAGAATAGCTAGAGTAATCCTTAGTGAGAAGAGTGAAGCAGAAGGCATCACAATACAGGACCTCAAATTATACTACAGAGCTATCGTAATAAAAACAGCATGGTACTGGCACCAAAACAGGCATAAAAGACATAGAGAAAAACCCACATAAATACAGTTATCTGATACTAGACAAAGGTGTTAAAAACATACATTGGAGAAAACATAGCCTTTTCAACAAATGGTGCTGGGAAAACTGTAAATCCATATGTAGAAGAATAAAATTTAACCTTTATCCCTCACCCTACACAAAACTCAACTCAAAGTGGATCAAAGACATACATATTAGACAAGAAATTCTGCAGCTGCTAGAAAAAAATGAAGGAAATGTAGGCCCAACATTCCAGCAAGTCGGTACAGGAAGCACCCTCCTAAATAAGGCTCCTAAAGTGCAAAAAAAAAAAAAAAAAAAAAACTTAAAAATCAATAAATTGGATGGCATCAAATTAAAAAGCTTCTGCACAGCAAAAGTAATAATTAAGAGCATGAAGAAAGAGACTGCAGAATGGGAGATCTTTGCCATGTGCTCCTCAGAGCATTAATATCCAGAATATACAAAGAATTTTAAAAAATTAAAAAAAAACACAAATAACCCAATCAATAAATGGGCAAAAGAAGTAAACAGACACTTCTCAAAAGAATAATTACAAATAGTCAACAAATATATAAAAAAATGTTCAACATCTCTAGCAATTAGGGAATCTGAATCAAAACTACAGTAAAATTTCATCTCATTTGAGTCAGAATGACAATTATTAAGAATAAAAATAGTAATAACTGTTGATGAGAATATGGGGAAAAAGTTACAGTTATATATTATCGATGGGACTGCAAATTAGCGTAACTACTCTGGAAGGTAGTATGGAAATTGCTCAAAAAACTAGGAACTGAACCACCATGCAGCCAGATCAATGTTTATAGCAGCACAATTCACAATAGCTAAACAATGGAACCAACCTAGATGCCTAGCAGATGAATGGATAAAAAACATGTGTTATATATGCACAATGGAGTATTACTCAGCCATAAAGAAGAATGATTTTCTGTCATTTTCCAGTAAATGGATTGAACAGGAGATTATCATGCTAAGTGAAATAAGCCAGTTCCCAAAGGCAAAGATCAAATGTTTTCTGTGATTTTCGGAAGTCAATCTAAAATAAGGGGGGGGGGATAACAATAAAGGGAAAGAGAGAGAGAGAAAGAAAAAAAGAAGAGAGGAGATTTCATCAAAATAGAGAAAAGATCAGTAGAATATATAAGCAAATTGAGGATAAAGAAGGGATGTTATAAAAGAAAAAGAGTAGAATGATTTTGATTGAAATTTTGTACGTGTATCCATGGATATGACATGGTGGGTTGCAGCATTGGATGTATCCAAAGGACACTAATTAAAAAAAAAAAGTAAACTGTAAATGAATTGAATAGGAATTGCTGGATAGAGGGAAGGGAGTGGGGTGGGGCGAAGTGAAAGTTCTGGGGACTGAATTGGAGTGGGTTGTGTTCTATGCTTTTTTGATTATGTCAGGGTATATCCAGGTGTTATAACTAAATTTTTTTAAAAAAATAATTAAATCATGACTATGATCATAAGTTCACAATCCGCCATAACTCTAAAAAACATAAAATTTGTCCAACTAAAAAAAAATGCTTAATATCATTGGGGAAATACAAACAAAAAAGCACAGTGGGATATCATCTAATACTCCTTAGGATAGCTATTGTTAAAAACTGTGGGGAGCCTCTCTGAATGATTCGCATCTTCAATCCTGGAATGGAGAGGTTTTGATTGTCACTACATCTCCTTGGACATTGCCCTGGTCTCAGAAGTTTAAGGATACATCCTCAGATGTAGGTGTCACTCTATAGTCCTTGGTTGGAATTACACTCACATATCCCTTGTAACTCCATCCCTTCTTACCTTTTTTGGATGGAACTTTCTAAGAATGAGGGTCCTCCCAATAAAAGCCCACTTCCTAAGATGCTCACTCTCACTCTCTCTCTCCAGCCTCTTGTGACTATCCCTTGCTCTCCCATTTGAGGATCTTGAGGCCGAGAGTGGAGGAGCTGTTCTGAAGCTTGTTTAAAGGTTAAATGTGTGTCTGTTTTATTTGGTATCCCTGGAAATTCACAGGAGTGACCTTAAGTTCAGCTGTCCCTGCAGGCCAGGGGTGGCAGGTGGTGCCCGGAATGAGGGACCGCTCAGGAGGTGAATTTCCAGGTTGACTGAGAAAGCTCACTATAGAAATTTAGTGAACCATGATTCTTTGGGGAAGAAAGGAAGCAGACAGTTTCAGAGCCAGGGACATTAAAGATTTATCATGGGCAGTTCCATTTCTTCAGATAAAGAAATGTATTTAACAATTCTGGAGACAAAAATCATTTGGAGAGGAAAACAAGTCAGAAGGGCCCAGCTAGTTCAGTTCCTGCAAATAGCTAGCAAGGTGTGCCTGTGGTTTTGTCAGCAAGACTCACCGGATTTATGTACTTGGGAGAGGCTAGGTAGAAAATTATATAAAGGCTGCCTCTCTGCCAAGCTGTCTGAAAGTACAAGAGAGAGTGTTCAGAAGATCTGAACCACTTTAGAAATGTGTCTTTTTGATGATCTAGAACAGGACCAATGGTTCCCTGAGGACCTGCTGAAAGGGCTTTAGAGAGCTGTTAGAAGTTTAGAGCAGGAGAAACGGCCCGAGACTGCTTCCAAGTGGTTTTCTCTTTCTGTGGTGGGACTGAGGACAGAATCAATTTTCGCTCAGTCTGCAGCATGGAAACTGCAGACAGGCAGCCTCAGGGCAAAACCTAAAATCAAAAGTTTAGTCTCTGCTGAGCTGGTTAGACCTAGCAGCTTAGAGGAGCACCAAGGGGCATGTTCCAGAGAGGAAACTGGCTCCCATCAGATTTCTGTGAGGCAAATTCAAAATGGAGAGGAACAAGAGGGACAGGAAGATACAGACGAAAAAGAGTCACAATCTGAGGGGACTCAATAGAAGGTGAAGAAGACCTGGAGGAGGGTTTTACTAAATTACATCTAGATGGCCTGGCACCTGCCATCCAAATTCATCCACTCTCCTCTGGGAGAACGGGGTTCAATAATTACTCTGAACTGGTGGTCACCATGTTTATGCCCCTACAACGTGGTCTTAGTAAAGCGCAGGAAGTGGGGGAAGACATTACAGGTTTTCAGCTTTTTCCAGTCTTTGAACAGATAACAAACAAAACCAGCATGTCTGCTTGCATGCTACAATTCCCTTTAAGAGTCTAAAGAAGCTTAAAAGTGTTTGCAATACCTATGGTCCAAATTCACCCTTTGTGCAAAGCCTGTTCCATTTGTTATGCCACCAGACTCTACCCCAAATGACTGGATTTCAATGGCAAAGGCTTGCCTTTCCGGGGGTGATTATCTCCTTTGGCGATCTCACTGGACTGATTATTGTACTGAACAGGCCGAGAAGAATAGGAGGCAAGGCTTTGATGCCCCTTTGGAGATGTTAACAGGAACTGGGGAATTTGTGGACCTAGAGAGACAATTTAATTATGATCTAGCCATTTATGATCAGATCACTGCATGTGCCAAAAGAGCATGGGATCAAGTGAAGTTAGATTTTAGCCAGATAAAACAGGGATCAGAAGAACAATTTTCCGATTTTGTAGCATGCCTGTACCAGGCAGCTAACAGGTCAGTCGGAGATTCAAACACCTCAGAATTCATGGTTAAACATCCTCCAACCCCATTGGAATAAAGGGACAGTTCCTGAATTTATTCGCCTTTGTGTGGATGTTGGTCCTTCAAAATTACAAGGTTTTATGCTTGCCGCAGCTTTAAAATGGGTACTTCAGCCCCAATCCCAGAGATGCCATTCTCGTGGATGTTGTTTCAAATATGGCAGGACTGGGCATTTGGGGGGGGGGGGCTGTGAATCTCCACACAATAGGACAGAAACCTCTCCCAGTTCATGTTGCAGAAAGCTGCACAGCGAAGGGGATGGAACAGATATGGAGGTGGCCCACCTCCTTAGGGGCCAAAAAACGGAAGATGGGGCCTATCCCAGGCTCAACACACAATGGGGACTCTGCAGTATACATGGGAGGAGGAGTCAGAGTGGCAGGCCTTGAGGTCATCACAGCCGGCCATGGAGGATCATCACTATTACCAGTCAAGTCCACCCAGACAGTACTTTTACGACCAGCCACAGTAATAAACTTAATACCTGAAATGGGACTACAGTGAGTTCCTACTGAAATCCATGAGCCATTACCCCCAGGAACCATAGGCCTAATTTTGGGATGAAATAATTTTAAAGAGGGAATTCAAGTAATGCCAGGAGTTATTGATTCAAATTTTAGAGATGAGCTAACAGTCACTGTGAAATCAAAGTATGCCATTCGGCTCTCTACAAAAGACATGCTGGCATAATTAGTACTTTTTACCTTGCCATTCTGCAGATGGCCCACTTAAGACCTCAACTTCTAGGTTCCTGGACAGAGTGTACTGGGCTCAATTAATCCAGAAGGAGAACCCCCTACTGGAACTTAAAATCAATCATAAAAAATTTCAAGGTATTGGGCTGGGGATGTGGCTCAAGTGGTAGCGCGCTCACCTGGCATGCATGCGGCCTGGGTTCGATCCTCAGCACCACATACAAACAAAGATGTTGTGTCCGTCGAAAACTAAAAAAAAAAATAAATATTAAAATTCTCTCTCTCTCTAAAAAAAGAAAAAAAGAAAATTTCAAGGTATCATAGATACTGGGGCAGATAAATCTGTTTTATCTCACAGATTTTGGCCCAAAAGCTGGCCTTTACACATTGTGCCTGCTAATTTAGAAGGCATAGGGAAGATCTCTCAGCCTGCCCAGGGTGTCCAGTATCTTTGCTGGGAAGACCGAGATGGTAATACTGGAATTTTCAAGCCTTATGTTTTGGATACATTACTGGTAAATTTATGGGGTAGAGATATTTAAGCAGTTTAGGATTATTATTATTAGTAATTCCAAATTCTATCATGTCATTTGAGGGACTTAATCAAGGATCTATTCCTAGGAAAATTGAGGGAAACTTACAGGAAGAGTATCTACCACTATGACCCAATCTCCTTAACAGAGATTAATTAATGCACCCAGCCAAATTTTTTGGTAGGGGCCCTGACCTTTTCTCTGACCCAAAAAACAGCAGAAAAAATTAATTGGCTCACAGAAGAGCCAATATGGGTTAGTCAGTGGCTCCTAACTGGAGAAAAACTTAAAATAACCTATGATAGTTAAAGAACAACTTCAAGCTGGTCATTTAGAGCCTATGCTCAGCCCTTGGAACACACCCATCTTTGTAATTAGAAAAAATCTGGTAATTGGAGATTATTGCAAGACCTTAGAGCTATTAATTGGGTCTCAGAGCCCATGGGAGCATTACAATCTGGGCTTCCTTCTCCTATAGCTACTCCTTTAGATTATTATTTGATAGTTGTAGATCTAAAAGATTGTTTTTTCTCTATACCTTTGCATCCAGATGACTGTAAAAAATTTGCCTTTAGTGTCCCAGCAATTAATTTTAAAGAACCAGTTAAAAGGTATTGCTGGAAAATGCTACTTCATGAAATGTGTAACAGTAGTCCTACCCTATGTAAAAATTTTCTGGCACAAGTTATCACGCCTGTGAGGGAAAAATTCTCTAATGCATATATTATTCATTTTATGGATGACATACTTTTAGCTCAAGCTAATTCAGATATACTCTTAAAATTTTTTGCCCAATTAGAGACTTCACTCACAGCAATGATTTGTACATTGCACCTCAAAAGTGCAAAAGACATCTCCTTTTCAATATCTAGGTCATGTGATTGAAGGACATACAATCTGTCCTCAAAACTTACAAATAAGAGTCAAACAGCTGCATACCCTTAATGATTTTCAAAAATTATTAGGAGATATTAATTGGCTGAGGCCATCTTTAAAGCTAACTACTTCAGATTTAAGTCCTTTATTCCAAATATTACGGGGAGATTCTTCTCCAACTTCTTCTCGTCAGCTCACAGCAAAAGTGAAAATGGCTTGAGGAAAGTTGAAATTGCTATTAAAAAGGCTCGGCTTACTTGAATTAATCCACAAAAGCCTATTTATTTATTGATATTTCCAACTGCTTATGTTCGTTCAGGGGCAATATGGCAAACATTGTGAGTTATTGAGTGGATTCATTTAGCCCATTCTCCTCAAAAGTCATTAACTCCTTTTCATGATTTTGTTGCAATTAGTGATAAAGAGCAAAACAAGAGTTTTACGGCCAGTTGGATCAGAACCTAATATTATAATCATTCCATTTTCTGCTCAACAGAATGATTGGCTCTTTAAAACTTCTAATTTTTGGCAAGTAATTTCTAATTTTCATGGTCAGATAGAGAGTCACTATCCTTGTGATAAAATTATTCAATTCACATTGGTAATGCCATTCATATTTCCAAGGATTGTAGGTGCACAACCAATAAAAGGTGCACTAACAGTGTTCACTGATGGCTCAAGCTCAGGTAAAGCAGGTTATTATGGTCATGCTCATACAGAGGTAATATAAACCTCATATGCTTCTGCCCAACAAGCAGAACTACAAGCTCTCATTTGTGCTTCAAGTCATTTTGCAAAGGAGCCCATCAATATTTATTCTGGGAGATACAAAAAATATTGAAACTTTAATTACTGAGTATACATCATCACAAGAGTTATTCAATTTGTTTCATATCCTACAAAAATGGTGCAAATGCAAAAGCACCCATGTTTTATAGGTCACATACGAACCCACACTAATCTCCCAGGGCCTCTAATATTAGGTAATAATAAGATTGATAAATTGGTTGCTGTTTGCAAACAAATGTCTTTGTATGACTGCGCACAATCTTCACATTCTTTACATCATCAAAATGTTTTTAGCTTACATAAAAAAATTTAATATTACTAGAGAACAAGCTTGTCAAATTGTACATCACTGCCCCCAGTGTGTTATACACACTCCACCTTTGCCATCTGGGTAAATCCCTGTGGATTAAAACCAAATCAATTATGGCAAATGGATGCAACTCACATTCCTCAATTTAGTAAACAATGTTATGTATATATAATTGTAGATACTTATTCTAGATTTATCTTTGCTACAGCCCATGGAAAAGAAAATACTCAACATGTTATTTCCCATTGTTTACCTGCCTTTGCAGTATTAGGATGTCCTTTGCATATTAAAACTGATAATGCACCAGCTTATGTAAGCTTTTCTTTTCAACAATTTTGCCAAAAGTTTTATATTGACCATAAAACAGGTATTCCTTATAACCCTTCAAGATCAAGCCATTGGAGAACAAGCTCATCTATTAAGCTACGATTACAAAAACTAAAAGAGGAGATGGATCTAGGACTCCCCAAAATAACCTCAATCATGCTCTGTTCATTTTAAATTTTTTAAATTGTGACTCAGAAGGTCACACTGCAGTTGAGTGACACATGTCTTCCACAGCAACAGGCCCTTTAGGCTGAGTTTGGTGGAAGGACTTACAGACTGGTCAATGGAAAGAACCAGATCCAGTGATTATATGGGGCAGAGGTCATGCCTGTATTTTCCCTGAAGATACTTTTCATTCTATTTGGGTACCTGAATGCACCATCAGGCATGGAGGACATAGAACCAAGATTCAAATGACTGAAGATTGACTCAGAGAATCCTTCCCTCAAAAAGAAGAAATCTTGAAGGAAGAGAAGAAGAATGATGGCCCCAAGAAACTGAAGGAGGAAGCTACCCTCATGGAAGGACCTGAGGAAGTTGATGATCTGACAGCAAGGAAAAGTTAAATTTCCAACAATGATGCTTGTTGCAGTATTAACTCTATCGAGCTGTTGGGTAAAAGGAAATCAGGGAGAAATTTATTGGACTTATTTTCCAGATCCCAGCAGTGTGGACTGGAGAATCTATCCCAGTATTTACTAATGACTCATATATGATGGAAGGATTTACAGACCCTCATATTACTCCCACCCATGTGGCTGGATTTAATTATTCTGGCTATAGTGCCCAAGTACCTTTGTGTTGGTCCCATGGTAAACATACTGGCTGTCTAAAAGTGTCATTAGAAGAAAACACAGCAATTAGGAGACCTAGACCAGCTAATCGTACTGTTACTGGAGACTCAAAACCCTATATCAGATCAGTTATTAAAATGGGACTTTTTCATAACAAACTAGTCATTTCAAAATACTTCCATGACTCTTTAAATAATCAAATAAATATTGATGAAAGGATTGAGACTAAGCTAAATCCCTTAGAGGCTACTGTCATAAATATTGGTAGTGAACTTTTGGCTTTGAAATTCAAGGAAAGACTTAAATGTCACGCTAGCTATAAGTATGTGTGTGTTTCTGCTGCCAAATACAATGCTTCCCAATGGGATTGGGAGAAGGTAAAAAACCATTTATTGGGTATTTGGCAAAATAATAATAGTAATAGTTTAGATCTTTTGGAGCTCCATTATCATATTCAAGATATACAAGATAAAAAAGTAAGATTGATTTTTTGGGTCCTACCTCTTTAGCTGATCAAATACTTAAAGAATTAAAGATGTTCAATTATCTTTAATGCTGAAAACATTCTTAAACATTCTACATGGTATATCCTTCTATTATTGTCTTTGCTACTAATTCTCTCTTGTATTGTAATCATAGGATAGCAAGCCTTCAAACAAGGATTCAGGGACTCGAAATACTGACTCATAACCTGCTTTTCAAAGAAAGAATGGGGAATATGTGGGGAGCAGCTTTGAATGATTTGTGTTTTCCATCCTGGAAAGGAGAGGCTTTGACCCTCACTATATCTTGTAGTGACTTAAACATTGCCCCAGTCCCGGAAGTTTGAGGATACATCTTCAGAAGTAGTCATCACCCTACAGCCCTTAGATCAAATTAAACTCACATGTCCCTTGTAAATCTGTCCCTTCATACTTTTTTTTGGATGGAACTTTTAAAGAAGGAGGGTCCTCTCAGTAAGAGCCCACATCCAAGCATGCTTGCTCTCTCTCTTGCTAGCCTCTCATGACTATCCCTTGCTCTCCCATTTGGGGAGCTTGAGGCCAAGAGTGGAGGAGTCATCCTGAAGCTTATTTAAAGGTAAAGTGTGGGGATATCCAAGATGGCAGAAGAGAGGAGGTCCTGTTTCTGGCTGCTCTGTGGAATAAACCAAGAAAGCAGACAGGCAGCTTCTCCACAAGGTCTTACCTAGACAGAACACAACATCTCAGAGAGTGTGAGAAGACCCCTATACAGCAGATTTTCGAATAAATCACCAGCACTGTGACCACCCATGCAGAAAGCAGAGCCTCTGCATTTGAATAAGTCTCCAGACTCCAGACCCAAAGCCCACAGTTCAAGTTCATTCATGGCTCACAAGCGGTTTAGCATAATCACCTATCAGCACCTCTGCAGAACTCCAGACTGCGCTCCACGCCCATGCAGGTCACTTGGCTGCTACCTATCCACAGCACAAAGCCATCACCCAGCTCCCCCCACCTCACCATACACCCCGGTACTGGAAGCAGAAAGGTTTTCCATCTTGGAAAACCTTTCTCGCCATTTTTTGGTGGGTGTTGCTATCAGATCGGATCTCCATTTGAGCAGGGACCTGGTTTCTACCCCCCCACACCCCCAGTGGCAATAACTCAGCAACCACCCAACACAAAAACAACAACTCTCAGTTGGACAGGAGTGTAGTGCGACCAGGGCACCGCCCACCTGGTTTGAGCCTGGGGGTGAAAGGCCCCACAGTTGGGATCTGATAAGTAAGAGAAAGGAGGGGACTAAAGTCTGGAACATAACAGAGAGACCAGGATCTGGGAAATCTCCAGGCAAGAGAGGGAGACAATACCGGGGGCTCAAGTCAGATGAGTGGTCACAAAAAGAGACCTTGGAGGTGCAATTTCCCTTCTGGTACTGGTGGGCAGCACTCTCTGCTTCCAGATGCTCCACACCAGGTGCAGTCTTCTCACCTTGGTTACCTTCACCATTCTGAGGGTAGAGACACCAGCTTAAAACAGACAACCCCACCTCCTGGATGAGAAGAGAAGCAGGAAAGCACATCTCTAAGAGTATTTTCTTCTTCTTCTTCTTTCTCTTCTACCCTTCTGTCCTCTGGCCCTCACATACCCAACATATGTGAAACCAAGAACTTTGCATGAAATAGGACTTTGAGGACAGAGTCACCTTAATAATATAATATAGAGGAGTTTTATAAGCCCTTTTTTTCTTTTTCTTCTCTTTTTTTCCCTTTATTTTGTTCTCTCCTTTTTTCCCTCTTCTTCTTTCACCCTCCAAATTTTACTATTTTTACATCCTGTATTTTTCTAAATACATATGTGTGTTTGCTTATGTACTCTACTGTCTTCCAACTTACTTGTCTACCCTAAATTACTTCATGTATATTCCCCTGCTACTAACCCTCTTCATTAGATTTCTCCTTCACATTTCCTAAGATATATTAACTCTATACCCTCACATCTTTCCCCCTCAGCATATTGTCCTACACCTGACCCCCAGGTCATTGTCCACTGCCAGAAACTGTAAACCTTTTTATGAAACTACTGATTATATTTTAAATAATAATTGAATCCAACATTTCTGGACATCGAAACTAAATTGTAAATGTCTTAATAATAACAATTTGTTCATAGGTGATGTATTATTGATATTGGGATCTGTTAACATTGTCCTTCCCCACAAAGGAGAGATCTTGGAACCCTATAAGAGCACTACAAATCTATAGGGTAAAAACAATAACACATAAGATCCACAGAGTTGGAAAGGAAGACACTGACCAACATGAAAAGACAAGGGAAGAAAGTACCATAAACAAATCAAGACAACATATCATTAGAAGCATTGGTAGCTATAGCAGAAAAAATGACACAGAAAGATTTCAAGATATACATGGTTAAGATATTCTGGGATCTCAAAGAAGACATAAGAAAACAAATAGAAGCAGTGATAGATCACTTTGACAATAAGTCACATAAACAAATCCAAGAAGCAAAAGATCATCTCAACAGGGAGATAGAGGTTCTAAAAAAACCAAACAAACAGAAATACTAGAAATGAAAGAAATAATAAACCAAATTAAAAACTCAAACAAAGCATCACCAACAGAGTAGAACACTTATAAGACATCAAACAATGAAGATAAAATATATCATCTTGAAAAGTACATAGACCCCACAGCAAAAGTGATAAGAAAGCATGAGCAGAACATTCAAGAAATATGGGATAGCATAAAAAGAACAAATTTAAGAGTTATTGGGACAGAGAAAGGAATAGAGTTCTAAACCAAAGGAATGAGCAATCTATTCAATAAATGATATCAGAAAAATTCCAAACATGAAAAATGAATTGGAAATCAAAATTCAAGAAGCCTACAGGACACTGAATATACAAAATCACAGCAGATCCACACCAAATCACATTATAACAAAAATGCCCAACATACAGAATAAGGAGAGAATTATAAAATCCATAAGAAAAGGAATCAAATTACATATAGGGGAAAACCAATTAGGATAACAGCAGATTTTTCAACACAGACTCTGAAAGCTAGAAGATTCTAGAACAACATATATCAAGCTCTGAAAGAAAACAGATGCCAACCAAGAATTTTGTATCCAGCAAAATTAAACTTTAGATTTGATGTTGAAATAAAGACTTTCCACGATAAACAAAAGTAAAAGAATTTATAGCTAGAAAACTGGCAAACAAAATATTTCATGAAAAGGAATGAAAAACAACAATGAAAATCAATAGAGGGGAGTAGTACACTGAAGGAAAAACTAATCAAAGAGGAAAACCAAGTCATGTTAAATAACAAAAATAAACAAATATGGCTAGAAATACAAACCATGTCTCAATAGTAACCCTAAATATTAATAGCTTAAACTCACCAATCAAAAGACATAGGCTAGCAGATTGGATTTAAAAAGACCCAACAATATGCTGCCTACAGGAGACTCATCTGTTAGAAAAAGACATATACAGACTGAAGGTGAAAGGCTGGAAAAATCATACCACTCACATGAACTGTGGAAACAAGTAGAGGTTTCCATATGCATATCAAATAAAGTAGACTTCAAGCCAAAGTTAATCAAAAGGGATAAAGATGGACATTACATACTGCTTAAGGGAATCATACACCAACAAGACATAACAATCATAAATATATAAGCCCCAAACAATGGTGCAGCTATGTTCATCAAACAAACTCTTTTCAAGTTAAAGAGTCAAATTGACCACAACACAATAAACTTGGGTAACTTTAACACACCTCTTTCACTACTGGATAGATCTTCCAAACAAAAGTTTAATAAAGGAACTATAGAACTCAATAACACAATCAATAACTTAGACTTAACTGACAATATATAGAATATTTCAACCTGCATCAAGTGGATACACTGTATTCTCAGCAGCACACAGATCCTTCTCTAAAATAGACCATATACTATTCCACAAAGCAACTCTCAGCAAACACAAAAAAGTAGAGATACTACCATGCATTTTATCAGATCATAATGGAAGGAAATTGGAAATCAACAACAAAATAAAAAATAAAAAATTCTCCATCACCTGGAGACTAAACAATATGCTACTGAATAAACAATGGGTTACAGAAGACATCAAGGAGGAGATTAAAAAATTCTTAGAGGTAAATGAGAACATAGACACAAAATATAGAAATCTCTGGGACACTATAAAAGCAGTATTAAGAGAAAAATTCATTGCATGGAGTTCATTCCTTAAAATAAGTCAATAAATAAATGACCTCACACTACATCTCAAAGCCCTAGAAAAAGAAGAACAAATCAGCAGCAGCTGTAGAAGGCAAAAAATAATTAAAATTAGAGCTAAAATCAATGAAATTGAAACAAAAGAAACAATTGAAAAAATTGATATATCAAAAAGTTGGTTCTCTGAAAAAAAATAAATAACATTCACAGACCCTTAGCTACGCTAATGAAGAGAAGGAGAGAGAGAACTCAAATTACCAGCATATGTGATGAAAAAGGCAATATCACAACAGACACTACAGAAATAGAGTGCATTAAGAAATTATTTTGAAATCTTATACTCCAATAAAATAGAAGACATTAAAGGCATTGACAAATTTCTTAAGTCATATGATTTGCCCATGAGTCATTTGAACAGACCAATATCAAGTGAGGAAATAGAAGAAACCGTCAGAAGCTTACCAATCAAGAAAAGCCCAGGACCGGATGGATACACAGCCGAGTTCTACAAGACCTTTAAAGAAGAACTAATACCAATACTCTTCAATTTATTTCAGGAAATAGAAAAACAGGCATTAATTCCAAACTCATTCTATGAGGCCAATATCACTCTGATCCAAAAACCAGGCAAAGACATATTAAAGAAAGAAAATTTCAGACCAATATCTCTAATGAATATAGATGCAAAAATTCTCAATCAAATTCCGGCAAATTGAGCCGGGATCACTGCTGGGTCAGCTGTGCCTATGGGGTGGGTGGAGGCAAGGCTCTGCCCATCAGAAGGATGGGTTGCTTGCGCCCCGTGCGCCCAGACCACATCTGGTTGGCCCATGCTCCCACCGGTTGCAAGCTTTAACATCTGATCATGGCTACCTGCAACATGGCTGCCCTGGGTGTGGAAGACTGTGCCAAGAAGTGACCCTGACAACTCCTGGAATCTTCCAACTGATTAGTCATCTTATTGTGCCACATGGCTTCCCTTCCCCTCCTAGGAGGTCCATTCTCATGTCTTCCTAATGGGTTCTCCAATCTGCTAGGATGGGGATCAGCCTCTCTTTGGTGTTGTCACAATTAGGCCCACCCTTGTGATCCCCAAAGACCTGGTCTACAAATAAAAAAGGATGTTCAGGAGGCCTCACCCTTAAACAGGTGTTCCTGTGGTACCAGGCAGCCTATTTGAGGATTATGCATCACCACACATGTGGATGGCTCAGCCCTGGCTTCTGGCCTGGCCTGAGATTTTAGGGAACTTGAATGAGAGAGATGGTGCAGGGGCTAAGTTTCCCAAAAGGCAGGTGAGTCAGATCTCTGCCCCCCTCCCAGAGGAAGCCTGGGGCACCATGCCCAGGAGGAAAGGTGCCATCTAGATCCTTCCTATGGCAGTCTCCTCCGTCCGGTCTACCCTGACCTTGGAAGCCTTGATAATAAAGGCAACAACTTCTCTCTTCTGGAGAAAAAAAAATCCAGCAAATTGAATACAAAGACATATCAAAAAGATTGTGCACCATGATCAAGTGGGGTTCATCCCAGGGATGCAAGGTTGGTAGAACATACGGAAATCAAAAAATGAAATTCATCACATCAATAGACTTAAAGATAAGAACCATATGATAATCTCAAAAAATGCAGAAATTAATTAAGTTGAATAAAAAACTTAAGAAACTTGAAAAAATGCAGAAAAAGCATTTGACAAAATACAGCACCCCTTCATGTTCAAAACACTAGAAAAACTAGAGATATTAGGAACATACCTCAACATCGTAAAGACTGTCTACACTAAGCCTCAAGGCAACATCATTGTAAATGGAGAAAGATTGAAGGCATTCCCTCTAAAAACTGGAACAAGACAGGGATGCCTTCTTTCACCATTTCTATCCAACATAGTTCTTGAAACACTGGCCAGAGCAATTAGACAGATGAAAGAAATTAAAGGGATATATATATATAGGAAAAGACGAACTTACAATAGCACTATTTGCTGACTATATGATTCTATACCTAGAAGACCCAGAAAACTTCTAGAACTAGTAAATGAATTCAGTAAAGTAGCAGGATAAAAAATTAACACCCATAAATCAGTGACAAATTCTCTGAGAAGGAATTGAAGAAAACTACCCCATTCACAATAACCTCAAAAAAAAAAAAAAAGATACTTGGAAATCAACTTAACAAAAGAGGTGAAAGATCTATACAATGAAAATTACAGAACCCTAAAGAGAGAAATCAAAGAAGACCTTAGAAGATGGAAAGATCTCCCTTGCTCTTGGATAGGCAGAATTAATATTATCAAAATGACCATACTACCAAAAGCACTATACAGATTTAATGCAATTCCGATCAAAATCACAATGGAATTCCTCATAGAAATAGAAAAAGCTATCATAAAACTCATCTGGAAAAATAAGAGACTCAGAATAGCTAAAGCAATCCTTAGCAGGAAGAGTGAAGCAGGTGGCATCACTATACTAGACCTTAAACTATACTGCAGAGCAAAAGTAAACAAAAACAGCATGGTATTGGCATCAAAACAGACTGGTAGACCAACGGTACAGAATAGAGGACACACAGATTAACCCACAAAATTACAAAATTGCAATTATATTAGACAAAAGTATCAAAAACATGTACTGAAGATAGCATCTTCAATAAATGGTGCTGGGAAAACTGGAAATCCATATGCAACAAAATGAAATTAAACCCTTATCTCTCACCATGCACAAAACTTAACTCAAAATGGATCAAAAACCTAGGGCTTACACCAGAGACCCTGCGTCTAATAGAAGAAAAAGTAGGCCCTAATCTTCATTATGGGGATTAGGCCCCAACTTCCTTAATAAGACTCCTATAGTGCAAGAATTAAAATCAAGAATTAATAAATGGGATGGATTCAGACTAAAAAGTTTCTTCTCAGCAAAAGAACAATCAGTGAGTTGAATAGACAGCCTACAGCTTGGGAGCAAATTTTTACCACTCACACATCAGATAGAGCACTAATCTCTAGGATATATAAAGAACTTAAAAAGCTAAGCATCAAAAAAAAAAACAAATAACCCAATCAACAAATGGGCCAAGGACCTGAACAGACACTTCTCAGAAGAGGATATACAATCAATCAACAAATATATGAAAAGATGCTCATCATCTCTAGCAATCAGAGAAATGCAAATCAAAACTACTCTAAGATATCATCTCACTTAGTCAGAATGGCAGCTACCATGAAGTCAAACAACAATAAGTATTGGCAAGGATGTGGGGGAAAAGGTACACTCACACATTGATGGTGGGACTGCAAAATGGTACAGGCAATATGGAAAGCAGTATGGAGATTCCTTGGAAATCTGGGAATGGAACCACCATTTGACCCAGCTACCCCTCTCCTTGAACTATACCCAAAGTACTTAAAAACAGCATACTACAGGGACACAGCCAGATCAATGTTTATAGCAGCACAATTCATAATAGCTAAACTGTGGATCCAACCCAGTTGCCCTTCAGTGTATGAATGGATAAAAAAATGTGGTATATATATACAATGGAATTTTACTCAGCATTAAAAGAGAATAAAATCATGGCATTTGCAGGTAAATGGATGGCGTTGGAGAAGATAATGCTAAGTGAAGTGAGCCAATCCCAAAAAAACAAATGCCAAATGTTTTCTCTGATATAAGGAGGCTGACTCATAGTGGGATAGGGATGGGGAACATGGGAGGATTACATGAATTCTATATAGGGAGAGGGAAAAGGAGGGAGCAAGGAATTAGCAAGGATTGTGAAATGTGATGGACATCATTATACAAAATACATGTATGGAGACTTGAATTGGGTGTCTACCTACTTTATATATAAACAGAGATATGAAAAAATTTGGTATATATGTGTAATAAGAATTCTAATGCAAAAAAGTACATGTATAAAGGCAAGAATTGGCTTGAACATACTCTATATACAATGATATGAAAAATTGTACTCTATATGTAATAAGAATTGTAATGCATTCTGCTGTCATGAATTTAAAACAATAAAATCAATAAAACTAAAAAATAAAAATAAATCAAGGTAAAGTCTGTGTTTTATGTGGTGTTCCTGGAAATTCATATGACTGACCTTAAGTTCAACTGCCCCCGTGGGCCAAGGGCAGCAAAAAATAAAAACAAAAAATAGAAAAAAATAAAGATAAGAATCTATGTACATTGCTGGTAAAAACTTAAAAGATGCAGCCATTGGGTAAAATGGTAGGATAATTCCTCAAAAGGTTAACATGGGATTACCATATGATCCAGCAATTATGTTTCTAGTTATATACCTCAAGGAATTGAAAGCAGAAACCCAACCAGATATATACACACCAATGTTTATAGCAGCATTATTCACAATAGCCAAAAAGTGAAAACAAACCAAACCCCCATCAAAAAATGAATGCATACAAATGTAATATATTACATATAGATAATATAATATTACACAGTCTTAAAAGGAATGAAATTCTGATGCATGCTTCAATATGGATGAATCTTGAAGATAATATGCTAAGTAAAATAAGTCACATAATAAATCTAGATATACAGAATAGATAAATTTATAGACACAGAAAGTATAATACAGGTTACCATGACTGGAGGGGGATGGTAATAAAGAATATATTATTGGGTTCCAAGATGGCACCCCAGAGGTAGGCAGCATTCTGTGTTGCTCCGTGACCTGGGAGTTAGAATAGTTAGAATACTGCTTCCCTGTAAGCGATTTCCTACTCCTGTGCAGGAATCACAGCAACTGTGCCTATCCAGGGCTCCAGGCTTTAGTGTCAGAGTAGGTCTCCAAACTCTTCACCCATGCAGGACTACTGGGTACCCGGGCAGGACCATCAGCACTGGCCACCCACTTGAGCAGAAATCACTGACACCACACCCACACAGGACACAACAGCTTCCCATACACAGGATCTTCAGTGCCACTCCCATGTGGACCCCTATCTACCAATGTGGGGCTCCCCTGGTTGGCACCATCTTGGGACTCTGCAGCAGTGGATATAGTCCCCTATGCCACTGTAGCCTGCCTGCACCTAAGAACTTCACATAGGCTCTGAAGTCAGCTGACAGCCAAGCCACTGAGCTCATCTCTGAACTCATTGTCCAATGCCATCACTAGCCTCCCCCCACCCGACCCAAAAACCCCTCTACTGAAAGCCTCCATGTTGGGTCACATATATCACCATCTTCAGTGGGGGCAACTCCCAGTTTGGAACTCTGGCTGGCCAGGTACCTACTTTCTAATTGTGCCCTCTCACCAGGAACCACTACCCTGGCACAGTGACAGCCTGGTTTCCTTTACCATCCAGGGGGTGGAGACACCAGCTAACAACAGACAACCCCATCTATTGGATGAAAAGAGAAGCAGGAAAGATACTGATTTCCAACCAAAACAATCCCTGTTTCTTCCTTCAAGATTTTTTTTCCCTCTCCCTCTCTATTCTCCTGCCCTCACATCCCCAACATATGTGAAACCAAGTACTTTGCATGAATTAGGATTTTCAGGACTAGATTGTCTGAATAAAATATTACAGTTGTGTTGCATATTCTTTTGTATTTTCTTTTTTCCCATCAATTTCTACTATTTTAACATTTTTTTATTTTTTCTTTATATGTGTGTTTGTTTTATGTACTCTACTGTCTTCCCACTTATTTGTCTACCCCAAATTACTTCCTCTCCCTTCTCCTCTAGATCTAATTTTCTTTAGATTTCTATTTCACATTTTCTAAGATATAACAACTCTATATCCTCACCTCCTACCTCTTCAGCATATCATCCTATTCCTCACCCCCAGTTCTTTGTCTACCATCGGAAACTGTAAACCCTTTTTCAAACCTACTGAGTATATTGCAGATAATAATTGAATTCACCATTTCTGTTCATTGTGACCAAACTGTAAATGTCTTAATAGCAAACATTGGTTTTTAGGGTGTATACTGTTGATATTGGGATCTGATAACATTCACCTCAAAGGAGAGGTATTGAATCCCAACAGGGGCACTAGAAGCCTACAGGGTAAAAACAGTGACTCCTCCAATCCACAGTGCTAGAAGGGAAGACTCACAAACAATATGAAAAGACAAGGGAAGAAAGTGCCCCAGACAAATCAAGATACCACATTATTAGAATCCATGGCAAGCACAGCAGAAGAAATTACAGAGAAAGAGTTCATAATTAAAATGTTCTGCAAATTAAAGGATGATATAAAAGAAGAAATACAGACAGCAAAATATCATTTCGACAAAGAGCTACATAAACAAACATAGGAAGAAAAGAATACTTCAATAGGGAGATAGAGGTTCTTAAAAACCCAAAACACAGAGAAATACTTGAAATGAAAGAAACAATAAACCAAATTAAAAGTTCAATTGAAATCATCACCAAGAGATTAGACCACTGGGAAGCAGGACCTTGGACAATGAAGACAAAATATATAATCTTGAAAAGAATGTAGATCACAGAGTGAAAATGGCAAGAAACCAAGAGCAGTACATACAAGATATATGGGATATAATTTAAAAAAATAAATTTAAGAGCTCTTAAGAATGAGGAAGGAATAGAGTTCCAAACCAAAGGAATGAGCAATCTATTCAATGAAATAATATAAGAAAATTTTCCAAACATGAAGAACGCATTGGAAAACCAAATCCAAGAGACTTACAGGACACCAAATGTACAAAATCACAGCATACATTCACACCAAAGTACATTATAATAAAAATGCATAACATACAGAATAAGGAGAGAATATTAAAAGCCATAAGACAAAGGAATCAGATTACATATGGGGGAAACCAATTAGATTATGTGCAAATTTTTCAACCCAGACTCTGAAATCTAGAAGATCCTGGAACAACCTATATCAAGCTCTGAAAGAAAATGGATGCCAACCAAGAATCTTAGAGTCAGCAAAATTAAGCTTTAGATTTGACGATGAAATAAAAACCTTCCATGATAAACAAAAGTTAAAAGAATTTACAACTTGAAAGCTTACACTACAGAATGTCCTCGGCAAAATATTCCATGAAGAGGAATTGAACAGCAACAATGAAAATCAGCAAATGGAGGTATTACACTAAAGAAAAAACTTATCAAAAGAGAACCAAGTCAAATTAAATACAAAGAAAAATGACTGGGATACAAATCACGTCTCAATAATAACCCTGAGTGTTAATGGCCTAAACTCAACAATGAAAAGGCATAGACTAGCAGATTGGACTTTAAAAAAAGATCCAATAATATGCTGCCTCCAAGAGACCCATCACATAGGAAAAGACATCCACAGACTTGGGAATCAACCTAACAAAAGAGGTGAAAGACCTCTACAATGAAAACTATAGAATGCTAAAGAAAGATTTCCCATGTCTTTGGATAGGCACAATTAATATTGTCAAAATGACCATACTACCAAAAACATTACAGATTTAATGCATTTCCAATCCAAATCCCAAGACATTCCTCATAGAAACAGAAAAGCAATCATAGAATTCATCTGGAAAAATGAAAGACCCAAAATAGCTAAAGCAATCTCTAGCAAGAATAGTGAAGCTGGTGGCATCACCATACTAGACCTTAAACTATACTACAGAGCAATAGTAACAAAAACGGCATGGTATTGGCACAAAAATAGACTAGTAGACCAATGGTACAGAATAAAGGACACAGAAACTAACCAACATAATTACAGTTATATTAGACAAAGGTGTCAAAAACATACATTGGAGAAAAAATAGCCTCTTCAACAAATGGTATTGGGAAAACTAGAAATCCATTGCAACAAAATGAAATTAAACCCTATCTCTTACCATTCACAAAATTCAACTTTAATTGGATCCAAGACCTAGGACTTACACCAGAGATCCTGCGTCTAATAGAAGAAAAAGTAGGCTCTAATCTCCATCATATAAGATTAGGCCCATACTTCCTTAATAAGACTCCTATAGTGCAAGAATTAAAATCAAGAATTAATAAATGGGATGGGTTCAAACTAAAAAGCTTCTTTTCAGCAAAAGAAACAATCAGTGAATTGAATAGACAGCCTACAGCTTGGGAGCAAATTTTTACCCCTTACACATCAGAGAGAGCACTAATCTCCAGGGTATATAAAGAACTCAAAAAGATAAGCACTGAAAAAAACAAATAACCCAATCAATAAATGGGCCAAGGAGCTGAACAGACACTTCTCAGAAGAGGATATACAATCAATCAACAAACATATAGAAAAATGTTCATCATCTCTAGCAATTAGAGAAATGCAAATCAAAACTACTCTTAAAATTTCATCTTAGTCAGAATGGCAGCTATTAAGAAGAAAAATAACAGCAGAATGCATTACAATTCATATTACATATATAGAGTACAGTTTTTCATATCTCTGGTTATACACAAAGTATATTCATGCTATTTGTGTCTTCATACCTGTATTTAGGGTAATGATGTCCACCTCATTCTACCAACTTTGTCCCCTCTCTTCCCCTCACTCCCCTTTGCCCTATCTAGAGTTTGTCTAATCTCCCCATGCTCCCCCTCCCAACCCCACTATGAATCAGCCCCCTTATATCAGAGAAAACATTCGGCATTTGGGTTTTTGGGATTGGCTAACTTCACTTAGCATTATATTCTTTAACTCCATCTATTTACCTGCAAATGTCATCATTTTATTTTATTTTATTTTTTTGAGTAATATTGTCCAGGAGAACCTACCTCATTCTAATATGGATATCCAAAATTACTGTACAGAATCCCATACAAAGTTAAGGCAGTAAAAAAAATTTAAAATAAACTAAAAAATCTTTCAAAAGATTCTGACATTTTTCCAGGTGTAGTGGCATATGCCTGTAATCCCAGTGGCTCAGGAGGCTGAGGCAGGAGGATCTTGAGTTCAAAGCCAGTCTCAGCAAAAGTGAGACACTAAGAAACTCAGTGTGACCTTATCTCTAAATAAAATACAAAATCGGGCTGGGAATGTAACTTAGTGTTCAAGTGCCTGAATTTAATCCCCAGTAACCCCCTGAAAAAAAAATGATTCTGACATTTCATTATCTAGAACTCTGTACTCAGTGAACATATCCTATATGAATCACATAGAAACGTTTTTAGATACCCCAAAATGGAGGGAACTATTTCCCAGTAGGCCTATACTAAAAAAAATATTCTGAAAAGAATTTTTCAGGAAGAAGGAAAATGGTCCTATACAGAAATAAAAACAAGAAAAGAAAAAGAACACAAGAAGTGATAATTATGTGGGTAAATATAAATGAATATTGACCATTTAAAACAATACTTTTAATGTTGTACTGAATTAAAATATATGAACTAAAAAAGCATTTAAAATATGTGTGACATAATACTGTGAAAGTCAAGAGGAAAGTAAACATTTAAATGTTCTAAAATTCTAGCAGTATCATGGAAGTGATGATAATAATAATAATAATAATTAGTATTAACTTTTAAGGCTATCTGCTTTTAGATTAATTAAATACTTTTATACATATTCAACATTTCCCTTCTATTATATTGTTCCTGTTATATCCATCATTACATTTTAGTGGTTACCCTGAAGCAGTCAAGGTGAGCAAACCTTTTCTGTAAGTAGTCAGGAAACATTTCATGTTTTTTGGGCTAAAGAGTGGTCTTAACTATTCAACTGCACCTTCTAGTTCAAAAGCAGTCATAGACAGTGTGTAAACTAGAAGGTGTGGCCTTATTCCAAAAAAAAAAACTTCTTTATGAAAACACACTGCCACAGGATTTGGCATATGGGATCTATTTTGCTGACACTTGGTCTAAATAGACAGTTCTAAATTATCTACCAAAGAAAAGCTATGACAACTAATGTGTAAGTTTAGTAAGGTCACAGATACAAGGTTAATATACAAAAGTTAGTTCTTTATTTCAGGAATATTTAGAAGTTGAATTAAAAATAAGAGTACTTAAGAACATTAAAATATGAAATACATAATTATAAATCAATAAAAATGTGTAATATTTGTATACTGTGCTTTATAAAATGCTGATGAAATAAATTAGAGAAGATTTAAATAAAGGGTCTATTGCACCAAGTTCTGAGCTTTGAAGACTAAATATTAAGATGTCAAATCTCCTAAGATTGATCTATTGATTCAGTGCACTCTCAATTGAAATATCAGTAATAACAGGCCATTTTCTAAAAAAGAAAACTTCAATTTAATTCTAAGATTTATATGGAAAAGCAAATGAATGAGGATAGTCAAACTTTAAAGAATTTTTAAAAACAAACTTGGAGGACTGATTTTAAGATGTTATAAAGACTGTAAAGTATGTGTAAAAAGATAGATCTACAGATCGCTGGCACAAAAGAGAGAGTTCAGAAATGGACTCCAAAAATATTAATTAATTTTGAACAAGCTGCCAAGGCAATTCCATGGAGGAAGAATAGTTATTTTGGGAAACAGATGGAGTAACTAAATACCCATATGCAAAATAATATATACCTCAGACCACACCTTGAACAATTTACAAAATTTTGCTTGAAACGTGCATAAATGTAACATAAAATCAAAAAGCACAAAACTTCTAGAAAAAAATAATGAGGAAAAGAATCACACTGTTGAGTTAGAAAAAAAAAAGGAAGAAAAAAATCAATCTTACATAGAAAACACTCCTTAATAACCAGTGAGTCAAATATGAAATTACAGGGGAAATCAGCATAAAAATTAAATGACGAAAGTTAATGAAAATTAAAATATAATATACCAAACTCCTTGTTCAGTGAAAGCAGTGTTGAAGAGAAATTGGTTACTATAAAAATTACATTAAAAAAGAATAAAAGATTTCAACTAAATAATCTAAACTGCTACTTCTAAAAAAGAGAAAATAAACAAACTAAGCCTAAGCAAGCAGAAAGAAATAATAAAGACTAGAATGGAAATAAGTGAAATAGAGAAAAGGTGAAATAAAATCAATAAAATCAAAAGTTGGTTGCTTAAAATGATTGAGAAAATTGATAAACTGATAGCTAGGCTGAAAAAAAAAAGAAGAAGAAGAGAATCCCCAAATTACTAAACCCTAGAATAAAAAGAAGATATCACTACTGACCTTATAGAAATTTAAAAGATAATGAGTAAGTATTATAAACAGCTATATGCTAACAGTTTAGATAATTTAAATAAAATAGACAAAATTCTAGAAAGATACAAAATACCAAAATGTCTCAAGACGAAATATAAATAGATCAATAACAAATAAAGCAATTTAACAGATGATTGTAATACTTCCTGTTATGGTTTGGATCTGAAATGTCCCGCAAAGATTCATGTGTTGAGGGCTTAGTCTTTAATGTAGCAGTGTTCAGTGGTGGGGATTTTTTGGAAGTAATTGGGATCATGAGGACTCTGATCTCATCAGTGCATGCATTCATTAATATCTGAATGTACTACTGGGAGGGGAGACCTACTCAAAGGGAGTAGGTCACTAGGGGCATGGCCTAGAAGAATATTTTTCATCCCCACTGTCAGTTTCCTAACTGCCATGAGTAAGCAACTTTCTTCTGTCATGCCTCATCGTGATGCTCTGCCTCATATCAGGCCCAAAGCAATGGAGCTAGCTGCCCATGCATTGAAACCTCTGAAACCACAAGCCAAAACAAAATCTTTCCTCATCTAGGTTCATTTTCTCAGGAATCTGTCATAGCAACAAAAAGCTGACTAACACACTTTACATACAAAAAAGCCCAGGCCTACACTTAGTCCGTTTTGTGCTACTATAACAAAACTCTTGAGATTGGGTAATTTAGAAATAATAGAGAGTTATTTCTTAATATTCTGGAGACTAAGAAGCCCAATGTCAAGGGGCCTGCATCTAGTGAGGGCTTTCTGACTATGTCACCCCATGATGGAAGGCAAGAGAACATGAGAGAGACAGAGACAGAGAAGAGAAAGGGGCTGAACTCATTCTTTTGTCAGTAACCCACTCTAGAAATAATGACATTAATCTATTCATAAGGATAGAGCCTTCATGACCTAGTCACTCTTAAACATCCTACCTCTTAACCTGGTTACATCAGGGATAAGGTTTCCAACACATGAACTTTGGGGGGACACATTCAAACCATAACAGGGACATTCTACCAATTTTTTCAGAAAGAACTAACACCAATTCTTCCCACTTTTTTCCCAAAGATAGAAAAGGAGGTAGCTCCTCCCAATTTATTCTTTGAGATCACTACTACCCTGAGACCAAAACCAAAGGCATCATGGGAAAACTATAGACCAATATTCATAGAAGAAGAAAACCTCAATAAAATACTAGCAAACCAAATCCAGCAGCATATACAAAGGATTTTACACTATAATAAAATTACACCTATCCCAAGAATACAAAGTTGATTCAGCCTATGAAAATGTATGTATATAGCATAATTTGCCATATTAGTTGAACAAAGAACACATAGTTATCTCAATTGATACAGAAAAAAAGTATTTGACAAGATCCAACAATACCTCATGATAAAAACATTCAACAAATAAAGCTAGATGTGAACTTCCTCAACTGATAAAAAGTATTTTTTAAAAACTCACAGGTGGCATAATGCTTAATAATAAAAGAATAAGGTGCCCCCCAAATCAGGAACAAAACAGGGATGTTTAATCCACTACTCCTAATCAACATTGTACTAAAGTACTTACTAGCTATGACCATAAAGCAACAAAAAAATAAAAGGCATCTTATTGGGAAGGAAGAAGTGAAATTATCTCTATTTGTAGATGATACGATCCTGTAAATAGAAAATCCCAGGGAATAAGAAAAAAAAACAAAACAAAACAAGATATTAGAGCTAATAAACAGGTTCAACAAGATTGCAGGGTATAAGATCAATGTATTTCAATCAATGAGCAATGAACATCCAAAAATGAAAAAATAATTCCATTCATAATAGCATGAAAAGAACAAATTTTTTATGATAAATTTACAAAAGAAGGAACGACTCAAACACTGAAAACTACAAAACATTATTAAAGAAATTAAAGAAGTCCTACTAAGTGAATGGAAAGACATTCCGTGTTCATGGATTGGAGGACTATATACTCTTGGTATGAAAATACGCCCAATATTAATCTACAAATTTAATGCAATTTCTATCAAAATCCCAGTTGCTTTTAGCAGAAACTGGCAAGCTGACTCTAAAATACATACAGAAATTCAAGTGAATCAGAATAGCCAAAACAATATTAATAAGAACAACAACATTGGAAAATTCACATTTTCCGGTTTCAAAACTTATGACAAGGTTATTATAGTCAAGGTAGTGTGACATCAGTATATATATATGCATGCCAATGGAACAAAATTGAGAATCCAGAAATAAATCCATATGTTTATGGTCATCTGACCGTCAAATAGTATGCCAAGACAATTCAATGAAGAAATGGTATTTTCCTTTCAACAAATAGTGCTGGGACAACTGGATATTCATATGCCAAAGAATGAGTTTGGACCCCTATCACATTAATCAAAAGAACTAACTTAAATATTTAAAAGCAAGATTTGAAGTTATAAAATTTTACAAAAAGAAAACAAGTATAAATCTTCATGACCTTAGATTAGGGAATGACTTCTTAGATACACATAAAGCACAATAAATCAAAAATAAATAAATAAAATTCATAAAAGTTTAAAACTTTTGTGTTCCAATGAATACTATCAAGAAAGTGAAAAGAAAACCCACAGAATCCAAAATTATACAAAGAATTCTCAATATAAAAAGACAGCACAATTAATAGGTTAATAGGCAACCTAAGTCATGAAACTAGTCAAGACACAGAATATAGATTAGAACCCAGGTGATCCGATCCACACAAAAAAACTGGAATAACTTCAACCAAAACCTATGTATTTCTTCCATACCATAAAATATACACAAGACATGGTGTGCTTAAAAACTGAGTTATACTAGGATTATTACTATAATGGAAAAATATGTCGAGAAGTCTAGAAAACTGCACATACAAAAAGACACCATATTTAAGTCATGGAATTAGGGGTTGTTTCCCAAATTTTATAAAGTAAGATGAATTATCTATACTAATATCTTTTGTTAAAAAGCTATGTTTAGGATGTAAAGATTTTTTAAAAAAATACACACACAGATTTAGAGGGAATAAAATTATAATGTGCTATCACTAAAAAGTTATGTTCCTGCATAGGCTAAAGTCTTGGTACTGGTTCAAACCAGTTAAGATGCTAGTAAGCTCATGACATAAGCTCTGTGGATTCAGAAATAATTAGATAAATAGAATAGGTTATCTTTAATATTCTCCAAATTTTTATGAATTAATACATTTTCAGCTCTGCAGTTATGATAATGAAACTTTGATTTGACTAAAATAATAATGCTAAATTTTGATAGTTTTGATATAAATATTCAACCATTTCAATTAATATGCCTTGTTTCACAAGTTATAGTAGCTAGATCCACTTGTAGAAAATAAGAAAAAATGCTTTATTTTTTTAAAATATATTTTTATTTGTTCTAATTAGTTATACATGACAATAGAATGCATTTTGACATATTATACATAAATGGAGTATAACTTTGAATGCTTTGCTTTTAATAGTAGTATTTCAATAAAAGGTCAGAATTATTTTTCAAATACTGTCTTATTTGGGAGAAATATTTAATAGATATTTCCTGAAGCTGACTCAAATTTCAACTGAACCTGTGGCTCTTTCCAAAATCATTCTCACATATCATTAAGAGCTAGCACTGAACATAGGATTGCCAGACTTAGCAAATAAATACAAGGTATCTAGTAAAATTCTAATTTCAGATAAACAACAAGTAATTTTTAGTATAGGTAATGTTTGGAACATACTGCATACAAAAATTATCTATCTGAAATTCACATTTCACTGGACATCTTGCACTTTGTGGCAACCAGATTTGTGAAGAAACTTAGAAATTGTCTTAAACTTTAACATTAAAATACAACTAAATAATAAGTTTTGATAATTGGAAACGTGAGTACTCTGCTACAAGGAGAATTTCCAAATTCTAGCTTAAATTACTGGATATTTTCTCCATAAGTAGAAATATATTACAAGATAACTTATTTTTATTAGTCAAAAAAGCATGCTTTACCCGATGAGATTTTCATTCTTCTTTTCTGCTGAAAGTGGCGTTCTAGCAGAACCATTAAATTCTTCCAAAAGTAGTGTGACTGCAATGTTCATAAGTTGACGGATGAGTTCCTGAAGTATGCAGTCAATCAGCATCATAAACCTGTAAGCTGTTTCCAATAGATGCCGATATGTACACAGCTTGAAATGTGTTGTTTCACCCTCAAATGACTTTGATTCAAAATATTCTTTAATTTCTTTCTTTTCTGCAACCTACAATTTTATAGAAAATTGAGAACTGTGTGATTTCCTATGTTAATACAGCATGGTTTCTAGTTTCTAGTATTTCATTAGTCTGAATAACATATTGGAGTTAAAATTGATCAAAAATTTCCATTAAAATTTTACTTTATGCTTGTACTGTATGTAAACATCAGCCAAAAAGAGAATAATTTATGTGTTTTGAAGCTTATCTCTCTAACAAGTAGATAAATTTTGAAAGTCAAACAAGGAAGAACATATTAATTTCGTATCTACATGTTTCAACCTAGAGGGGCCTTCTGTAACAGTGTATAAGATACCTAACAGCATACAGAATGAGAATGTTCTGAGAGGATTGATCATTATATTATTGAATTTTCTTTAAAGTTTTTTTTTTCATATAGTTATGTTTTTTCATCTTGCCTGAGCAATGTTTTTTTCTTTATCTTATGGACACTATGAACTTTGTAACTAATCACATTTCCCTTTACATGCAGTATGCCACCTCAAGTTATAGATTTAAGCATCCTTAAGTTGTATACATAAACATGTACATGTGCATTCATATGGATGTATACACACATATACGTATTAACAAACATATACATACATATTTGTTTGCATGTTATGTGGCACCTGGAAGGGTTCTTATAAATAGGCAGTATCCATTAGTTGATTAATCAACCTCCTTTTATCTCCACTGTCAATTTCCAACACTCTCCAGAGTTGCAATTTGGAGCAATTGCTTCAGTCAGTACATAGCAACTGAGAGGATGTAATTAAACAATTACCTTTAAGATTGTACTTTTCACTTTTGAAATTGCTTTATCCCTAATATCTTCAAGTTGTTTCAGTGCCCAAGTAGTTTGCTGAAACTGTTCTTCACAAAATTCATCTAGAGAATATGTTCGAGAAGTATCCAGCTAATTAAATGATAGAAAATATTGAGTGTTGGAAAGTCAAAAACTCATTTACAAACAAAAAAGAGAAAGATGAGATACTTGGTTATCTTTTCACATCATAGATAAGAACATATTTAATGATTTCTTTTTTATATATGTATTATAGGTATTTTCTCTTTTTCAAATTTAAATAACCCATAGTTAAATCTAATTGAATCTTCATAAAAAGATATAAAATATACATTGTTATTTTAAATCATAATGAAGATTAAACTGAAGCAGAAAATTTAAAAGTTAAGGTGTTTTTTAAAAATATTTACAAACCTAGAGAACCCACCAGTTCTAGAAATTACTTTAACTTTTGATTTGCCCCAATTATTTGTAAAACTTAAAAACATGAACATGAAATTCAGGATAAAAAGGATTAAGTTAAATAATAGCAATATAAATAATAAATTTTATTCAGAATTTGTTCAGAAGCTAGTGAAACTGGAGTTTTGAGATGAAACTTGATTCTCTGTTTCTGTTGGCAGGCAAGACAGAAGTTTCTTCACTTCTGCTGGTAGGTGGTGGTGGGGGTCTACCTATGTCCTTTAGTGTTGCAGCAGACCCCAGCAGCTCACCATCAATTTCTTCTTCTTTCTGAATTCTTGTCTTTTGAATTCAAAGAATGAAATCCACAAACCAGGATGAATGAGTCTAAGATCAGGATTTATTGAAGAATAGGAACAGAACATTGTAGCATAAGAGGGGACTCAATAGTAGTTTTCTTCATCCTAGTGTACTTAGTCTGGGGGTTTATATAAGCCCTTGGGTCACTGCTATTAGTCCAAACTTAGGCTAATAAGGATTTGGAAAAGTATTAATGCTATTGAAATTTATGCTAATTAAGGTTTGAAAAAGGAATAACACTATTGGTTAACCCTGAAACTCATCAGGTTTGCCTTACTTCCTGCTGAGAGCCATAGCCAAGTAGGAATGACGCATGGCATTTTTGGTTGAAAGGTGACACCAGCAAACCATTGAGATGATAATGATTATGTTAAGATGTGCATTCAATTAGAGATTAGACCCCTGCTGTCCACCTTGGCCTGCTACTTTGGAGCTCTCGTGGGACTCCCGGAGAGTTCCCATTCGTTGGGGAAGTGTGGTAGGAGGGAATTCCGGAGGAGGGATTTCCTATTGGGGTGTGTGTCCCGGGAGGAGCCGCGTGGCATGGCGTTCGGCATTTTTCCTGGGAGCGTGTGTGGAGTGTGCTGGTGGAGTTCAGAAATAAAGTTTGTTCCTGTTTGAGTGGCTCGTGACTTTGTGCCCAGCCAGACTGCAGCATTTTGTGGCCCGTACAGGGAACACCTGAAGCTCGGAGGTAAGTGAAATTGCTCGCCCCTGAGGGAAGGCGAGAGAATGGGTGACCATTTCAAAAAACAATTTGTTCTTGTTTTGATTTATTTTGTTTTTGTTTCAAGCTGCCTATCCCTAGGACTTTCTCAGGCAAACTGGGAAAAATGGTTGGCTCAAGGTTTGAAGTTGTTTGGCCCTGAGGAAGAGAAAATTGATAAAACGATTTTTTGTTCCGTTTTTGTTTCATTCTGTTTCAGGTTTTTTTTTGTGTTATCTTATTGGGTTGCGTTATCTTTATAGTAGATTTGAAATTAGTAAAAAACAAACCGAAAGAGTGTTAAGTAAATTGTTAGAGGTTCAGACCATGGAGAAAGACATTTTAGATCAAGCAAAAGAGAAAGTCTCTCAAGCTAGTCAGACAGAGGAAGAAAATTTAAAGGAAAAGGGGCTATGAGGGAAACAGCTACAACAAGAGGCTGCTACTAACACCGTTCTATCACCAGAGGGCGTAATTCAACCAACAGCTCCACCTACAGAGATATCTGAGTGGCCCTCAACCCCCGAAGTTGATAGATGGAATCCTGAGATAGGACCTCAAAGATTAGCATGCCCTGTACTTGAGCAGGCAGGAGGGCAGCGAATTCACCATGCTCTAGATTTCAAAACAGTGAAGCAGTTAAAGGAGGCTGTAACAACCTATGGTCCCCAAGCACCCTTCACTGTAAGCATGGTCGAATCCATTACCAACTTGGACATGATGCCAGCAGACTGGGCTAGCATGTATAAATCTGTGCTAAATGGAGGGCAATATTTGTTATGGAAGGTTGCCAATGAGGAATTTTGCACGGAAATGGCTAGGCAAAATGCAGCAGCCGGTTACCCTCAAAGAAATCTAGATATGTTGTTAGGAAAAGGACCTTATTAGGATCAATGGCAACAAATTGAATATGATCCTGCTATATATGCACAAATTGCTGCAGATGCAGTTAGGGCATGGAAGACTTTACAAGGACATGGAGATTTACAAGGTCAATTATCTAAGGTAATACAGAGAGCTAATGAACCTTACGCTGAATTTGTAGATAGGTTTATTCAAACAGCTGCCAGAGTTTTTGGGGATACAGAACAAGCAATTCCATTAATTAAACAGCTAGCCTTTGAACAAGTGAACAGATGGTGTAAGGAGGCCATTAGACCATGGAAACATGGAGATTTAAACACATATATCAAATTATGTAGAGACATTAATGAACAAGGGCAAGTCCTAGCAGCTGCAGTACAACAGGCTTTAGATGCCAGGCCGAAAACATGCTACAATTGTGAACAAACAGGACATTTTAAAAGGAGTTGCCCCATAGGAGGAGGGTTTAACAAAGCTAGGTATCAAAGGAGCGGAATACCAGGTATTTGCCCACGATGCCATAGAGGGAGACATTGGGCTAATGAATGCCGTTCTCAAACCACCAGAGAGGGTACTCCGTTATCAAAAAACAGACAAGGACCAGGTGTTTACCCACGATATTGTGGAGAAAGGCATCAGGCTCCATTGCCAAAAAACGGACTGGGGGGCCCAATGCTCTAGGGCCCACAAGCACAAATATATGGGGCAGTGGAGGAACCCAGCAACACCATCAGGGTAGTGCCCAGGACACAGTATCCATTAAATCCCTCATCAGACAAACCAGAGGGAGCACAGGGTTGGACATCTGCACCTCTGCCAGAGCAGTACTAACTCCAGAGATGGGAGTTCAAATCATTCCCACAGGAGTCAAAGGACCTCTTCCCCAAGGAACAGTAGGCTTATTATTGGGATGCAGTTCTTCTACACTAAAAGGACTTATGATAAGTCCTGGGGTAATTGATCCCAATTATGTAGGTGAAATAAAAATTATAGCTAGTTCTCCAAGAGGTATATCAGTAATTTCACCAGGAGATAGAATAGCACAGTTATTAATAATACCCAGCCTGCATGATAAATTTTCCAGTCGTACTGTAGAAAGAGGTTCCAAGGGATTAGGCTCCACAGGTGTAGATTGGGCTATGCTGTCTTTAAATTTAGATTCTTGCCCAATGCTAAAACTAAATATTCAAGGACATGAATTTAATGGGATACTGGATACAGGTGCTGACCTTAGCATCATATCTCGTCAAGAATGGCCAAAACATTGGCCATTACAACAAGCCACTCAAACACTTCGAGGCCTAGGAGTGGCAACTAATCCCCAGAGAAGTGCAATGGTATTAGATTGGAAGGATCCTGAAGGATGTGAAGGAACTATATAGCCATATGTATTGGATCATCTTCCTATAAATTTATGGGGACAAGATGTCCTAGATCAATTAGGTTTGTCATTAACAACATCAATCCTAATGCGCCCACTACTAGGGCTAGACAAGGTTTTAGGAAAGAAAAAAGATTAGAAGAACAAGAACAAGGTATAGCAGCACCAATTCAAATAGATCAAGGAATAAATAGACATGGATTGGGTTTTCAGAAGGGGCCACTGAATCAAAATTACTTGGAAATCAGAAAGACAAGTATGGGTTCCTCAGTGGCCCCTGACTAAAGAAAAGATACAAGTAGCCCATGACCTTGTCAAACAACAATTAGCAGAGGGACATATACAACCTTCCATATCTCCCTATAATACTCCCATTTTTGTCATTAAAAAGAAATCTGGTAAATGGAGATTATTGCAAGATTTAAGAGCCATTAATAATGAGATGGTTATTATGGGACCTGCTCAATCAGGGATTCCTCAATTGTCTGCTTTGCCAAAAACCTGGTATGTTTTAGCTAGAGATATTAAAGATTGGTTTTTTTTTTTCAATTCCAATTCATCCTGAGGATAGTCCACGTTTTGCATTTACTATCCCTGCACTGAATCATGAAGGTCCTGATCAGAGATATGAATGCAAAGTACTCCCTCAAGGGATGGCTAACAGCCCAACTATGTGTCAAATTTATGTTAACAAAGCAATCCAGACACTTAGAAATCAAAATCCTGAACTACAAATATTTCACTATATGGATGATGTATTACTAGCACATAAAGATAAAAACACATTGCTAGAATGTTATGCCACACTTACAAATTTATAAAAAATTATAATCTAGAGATAGCAATAGATAAAGTACAATTAAATTTTCCAATTAATTATTTAGGAGTTCTATTATCCTCAACCATGGTCCGTCCACCAAAAATTCAAATACGAGTAGATCAACTCAAATCACTTAACGACTTTCAAAAGTTATTGGGAGACATAAATTGGATAAGGCATTATCTAGGCATACCAACAGGAGAGTTGGGACATTTATTTGGTATCTTAAAAGGTCCATCAGATCCAAATTCACCCCGCATGTTAACGCCTGAAGCAAGAAAGGCATTAAAAATTATTGAAACATATATGGAAAATATGCATTTGGATAGAATTGATATAAGTTTGCCTTTATTATTTATTGTAATACCAACAAAAAATATTCCTACAGGAGTATTTTGGCAAGAAGGTCCATTATTGTGGATACATTTATCTTATTCTCCTAACACTATTCTTACTAGGTATCCTGAGGCTGTAGGACAATTAATACTCAAAGGAAAAAAAGCATCAAAGGGAGTGTTTGGAATTTCTCCCAATAAAATTATTACTCCATATACTATGGATCAAATTGATGAATTAGCTAATGAGTTAAATACTTGGGCAATAATCATGTGTAAATCTAATGTTTCATTTGATAATCACTTACCATCTAATCCTTTGTTGTCTTTTTGGTCCTCCCATCCTGTAGTTTTTCCAAAAATGACAAGAAAAACACCTATCATGAATGCTCCAAATATATTCACTGATGGGTCAAATAATGGTACAGCAGCAGTAGTTACCCCTGATCAAACTTTTACATTTTTAGTACCCAAACAATCAGCTCAAAAGGTAGAGCTTAATGCAGTTGTACAAGCTTTCGTGATGTTTAAAGATTCTGTATTTAATTTATTTTCTGATAGTCAGTATATAGTTAATGCTATAGTATCCCTTGAAGATGCTGGTAGGATTTCTCCTTCCTCTACTGTTTTCTCTTTGTTTTCCAGTATACAAAGTCTAATCTGGGACAGAAAAGATCCATTCTTTATAGGACATATCAGGGCACACACAGGATTGCCTGGAGCCCTTAGTTTGGGCAATGATTTAGCAGATAAAACTACACATGACATACATATTTTCTCTACACTAGAAGAAGCTACAAATTTTCATAAAAGGTTCCATGTCAATGCTAATACTTTACAAAAGCGTTTCAAAATAACTAAGGAACAAGCCAGACATATAATAAAACAATGTCAAAATTGTGTGACCTTTTTACCACAAGTTAATCTTGGAGTCAATCCTAGAGGATTGATACCTAACCATATTTGGCAGATGGACATCACACACTTGCCAGAATTTGGAAAATTAAAATATTTGCATGTTATAGTTGATACTTCTTCCGGATTTTTGATGGGCTCCATTCATGCCGGAGAAAAAACTAAAGATATTATAGCTCATTGCTTACAAAATTTTGCCACTGTGGGCGTTCCAAAACAGTTAAAAATAGATAATGGTCCTGGTTATACTTCTACCTCTTTTAAACAATTTTCCTCATCATTTGGCATTACTCATATAACAGGAATCCCATACAATCCACAGGGACAAGGCATAGTTGAAAGAGCTCATCAAACTATTAAAATGTACTCATTAAAGCAAAAAGAGGGAATTGGAAAGGGGTATATATCCCCAAAAGATAAACTTAAAATAACCCTTTTTACTCTAAACTTTTAAAATTTGGATTCATCAGGGCTTAGTGCTGCGGAAAGGTATATGAATACAAAAAATGTACATAAGCCTAAGGTACTTTGGAAGGATATTCTAACAGGACAATGGAAAGGTCCTGACCCAGTGATTGTCTGGAGTCAGGGTTCTGTTTGTGTGTTTCCACAGGGAGAACAGCAGCCGATTTGGATTCCAGAGAGACTAACCAAAGTGATTTCTACAGACCAAAAAGAAGATGATTTGACTCAAATCCATAACAGCTGATATCTAGAGCTCCAGCTTGGCTATTCTTACATCTGCGACAGTGATTAACCAGGATGCTTTTTTAAATATCTATTTTATTATTGCATTTTTCCACATCATAAAGTTCTATTTTATTTTTTGAGCTCATACAGACCTAGGTTAATGTTTTTCTGATAAGTTTTATTTTTTGACTGTGGAGTTTTTAAACATTGCAATGGAGATTTCACCTGTGTAAAGCTACAAGGCCTTTACTATTGTCTTATGTGTTGTATGTTTGTGTGCACACTTGTGTTTTGTGTTGTATGTCTGTGTGTGCGTATGTCCATATATCATATATGAGGAGCGCTCATGAAAAAATGGTTCCGAATTTTTTTTTATTCACGTGATTTAAATGGTTTAATTTAAATTGGGTAAACAGCTGTTGAGGATTGTTTTAATATGTGTACAAATAAGGAGGTTAACAGATCTATTTGTTTACTTTCACCTTTCCTTTTAATTATATTTAATAATGAATAAATATATTTAATATATTTCAACATATTTAATAATTCTGTTCAGTATAATGTAAATTGTTCAGAAAATTGTTTTCTTAGTACCTGTTGGAATGTTACATATTTTTTTTTTAGCCATCATTGCCAGAATTCCTATCTTCATCCCAGTGCCGGTGAAGACAAAGATAAAACAAAAACTACAGCTTCTTTGATAGTTATCACAACAAACTGTATAAACTGATGCATCAATGAATAATAACTCAACAAGTAATAATCAAGGAGTCGATTTACTTTGGGAGGAAATGGACATATTGATAGATTCCTTTGCTTTGAACTGCTTGCAGAACTTGCCTGGACTATGTGTCACTTGTATGCATTGTGAACTATCTGTTGGTGCAGTGAATTGTGGTAATGCTGGAGTATCTTTGCTGCTGGCATCACCAGTGGTACAATTTTTCAAAGGACCTGTCTTGGCATTTCTGTATCCTCCTCCCTTCTGCTAGTGATGGTCTAAAATTTGGTGGCCAACAGAGGTGAGGCAAAGAACCTCACCCACCCCCCACTGGTGCATAGGCCTATCCACAAGTATGGCTGTATGCTGAACCGGTAGTCACTGACAGGTATGATCCAATTGCAGTGGTACCAACCTAAGACAGGAGGCTGACGCCTAGAGGTCAGCTCATCTGATGACGGGTAAGGACCATATGTTGTATTGGACAATGTAATAGGCACGGTCCCTAAGCCACATTGCTTGTTGTTTATTAAACAGAAGGGGGGAGATGCTGAGAGCCATAGCCAAGTAGGAATGAGGCATGGCATTTTTGGTTGAAAGGTGTCACCAGCAAGCCATTGAGATGATAATGATTATGTTAAGATGTTTATTCAATTGGAGATTAGACCCCTGCTGTCCACCTGGGCCTGCTACTTTGGAGCTCTCGCGGGACTCCCGGAGAGTTCCCATTGGTTGGGGAAGTGCGGTAGGAGGAAATTCCGGAGGAGGAATTTCCTGTTGGGGTGTGTGTCCCGGGAGGAGCCGTGTGGCGTGGTGTTCGGCATTTTTCCTGGGAGTGTGTGTGGAGTGTGCTGGTGGAGTTCAGAAATAAAATTTGTTCCTGCTTGAGTGGCTCGTGATTTTGTGCCCAGCCAGACTGCAGCAACTTCCATTTTCTCCACCTTTTGGAAAAAAAGGAGGTTGAAGTCATCCAATTGCTCATGCTCAGTGGGGTGTCGGGAGCTGCAGAGCTTCCAGGAGTGCACTTTTGCAGCGGAAATGACCAATGTGAGCAGACTGGGCTGCCAAGGGCTGATAGTTCAGCTTGCCTCAGCTGACCCTTGCACTGGCCTGCTCTGCCTCAAGCCCGCATTGCCATGGCAGGCTCCACATGGCAGCTCATGCTTGCTGCCAGTGCTTCAGCCCACCTGGGCTGCTACTCCATCACTTCACTGATCCCCTGATGCTTCTAGGTAGGGACAAGTGAACTGGCTGCATGGCTTGGTGGCTGGGTAACCATGTCATCATCAGAAAACAACAACAACAAACAAACACACACATCAACCATGCTGTTTATCTTTGTTAGTAATATTAAAACAAAAAGTTTCACGCATTCATGTGTAGGCCATCATTTTTCCTCCTTTCAATATTTTCTTATTTTTTCCTATATAACTATGTTAATTTTCTTGTCACAGTACATTTTCACCAATAAATATGCAAACAATGTTTTCCCTAGATATAATACAAAATAAGGTAAGTTGCCCAAACAAACAAAAAAGTTTAAGAAGTACTGCTCTATCCTTAACATTGTGGATTTACTTTTTGAGTTTCTCTCTTGGTTCCATGACTGATTACTAGTTCCTAATTTTTTTAGTAAAATATTTCTCAGAAAGCTTCCTTTTTTTTCCTGGTCTCACTGCCAACCCCCTAATTGAAGTTCTTATTGCTTTTGCTGATATTATTTTCATAGTGTACCAATTAATTCTTTAACCCCAGCATCTCTCCCCTTTCAATTTTTTCTACACACCAGTATCATGGTAATTTTCCTAAGAATACCATGCTGGGAAACTTTCAACAGTTGTTCTTTCAGAAAAGTTCTCAAAATTTACCTGGCATTAATCACCTCAGAAACTTGCTAGAAGTATAGATTACTAGCCATCCTCTCCCCTAAAAGTACATCTTTATTAAGCACCCCAAATTTTTCCCAATAAAACAAACATCACTCTTGAATATGAAACAATCCAAAGTCTCAACTCTACCTTGTTTTGTAAACTTGGATAAGGATAATCTATCAGTTTCATCATTTGAAAGTAAAGGTTTGAATAAAATAATCCACATGTTCTTTTCTTTTTACATTAACATATTTTAATTAACACTTTTAGTAGCACAATTACATATTTATCTATTTTATTGATGCATGGCAATTATATATAATAGTGGGATTCATTGTAACATATTCATAATGCACACAATATAACACTATAATATGGTCAATTCAATTCCCCAGTATTTCCTCTCTCCCTCCTTTCTCCTATGTCCACCTGAACCCCTTCCTCTACCCTATTAGTCTCCCTTCTATTTTCATTAGAAGCCCTCCTTCCCTTTTTTTTTCTCTCTAGTTTCCTCACATGACCCTTAATTTGGCTTATTTTGCTTAATATAATACTCTCAAGCTCCATCAATTATCCTGCAAATGGGATATAATTTCATTCTTATTTATGGGTAAATAAAATTCCATTTTACATATATGTAAATTCATAGATTTTTATATATGAATACACATACACACACATAAATGAATAGTTGTTCATTCATTGATCAATATCTAAGCTGTTTCCAAAATTTGGCTATTGTGAATTATGCTTTTATAAACATGGGTATGCATGTATTGCTATAGAATGCTGACTTTAGTTCTTTAGGATAAATACTGTGGAATGGTATAACTTGGTTATATGGTGGTTCCATTCCTAATCTTTTTGAGGAATGATTTCCATACTAATTTTTTGGTTTTGTTCCACAAGTTCGTTCACTTCTAGTTCTAGAAATTTCACCTCATTTACAGGTGTGCTTTTATTCTGGTAGAGTATTACATGTGTATAGTTAACACATAACATGGTATGCTCATGAGTACCATTCATGGCATAGAAGAATCCTATCCTTTACATGCATAACCTTGCTTCATTATCCTCAGCTCCCTACTGTCAGTCTTTATTGGTGTCTGCATCTCCCAGCAATGCATAACCTCCCAGTTCTAATCACAACTGGTCACCTTTTCAATCCTGACTTCAGGCTTTGCTCTCCCTCTGAGACTGGCTTCTTCATGGACAGTCTCAGGAACTCCCATTCTTACAAACTGTTCACCTAACAACTCCCTCTAAAAATGCTCCTGCCCTTTGGGGAGATTTAGGTCCTATTTTTCCCTTATTCTATTATTCTAAGCCTGACATTCATGAACCAAAATTTAAATCAAATTTATATTGAATAGCTTATCCGTATTTGAAATCCTTATTTTACTGTCTTACCCTTCTTTTCTGACTACTAAAATTCAGCATGGCCTAATTCACAATGTAAAGCATGTCCTAACTATGACTCCAAATAAAGCTAATTTCTGCTTCTGATTTCTATGATATGACTGTTTTTTACAAGAATTATTTGCCAGGAAACATTTTTTGATTTGCATTTTTCTAACTGATTAGCAATACTGATTAGCAAAACAAAGGGACTACCTCTAGAAATTAATCATCAATTTTATAAGCATAAACTGTTTATAAACTACAGACTGAAAACACCAATTATTTGTTTTTATTTTGTATTCTTCTCCTTGGTACAGCACTTTGCATATAATAGAAAATCAACAAATACTTGCATATCATCTGGCAAAGTTTATTTCTCTCCTTTTGATGTTCTGGGGGAAAGCTGATATGGCTTGAAATCTCCAGAAAGAAATCCTAACATTCCTTCTCTATCACTGTTAGCATTACCATTAGCATATTAGGTACAAACTTAAGAGATTTTCTAAAGTCTCCTTTGCCTTTCCATCCATCATTAAGTTAATTGATAAATTCTGTCTCTCAGTCAGTCATAAAACAATCAAACTTCAAACAGTTATTAGCTGCCCAACCTATTTCCTTCTATATGAAAACTGTCTCAAAAATACAGCTCAGTGAAATGTCTCCTACTTCAGTTGAATTTAATCTTTTTGAAATATTAATATTTCAAAAATAGATACCCCAAATATATGAAATATATTGCATATGTAGTGATTAATTCATCCTCCATTAATTAATTTTATTTATTCATTCACTAAAAGAAAATTGAACAATCATTATATATAATCAATTCTAAAATTAAGATGTTAATTGATCTTATCACATGTGTATAGTTAACACAGTAAATTTTTTATCTGATTGTCAAAATCATAATTTGTCCAAGCCCCTTAACAATTTTACCTTTCAGTATCTCCTCCATACAGTGGGTTGATGAAGTAAAATCTGCTGCAATCCTATTCAACTGTACACTAAATTCTTGAGATTTATAGTTCTATGTGTTTTAACTCTTCAAAATATATAAATATAATTAAATCATTTCATTAAAAAGTTCATTCTTTATAGAATATTGAAACAAGAGAATTCATAAATTTAACTAAAATCTCTTGAGTTGCAACTTATAAGTTCTTAACATGTATGTGTGTGTATATATACATATACACACATACACACACACACACACACACACAAAGGAAGGATAGCTGAAAACTGTATATATATATATATATACACACACACACACATACACATACACACTGAGGGAAGGATAGCTGATAACTGCCAATTATGTATTAGGTAAAATAATACTGTATTGTATTGTCTCTAAATACGTATGTAAATAAAATAAATAAATAAAGTAAATAAAACATCTCAGAGATTTAGGTTAAGAACAAGAAAGACATTCTTTCTAAAGAATGTTATTAACTGTTAAAACTGACATCCCTGGCAATCATGTCCTTATTTTAGAATAATAGTCACTCATAGGAATGGTTTATTTATGGATCTAGAAGTCTGTTTTCCTTTCATTCAAAACTTTGCTTATATCTGGAAGTTGTGGTTCACTCCCATAATCCCAGTGACTGAGGAGACTGAGATAGGAGGAACAAGAGGATCACAAATTAGAGGACAGTCTCTGCAATTTACTGAGACCCTATCTCAAAATGAAAATCACAAATTAGAGGAAATTCTCTGCAATTTACTGAGACCCTATCTCAAAAAGAAAAATAAAACAGGGATGAGGATGTAACTCAGTGGTAGAATTCTTCCAGGTTCACTCCTCAGTACCAGAAAACACACATAAATATACACATTCAGACATACAAAACTCTTCCACTTGTTCTTTCCAGTTTCCACATACCAATATTAGCTGATTGTAGTATACTTTTACCTACCTTTACAAGCCATATAGCAGATGTATTATCTTTGTGTTCATTATCATTTTTGAGATTAATTGCATCTTCACAAAGTCCTTTTACATAAAGCAAACAGATTTGAAATATCTCATCAGCCCAAAAAAGATTGCGGTACAAAAATGTCCTGAAAGAAATTTTCAAACTAATGTCTCATTTCAAATAAATAAAATTAATTAAGAAATAGCTAGCATAGTTTATGTCATATTTCTGTAATTAAAATGTTCTGCATTGACCTCATTTTAAATAAAAACAACTGGTAAGCATTAGGGGTTGCGTTTAGTTCATGTTTTGGATGCTGGATGGCACCAAAATAGGGAGGGTAACAATGATTATTGAATCAAATTATTGAATTTCAATAATTTTGAAACATCAACCAGTGTTATCTAAAAAGAATTATATTTCCTCAATTTATTAAATTTATTAAATCTAAATAAAAGTCTTCAATTTACTTTTCTCTCAATTATAGGAAAAAAGTTAACTGGATTGGGGCCTATTTAGAGAATATTTCTCAAATTTTCTACCTACCTATGTCCTAAAATAAAGAAGATGGACCTTTTTCTTTTTTCTGCTCTTTTTCACTGGTCTATTCATGACCACAAAGCAAGTCACTGCCAGCAACATTAGAAATTACAGACATAACTAGAGAGAGAAAGAGCAGAGTGAAAGAGAAAAGTCTTCTTAAAAATAAAAGCTTCCCCGTTTGTGGAAAAAAGGGGGTTTTCTGTGCTTTGTGATCTCTAAAGGGTGGCTGATTTTAAGGCTTATCATGCTTATGATATATCTAAAAAAAAATCATTAGCTCTTCCATGTCTTCCCCTGTTTATAGATAAAAGCTTTATATTCTATGAAGCTAGTAAAATTTGAGCTTCATGGTCCTTTCATTTGCACTGCCCCTTCTAAAGTCTTGTGTTATTTATCTTAAAGAGGGCTTTAATTGCTTCTGGATCTTGTTACTAAGACTAAGTGTAGTATCTGCTTTATCAGTTTAAAGAAGACCTCCTCAAATTATATAGCTTCACATAAAACAGAACTAACTATTCATAGATGTAGAAGAATTTCTTTGTCAACTTCCTTCTCAGGATTTAGCACAGGGAAGGAAACAAGAAGCACATTGTGGAAAGTAAAATATTACATGAAACAAATGCAATCTTAGTATTTATTAACAAGATGATGACTATCAAAATTCAGGTAGTAATAAACTCACACTATCCTGCATTGCTTAAAGCTTTCTTTTTTCCTATTCAATTTCAATTTGCATGTTTTAACCAGAAACAAGACTGAAGAGGGTACATTTAAAAATAATTATAAACATGGAAAGTATAAAAAAATTGAATTTATAATGCAAAATTTGACAAGAGAAAAATAAGGCATAAATTAATACTGTGCACAGTTGCATAATTGCAGTTCACATAATGTGAGGAGCTAACCACAAATTTCCATTTTCATTTGCAAAAGAAAATTAAATATATTCCCCCAAAATTTTAGTCACATAAAAGAACTGGGTGGTATTAGAGAATATATTACAGAAGGCCTTATTAAACTCCAGGTCTTGGCTTCCAGGAAAAGTAGAGTTGATGTGCTTTTTCCTATTCTTCCAACCAAGTATAACTAAAAACTCCAGGGCTGGGGATATAACTCAGTTGATAGAGTGTTTGCCTTGCATGCACAAGGCCCTGGTTCAATCTCCAGTACCTCAAAGAAAGAAACAAAACAAAAAACTCCAGACATTGTGTAAAAGAAAACATAAGAAGACACTGAAAAGTGGAGAAGAGAAGCACACTGGTTAAGAGATAAGTGGTAAGTGTCTTCCTTGGGTTTTATTTTTCATCATACACCCCAGACTTGGAACTGTAGACACTGGCAACTTGGAAATGCCAATGTGTGCAGACAGAAAAAAAAAAGTAATGAAAATGCCTTTTTTTTTTAAGCTAAAGGACCTGGAAAGGGGCAGTCTATCAAGACAGAAACTTTTAGATAATATTAACTCTACTCCAGCCAAATATCAGAGGAACAAAATGTGGTGAATGTGGAGCTAATATCTCCATGGGAGGTTTCGGGGAAGGTTCAAGTGGAGATGAATGGGTAAAGAAATTACACATAAATAGAAAAAAAATAGAACATAAATAAGAACCAAATGGATTTTGGGGGGGGGGTGCTGAGAGCCATAGCCAAGTAGGAATGACGCATGCCATTTTTGGTTGAAAGGTGACCCTGCTCAGGGATTAGGGTGGCTCCAGGTTTAGGGTGGATCCTGCTGGATTAGGGTGGCTCCAGGTTTAGGGTGGATCCTGCTGGCAATAGGGCATATCCGGCTGCCTCAGGCGCCCACTCCTTGAGTTCCCGTTGAGTTCTCACTGAGTTCTCACAGGGTTCTGAGAGAATTGGTATGCAGAGCCCGGTGGAGGGAGTGTATTTTTTCCCAGAACGTGCGTGTAGAGTGCAGGTGAGAGGTCGGGAATAAAGAGTTGCTGTTGGAATCTACAAGGCTTTTGTGGTGGCTTGGTTATTTTGTGCCCAGCCAGACTGCGGCAGGGGGGCTAAAAACCACAGTAACAGAAATGGGAAAAAAATGGAAGACTGAAGTGGACAGAAAGACAAATCAGTGAATTGGAAAAAAATATAAAAATTATCTAATCGGAAACACAAAGAGGAAGTTGACTGAAAAAATAAACTCCAGCGAACCTGTGGAATCAGGAAAGAGAGGGGGGAGAAGGGGAGGCAGGAGGGGAAGGGAATAAAGAGAGAGCTCTAGAGCCAGCATTCTTCTCTCCTCCAACTCCAGTCACTGCCCCACCACACCACCACCATGCTCTGGGTCCGTCTCCCCGCAACTCCCCTCCAGTAGCCACCATCCCACACAGCAGCAGCTGTGGCTGTAGCTCTCCCTGTTGAAGGGACTCAGTGTGACCCCCAAGGAGAACAGGTCACCCAGAGTTCTGGTGCATAAGACCGCCAGGAGGATCTTCCAGGAGTCCAAAGAACCTGACCCCAGCATGGAGGATGAACCACTACTGAGAGAAAACCCACTCTGCATTGTCCTCTTTTCTATAGAATACCATGATATTTGGCAGATGTATAAAAAAGCTGAAGCTTGGGCTGGGGATGTGGCTCAAGCGGTAGCGCACTCGCCTGGCATATGTGCGACCGGGTTCGATCCTCAGCATCACATACAAACAAACATGTTGTGTCCGCTGAAAAACTAAAAATAAATATTAAAAATTCTCTCCCCATCTCTCTCTCTCTCTCTCTCTCTCTCTCTCTCTCTCTCTCTCTCTTTGAAGAAAAAAAAAAAAAGCTGAGACTTCCTTTTGGACAGTTAAGGGGGTAGATCTCTTCAGGAACATTCAACCCTGGGAAGCCCTGAAGCTTGAGGAGAGAGATTTTATAGCACATGTTCTGGCTTTTAACAGGTGATAGCATAATACGTGAAAAATTGGTGAAGCAATTTAGCCAAGAAATTCAAATTACAGAAGCCCACTGTTTCTATGGATTCCAAATTGCCATAGGAAAAATACATTCCGTAATGTACGGTTTCCTTATTGTCACATTAAAAATTCCAAAGAAAAAGAATTTATCTTCAATGGCACTGAAATGATGCCTTGTGTGAAGAAGAAAACAGATTTGGAATCAGGATAAAAAGTCTATTTGTGAAGAGCATGATGTAGCCTTTGCTAATGTGGAAGAAATCTTCCTTTCTGGTTCTTTTGCATCAATATATTCTGGCTTAAGAAATGATGGCTGATGCCTGGTCTCACATTTTCCAGTGAACTTATTAGCAGAGATGAGCGATTTTGCCTGCTCAATGTTCAAATACTTGCTACACACTATGGGAGAAGAGGATAAAAGTAATTATCAATTTTGTTAGGATAGAACAGGAGTTCCTCACCAAGGCCTTGCCTGTGAAGCTCATTGGGATGAACTGCTCTTTGATGAAGTAGTGCATTGAGTTTGTGGCGGACAGGCTTATGCTGAAACTGGGCTCTAGTGAGATTTTCAGAGTAGAAAACCCACTTGACATTATGGAGAATATTTCACTGGAAGGGAAGACTAACTTCTTTGAGAAGAGAGTAGTTGAGTATCAGAAGATTGGAGAGTAGTTGAGTATCAGAAGATTGGAGAATTCTCTTACCTTGGATGCTGATTTCTAAACGAACAAATGTGCTCTTATTTTGTTGATTTTTTTTTCTCCCTTGCCACCCCCCTCAGAAAAAATCAGCTAAAGTGAATCAACCAGCTACACCATTGTCCTTAAGGTTTATTAACAACATCTATAAAACTGTGTAGCTATCAGAATCAATCCTGTTTATTAATAAGCTAGTGGTGTTACCTAGAAAGAAAGGACATTTGAAACAGGCTACTTGAATTCTTATGGAAGATCTTGTCCTTTTCAGCTTTTGAAAGCAGGCTGTCCAGCTTCACCACAGCACTAATGGTGGTGATCCAGGTTTTAAAGAAAGGAAACCCTCAAGTAAGTTTGACCCAGCAAGATGAAAGATCAGTTATGACCATAAAGCAGTTGAGATGTCAGTCTCTGCTGAGAGCCACTGCCAAGTAGGAATGACGCTTGGCAATTTCTTTGTCAGCCTACCCCATGTTGCTTAGAGGAAGGACTCTCCATTGTGGAAATGGGCTTGCCTTTGGACCCAGGTCATTTGCAGTGACATTGCATGAATGTTTGAGTAAGGTGACCCTGCTCAAGGACCAGGGTGGATCCGGGTTTAGGGAGGATCCTGCTGGATTAGGGTGGGTCCAGGTTTAGGGTGTATCCTGCTGGGAATAGGGAGTATCCCGCTCCTTGGGTTTAGGGCGGTTCCAGGTTTAAGGTGGACCCTGCTGGGAATAGGGCGTATCCTGCTGCCTCAAGCACCCGCTGCCCCCCCCCCCCCTTGAGTTCCTGTTGAGTTCTTGCGGGATTCAGAGAGTATTTTGGGATGCAGAGCCCAGTGGAAGTGTGGATTTGCCCCAGAACGTGCATGTAGAGTGCCGGTGTGAGTTCGGGAATAAAGAATTGCTGTTTGAATCTACAAGGCTGTGAGTGGCTCGTGATTTTGTGCCCAGCCAGACTGCGGCAAGTCTCACTGCTATGAAGCAGACTTTAAAGTTTATTTAAATAGTTTATAAATAAACTGGAACTTTACATACAAATGAACATTGTATTCTCAAGGGAAAACCTGATTTATTTGGTTTCTACACCAAAAACAAAGTGTTGTATTTACCAGTAACAGGAGCCAATTAAAAATTCACTAAGCAACTAAAGTTAAACTTATTTGACTAAGCATGTAATCTCTTTTTTAATTTAAATTTTAATTTTTTATTTGTTCTTTTTAATTATATATGACAGTAGAATGAATAATTTTGGCAAGTTATACATACATAGAGTATAACTTATTCTATTTAAGATTCCACCTTGTAGTTGTAGAAGCAGGTAATTTTTAAGCTTTGTTTTCTTTAATGAATTGACATACTTTTTAATCACTTTTTAAGTCAGTCTTGTGCATACCTAGACATTAGTCTACTGATGCCAGTAGAAGATAGTTTGTGTATTTTGTCTCGTACCCCAAGTACAATATCATGGCATCTTCTGTTCGACTGAGGTATAGTGTCTTACAGGGTAAGGAGCTTCTAACTTAAGTTGTTGGGAATTTGGGAATTGAGGAATGATTTGAGAGACTGCTAGTGACCCAGTGACATGGGAGGGGTAGTATCATTCTATTTCTTAAAATGGACTTTCCTTAATTTCTAATTGGTAAAAAAAAGTTGCAAAAGGTCTTTGTGAGATTCAAGATAGTATTATAAATTTTCAAACCATCAAAGTGACCTGCCTAAGCACTCCTATTAAGTGGTAGACTGGAACAGAAATTGGCTATCCTAAAAGTTGTGTTTATTCTAACTTTTTAAGTAGGTACTGTTGAGACTTGATCAACAAGTCTCACTCCATGTCTCTTAAATTAGTAAATAAACTCTAAATGTCCATTTAGGTTTTACCTATTTGTATTTTTTGGAAAAAAAAATCACCCAGTACTATCCTGAAGTTAATAACTGAAAAAATACTGTTCATTGTAATGCTAACATTTGCTTAAATATGAGCACCACCTGGTGAATTCCTTAGCCAGTACAAAACTAGTGCTGTTATGAGCCATTAATATGTGTTTAATTCAAATGTTAATTTCAGGTGGAGGTATAAAGATAATTAGTGGAGCTATTGGATTAATCTGCCTTTATGTTTGGGGGAAAAAGCCAATGTTACATGGAAGATGATTCATGACTTACATTGATCCTTGTGACTGTTTGTTAGTTGACTGCATTGTATGTTGACTATTTGACCATTGATCAGTTTCCTTCATTTATTATATAAGCATTTTTTCATTTCCTATCATATGGGACTTTTGCATCTTTTAAATTATTGTTGATTAAAGTTAATAAATTCAGGTTATATGGTCCTTAAAAAAAGATCTAGCATTTGTGTTTGGAGTCCCAGGGGGTAAGAGAAAGAAGGCAGATTAAATATATATATTAATATATATACTTGAAGAAATAATGGCTGAAAACTCCCCAAATTTGGCAAAAGACACACAAAACAAGAGATTCGTGAAGCTAAGGGAATTAAGCACAGGATAAATCAAAGAAATCCACACCAAGACACATCAATGTTGAATTTTTGAAAACTAAAAAGAAAAAAAAATCTTGAAAACAGCAAGAGGAAAACCACTTTTTTTATAGGAGATAAACAATTCAAATGATCAAGGAGGCCATTAGAAAATGGCACAACATTTTTCAAGTGCTAAAAGAAAAGAATTACCAACCCAGGATCCCCTATATATATCCCCTATCCATCAATGAAGGGAAATTCAGGATATTCTTAGATACAGGAAAAGTAAGATAATTTGTTGCTAAAAGACACCCCCTAAGAGAATGGCTAAACTAAATTCATTGACCAGATATTAAACAACCAAAAATTAAAAGAAGGAGCATCAAAAAAGGAAGAAAAAACATGATAGACAAAATTATGAACAAATATAATAAGCTATCCTCTCTTGATTTTTCTAAATCATGTTTGATAATGGAAGCAAAAGTCATAATGCTGTTTAATATGGTTCCAACTATATGTAGATAAAATATTTAAGACAATTATACTATAAACAGGGGATAGTTAAGAGATATTAAATTACAATTTCTAAAATTCATCTGTTGAAAGTATGGCATTTGCCATTAAATGGATGGAACTGGAGACTATCATGCTAAGTGAAATAAGCTAATCCCCCAAACCAAAGGCCGAATGTTCTCTAGTATATGTGGATGCTGACTTACAAAGTATGGGGAGGTTTACCTGATTGGAAAGGGCAGAGTTGGGGGAAGGAAGGGAGGATGGGTATGGGAAAGACTGTAGAAAGACAGAGAGGGCATGTAATGATATATTTCAAGCCTTAAAAAAAAATGATTGCCAACCTAAATTACTATATCCAGCAAAGCTACACTTCAAAATTAAAGAAAAAAATAAAACTTTCCAAAAAAGCATAAGCTAATGGAATTCATGAACACTAATCCAGAAATACAGAAGATGCTTACATGAATCCAACACACAGGAAAAAATAAAAATAAGAGAACATGGGAAAAAAATAAATCTCTTTAGAAGAGTAGATAAGCAAATGAGAATTAGGAACAGATCAAACATTAGAAATAAAACAAAATTATAGAAAAAAAAATGACATACATTTTAATAATAACACTGAATACAAATGATGTAAATTTTTCAATCAAGAGACAGACTGGCAGATAGGATTAAAAAACAAGACCCAACTGCATGTTGTCTGCAATAAACACATCTTACTTGCAAGTTTAAGAATGTAAAATAATATTTTATGCAAACTGAATCTGAAAGCAAGAAGGAGTAACTATTCTCATATCTGAAGAATCAACTTCAAAGTCAAATTTTGTCAGAAGAGACAAAAGTCACCATATTGGTAAACAAAACAATCCAACAAAAATATATAATAATTGTAAATATGCTCCAAATGTTGGTGCACCAAATTTCATAAAGCAAACATTACTCAATATAAAGGGACAGATAAATACAATACAATAATCGTGGCTGATTTCAATATCCCACTCTAATTGATAGGTCATCCAGATCAAAAAATTAACCAAGGTACTACAGAGTTAAACTATACTTCAAATCAGTGTCCTTAACAAACATATGCAGAATATTTCATCCAATAACAGCTGAAAACACTTTCTTTTCAGCTAATTATGGAGCCTTCTCCAAAACAGATTAGATATTAGATCACAAAACAAGTCTTGGCAAATTCAAAGAAAGAAAGAAAGGAAAGTTAAAAAATGAAATAATTCCTTCATTCTTCTTCTTATCAGATCATTATGGAATAAATGTGGAAAAAAACAAGAAAAATACAGAAATGCTGCAAATACATGCAGAAAGGTTGGTGAGGTGAGATATTTAAAAATTCCCAGAATCAAATGAGAATAGAAACACAATATACAGAATCTGTGGGAAACAATGAAAATAGCCATATGAAGGAAGTTTACAGCTGATAAAACAATCAGAAATATCTCAAATAACCTAATAATGCATTTCAATGTCTTAGAAAAAACAAGAATCTAAAAATCAACCTGAAAAACAACAATGAAAGAAAGAATAAAGATCAGGAAATTAATGATAGAAAGAATAATATAATAATACAAAGGATCAGTAAAACAAAGAATAAGTTATTTGAAAAGATAAGTAAGATTGGCAAACCTCTGGCCAAACTAACCAAAAGAAAGAGAGGAAAGACCAAAATTAATAGAATTAGAGATGAAAAAAGGGATAAAACAGAAACTCAGAGACTGTTTGAAAATTTATGTTCTAATCAACTGGAAAAATCTAGAATAAACAGATAACTTCCTAGACATATACAATCTACCAAAATTGAATCAAGAGGATATAGAAAATGTAAATAGACCAATCATAAGTAATGAGATTAAGCACTAATTAAAACAACCTTTTATTATGGTTTGGATATGAAGTCTCTCCAAAAGTTTCTGTATTAATTCAGAAAATTATGTAAGAACTGTGAGAACTGTAACCTAATCAGTCTCAGTCCTTCCTAGTTTGAATGGACTGGGTGGTAACTATAGGCAGGTGGGTTATGGTTAGAGGAAGTGGGTCACTGGGGATGTGCACTGGAAGGGTGCAACATTCTTATAGTTGCCCTTCTTATCTCTACTTGCTGACCACACCATGAGCTGAGCAGATTTTCTCTGCAAGGATCTTCCCTCATGATGTGCTGCCTCACTTGGGGCTCAGAGCAATGGAGTCAACCATCTGAGGTCTATGAAACCTCAGACAGACTGAGAAATCCGAAACCATGAGCCCAACAAACTTTTTTCTGATCTAAGTTGTTCTTGTCAAGTATTTTGGTCATGGCAATGCAAAAACTGAATAAAACACCTCCCAACAAAGAAAAGTCTAGAACCAGACAGATTCATGACTGAATTTTATAAGATCTTTAAAGAGAACAAACATCAATGCTACTCAAATTACTCCATGAAATAGAGAAGAAATGCTTTCAAATACATTCTACAAAGCCAAAGTCATGAATGTCATTCCAATATTGGCTAAAAACACATCAAGGAAAGAAAATTATCAACCAATATCCTTGATGAACACTGGTGCAAAAATCCTTCATAATACTCTTGCAAATCAAATTAAAAATATTTTTCTGAGATAATATACTCGGCTGGGTACAGTGACTTGTGAGACCGGGGCAGCAAGGTCACAAGTTCCAGGCCAGCCTCTACAACTTAGTGAGACCCTGTCTTAAAATAAAAAATGAAAAGGCTTGGGATATAGCTCAATGATAGACAGCCCCTGGATTTAATCCTCAGGATCACAGGCAAACAAAAATGTAACACAACACATAAACAGAATCAAGGATAAAAATTACATAATTATCTAAATAGATGGAGAAAAAGTCTTTGACAAAATTAAACATAAAAATTAATTAATTAATTAATTAAGCATAAAAATCCTAAAGAAATCCAGAATAGAAGTACCTCGATATCATAAAGAATATACATGATAAACCCAAAGCTAACATCATACTGAATGGGGAAAAACTGAAAGCATTTCATCTAAAAATCAAGAACAAAACAAGTATGTTCACTCTCACCACTCCTATTTAACATAATATTTGAAATTTAAAAAGAACTAGATAAGAAAAGAAATAAAAGGGACACAAGAAGAAAAGAAGGAAGCCAAATAATTCTTATTGGCAAATGATACTATTTTATACTTAGAACACAAATTCATATGGAAGAAAAAAAGACTCATACAAAAAGCAATGCTTATTAGTAAAAAGTAATGTTGGAAGCATCAAAATATCTGACTTCAAATTATACAATAAAGCCATACTAACAAAAACAGCTTGATAATGACATAAAAACAGACATGTAGACCAATGGAAAAGAGTAGAAGACACAGACAAACACAGACAGATACAATCATCTGAAAACATACACTGAAGAAAAGACAGGTGGGAGGCAGGGAAGGAGAGAAAAAGTGCTGGGGAGCGATATTGGCCAAATTATATTGTTATGTTGTGTGCCTGTATGAATATGGAACAACAAATTCCATCAATATGTACATTGATACACATATAATATACATATAATAATGTACTGATAAAAAATGTGAAAAAATAAAACCAAACTGAATTCTAAAAAAAAGGAAAAAGAAAAGAGAAAGAAATAAAAATGAAAAGATAATCTCTATAACAAATGGTTCTGGGAAAACTTGTGATGAACCCAGTCTAATTCCATCTTAAGATTGGGAGCCATCTTGTCAAAAAGTCATGAAAAGTTAATTTCTGTTTTATTATAAATTACTGCGATTTCTAAACTTGTTTGGAATTCCTGCCCACGTCTTGAAATCACCCATGCCTGGCTTTCCCTGACCAGATAACAACCCTCTTTGAAACTTCAGTGGCGCCTCATAAATTCTGATGTTGGGATCTAAATTTATTCCTTACCTGTTAAGCCATATAGATCATTAACCTACTATCTGCCTTTGTATTATGCTTGTCAAAATCCTATTATCTGTAAGTTCTCAAGACACCCCCCTTTGCAACTTTGTGCTATAAAACTGTGTTCCTAGAGAGCTGGGGTACTGATCTCTAGCCCAGGGTTTTCGGGAGGGAAAATTAAAGCTTGCTTTAATTTGATTTAAAATTGGAGTCAGTGGTCTTTTCTTTGCATCAGGGTTTAACACTTGATATCCCCATATAGAATAAAAGTAGATTTTAACTTCTTGCCATATAAAAAAGTCAACTCAAAATGGATCAAAGTGTTGGCAACAGGTCCACCTTGGCCCCTGGAGCCCTACCTCCACTAGTTTGTTCTGCATGCCAGTGTGGCCAGCTCACAAGGCCATGGCGAACTTGCGGTTTTTCTGTTCCTGCTTATCCGTCTGAGACATATGTATCCCACGGGAATGCCTTGACCTTTTCTGGTCTGATGGACTTATTGTTAAGGGAGGTTTCGGTACCTGACAATAATAGATGTTAAAACTAAATTTCTCCCCCCTCCCTCCTGCTTTTGGGTAGTTTTCCACTTCTGCTGCTTGGGGTATAAAAAAAGGTGTGTTAGCAATAAAGATTATTGACTCCTGGATGAAGAACCTTGGTGTCCTGTGTGTCTTTTAACCTCGCCGTCCCTCGCCGGACTCGGCTCCCTTGGCCGGACGCGGCATCAAAGACCTATATATGAAGAATTATGAAAAATAATATTATATTTCACAGGCAAAGAAAAGCAGAGGGACAGTGCAGCTTGGGAGGGAGGAGGGGAAACTAGCCAAGCACTAATCTCTCACAGTAAATCCTTTCCTAATAACAATGGGCTCTGAAGCAAGGGGGTGGATATTGAATGCTGGGCTCCTGACCTTTCCACATTGCAAATTAGTCCTAAATGCGGGCACAGTAAAATTCTGGGAAACAATGAATCCCAGAGCAAGAAAAGCAATGGGTAAGCTATGAGTACTCATCCTTTGGGAGCTTTTTATAAAACTGCCTTCCAGAGTTAAAATTTTAACCTGTACAACTAGCCCAACAGTCTGAAGGACATGCCCACAGTTTCCACTCTTATTATGCCATATAAAACTAAAATCCCCTCTGTAACCTACCGGTCATATTCACATTCAGAAAATGGGCCCCTGCGGTGCTTGAGTCTGCAAATAAATAAATGGCTTCTCTGAATCTGTTGAGGTCTGATCTGTCACTTTGCACTTACAATATATAAGACCAGAAACTTTACAACTGCTAAAAGAAAATATAAGGGAAACACTTCAACATGTAGGCACTGGCATGATTTTCTGAAGGAAACTCCTATAGCTTAGGAAATAATAGTAAGAATTAAACAATGGGATGGTGTTGAATTAAAAAACTTCTGCACAACAAGGAAACAATTTGCAATTGTTTACAATTTGCAATGTAAAGAGACAGCCTCCAAAATGGAAGAAATCTTTGCCAGTTATTCTTCCAATGGAGGATTAATACAAAAAATATAAAAAACTAAAGAAACTTGACATAAATAAAACAAATCCATTAAATAAATTGACTGAATAGACACTTCTCAAAAGAAGAAATACAATGGTCAACAATTGTATGAAAAAGTGTTCAACATCTTTAGCCATCAGAGAAACGCAAATCAAAACATTGAGATTCCATCTCAACTCCAATCAAAATGGCAATTATCAAGATTACAAATAACAATAAATGCTGGCAAGAATGCATGGGAAAAGGAACTCATAAACTGTTAGTGGAGATGTAAATTGGTAAAGCCAGTATGGAAATCAGTATAGAGTTTCCTCAAAAAACTAAGTAGAACTACTATATAATCCAGTTATACCACTCTTTGGTATTTATACAAAAGAATTAAAGTTAGCACTATAAGGTCCTTGCTTAGCATCTGGAGAGCCGTCTTAAGTGACAGCTGCCATTTTAAAGAAAAAGTTTCACTTTCTCCCCCAAGGGAGTTTCTGAGAAAGGCTCACTACTCCCTCATACCAATCCAGCCTCTAACAGTCAGCATTAGGACCCACCCTGCTCTGATTCCTGAGCCTGCTCCCCAAAAGTCCTGAAACCTAGGCCTGTTTTGCCTCTCTTTCTGCTCTATAGAGAGATGGCCTTTATTTGTCAGCTCTGACCAATAAACTCTCCTGTGTATCTCTGCCTGGTCTCTGTCCTTCATTTCTCGCTTACCTGTCTCTAGTTCCTCACTTTCCCTTCAAGCACACTTTAGAGATGCATGCATACCCATGTTTATCACAGCACAATTCACAACTATCAAGTTGTGGAATCAGATGTCCAGTGACATTTTTATCAGATGAATTAATAAAGAAAATGTAGTACACAATGGAGTTTTATTCAGCCATAAAGAAGAAGGAAACTATATTATTTGCAAAAAAGTGTATGGAAGTGGAGAGCATTGTGTAAAGAGAAATAAGTCAGACACAGAAAGACAAGTATCATGTTTTCTCTCATAGGTTGGAGATAGAAGAGAGAAAAAGAAAGAAAAGTACATCATGAAAGTAATAGGAAGAAGATCATTAGGGTAAACAAAGGAAACTGGAGGAGAATCAGAGGAGATACTAGGGTGTGAAATTGATCAAATTATGTTATTTGCATGTTTGATTATGTCACAATGAAGCCCTCCACTATGGGTAATTAACATACACCAATTAAAAAATAAAATAAAATCCTTTTAAAAAAGTATCCCCACATCTGAGAAAAGCTTAAGTTCCAATGATTTTGAGGTTGAATTCTAGCAAACATTTAAAGAACTAACACCAAGACTTCTCATACCTTTCCAAAAATTTGAGGGTATGGAATACTTCCAAATGTTTTTGAGAGGTCAGCACTACTATTCTTGATAAATATAAATGAAAAATACTCAACAAAATACTAGTAGACTGAATTCACAACACAGTAAAAGAATTATTCACCATGATCATGTAGGATTTGATTCTGGGATATCTGGATGGTTTAATATAAAAAAATCAATAAATGCCAGGTGTGGTGGTGCATACCTATAATCCCAGCATCTAGGGAGGATTGCGAGTTCAAAGCCAGCCTCAGCAACTTAGCAAGACCCTAGGTAACTCAACAAGACCCAGTCTCTAAATAAAATCTGAAAAGTGGTTAGGGTTGTGGCTTAGTGGTAAAGCACCCCTGGGTTCCATCCCTGCTTTAAACAACACAATAAATATGACATAAAATATGTCACATTAATAGAAAAGAGGGAAAACATATAATCTCATTAGATGCAGAAAAAGCATTTGACAAAATCCCACTTCTTTTCATGATTAAAAATATCCAATCAACTAAGTATCAAAAGAACATACTTTCAAGAAAATAAAGACTATATATGACAAGCCACTCGCTTGTGGAAAACTAAGTATTTTATCTAGGAGGAAGAATAAGACAAAGATTTCCACTCTAATCATCTGTATTCAAACACAGTATTGGAAGTCCTTGTCAAGGAACCTAGACAGCAGAAAGAAAAAAAAAATGACCAATAGAAAAGGAAGAAGTGCAATTGTCACTGATTGCTGACAACATGCTCTTTCATATAGGAAACCTTAAAACTACATTAAGAATTTTTAGAACTAATAAACAAATAAAGTTATAGAATACAGAAATCAGTAGCATTTCTATACAACAAACACCTAAGATAAACTATCCAAGGGCAGGCATATAGATCAATGATAGAGCATTTGCTTCACATATACTATGCTGTGAGTTCAATTCTCTATGCCATCAAAAAAAAAAAAAAAAAAAAGTTCAGGAACATATTTAACCAAGGTGGTAAAAGATCTAGACACTAAAAACTAGAAGATTTTAACTGAAGAAATTAAAGATGACATAAACAAATGGAAAACTATCCTATGTCTATGAATTAGAAGAATCAGTGATATTAAAATAATATCTCTACCAACCAAAGAAAACTATGATTCAAAATGATCTCTATCAAAACTCCAATGTCAGTTTTCATATATCTAGGGGGAAAGACCCTAAAATTAATATTGAATGAGAAAACAAACCAAATTACCAAGGAAATCACGAATAAAAACAACAAAACTGGACCCATCACACTACATAACGGAATACTACTCAACCTTAAATAATTCTGTCCTATTTTTCTGTGACAATGTGGGTAGAATTAAAAAACATTATGCTACGTGAAATAAGCCTGGCCCACAAAGACAAATGCAGGTTGAGCTCTGGTACTACAAAAATATGAAATCCAAAATTTTAAGTGCTATCATGATGACACAAGTGGAAAATTCCATACTTGACCTCATGTGGTGGGATCATAGTCAAAAACACAGATGCATTTAAAATATTGGATAAAATTGCCTTCAGGCTATGTATATGAAACATACACATTTGTGAAACATAAATGAATTTGTTTTATTAGAATTGGGTCCCATCCCCATAGTATTTCATTGTTCATATGAAAATATTCCACAATACAAAAATAATCCAAAACACTTTGGTCCCAAGCATTTCAACCTGAACCACATGTTCTTACTTATATTTGGAATCTCAAACAATTCAAATTTAGAATCAGAAAGTAGGATGGTGTTTCTCAGATAAAGGGGGCTGAATAGCATAGGATGATGATTGTCTAAGTGTTCAAAGCCTTAGTTACATGACAGGAATAGGTTTTTACAATATGTTATTTTTAAAGATCTATTGTGTAGTATGGTGAATACAGCTAATAACAGCATATTGTACATTTAAAAATTGTTAAGAGAGTAAATTTAAAATGTTCTCACCACAAAAATAATAAAGATTTGAGGTGATGATGGATGGATATGTTTATAGCTTTTTATAATTAGTCTACTACATTTTATTCATAAATCATAACATCACTTTGCATCCTATGAATATATTAATTTGTAATAAAAATAAACAAACTTAAATAGCATTTAGGTCAGGAAAAAAGAATTAACAGCAATTTTACATGACCTCTTCCAGAAAATAAGATGAGAAAACATTTCCTGTCCAATTTATGAAGCTGGTATTAGCCTCATATCAAAACCAGACCAAAGCAGTTAAAAAAATAAAACTACAGACAAGTATTCCTCATGCAAAGATACGTAGCCAAATATCACCCAAGGAAATTTAGTAAAATGAATTGTGCACCATGACCAAGTAAAATTTATCCCAGGAATGTAGAGCTGGTTTAGTATTAAAAAGTCAATCAATGTAATCTATCATATTAATAGGTTAAATAGTAAAAATTACATGATCAAATAAATTAACTGATGCAGAAAAAATTCTTACAAAGTTCAACACACTTTCATGACAAGAACTGTCATAAAAATAGGAATAAAGGGGAACTTCTGCAACTTGATAAAGGACATTTACAAAAAACTAACATTGCACTTATGCTTTCCCATAAGACAGGGAACACGTCAAGGATACCTATTCACACCACTCTTACTCAACATAATCCTTTAAATTCTAAGCATTATATAAGGCAAGAAAAGGAAATAAAGGAATACTGACCAGAAAGGAAGAATTATAACTGTCCCAAGTTATAAATGATATGATTGCCTGTGTAGAAAATTCTAAGAAATATACAAAAAATCCTTGAATTATTAAGTGTGTTCAGCAAGGTCATATCACATAAGTAAATAGCATGTAACATCAATATGCAAAAATTATATAACCTCTGGTTCTGTTTTGCTAGAGAATCCAGACTGAAATAACAGTACAAGTTTTTTATACTGAGAGTTACACAATGGTAGTGAAAAAAATCAGAAGGACACAGAGAGTATATTCAAGAATGAAAAAAAAATTCAAAACAATAAAGATGTTGATTCTTCCCAAATTAATAAAAAGGTTTAATGCTATTCCTATCAAAATTCAGGCAAAATTATTTGTAGATGTAGACAAAATTATTCCAAAATGTACATGGAAAGAAAAAGGAACTAGAATAGCTAAAACAGTTTTGAAAAAAAAAAGAGTAAAACAAAATCCCCAAAAACCAAAGGCTGAATGTTCTTCCTGATATGTGGATGTTAACACACTAAAAGTAGAGAGGGACACTAGAAGTTCATTGGATTAGAAAAAGAGGAATGATGGAAAGGGAGGGAAGATGGGAATAGGAAAGACTATAGAATTAATTGCACATAACTTTCCTATGTTCATATATGAATACATGACCAGTATAACTCCACATCATTACAACCACAAGAATGGGAAGTTATATTCCATGTATATATAATATGTCAAAATATACTCTACTGTCATATATGTCTAAAAAGAACAAACAAAATATGACAGTTAAAAAAAAAAAAAAACCTTATTGCTACAGAAATTAACCAATGGCAGAGGAAAAGACACATAGATCAATGACACAGAATAGAGAAGCCAGAAGTGGACCCACAAACATACCAAACTGATTTTTGATAAATATGCCAAACCAAGTCATTAGAAGAAAGCCTTTCAACAAATGATGCTGGAGCAATTCAACATCCATAAGCAAGAAAATGAATCTTAATCTAAGTTTCATACCTTATAAAAAATTAATTCAAAATGAATTAAAGGAAGCCTAAAACTAAAAACCTTAAAAACAAAAACAAAATCAACCAACAAACAAAATAAAACAGCAAAATAAATCTTTGGAATCCAGGGCTAAGCAAAATGTTCCTAAACTTGATACCAAAAGCAAGTTTCCATAAGAATAAAAATTGATAAATTGTATTTCATCAAATTTGAAAACCTTTGCTCTCCAAAAGACCCTGGTAAGAGAATGAAAAGATAAGGAACATGATTTGCATAATCTATGGCCAGCAACAGCTCCTTTCAATTCCTCACCCCTATTCCTTGGTCAGCAAAATGTATCACTTTAATAAGGGGGAGGAGTTGAGTGACAGCCATGTCTCCACATTAAAGTCCTCCCAAGTCAGTGAAGCTGAGCTCAACTACTTTACAGGTCCAAAGAGCAATTTAACTATTGATTCAATGTCTGGCATGTAATCAATGCCGAATAAATACTCTTGAATTTAAAACAAACCAAAACCAAAGACCAGGAGAAAGTATTTGTAAACCACATATTTGAAAAAGAATCTATAGTTGGAATATAAAAAGAACTCTCAAAACTCAACAGCAAAATTAAAAAGAATAATAATCCAATTAGAAAATGGACAAAAGAAATGAAGATACATTTTACAAAAGAGGACATGTCTATGGCAAATAAGGACTTAAAAACATATTCAACATTAGGGGAATGCAAATCGAAACCCTGAAGAGATATTACTATATACCTATCAGAATGTCTAAAAAAAAATAGTGAAAATGCCAAATGATATCACAGATATGTAGAAACTGAATCACTCATACATTATTGGTGGGAATTAAAGTGGTACAATTACTCTAGAAAACAGTTTGATAGTTTCTTTGGAAATTAAACTTGCAATTACCTTGTGACCCAACAATTAAACTCTTGGGCATTTACCCCAGAAAAATGAAAACTAGTTTCAAAAGCAACCTGTACACACACACACACACACACACACACACACACACACTCTGTACACAAATGTTTGAACATTTATAAAAAAAAAAGTTTACAAAAAACTAACATTACACTTATGCTTTTCCATAAGACAGGGAACAAGTCAAGGATGTCTATTATCAGCACTCTTTCAAGGATAGCCAAAAACTGGATAATACCCAGATGTACTTCCCTAGCAAATGGTTAAATAAACCATGGTAAACACATATCATGGAATGTACTGAGCCACAGAAAGGAACTACTGACATACACAGCAACCTGGATGAGTTCTGTTATGTGAAAAGAGTCAATCCCAAAGATTATATACTATGTGATTCCATCTACATAACATTCTTCTCTTTTTTTTTTTTGCTTTTATAAAACCACTTAATCAAAGTATGATGGATACACAAAAAACTGTACATTTTTAATTTATATAGCTTGATAAATTTGGAAATAAGCATACATCTGTAAACTATCACCACATCTATGCAACAAACCTCCAAATGTTTCCTCCTCTCTTCTTTATTTATCATTATTATTTGTGACAAGAATACACTTTTTTCCCCTTAAGAACATTCTTGGAAAGACAAAAGTATAGAAATGGAGAACTGATGAGTGGCAGACACAGGCTAAGGAGAGAGTGGGAATGGGAAGGAAGTGGGTATAGTCATAAAAACAGAAAAACACGAGAGATTTTTTAGTGACAGAAATGTTCTGTATCTTGATCATATTAGTGTCTACGTCCTGTTGTCATAATGTACAACAGTTTTGCAAACTGTTACCATCTTGGGGGAAGCTGTAAAAAGGATACATGGGATTTCTCTGTATTATTTTCTTAAAATTGCAGCTCGATCCACAATTATAGAAACATAAGAGCTTTGATACAAACAAAAATAAACACACACACACACAAGCGTTTTGTTGCTTGAGCTCCTACCAAATAGGATTGACTATCATCTATCTTGAAAGACTTAATCATATTCCTCTTTTTTTTTAAGTAAAAAGATAAGATGACCAGGGGAGCTCACCAAGTTTCTTCATAACATTATGACCACAGAATGATATGCTGGGAAATATAGTAAGTATGTAACTATTTTTAACAGAATAGAAGACTGGTTAAATTGTATAGCTGGTGATGTGGCTCAGTGGTAGACCACTTTCCTAATATGCTCAAAGCCATGAGTTCAATGCCCATGATGAAAAACAGGAAAAAAAAAAGGGGGGGGGGCTTAAGTTTAATCATAAAGGCAACAGAAGTGACTTTCTAATTATTAGATAAATTAAATTATATCTGTTTTCATAGTATATTTCAAAAATACAGCTTAATTTTGAAATTTATTATAAATATATTATATATCAAGACTTACTTGCTCTTCTCTATCTTAATTCTTTTAACATTCAACTTCCAGATAACAAAAGCTTTATTCATTCTGAAAAGAAAAACACTTTTTAAATTCTATATTCACAAATCATATATTTACATAGAATAAACATAGTAAAAACTAAGTAATTTTAGCAAATTCCCTACATGTTTCATTCATTCTGAGCGACCTGAAGTAAATACTAAACCATTTTAAGTTTTCTCCCAAACTATCAACAGAATATAAAGTAAAAGGTAAATGTAAGTTAAAGTCATTAAAATTCTCATAAATGCAGAATTCACTTATCTGTAACATCCAAATAAAAATTTAAAACTATAACAATATATTCCTTCCCATTACACATTAATTGGCTTACTATTTTGAAAAGCAACTCTAACATCAAGAGGAGTTGAAATTCAATTTTCAGTGCTAATTAAATTATAATGATTTAAAAAAATAAGTAAAATGTTAAGATAATGTATGTAATTCTGATATTATTTAAGTTATGAAAAATCATATATATATAATTTTTAAACACTCAAAAACTGTATGAGAAAGAACTGAAAAGTTTACCTCATGATTATTCATCATGCATAATTGTCATACATCAAAAGACATAGATTCTCCAAATCTCCTTCAATTTACCATTTTCTGCATCAGTAGGATTATTCTGTGCTAAATTGCATAATCCCTCCCTTAGCAGTCTTTGCATTTTGAAGAAAACAACCACTCTTAAGTAAGCACTGAAATGTGATTACTTGTTTTCCTGTGTAGCTGGTAAGGGCTAGTGAGGACAGAAAAATAGCAGGGAGGGGGTGTCCAAAAAAACCAACAAAACATTGACTGTTTAAATCAAAAGAGACTGAAAGAGGTCTGAATCCATCCAAGCAGTTCAAAGAGAGTCCTATGAGATGCCCTTCAAAGAGAAACACCTGAGACCCTGAAAATCAGAAATGCCTCAAACAAATCTCGTGACTTGACCATATATATAGGCATTCTAATGAGCTCCTATTTTACTTTGATCCAGATCTGTAGAGCTGTGGTACAATCAAGACTCTTGAAGATTCCTGAAAACTCAGGGAACCCATTGGCAGTGTCCTGAGTGTCTGCACTAGGCCATACAAACTAATCCACCAGGAAGTTTAACAGGATAAAAAGACTCATGCTGATGCTCTAGTCAACCCCCTGCTCTGTCCATAGCATCACCAGCTAAAATTGTTAACACTTCATATTTAGCTTATTATTCTACTTGAAATGTTTTTTTTAATATTTATTTTTTAGTTATAGGTGGACACAATATTCTTTATTTTATTTTTATGCGGTGCTGAGGATTGGACACAGTGCCTCATACATGGTAGAAGAAAGCTCTACCTCTGAGCCACAACTCCAGCCTGAAATGTTATTTTTACAATACAGTAATTTAATAACTTCACAAAATATACTAAAAATAAAATTTAAAAATCAAATTTATTGACAAAAATTTAATTTCTATTTTTCTTAAAATGAATAAAGAAAATGGAGCTGGGTATATAGCTCAATGGAGAACATGAGTCCCACGATCACAAAATAAGAGAGAGAAAGAGATTGAGAGAGAAGAAGCAAGAAAAAAATGACAGTGTACTTACTGATGACAAATGTCATAAAAACAAAACAAAACTCTTGTCCTAGTTCTGACTGGGTTTCAAAAGTTTAATACATGAAAATTGATTAAAGCAGAATGAACCTTGAGTATTTATATAAGGCAAAGATGATAGTGGAAAGCCCAACACTGAAAGAGTTTAAAATAAATAAATATAAAAAATAGTACTCTGAGCTAGGTGTGGTGGCACACACCTGTAATCGTAGCAGCTCAGGGAGGCTAAGGCAGGAGGATCACAAGTTCAAAGCCAGCCTCAGCAAAAGCAAGGTGTTAAGCAACTCAGTAAGACCCTGTCTCTAAATAAAATTCAAAATAGGGCTGGGGATATGGCTTAGTGGTCAAATGCCCCTGAGTTCAATCCAGGGTTCTCCCCACCCCCCCAAAAAAGAAAGAAAGAAATAGTACTCTGGATAATATTTTAACTGATAATCCAGAATCAAAACCTATCTAGCCTTACAACTAACACCTAAATTCTAGGGATGCATTTATCACATATCCTAGACAGGAAATTTCTCAGAACCGTTCCTCAATCACCTTCACTGAATGTGACCCAGAAATTAACAGAACCAGCTTCATTTCCTACCAATCTCTTCAATGCTCCTGTCACGCAATTCCTATTATTAAATAAAAACTATTGAACTGGAACTATCTTCTCTATCTGGCTGGAACTATCTTCTCTCAATGTCCCACATGGCCATCTCCTTTTATCACTTAGGTCTCTGCTTAAATACTGCATCTCTTAGCATCCTATCTAAACATGTATTTTATTCTGTTTTATTATCTTTCTGGTCCTTATCATTATCTGAAATTACTTTATTTATTTAGTTACTTATTATTCATCTCCCTCCATTGAAATCTAAGTTCTATAGAAACAGACACTTTGTATATTTTTTCATGGTTCTATTGCCTGTCCTCATAAGAGTGAAAGAGGATAGGTACATGACAAATTTTGTTCAATAAATAACTTCTCTGCCACAAAATTCCATATACTTCTCTTACTGTTAGTTATTAAAGTTATTTAATCTATTTATTATGTTAAATATAATAATTTAAAGTATTTTTTTAAATCTCAGGTTGGGGCTCTAGCTCAATAGTGAAACACTTGCCTAGCATGTGTGAGGCCCCAGCACCATGCAAATGTGTGTGGGGGGAGGGAGTGTGGGTGTTATTTAGTTTCTCTTCCTAGTCCCCAGCAAATTTCAGCACACCACAAGAAAAGGTAGACATTTGAGAAGGAAAAAGAAAATTATAAAACTAGGTACTGTGCAAACACTGAAAGAACAACAGTCTGGGTTACTTTGTGAGGAAAGAGAGTCTTAGGAATCCTGTTGTGTGATACAATGTAAAGTACCTTAGACAAATCTTTCAAAGATGAACTTGAATCAACAAGTTGCCCCCAGCTTCTTCATCCTTGTTTTATTTTTTAAAAATTTTTAGTTCTTTCATAACATTTCATCTCTAACATTTTACATTTTTACAGATTTGTTTATTATCTCTCACCTACTACAATTAAGGTTCTTTGAGAGCTAGACAATTGTTTGGTTTGTTTGACAGAGTAACCACAGCAACGAGAATAACACCTGATTTTTAGCAGATGTTTAATTAATGAATGAATAAATGCATGAAAAAAAGGCAAAGTGAGGTCAATACAGTCTATTTAAGTATGTTTGACTATTAAATATCTTTTTTGGGGCAATGTTAATCCAAAAAGACAAAAATTAAGGGTTTAATACATAAATCAGTAAGTTTCCTTTATCTAAAATACTATAATTCCCCATAAACATGGCATTACTATAATAGAAATCAAGTATCATCCAGGCCATTTTCTTAAAACAGGATCAAAGTATAAAAAATAAAAAAGGTTCATTTTTATTAATCTCACCGAAATTTGGAAAATATCTTAAATTGCTGTAATAAATAGTAAAAATGTCTTTCTGATAGCCATTCCAAAACAGGTGTGAGCTCCACGTCTTCTGTATTGTCACTTATTTTAATAACCTACAAGTATAAAAAGCACAAGAGTAAGATTTTCTTTTAAAAATAGCTGCTATTTTCAAGAAATTAAGAAAGGCTATGTTTAGGGCTCATAACTACTTGCCTTTAAATTTAAGCCTTTTCTGTGCCTGAACCCTCATTAACCTCAACTGCTTTGCTTTCCCTTCACACATTGATTCTAGACTTGCCTTTCTCCTGCTACTTTTTGTGCTCCAATGGAGAAAAGATAGGAGAGATTTCCTCCATACTCAGAGATACTTCTTACAAATGATTATACAAATTTGAGTCCTGCAATTTTTATGCTTTCTTTAGTATTTATAAACTCAATTTATTTTTTTAATTTTTTTTAGTTGTAGATGAACACAATATCTTTATTTTTTATTTATTTATGTGGTGCTAAGGATTGAACCCAGGACCTCAAGCATGCAAGGCAAGTGCTCTACCACTGAGCTACAACCCCAGCCTTATAAACTCAATTTAAACTACATAGAGTGGTTCAATTTATAACCCCACTTCTCAGATACCCTATTTTTATATCAAAAAACTAATATTCACCAAGGAATTTTGTTTTCCCAAGAGTTGTCTGCCCAATGGAATGTTAAAATATTCATATATTTCTTCTAGAAATAAAAGTATGCCTTTATCAGCATATATGTATCTATGTACGTTTTTATTTATATAAAAATTGTTCTTTCCATCTTCACTCCATATTACTTCCATATATGTACATCTAGCTCTATTTTATGCAGATGTGGTTCTGCAAAGTGTACTTAGAATTTACTTTAGTTGGGAGGCTGGGAGAACAGAGGCAGACAGACAGATATTAAACAAATGATCAAAACAAGTATTTGTATAATTGTAACTTGTGGTAAGTATCAAAGTGCTATGTAAGAGTATAGTAGGGGATTTCTGTATCTGGAAATAAAGTTTATAACAAATGTGCCAATAAAGAGCATTCTTATCTTTATAATTATCATTCCTGTTATACTAGCAAATGCCTGTTTTTTAATTCTTACTTTAAAAATTACACAAAATATTAATAAAGCATTCGAGACCTCAAAATTTTCTTAAAATTGAATCCTCAAGCCTATATTTATATAAAGAAGAAAAAAAAGTACTATCAAATAACTTTCCCAAGGAAATTCTTAAATATAGACTGCTTCTCAAATGACCACACTTCTCTAAAGCACAAAGATAAATTCATGCGATAAAATTCTAAATTGGATAATATTTTTCTATTTTAAATCTGAAAGCTGAAGACACCCATTATATATTACCTTTGAGACAAATGAAGCAGTAATAATCCAAAATTCTTTGCATTTTTTAGCTGTATGGGTAGAGACTACTTGAGGATCATATGGATTGGAAAGGCCGTTAGGATTATACCGAGGAATGCAATATACAAATTCCCCATCATCTTTTAAAGGCTCCTGAGGTTAAAAAAATATAATTAATTTGACTAAATTAACTAATAAAATGGTTGAAATGAAAATTTTTTTAAAATATTTATTTATTTATGAAATGAAATGAAACAATTTTAATATAAAGATTAAAAATATGACTGGGCTGGGGATGTTAGCTTAATGGTAGAGTGCTTACCTAGCATACATGAGACCTTAGGTTTGATCCCCAGCACAGGTAAAAAATAATAATAATAAAAATAGAAATAGAAATGTCATTGAGGAAAACCAACATCAAATTGTGTCTAATCAAAGTTCAATAAGATTAATCTTATGAAAGATTTAATATATTTAATTTCCATTCTTAAACACAATGTGGTGATAAAACATTCAGAAAAATGTATCCATCTGCTTACTAATGCATTTAATGTATGTTTACTAACCCAAAGAACTTGATGGCATACCTTTTATATATGCCATCTTCCAATAAATTTATTTGCCAACACAAGAAAACTTGAGGCATATTAGATATATCATTTATTTTGATGATGGTGGGTAATAATTGTAGCAAATATTTGTTAAGAAATATTTCATAAGTAAGTGTTCCACATATATTATCTAAACCATAAAAGTTTAATATCTTAACTTTAATCAAAACTAAAGGGATATTAAGGGTCAATACTTTTTATCTTGTTAAGAAGATGCAGAAATTAATAATTTGATAAACTGGGTAATGTGAAAAATATCACCGATATAAGAAGTGGCAAAGTAGAAATTTAAATCCAAGTCTGACTCTAAACTCATGTTCAAAGTTTCTGCAAAAATATAATGCCTCTCCCTCATTTAATTGGTATTTCTGAGGAACTGGCTGTTCTATATTAAGAAAAATTTAAGTGTAAATTTTAAAGCTACCTTCTTTTAGCTTTCAAACTTTTACTGATGAAATCAATTCTAAAATTATAAGAAAGTTGAATTAGTCTTCTCTGGGCAGTTAAATTTGATTATAAGAAAAAAACGATTTAGTATTCAATGATGCCCTCAGAAGCTACTGAATTAAATAACTAAATAGTTCCCAATTACTTCAGCTTTAAATTTTGGATCCAGTTTTACAATTATTTTTAAAATTTTTTCTTCCTTGAAAAGTCTTTGTTGCTTCTCAATTGTGTTAGCTATTTACTATTATTTGTCCACTTAAAGCATTTTTGTTCTAAATTATATTTCAAACTGTGATGTTATTAGAAACTCAGTATAGGTACAATTATATTAAATGGATCATATATTTAATTAAAATTCAATTATTGAAGCATAAAAATGTTACAATTAAATTATTCTTTTTTACTGAAAACAAGTGTTTGTTTTTTTCATATTCTCAATTCTTTCTTTACACACAACTGAAACATATCTTATTTAAGAGTCCAAAGAACTCATGTACAGCTGTGGTTTTGTGTTGTTTTTATTAAAAAAAAAAAAGTATGTCCACAATCTTCCTGGCACTATGGCACATTCTTTATTTGATTTAATAGTCACAATGTTCTAGGGTAAGTTCTATTATCACCATTTTAAGATCAAAGAATTCACCAAGATAACCTGGTGAATTACTGAGATTCAAAACTACACGAATTTGATTCCATTGTGCATATTCTTTCCTTTACATTATGATGTCTCTAAACAGTGTCCAAATGATCACTTAACCTTATGGTAACAGTCTAGAGCTGAGATCAGCAAACCATAACATGGGCCACATGTATTTTATTGTAAATAAAGTTTTATTGGACCATACACCCATTTATTTACATATTGCTTTGCACTGTTAAGTTGAGTAGTTACAACAGAGATCTCAAGACCTGCAAAGTCTGAAATATATATTACCTGGCCCTTTTTAGGAAAAGTTTGCTGACCCCTGGTTTAGAGCAGTGTTTTTAATTGTGCATTAGATTCACCTGAGAGCTTAATACAGATTGCAAGGCCCCATCTCCAGAGTTTCTGATTCACTGGATCTAGGATTGTGAATGACAATATGTATTTCTAATAAGCTTCTTCAATAAATTTCTTTTATTTCTTTTTAAATCACACACCAAAATAACAACAAAAAACTGACATATCAGAATAAAAGGGTAGATTCTAATTTCAGGCAGATGGTATCATTTCCTGGGGACCAAATCAGTTAGAGGAAGGAATAAAAGAGGATAGACACAAATATTTTGATGCATCATAGACTTAAAAATTTATAGGCCTTTTAAATTTTCTGTTCCTTAAATAAGTGAAACAAAATAATGTCAATATTTTTATAAGCTTTTACCATGAAACATTTATTGCAATTTGATATTAACATATCTGATTTTGATGTAATATTTTAAATGTATTAAATAGAAATTAAAATAGTTTAAAATATTGATTTTTATAGTCCAAAATTAAATAAAGTGCAATAGTACCTTTAGGATAATCTTCTGAACTGCAATTTGGGGATTATCATATTTGAAGTCTCTTGGTGATAAGGCAGTTTGCCAACCAAGCTTTTCTCTTAGCCTAGTAATATGTCTTATGACATCATCATCTTCTGGTTCTGATGCAGAATATTAAAAAAAAAGTTCAATAGAAGTGCAAATATGGATACCACTTAAGTATAATGTATAATATTTCAAAAATTTCTACACGGAGAAATTATAACAAAGTCAATGTAAAACTATATAATGAAAAGAGGAGGTACAGCTTAAAATTCAGTCTTAAGAAGAATTTTAAAAGAGGAACAATATTTATCTACCTAAAGATATCACAAAAGACTTAATTCCAAGTTATAGATAATAAGAAAAAAGATTAGAACTGGAGCCAATTGTAAGGCTTTTCTTTTTTAGTTTTGGGGATGGAATGCAGGGCCTTGTACATCCTAGGCAAGCATTCCATCGTCAGTTTTACTCCCAGCTCCAAGGCTTATAAAAGGCCTGAGCTAGAGGTAGAATCTTTGTAGGATCCAAAAGGAAGGGATGACAATACAGGATGGAGGTATTCTTCCTAAAGATACTCATTCAACAGACACTGTGCAGACCATATCTTCTTGATCTCTTAGTTGGCAGCTAAGAATTTTCTCTATTTTGAAATAGTCTTTTTTAAGTTCTGGCTTTTATTCATCATGCTGTACAACACTTGTTCTTTAAATTCTCTTAAAAATAACAAATTAAAATTTAAATTGTGTATACTTATGGGAGTACAGTGTGAAAATCCAAAACAAACATGCAATATGTGATGATAAAATCAGGGTCAATAGCATTTACATCCCTTTAAATATTCATCATTTGTGTTGGGAAGTTTCAAAGTCCTGTGTTTTGATTCTTTTTAAATTTTTTAATAAATTATTGTAACGTCAGTCAACCTACTATGCTATAGAATATTAGAACTTATGCTTACAAGTTTAATTTTTTGATAAACATCTTAATTTGATGCTCTTTGACCACTTCTCTGAATTTTTCTTTTCTTTTTTAAAAAATATTTATTTTTTAGTTGTAGTTGGACACAATACCTTTATTTAATTTATTTATTTTTATGTGGTGCTGAGGATCAAACCTAGGGCCTCACACGAGCAAGGTGAGTGCTCTACCACTGAGCCACAAATCCAGCCCCTGAATTTTCCTTATGATGGAACTCTAAAAGTGAGATTATTGGTCAAAGGCTATGAAAAAAATATGAGAGTTCTACACACTCCTTTAGAGACTTACTAAGGACTCTGTTCATTTTGAGTCAAGTAAGCTGTCTGGATTCTACCAGACAGGGGCAATAATTGAGAAAGAAATTTCTTTTTTTTTCCTAATTAAAGATTAGGTGATGTTATTGCTGTTAATCATTCAGTTATGTATTAAACAGAGTCATTGTTAAATACACAAAAAGAATCATAAGAAGAAATTTGCCTCTTCTCTAAATGTATTCATTATTTGGCCTTCTTCTATTCTCCTTACTGGCCTTCCTAGCCTCTAATGACAACTATTCTACTTTCTGTATCTATGAAATCAACTTTTTTAGCTTCCACATTAGAATGATAATATATGTCATTTGTCTTTCTGGCTTACTTCATTTAACATAATGTTTTCCAGTTCCATCCATGTTGCCCCAAATAACAGGACTTCATTCTCCTTATGTCTGAACAATATTCCATTGTATATTTACATCACATTTTAAAATCTGTTCATTCATTCATTGACATCTTGATTGATTCCATATGTTGGCTATTAAAAAAACAGTGCTATATTAGCCATGAATTTATTTGATACACTGATTTCATTTCCATTTGAATACATATCCATCCACTAGTGAAACAGTGGGATCACATGATAATTCTATTTTCAGTGTTTTGAAGAACTTTTACATTATTTTCTATAAAAGTTGTACTAATTTCCATCCTACCAGCAATATATTAAGAGTTTCCCTTTCTCCAAATCCACATCAGCATTTGCTTAGTTTTGTCTTTTTTACTATAATAATTCTAACTGGGATGAGATAGTATTTCATTGTGATTTTGATCTGCAATTCCTTGATGATTAGTAATTTTTAAAAATTTACTTATTTATCCTAATTAAGTATATAGACAGCAGAATGCATTTTGATTCCTTGTACATAAATGCAGCACAACTTTTCATTTCTCTGGTTGTACACGATGTAGCCTCACGTCATGTGTGCAGTCATACATTTACCTAGGGTAATGATGTCCATCTCATTCCACCATCTTGCCTGCCCCCATGCACTCTCCCCACCTCTCCCTTCCCTTTGCTCAATAAAAGTTCCTCCATCCCCCCAATAATGGTTCAGCATCCACTTATCAGAGAGAACATTTGGCCTTTGGTTTATTTGGATTGGCTTACTTTGCTTAGCATGATATTCTCCAACTCCGCCCATTTACCTGCAAAGGTTTGGGCCTACTTTTTCCTCTATCAGGCAAAAGGTCTCTGGACTAATTCCTAGGTCCTTGATCCACTTTTGAGTTTTGTGCATGGTGAGATAGGAGTTTATTTTCATTTTTCTGCATATCGATTTCCAGTTCTCCCAGCACCATTTGTTGAAGAGGCTATTTTTTCTCCAGTGTATGTTTTTGATGCCTTTGTCTAATATAAGATAATTGTATTTATATAGGTTTGTCTTTGTGTCTTCTATTCTGTACCATTGATCTACATGCCTGTTTTGGTGCCAATACCATGCCATTTTTGTTCCTATAGCTTAGTGGTGTAGTTTAAGGTCTGGTATTGTGATACCTACTGCTTTACTTTCTTTCTAAGGATTGCTTTGGTTATTCTGGGTTTTTTACTTTTCCAGGTGAATTTCATGATTGCCTTTTCTGTTTCTGTAAAGAATGATGTTGGGATTTTAATTGGAATTGCACTGAATCTGTATAGTGCTTTGGGTAGTATGGCTATTTTGACAATATTAATTTTGCCTATCCAAGAGCATGAAAGATGTTTCCATCTTTTGAGGTTTGCTTCAATTTCTTTCTTTAATGTTATGTAGTTTTCACCTCTTTTGTTAAGTCAATTCCCAAATACTATATTTCCTTGAAACTATTGTGAATGGGGTAGTTTTCTTAATTCCTCTTTCAGAGGATTCATCACGGGTGTATAGAAATGCATTTGATTTATGGGTATTAATTTTATATCCTGCTATTTTGCTGAATTCATTAATTGACTCTAGAAGTTTTCTGGTGGAGTTGTTTGGATCCTCTAGGTATAAAATCATGTCATCACCAAATGATAGATTGAGTTCTTTTTTTACTATTCATATCCCTTTAATTTCTTTCATCCATCTACTTGCTCTGGCTAGAGTTATAGGACAATATTGCATAGAAGTGGAGAAAGAGGGCATTCCTATCTTGTTCCAGTTTTTAGAGGGAATGCTTCCAATTTTTCTCCATCTAGAATGATGTTGGCATTGGGTTTGGGATAGACAGCTTTTACAATTATGTTCCTACTATTCTAGTTTTTCTGGTGTTTTGAACATGAAAGAATACTGTATTTTCTCAAAAGCTTTCTCTGCATCAATTGAGATGATCATATGATTCTTATCTTTAAGTATTGATGTGATGAATTATTTATTGATTTCTGTATGTTGAACCAGCCTTGCATCTCTGGAACAAACCCAGCTTGATCATGGTGCACTATTTTTTTGATATGATTTGCTAGAATTTTATTGAGAATTTTTGCATCAATGTTCATCAAAGATATTAGTCTGAAATTTTCTTTCCTTGATGTGTCTCTGACCGGTTTTGGTATCAGGGTGATACCAACTTCCCTAGAATGAGTTTGAAAGTGTTCCCTCTTTTTCTATTTCATGGAATAATTTGAGGAGTATTGTTATTAATTCTTCTTTGTAGGTCTTGTAGAACTCAGCTGTGAATCTGTCTGGTCCAGAGTTTTTCTTGGTTGTTAGGCTTTGATGGCACCTTCTATTTCCTTGCTTGAAATTAATCTGTTTAAATTGTGTATGTCCTCTTGATTCAGTTTGGGTTGATCATATGCCTCTAGAAATTTGTTGGTGTCTCCGAGGTTTTCTATTTTCCTGGAGTATAAATTTTCAAAATAGTTTCTAATTGTCTTCTGTATTTCAATAGTGTCTGTCATGATATTTCCTTTTTCACCAGGAATTTTAGTAATTTCAGTTTTCTCTCTCCTTTCCATTAGGGTGGCTAAGGGTTTGTGAATTTTATTGAGATATTTAAAGAACCAGCTTTTTTTGTCAATTTATTTTTTCCATTCATTCTAATTTATTATACACAACAGCAGAATGCATTAAAATTCATATTACACATATTGAGCACAATTTTTAATATCTCTGGTTGTACACAAAGTAGAGTTACACTATTTGTGTCTTCATACATGTACTTAGAGTAATTATGTCCATCACATTCTACCATCTTTCTGATGGTGCACTGTTTGGGGCATATATATTTATAATTGTTATGTCTTCTTGATGTATGGTTCCATTGAGCAGTATAAAATGTGCTTCTTTGTCACTTTTGATTAACTTTGGCTTTAAGTCTACTTTTTTTGATATGAGAATGGAAAACTCCTGCTTGTTTCTGCAGTCCATGTGAGTTTCTTCCCAACCTTTCACCTTCAGTCTATGGATATCTTTTCCCATGAGATGAGTCTCTTGGAGGCAGCATATTGTTGGGTCTGTTTTTTTTTTTTTCAATCCAATCTGACAGTCTAAGTCTTTTGATTGGTGAGTTTAGGCTATTAACATTCACAGTTATTATTGAGACATGATTTGTATTCCCAGCCATTTTTGGTTTTGGTATTTAACTTGACTTGGTTTCTCCTTGGATTAGTTTTTCCTTTAGCGTAATACCTCTCTCTGTTTATTTTCATTGTTTTTCAATTCCTCTTCAAGGAATACTTTGCTGAAGATGTTCTGTAGTACAGGCTTTCAAGTTGTAAATTCTTTTGACTTTTGTTTATCATGAAAGGTTTTTATTTCATCATCAAATCTAAAGCTTAATTTTGCTGGCTATAAGATTCTTGGTTGTCATCCATTTTCTTTCAGAGCTTGATATATGTTGTTCTGGGTTGAAAAATCTTCACAGAATCTAATTGGTTTCCTCCTATATATAACCCGATTCCTTTCTCTCATGGGTTTTAATATTCTTTTCTTATTCTGTATGTTAGGCATTTTCATTATAATGTGCCTTGGTGTGGATCTGTTGTGATTTTGTACATTTGGCATCCTTATATAAGCCTCTTGAATTTGGTTTTCCAATTCATTCTTCATGTTGGGAAAATTTTCTGATATTATCTCATTGAATAGATAGCTCATTCCTTTGATTTGGAACTCTATTCCTTCCTCTGTCCCAAGAACTCTTGAATTTGGTCTTTTTACACTATCCCATATTTTTTGAATGTTCTGCTCATGGTTTCTTACCATTTTCACTCTGTGGTCTACATTCTTTTAAAGATTATATATTTTGTCTTCATTGTCTGAGGTCCTGTCTTCCAAGTGGTCTAATCTGTTGGTGATACTTTATTTATTTATTTAACTGATTTTATTTTTTTAAACACACAACAGCGGAGTGCATTACAATTCTTATTATACATATACAGCACAATTTTTCATGTTTGTATAAAAAGTATGTTCACGCAAATTCATGTCTTTATACATGTACTTTGTGTTTTTTTTGCATTACAATTCTTATTTCCCATATATACCACAAATTTTCATACCTCTGTTTGTATATAAAGTAGGTTGACAACCCAATTCATGTCTTCACACATGTACTTTGGATAATGATGTCCATCACATTCCACCATCCTTGTTATTCCCCAGTTGGTGATGCTTTCTATTGAGTTTTTTATTGGTTTAATGTTTCTTTAATTTCAAGGATTGTGTTGGTTGTTGTTGTTTTTTTTTTTTCAGAACCTCTATCTCCTTATTGAAGCAATCTTTTGCTTCCTGTATTTGCTTATGTAACTCTTTATGGAGATGTTCTTTTGCTGCCTGTACTTGTTCTCTTATATCATCCTTTCATTCACAGAACATTTTAATTATATATCCTGAACTCCTTCTCTGACATTTCTTTTGTTGTGCTGGCCACGAATTCTAATAATGTATTCTCTTGATTTGTTTGGGGCATCTTTTTCCCCTTGTTTTTTTAATGATGTTCGTGTGTTTTCCCTTCTAGCACTGTAGATCCGTGGCATTAAGTTTTTTTTAACCCTACAGGCTTATAGTGCCCCTGCACAGTTCCAATACCTCTCCTTTGTGTGTAAGAACAATGTTAAACAATATAAACCTTAATCCAAATAGTTGCTATTAAGACATTTATCTTTTTGCCACAATATATAGAAATGGTGCTCTCAATTATTATATACAATATAAACAGTAGGCATGCAAAAAGGGTCTACAATTTCTGATGGTGGATAAAGAACAGGGGGTGAGATGTAGGATGAGATGTTGAGGGGGTAGGAGGTGAGATCTTGAGGGGGTAGGAGGTTAGATCTTAGAAAGCTTGAAAGAGGAATCTAAAGAAGTTGGTTAACAGCTGTCGGGGAGAGGGGTGTTGGGGACTATGGATACCTACTCAGCCAGTGTTCCAAGCTGGAGGTTTACCCCAACTGAAGATGGCAATGAAGGTGTCCCAAGCTGGAGGTGACTGCTTTCAGCAATGGAGTGTTAGGTCAGGTGGGGGGGAGCCAGGTGGTGGCACTGGGAGATGTGTTCAGATATGCAGCTCTATGGCTTGCAGCGTTGTTGCTGTAAGCTGTCTCTGGACCCAGGGCAGGCTCCATGGGTGTCGGTGGTGCTGACCTAGGCCTGCCTGGGCTCCACAAGTGTCACTGGGGCTCTGTTTTGTCAATTTTTAAAATTGTTTCTTTTGTTTAAATTTCACTGATTTCTGCCCTGATTTTAATTATTTCCTGTCTTCTACTACTTTTGGTATTGGTTTGTTATTCTTTTTCTAGAACTTTGAGATGTAATGTCAGGTTGACTTTTTGACTTTTCCTTCTTTTAATGAATGAGCTTAATGCAATGAACTTTCCTCTTAGCACTACCTTCATAATGTCCCATAGATTTTGCTAATTTGTATCAGAGTTCTCATTTACCTCTGATGTCTTCTGTTATTCACGCATCATTCAATAGTGTATTGTTTAGTCTCCAGGTGTTGGAGTACCTTCTATTTTTTATTTTATCATTGATTTCTAATTTTGTTCCATTATGGTCAGATAGAATGCAGGACAGTATCTCATTTTTTTGTATTTGCTAAGACTTACTTTGTGGCATCACATAAGTCTATTTTGGAGAAGGACTCATGTGCTGCTGAGAAGAAAGTGTATTCTCTTGTTGATGGGTGGAATATTCTATATATGTCTGTTAAGTCTAAATTATTGATAATATTATTGATTTCTACAGTTTCTTTGTTTAGTTTTTGTTGGAAGATCTATCCAGTGGTGAGAAAGATGTATTAAAGTCACCCAGTATTGTTGTGTTATGGTCTATTTAGTCCTTGTAGTTGAGAAGGGTTTCTTTGATATACATAGATGCCCCATTGTTTGGGTCATAGATATTTATGATTATTATGTCTTGTTGATGTATGAATCCCTTAAGCAGTATGAAATGTCCTTCTATATCCCTTGGCTTTAAGTCACTTTATCTGATATGAGGATGGAAACCCTTGCTTCTTTACATGGTCCATATGAGTGGTATTTTTTCCCCCGCTGTTTCACCTTCAGTCCGTGGATGCTTTTTCCTGTGAGATCAGTCTCTTGAAAGCAGCATATTATTGAATCTTTTTTCTTAATCCAATCTGTCAGCTTGTGTCTTTTAATTAATGAGTTTAGGCCATTGACATTCAGGGTTATTATTGAAATATGATTTATGTTCCCAGAGAGTTTGGTTTATTTTGGTTTTTAACTTGACTTGATTTCTCCTTTGAGTGGCCTTTCCTTTAGTTCCTCCCTTTGCTGATTTTCATTGTTGTTTTTCATTTCCTCTTCCTGGAATATTTTGCTGAGAATGCTCTGTAGTGCAGGTTTTCTCACTGTAAATTCTTTTATCAAGAAAGGTTTTTATTTTGTCATCATATCTGAAGCTTAATTTTGTTGGATATAAGATTCTTGGTTGGCATCCATTTTCTTTCAGAGCTTGGTATATGTTGTTTCAGGATCTCCTGGCTCTGAGGGTCTGGGTTGAAAAATCTGCTGAGATCCAAATTGATCTCCTCCTATATGTAATCTGATCCCTATCTTGCTGCCTTTAAGATCCTATCCTTATTCTATATGCTAAACATTTTCATTATAATGTGACTTTCTGTAGATCTGTTTTAATTTAGTATCCTGTAAGCCTCTTGTATTTGATTTTTTAATTCATTCATGTTTGGAAATTTTCTGATATTATTTCATTGAAGAGATTGCACATTCCTTTGGTTTGAATCTCTGTGTTTTCCTCTATCCCAATACATCTTAGATTTGGTCTTTTGGTGCTATCCCATAAGTCTTGGATATTCTGTTCATAGTTTCTTACCATTTTCACTGTGTGGTCAACTTTATTTTCAAGATTGTATATTTTGTCTTGTCTTATATTCTGTCTGCCAAGTGATGTAGTCTGTTGGTAAGGCTTTCTACTGAGTTTTTTTTTTTTTAACTTGGTTTATTGTATTCTTCATTTTAAGAATTTCTGCTTTTTTCCCCCAGAATCTCTCTCTTTTCTTGAAGTAATCTTTTGCTACATGTATTTGCTCTCTTATCTCTGTTTGTGTAATAAATAGTTACCTGTATTTGCTCTCTTATCTCTTTGTTAGAGTAATCAATTTTTGCCTGTATTTGCTCACTTAGGTCATTGTTTAATTCACAGATCATTTTAGTCATGTACATTATGAACTCCTTCTCTGACATTTCACCAACTGTGCTGTCCATGGATCCTATTATTGTAGTATCTTGGTTTGTTTGGGGCACTTTCTTCCCTTGTTTTTGCATGTTGTCTATGTGTCTTCCTTTCTTGCAGTGCAGATCTGAAGTATTAGTTTCTACCCTACAATCTTGCAGTGTCCCTGCAGATTACCTATACTTCATCTTGGTGTTGGGCTTCCTGTCCCTGGCCAGTGTTCCACAATGGATACTACTGCAACTAAAGGTGGTGGCAGCAACAGCAGAGATAACTCAAGATAGCAGTGGGTGTCCAAGATGGATGCAACCAATTTCAGAGATGGGGCTGAAAGGATGGACCTTACAATGGCTTTGGGCTGCCTATTAGGAGATGCAATTGCTTCCTGGCCCTGTCTGTTGTTCCAAGGTGAAGACTTCTGTGTGGGGAGGGCTGTGGTGATGGCTGTAGTGTCCCAAGATGGAGGTGGGCTAGGCCTGGTTTTCCAATTGGGTTGGTGGGCGTGGTCCTAGACCTGGGCCTAGGCTCTGATGTGAATCTGCTGGTCAGTGGGGATGGTCCTAGGCCTGACCTGGGCCTGGGCTTCGGTGCAGGTAGGTGGAGGTGGTCCTATGCCTGGGCCTGGGCTTTGGAGTAGGTTTGCCAGTTGGTGGGGCAGTCCTCAATGATTACTAGTTTAAAAAAATGTTAATTATTTGTATATCTACATTTGAGAAACATGTATTCATATAATTTGCCCATTTTTTAGTTTGGCTATTTGGGGATTTTTGCTCCTTATATATTCTGGATATTAATCTCTTGTCAGATGATTAGTTTGAAAGATTTTTCTCCCATTCTTCAGGTTTGTCTCTTCACTCTGTTGATTGGTTCCTTTGTTCTGCTGAAGCTTTCTATTAAGTTTCTTGGTTTTGTTTGTTTGTTTGTTTTTAAATAAAACAAATCATTCTGGGTGCAGTGGTATGTGCCTGTAATCCCAGAAGCTTGGGAGGCTGAAGCAGGAGGATTGTGAGTTCAAAGCCTGCCTCATCAACAGCAAGGTGCTAAGCAACTCAATGAGACCCTTTCTCTATATAAAATACAAAATAGGGCTGGGATGTGGCTCAGTGGCCGAGTGTCCCTGTGTTCAATCCCTAGTAACCCCCCACAAAAAAAAATTATGAGAGAAAACACATACCAAAAAGCCATGCTTGTAATACCAGCCATCTTAAAACATTATTCTAGATTTCTGGCCCTCCAGAATCACAAACACTATTTGACTAAAATGGTTTCTTCCCCAAGGATTAAATGAGACTTGAGATAATAGACAAAACAGTGTCAGGACTGGGATGAGGAGCCCTAACAGCTTATTTCTTCAAAGTCAAAAAAGGGAAGCAAGACTTGTCTACTGGCAAGATGGAGTCTTCCATGATGTAATATCACAAGAGTGACAGCACATACTATTGATTAGGAGCAGTTATACAGATTCCACTCACACTCAAGGGGAGGGTATGAACCCACCACATCCATGCAGGTTTTGCACTACCTGAGGCATTCCTAATTTTGAGAATATTTCTTAAAAAAAAAAAAAAGAAGCCTATGTGACTGAAGGTGTCCTAAAACTTCAGCTTCAATAGCTTGATAACAAATCCACCTCTGGACCATGATATTTCAGTGAAAAACTAAAAAGTTTCCTTTTCCTATAAAATTTAAAATATTGATACATATAAGAATTTCAGTTATAGAAAAAAAACACCATCTATGAAATGTTAGTAGAGAAAAATCTGTTGAAATTAACTGGTGATTTAAACTCTATACCAAAGACATAAATTGTTAAAAATGATACCATCAGTACAAAGGTAAAACCATACAATTTATTTATCATTCTAAAAGCATAACCTTCAGAGATTGTCCTTAAATAAAAAATATAATTTTTGAACAGTCTGTCAATTTTTACATTAAGACAAACAAAAATTTGTCAAATCTTTAAGCACCCAAACACACAAAATTCAGTAAGACTGTTTTTTTTTCCAAAACCAGTATCCAACATGAGCACCCAAACCACAGAAAGTTTTTTTTTTAAAGTAATGTTTTCTAAGCAAGATGTTTCAGTGATGATACAAAAAACTGACTTCCCTAGCTTTTGGATAAGCATTAGTATGCTCCTGTTTTCCCCAGGATTTCCTTTTCTCTTTTTGGGAAGCTGGTTCTGGGGCAACTATATGTGGTTGAGTTATGCTTTCTTTAAGGAAATCTAAAAATAAAACCATTATCAAATGAATAAATATGATGAACATAAATAATACCATAGTATTTTCACATACCAAGCAATATAGTTGATTATTATATGAGGCACTATAATAACACTGTAATTAAGAGCACAGGCTCAGAGTTAAACCAGCTGGGTTCCATGCTCAGAGACAAACTACCATGCACAGTTCAATGATTTACCTTAAAAGTTACTGTCTGACTTAACATTCTTATCTTTGAAATGATGAGTGTTGTAGGAAGAACCTCATAGGCTTAAAATACTTAAATTAGAAAGCGCTTACTTATTAAGGTAAATATTATTTGTGATTTTGTTATTACACTAAAATCCTTGAAGTGTAAATCTTTATATAAAATTCACAGAAAAACCCTTGTATTAACTAACTTGGTAATTGAATAAAAAATATTTAGATATAAATGCAGAAGAGTAGCAAAGGATCCATATCTCAGATTTCTTCTATGCTTACTTAATTGGTGGGTTTTCAACACATACAAGAAAGAGAAACTATTGAAAATAGAAGTTTTAATTAAGTAATCAATTTTTGCAGCAGAGTCTTACTATGTTTTCAAGACTGTTCTCAAACTCTTGGGCCCAGGAAAATCTTCTTGCCTCAATATATAGCAGGCATGCTACACTGCACCTGGCAATAAAGCTTTTTAGAAGCAAATACATTTTTACTTGCTTCTCTCACTTATTTAACAAATACTTACGTAGTGCAAGGCATCAAGTTATAGTCTAATAGGGGATAAGACACAATAATTACAAACAAAACGCATGTAAATGAAATAACCAGTAAGTCTGTTTCAGCCAATAGTCCCAACTCAGAGAGATTTCCCCATTCATGTGATCAGAGAGACACATACCCTGTATCTCATCGTGGGTAAGGGTATAGAGCTGGGAGAGAAAATGTAGGCTTTTTTGGAAAGTTTGTGTGAAATAGTTTTAAAAACTTTCTGCTAGCATTAACCTCTATTACCAGAGTTTCTCCCACCCCCTGGCTTATTCCCTAGGGACACCCTAGTTATTCCCTAAGGACACCACTGATGTGAAACCCTCTCAAGTGCTTGTTGTTTCTAATATCACATTCTATCTACCCCAAACTGGAAAGGGGATCATTTTCCTCCTTGCTCACCATTCACTAACTTCAAATCATTACAACTTGCCCTTTTAAAAAAAAACACCATGAAATATAATCCTACTCCTTTGAAGCTAATGCCTTTTCATTATACCATATCCTTTTGGTCTTCTTTGATCTGCCAATTTCCTAGTCACTCAACTAATCTAGAACTTCAGCTCCTGAGAGGGCCCACTTTTTCTATATGAAACCTGCCACCATTTGATAACTTCAGTGTTTCTGAATTAAGACCTGTTTGATACTATGCCTGCCCCCACTTTCTAGATATTCTCACAGCTCTAGTCTACCTCAACCAATCACACTCAAGCAACTTTATGCCACATTTCTGCCATAGGTTTTATTTTTAGATTGGCCTAAAGAAAGTCTACTCAATAATATATAGTTGCTCCATGTGTGGTTACTGTTACATCATTGTGCTTGTCATCACTTGCCCTGTTATGATTGGATCTGAAATATCCTCCAAAGGCTCATGTGTTAGTCCCCAATAAGGCACTGTGTAGGTGGGGCTTTTAGAAATGATTGGATTATACCATTTGACCCAGCTATCCCACTCCTCAGTTTATACCCAAAGGACTTAAAATCAGCATATTACAGTAATGCAGCCACATCAATGTTTATAGCAATTCACAACAAGTAAACTATGGAACCAACCTAGGTGCCCTTCAATAGATGAATGGATAAAGAAAATGTGATATATATATATATATATATATATATATATATATATATATACACACACACACACACACACACTCAATGGAATATTACTCAGCTTTAAATATGAAATTATGTCATTTGCCAGTAAATATATGGAGTTGGAGAATATCATGCTAAGAGAAATAAGCCAATTCCCCAAAACAAAGGCCAAATGTTTTCTCTAATATGCAGGTGCTAATTCACAATAAGGAGGGGGACAGGGGCACTAGAGAAGAATAGCATTACCTTGGATTAGGCAGAGGGAGGTGAAGGGAGGTGATGAGAGGGGATGTGGGGATAGGAAAGATAGTAGAATGAAACAGACATTATTGCTTTATGTATATATGTGACTGCATGACCAATGTGATTCTACAACATGTACACTGAGAAAATGAGAAATTATATCCTATCTGTGTACAATATATCAAACTGCATAATGCATTCTACTGTCAGATATAACTAATTAAAACAAATTTAAAAAAGAAATTATTGGATTATGAGGGCTCTAATCTTATCATTGATGGATTTGTGATCTGAATTATTGGGAGATGGTGGAAACTATAGGAGGAGGGACCTAGTTAAAGGAAATGGGTGTTAAAGGCACACCCTTAGAACTATATCTTGTCCCTGGTCCCCTCTTCCTTTCTGGTCTAATTCCCAGCTACTAGGAGCTGAGCAGCTTTCCTCCATTACACCCTTCCTCCATGATGTTCTGCCTCACCTCAGGCCCAAAACAATGGAGCTTACTGAACATGGACTGAAACCTCTGAAACCATGAGCCAAAATAAGTCACTCCTAGATATATAATTTTATTAGATATCTTATCTATTTATTTATTTATTTTCTGGGCCCAGTAACCCACACCCATAATCCCCATAATCCCAGTGACTTGGGAGGGTAAGCCAGGATTGCAAGTTGGAGGCCAACATCAGCAATTTATGAAGTTTTTTTTAGCAACTTAGTAAGACCCTGTCTCAATAATAAAAAATAAAAAGGACTGGGGATGTAACTCAGTGATAAAATGACTCCGGATTCAATCCTCAGTACCAAAAATTATCTATATCTATATCTATCTATCTATCTATCTATCTATATATGGGATGGGTACAATGGTGGGTGCCTATACCCCAACAACTCTGGAGGTTTAGGGAGAAGGATTGTGTATTAATTTAACAGGCAATATAGGAGAAGATATATTATTTAAAATGCTAAAGTCTTGGTCCAGCTCAGACAGGAAAAAAAAAGGGAACATTGATTTTGATAGACCCTAAAAACACCTGAGAAATTATGTAGAAAGAGAAGTAAAAACTTAAGAAACAGAAAAAGAGCAGATAGAAAAGTAGAAAGAAAACCTTAAAGAAAGAATAACTCAACAATATATAGTTGCTCTATAATGTTACTATTATACTGTATAACAAAGAAGAGTTTAGAAAACATAAACAGTAAGTAGTTTTCCTCAAAATCAAGGGGAAAAAAGGAAGTTAAGTGGTTAAAAGAAAAAAAAATGTGGCAGAATGGTGTAGTAAAATAAAGATTATTTTATTTATAAATTAATCATTTCTATCATTTCTATGAGGATTTAGCCATGAGGAAGCAACCTTGAAGAGTCTTACCAGTATAGTAAAGGTGGTAGAATACATGTTGAGGAGTGAGCAAGAAGTCAAGAGTTGGAGGAAGTTTCAGCCAGGATTTTAAGATGACTGACACTATAGTGGTAACTGCCAAAAAGAAATACAGACCTCAAAGATGTTTCAGGATTGTTTTGTTTAAAATTATTAAATATATAACATGTTCATATCCAGAGAGAAAAGAGCTAATAGAAAGGAAGAGATGAGAGAAGATAATGAATTGACACTACGTTCCTGAGGACATGGAAGGAGAGGAACTCTAGAATGAGGTGGTAGATTTACCTTAAAGGAAAAGAGGTAAAATTATCACCCAAGACAAGTACTGCAGATGGGGCTGAAAGCTTATAAAAGTGTGGATACTGAAGAGCTGGATAAAAATGGAAAATAAAAATCCTGGAAATGATAGAATTTGAGATAGGGAGAAGGAAGGAAGACAAAATAAAATGGAGTTAAGAAGATCTTTAGCATGTTACTGGCACCAAAACATGCTGGTAGACCAATGGTACAGAATAAAAGACACAGAGACTAACCTACAAAATTACAACTACTTCATATTAGACAAAGGTGCCAAAAGCACGCACTGTAGAAAGGATAGCATCTTCAACAAATGGTGCTGGGAAAACTGGAAATCCATATGCAGCAAAATGAAATTGAATCCCTATCTCGCACCATGCACAAAAGTTAACTCAAAATGGATCAAGGACCTAGGGATTAAACCAAAGACTCTTCGTCTAATAGAAGAAAAAGTAGGCCCTAATCTCCATCACGTGGGATTAGGCCCCAATTTCCTTAATAAGACACCTATAGCACAAGAATTAAAACCAAGAATCAACAAATGGGATGAATTCAAACTAAAAAAGTTTTTTCTCAGCAAGAGAAATAATGTGTGAGTTGAATAGGGACCTACATCCTGGGAACAAATTTTTACCCCTCACATATCAAAAAGAGCAATAATCTCTAGGGTATATAAAGAGCTCAACAAGATAAGTACCAAAAAAACAAATAATCCAATCAATATATGGGCCAAGGACCTGCACAGACACTTCTCAGAAGAGGATATACAATCAATCAACAAATATACGAAAAAATGTTCATCATCTCTAGCAATCAGAGAAATGCAAATTAAAACTACACTAAGATACCATCTCACTCCAGTAAGAGTGGCAGCCATTATGAAGACAAACAATAACAAGTGCTGGTGAGGATGTGGGGAAAAAGGTACACTCACGACACTGCTGGTGGGACTGCAAATTGGTGCAGCCAACTTGGAAAACAGTATGGAGATTCCTTGGAAAGCTGGGAATGGAACCACCATTTGACCCAGCTATTCCTCTTCTCAGACTATACCCAAAGGCCCTCAAAACAGCATACTACAGGGACACAGCCACATCAATGTTTATAGCAGCACAATTCATAATAGCTAAACTGTGGAGCCAACCTAGATGTCTTTCAGTGGATGAAAGGATAAAAAAAATGTGGCATTTATTCACAATGGAATATTACTCAGCAATAAAAAAAGAGTAAGATCATGGCATCTGCAGGGAAATGGATGGCATTAGAGAAGATTATGCTAAGTGAAGTTAGCCAATCTCCCCCCAAAAAATCAAATGCCAAATGTCTTCTCTGATATAAGGGGGGTAACTCAAAATGGGGTTGAGAGGGACAGCAAGGGAGGAAGATTACCTCTTGATAGGAAATAGGGGTGGGAGGGAAAGGGAAGGAGAAGGGGAATAGCATGGATGGTGGAAGGAGACCCTCATTATTATACAAAATACATGTATGAAGATGTGTCAACGTACCTTACATACAATCAGAGATATGCTAAATTGTGGTATAAAGGTGTATTAAGAATTGTAATAAAAAATAATAATAAGAGAGCTCATGTATAAGGCATAATTTGGAGTGAACATACTTATATACAGAGTTACAAAAATGGTGTTGTGAATGGATAATTAAGATTGTAACGCATTCCATTATTGTCATGTATGTAAGAAATTTTTAAAAAAGATGATCTTTACCTTAAAAAAAGACATGAAAGAGTGATGCAAACTGTAAATTAGTACCGAGATATCAGACATTCTTGGTGGTGTTAGTGACCCCTGTTGTTGTTATGGTGGTGGTGGTTGTAGTTATTATTTTTACTACTACTTTTATTATTATGTTTAGATTATGTTCCCTTTAAAAAACGGGCTTTGTACAGCACAATTCACAACAGCCAAGCTATGAAGCTAACACAGATGTCTTTCAACAGATGAATGGATAAAGAAAATATGGTAGGAGTATTACTCAGCCACAGAGAAGAATGACTTTATGGCATTTTCTCATAAATGAATGGAACTGGAGACTATCATGCTAAGTGAAATAAGCCAGTCCCAGAAAGTGAAAGTCAAATGTTTTCTGTGATATGTGGAAGTAATCCAAAATAAGTGGGGGTGGGGAGTGGGTTAAAAAAGTATAGAAGAAAGATCAGTGGAGTAGACAAAGGGAAATGAAGAGAAGGGAGGTGGGATGAGATAGGGAAAGACAGTGGAATGAATCTGACCTAACTTTCCTATGTACACATATGACTATACCACAGTGAATCTCAATATCCACAAGATACTAATTTTAAAAAACATAAATAAATAGCATAAAGATCAGTAGAGGGAAGGGAACAGGGAGGGGGAAGAGGAGAGGAAAATGGAAAATACTAGAGACTAAATTAGAACAAATTATATTCCATGCTTTTATAATTATCTCAAAATGAATCCTATTGTCATGTATCACTAAGAAGAACAAATTAAAAAAAAATAAAATATTTCATCAGAAAAAAATATAAAAGCAGGCTTTGTATTTGAAGACATTGCTAACTGCATTGCTAATGAAATTAGCCAAGTATCAAATATTATATTTTGAAAGTAGACTCCAGTATTTCAATTTATTTCACTTGCTTTCTTAATCTAATGTTATGTAAACCTTTTTCCATTTCCATAAAAGAAAACATAAATCAACATGCCTGGATAGTAGTCTTGATAAATGTCTGTCTTCTCTGACATCAAGGGTACAGACCGCCTTTTAAACATTTTATATTTCAGTGTTTCCTTTACTGGTTCTTGAGCTGCCTGAGTCTCTAATGGTATATCAATTTTGTACTTTCGCACTTTATATTTTAAAAACCTAAGATGACAAAGAAGACAATTCTAAGAGTATAAATTAATAATCTCTCTAACAAAATACTGAACTATTAGAATTCTATTACTGAAAATTTCATTTATAATTTCAATTTTTATAATTGAAACAACATAGTTTTGATAAATGCTGTGATAAACATTATCTATAACTAAAGATTAAATAATCTGTACTTTAAAATCTAATGTCTATCATTTCAAGCAATTTTTAGATAGGTGTAATTGTTTTAGTATAAGAAAATAAATAACATAAATGGTCATTGAAATTTAAGGTTGATTTCATTTTTGGAGAAATATCTCCAATTAAGTTAGTGGCAGAAAAAAGTCAACACAGTTTTCAAAAATTCCTAGTTATGTGAGAACAACTCATATATTGTCCTCCTTTATGAAAAGAACAAACCAAAAGTCCAACCCATATCAGGATTATAACCCAAATATTTTTTACAGCACATTGGCCAACTGTCTACTTTTTAAATGTTGGGAAAAAAATTTTTCTTAAGAACAGAATCCAAAGTCACTGCCTACAACCAACTTACACAGTAGACCATAATTTTACCAGGCAGAGGAAATTCAGTGTTCTGTAAAGCTTTACATGTGCTTTTCAGAGGGAAAAAGTACCTAGTGGTATATTAAACAAAATGCTTAACCATAGTGAATAAGAAGGCAAAACTTCTATTCATGGGTAAATAGAGCACAACTTCCTTGAGCTTATTTATGAATAGCTTGTTAAGTACTTTTAAATGCTTTCCTGTGAACACACTGTGAGTCCCCATTTGATTTATAAATATTTTGAAATATTTCATTTTCATGGGTACTAAATTGTTCGCCATTTTCTTTACAATCTTTAAGAACTATATACAAATTTTGGATGGTAATTTTTAGATATTTTATATCTCTGTTTTGGATTTATCTTTCTACTTTTTTTGATGTCCCAGGACATAGAAGTTCTTAACTTTAGTATCATTTATCTATCTTTGCCCTTATGGATTATGTTATATCTTCTTTAAGAAATATTTCTTTACTAAAAAATTTTCTTATGTTTTCTTAATAGTTTTAAAGTTTTTCCTTTCATAGGTCTTTTAATTCATACATTTGTCCTTAAATCCTTGAATTTCCAGTATGGTGTAAAGGGCAGACTCAATTGCTCTGTCACCCCCAATAAAGTGATGCAATTATCAGAGAAACATTATAGAGCACTGATGAGAAGTGGCAGTAGCAACTATCCTCGTCATATTTCTGAATTGATAAAGAACACTTTTAACACTTGACTATTAAATATGATATTTGCTTTAGTTTTCTGGTAAGAGCTCTGAATCAGATAGTTTTCTCTAAGAGTTTTTTTTAATCATTATTAGATGTTCATCACATGCTTTTCTTCTTTATTAATGGTAATTGATATTGGTGCATTTTTCTATATTGAATTAATATTGCATTTCTGGGATTGGACTGTGCAACTTGGTCCTGAAGTATCAACTTTTTATATAGTGCTATAATTAGGTTAATATTTCATCTAGGATTTTTTATTTTAAGATCATAAATAAAATGGACTTGGGAGGTTGTATAAATTACTCTCATAAGTTCAGTTAGGAACTACTTTCTGTCTCTGTCTCTCTCTGTGTAGAAGAAATTTTGTAAGATTGGATATTTTGGGGGGAGGTGCTTTACCACTATGATACATTCCCAGACAATGCCCCCAACTTTTTTAAATTTTTGAGACAGGGTCTCACTAGGTAGCTTAGGTCTTCACTAATTTGCTGAGGCTGTTCCTAAACTTGTGATCCTCTTGTCTAAGCCTCCTGAGCCTCTGGGATTTTAGAAATGTGCCACAGCTCCCAGTGTTAGAATGATTTATTTCTTGAATGTTTGTTAAAACTCATATTTAAAGCTCTTAACCTGATGTGTATGGTCTCTGTATTGTGTGTGTGAGGGGGAAGGCTGGCAGTAGTAGTGATTGACAACCACTCCTTCAATAATTTTAGTGATTGAAAAGAGTTCATCTTTGCTTGTTTCTTATTGAGTACATGTTAAATATAGTTTTCTTAAAATTTTTATATTTTGTGTAATTTTTCAATTCTTTTTGTCAGGAAAGTGTTGATAATATTATCTTTTAATTACAGGTCCCTCTGTATTTATCTCCTTTTTTCAATCTCATATTGGTTGCAGGACTCCTAAATGCTGCTTGTTGTTGCAAGATTTATACTGTGGCCCACCTATTTTAGAAGCAATGTGTAAATACAACATTTTGTGAATCAGCTATATCACACAATTTTTTATAATGTGTGACATTGATAATGTAATTTAAACAATTCAATTATTTTACCACACTCAGTTCTAAGTTTTTTTCTAATTTCCCTTATGGATCATACTTTCATGAATTACTCAGAAAAGTGTTTTTAAAATATTATGTTTTGGATTTGGGATGTAGCTCAGTGGTAGAGTGCTTGCTTAGCACGTTCAAGGTCCTGAGTTTGATACTTAGTACCATGAAGAAACAAAAGTCTGTTTCATTTCTAAAAATATTGGGATTTTCTAATTTGCCTCATTACTGATTTCTAATGCAATTAAAAGATATATTATGTGTATTGTCTTTTTGAAAATTTATTAAAATTTTATAGCTCTGCATGCTCAAGTTCTATAATCATTTCCTGTAACCTAACAGATAATCTGCGTCCTGCAGTTGTTGGTTGCAGTGTTCTGACAGACAGACAGTCTGTCTGTCTGTCTACCTATCTATCTATCTATCTATCTATCACCAAACATGTGAGCCAGTTGCAGTGGTGCATGCTTATATTCCCAGTTGCTCCAGAAGATGAGATAGGAGAATTGCAAGTTCAAAGCCAGCCTCAGCAACTTAGTGAGGCCCTAAGTAACTTAGTGAGATCCTATCTCAAAATAAAAATACAATTTTTTTTAAAAGGCTGGGGATGTAGCTCAGTGGTTACATGCTCCTGGGTTCAATCTCTGATACCAAAAACAAAAGTTAATTTGGTTGTTCATATTTTCTATATTCTTACTAATTTTGTGCTTGACCTTTCAATTAATGAGTGATTTCAATTAATGAGTATTAAAATTTCTTACTATGATAGATTTGTCAATTTCTCCTTCATTCTCTCAACTTTTGCTTCAAGTAGGCCTATATAATTTAGAACAATTATTACCTACTGAATTGAACATTTCATCATAAAATAGCCTTATTTATATTTAGTTATCTTTTACTTTGCAGACTTTTTTCTGATACTGTATTATTTCTTGTGATAGTACAACAATGTCTTTGTCTTAAACATTTTTCCATTTTTTAACAATTTGTCTATTGGTATGTCCTTATGTTTTTCATATTTCCATAACAAGCTTTTTATTTACTTCAACATTTAAAAAATTTAGTGTATTTGTATGTATTGTGATTACCAGGATACTTTGGATTCATTTATGTCATTTTATTTTGTTTCCTATGGAACCTTTTTCTTACTTTTTCCATCTTATTTTCAATCTCTATCTTTTCATTTTTCTTTCTAGAAAATTTTCTCAGTTCTTTTAACTCTTCTCTGAATCTTAATTTTGCTATTATGTATTTAGTTTCCAAGAACTATTTTTAATTTTCCAAATGTTCTGTATTTTTTAATTTTCCAAATGTTGACTAGTTTTCTTGATCTCTCTGGTCATCTAATGATAGTTTTGTGATGGTTGTTGAACTTTTCTTCTCCATATATTGTCCGTTTCCTCCAAGCTTTTGTTTGAATTTCTGTTATGCTATAAACTTCTCTCAAATGTCTCATGAGCATGGGTTGTGTGCTTATATTTAAGAATCATTGCTAAAAAGATATTGAGCAGCTCTTTATGCACTGTGGAATTGTCAACTGGGGGGTTTCACTGTGGGATGATTTGGTACTTAGTTGGGGTATGTTTCATTGGCCAAATATATAGATATTTCCTTTGGCTGATCATTTTCAGAGAATAATGTTCTTAGCATTTGACTGTGAGGTTCCTCTAAGTCTAGTAGAAGAAGAAACCTTGATTTGAGGACAGTATTCTACTTCAAGTTGTGCTCTCAGTTTGATCTGCCTAGGCAGTAGACCTCCAATCTCCTACTGGACCTGAAGGAGAAATAGTCTGTTGGCTGTGAGAGGTGAGAAAGGAGTTTTGGGTTCTAATGATTTTTGTACACTTCCATAGGTTCCTGGTATCTCCAATCTTGAATGTGTGGGGGATTGGGGGAGGTTTGGGGATGAATCAATATGCTTTAGGGCCTCACCCACTGCTATCTTGGGTTTCCACTTCTGCTCTATTAAATCAATTATCATTGATTCATCTGTTTTCAAGTTTCCAAAATTTTACTGGTTTCTCTCATATGGTTTTTGTTTCATTTCTCATTCTCTTATGGTCTTCTTCTTTTTAAAATCTCTTTTAGTGAGATTTCAGGAAAGAGAATAGTGCAAGCAATGTGCTCAATCCACCATGTTTAAGTCAGGTAATGATTATTTTAAAATCATTTTTCTTTCCTTCTAGAATTCTTTATAAATGTTGATACTTCTAGTTTGATTATCCTTGGCTCATAACTTTTCTCTCATTCTTTTTAGCACTTTATTCCTTCTTAATGCTTTCTGAAAGGTTCTTCCTCATGATCTTGCAATTTTCCAAATGTTCTATCTATCTATCTATCTATCTATCTATCTATCTATCTATCTTAAGCCAAACCATCTTGGGTTTGGTTTAAGGTAGATAGATAGATAGATTCTGTTATTGAACTCATCACCTTAGAGTATTTTTTTAACTATGATATTTTTCATATCCAGTACTTCCAGTTGGTTTCTGTTTTACATTAATAATACTTTCTCTTATTTTTTGAGGTTACTTGGTGTGGTTTAAATTATTATCCTTTCTGATCCATTATTTCTTCTTTTCTTTGTAAAAGGGTGGTTTGATGGGGAAAAGCTAGAAACTAGTGTTAATTTGCTCATCTTGTCAGTAATCACTTTACGAAATCAAGGCTTTCTAAACCTCAGAACCCTCAATCAGTCCTCACATGGCATGTTAAGATTTTTCCTGTCAGACAGTCTTACCACTGGCCATATATTGTTTAAATCTTACTTTAGAAAAATATTTCATTTATTATATATTACTTTTACCTTGGTTTTATGTTCCTTTCCTCTTTGTCCATCACGATTCACAGTTGTCAAGTCAATGGGTACAATGTCTATTTGTTTTCTGAATGAAAAGTGAAGTAACTGGCTATAAAAAAATACATCCATATCATTTTTTAATAAAAAGACAATTTTACAACTTTGGCTACTGACATTCAAAACTCCATATATAGCTCCCAATTTCTCTAGAAGCTTAATACAATATCCCAGTTACCTTCTACTATTTTTTGTATATGGTATAATTTCCAGATCATTCACTATATGTTTGTTATCCTTTCAGAGAAACCTCTGTATTATCTAACTTCTTTTCTAAGGTAATTTTTCCTTCTTATATTTAAGGGTTTATATGCATACAATTTTAGTTTAAAATAAATTCTATACTAAACATTATAATAAGTTTTAAGATCACTTCATCAGGGGAAATCATCAAAAAGAACTTAATGGAGTCAACAGAGCTAGTACCTCAAGCTATTTAACTAATTTCACCATTCACTAAACACTAAAAGGTCATATGTATATGCTACCAGCATTCCTCACATAGAACAGAACAGAACAAAAGGGAATAAGTTTTGAAATAGGAAAAAGAGAGTCTCAGAGTTGGGGATAGAGTTCAGTGGTAGAGCACAAGCTTATCTTGCACAAGCCCTGGGTTCAATCCCCAGCATCAAAAAAGAAAAAGAAAAAAGAAAAGAGAAGGAAAAGAAAATTTCTTTCTGATTACAGAAGTAAATCTTACAAAATACAGAAAGTGATAAAAATGATGCACTGCTTGAAAGTATACTGTAATTAAAGAAGTTAAACCAAGAATTTAAGACTAGAATCAATGTAGATAGAAAAAGTTTTAACTAGCAAGTAACTATGCTTCAGACAAATCAAATATGGCAGACTGAAACAAGCCAGGAGAAAGAGGAGTCCTCACTGAAATAGAAATGATAGAAATTCCCATATTAGGTATGAAGCCAAAGGTAACAATATCAATGTAGGACAGCCTACTTAGTGATGAGATTCATGGTACAGAAAAATCCCACACATTACCTAAACAGTACCAATAATGCTCCTAGAAGGACTACTCACTGTGTTAAGAATTGAAGGATGCGAAAAAGAAGATGGCGGCGAGGGGAGTGCATTGCCCCCGTGTGCTGCTTCACTGTGTGGGAGTATGACAAGTCAGGACGGCTAAAGGCTATCTTGTTAGGAATTTCCAGCAATAGTGGGGTGCTCCGGAACCTGGAGGAAGGATTTCCATCGCATGAGGATCGGCTACGGGGACTCAAACGCGAGAGGTTTGTCGCACGGAGGGTAACACTGCTTATTCAGCAAATTGCCCCGCGGCTAGAGTCTGCAGCGCGCGCTGAGATAGCGGCGCAGGGATACAGCGCTGCAGTTTCTGCCAGCCGTGCAAGCACCGTACTCAGGGCTGAATTCTGGGTTCGAGACGGGGGAAGGAAGCGGTCCATCTCGGTTCTCCACATCGGTCAGACCACAGAGGAGGCCAGCGGCCACCATGTTGGAAAGCTGACGTCACCAGCCCTGTTTTCGACTGACCGCAGCTCATTCAGCCATAGAACAGGTAATTTCAGGCTGCCATTCGCCTATGGCTTGCAGACAGATTGCTAGGGTTCAGTGCCTGGGTGCTTCTTAGAACCTGCTCTTATCGGAGCGAACACCGAGCGCGGGGCGGCCGAGTTCCGGCTCCCGGAACCGCCCTGGCCCAGGGCTGGGGAGCCTGCGGAGGCTGCTTCTTGGACCCTGCTCCTATCAGAGCATACACCAAGCACTAAGCGGCCGAGTTCCGGCTCCCGGAACTGAGCCCGCGGGGACTGCTTCTTGGAGCCTACTCTTATCGGAGCATACACCGAGCACGGAGCGGCCGAGTTCCGGCTCCCGGAACTGCCCTGGCCCAGGGCTAGGAGCCCGCGGAAACTGCTTCTCGGTCCGGGTCCTGCTGAGGGCCGGTCAGGACTCACCCGTTGCTTTGGTTGCCCGGCAAGGGGAACGAAATGCTGCCATTCGCATAGGATACCAACATGGCAGAGATCTGATGTCATCAGAAAGTGGTGGAGAAGAGAACTTCATCAATACCAGCGGCGACAGAAACAGTTGGTCTCCTGGTAGGGGGGGTGAGGCACAGACACCCGAGTCTCCTCAATTTGTCGTTGAGCCAGAGGGGAGGAGCCGGGCCGCCGCCAGCGCCCGGAGCAGGCCCAGCGGCTCGCCAGCGTGGTGACCGCGTGACCCCAATTGGAGAGGGGGCGGAGCGGAGCTGCCACCCGCGCCCGCAAGGTGGGCAGACCCGCGACCCAGTGGTACATGGGCGTGGTAGGAGGGGCAGGGCAGAGCCGCCGCCCGCGCTTGCAAGGTAAACAGACCTGTGACAGACTGGCGGGTCAGGCCCAGTGGCCTGCCAGGGTGGTACACACGTCACCCCAACTGGAGTAGGGGCAGAGCAGATCCTTCGCCCACGCCCGGATCAGGCCCTGCCGGTGTGGTGGTCACGTGACCCCAATTGGAGTGGGGGCAGAGCGGAACCGCCACCCGTGCCCGCAGGGTGAGCAGACCTGTGACCAACCTGCAGATCAGGCCCAGGGGTCCGCAGGCGTGGTAGGAGGGGCAGGGCAGATCCGCCGCCCGCGCCTGCAAGGTAGGCAGACCTGCGACAGACCGGCGGATCAGGCCCAGGAGCCTGCCGGCGTGGTACACACACCACCCTAATTGGAGTAGGGGCAGAGCAGAGTCGCCGCCCGTGCCAGGAACAGGCCCAGCGACCTGCAGGCGGGGTAGTCACGACACCCCAATTGGAGTAGGGGCAGAGCAGAGCCACCACCCATGCCCGAAAGGTGGGCAGATCTGCGACCGACCAGCGGGACAGGCCCAGTGGCCTGCCGGTACGACAGACACGTCACCCCATTTGGAGTAGGGGCAGAGTAGAGCCGCCGCCCGCGCCTGCAGGGTAGGCAAACCTGCAACCGACCGGCGGATCAGGCCCGGTGGCCTGCCGGCGTGGTACACTCGTCACCCCAATTGGAGTAGAACAGAGCCGCCACCAGCGCCCAGAACAGGCCCAGTGACCTGCCGGCGTGGTAGCCGGGACACCCCAATTGGAATAAGGAGAGAGCAGAGCCGCCGCCCGCGCCTGCAGGAAAGAAACACAAGCAGTATGAAAAGACAAGGAAAGAAAGGACCACAAGCAATGCAGGTCAACGCAACTTTAGAAGAGGTAACAGCTGCAGCAGATGGAATGTCAGATAAAGAATTCAGGATATACATGCTTCAGATGATCTGGAGTATCAAGGAAGACATTAGACAGCAAAATCAGACAATGAAAGATCACTTCGACAATGAATTACGCAAACAAATCCAGGAAGCAAAGGATCAACTATACAGGGAGATAGAGGTTATAAAAAACAAACAAACAGAAATCCTAGAAATGCAGGAAGCAATAAACCAACTTAAAAACTCAATGGAGAATACTACCAGCAGAGTAGAACACTTAGAAGATAGAACATCAGACAATGAAGACAAAGTATTTCAACTGGAAAAGAACATAGACAGCTCAGCAAGACTGTTAAGAAACCATGAGCAGAACATCCAAGAAACATGGGATAACATTAAGAGACCAAACTTAAGAGTCATTGGGATACAGGAAGGTACAGAGCTCCAAACCAAAGGAATGAGCAGTCTATTCAATGAAATAATACGAGAAAACTTCCCAGACTTGAAGAATGAGACAGAATCCCAAATCCTAGAAGCCTACAGGACGCCGAATGTGCAAAATCATAAGAGATCCACACCTAGACACATTATAATGAAGATGCCCAACATACAGAATAAGGAGAGAATTTTAAAAGCTACAAGAGAAAGGAAGCAGATTACATTTAGGGGTAAGCCAATCAGGATAACAGCTGATCTTTCAACACAGACTCTGAAAGCTAGAAGATCCTGGAATAACATATTTCAAACACTGAAAGAAAATGGGTTCCAACCAAGAATTGTGTATCCAGCGAAATTAAGCTTCAGGATGGAAGATGAAATTAAAACCTTCCACGATAAACAAAAGTTTAAAGAATTCGCAGCTAGAAAACCATCTCTTCAAAACATCCTCGCCAAAACATTACAGGAAGAGGAAATGGAAAATAACAATGTAAACCAACAGTGGGAGGTAGGACAGTAAAGGGGGGGGGAATAATCAAAGAGGAAAACAAACCATGTTTAGTAACAGAAATAAACAAATATGGCTGGAAGAACAACCCATATCTCAATAATAACCCTAAATGTTAATGGCTTAAACTCACCAATTAAGAGACACAGGCTAGTAGAATGGATCACAAAACAAGACCCAACAATATGCTGCCTACAGGAGACGCATTTGATAGGAAAAGACATACATAGGCTGAAGGTGAAAGGTTGGGAAAAATCATATCACTCATATGGACTTCGGAAACAAGCAGGAGTGTCCATACTCATATCAAATAAAATAGATTTCAAGCCAAAGTTAATCAAAAGGGATAAAGAGGGACACTACATACTGCTTAAGGGAACCATACACCAACAAGACATAACAATCATAAATATTTATGCCCCAAACAATGGTGCAGCTATGTTCGTCAAACAAACTCTTCTCAAGTTCAAGAGTCTAATATACCACCATACGATAATCATGGGAGATTCAACACACCTCTCTCGCCACTGGACAGATCTTCCAAACAAAAGTTGAATAAGGAAACTATAGAACTCAATAACACAATTAATAACCTAGACTTAATTGACATATATAGAATATACCACCCAACATCAAGCAGTTACACTTTTTTCTCAGCAGCACATGGATCCTTCTCAAAAATAGATCATATATTATGTCACAGGGCAACTCTTAGACAATATAAAGGAGTAGAGATAATACCATGCATCTTATCTGATCATAATGGAATGGAACTGAAAATCAACGATAAAAGAAGGAAGGAAAAAGCATACATCACTTGGAGAATGAACAATAGGTTACTGAATGATCAATGGGTTATAGAAGACATCAAGGAGGAAATTAAAAAATTCTTAGAGATAAATGAAAACACAGACACAACATATTGGAATCTATGGGACACATTGAAAGCAGTTCTAAGAGGAAAATTCATTGCTTGGAGTTCATTCCTTAAAAAAAGAAAAAACCAACAAATAAATGATCTCATACTTCATCTCAAAATCCTTGAAAAAGAAGAGCAAAACAACAGCAAAAGAAGCAGAAGGCAAGAAATAATTAAAATCAGAGCTGAAATTAATGAAATCGAAACAAAAGAAACAATTGAAAAAATTGACAAAACTAAAAGTTGGTTCTTTGAAAAAATAAACAAAATCGACAGACCCTTAGCCATGCTAGCGAAGAGAAGAAGAGAGAGAACTCAAATTACTAGCATACGGGATGGAAAAGGCAATATCACAACAGACACTTCAGAAATACAGAAGATAATCAAAAACTATTTTGAATCCTTATACTCCAATAAATTAGAAGATAGTGAAGGCATAGATAAATTTCTTAAGTCATATGATCTGCCCAGATTGAGTCAGGAGGATATAGACAACCTAAACAGACCAATATCAATTGAGGAAATAGAAGAAACCATCAAAAGACTACCAACTAAGAAAAGCCCAGGACCGGATGGGTATACAGCAGAGTTTTACAAAACCTTTAAAGAAGAACTAATACCAATACTTTTCAAGCTACTTCAGGAAATAGAAAAAGAGGGAGAACTTCCAAATTCATTCTATGAGGCCAACATCACCCTGATACCTAAACCAGACAAAGACACTTCAAAGAAAGAAAACTACAGACCAATATCTCTAATGAACCTAGATGCAAAAATCCTCAATAAAATTCTGGCGAATCGGATACAAAAACATATCAAAAAAATTGTGCACCATGATCAAGTAGGATTCATCCCTGGGATGCAAGGCTGGTTCAATATACGGAAATCAATAAATGTTATTCACCACATCAATAGACTTAAAAATAAGAACCATATGATCATCTCGATAGATGCGGAAAAAGCATTCGACAAAGTACAGCATCCCTTTATGTTCAAAACTCTAGAAAAACTAGGGATAACAGGAACATACCTCAATATTGTAAAAGCAATCTATGCTAAGCCTCAGGCTAGCATCATTCTGAATGGAGAAAAACTGAAGGCATTCCCTCTAAAATCTGGAACAAGATAGGGATGCCCTCTCTCTCCACTTCTGTTCAACATAGTTCTCGAAACACTGGCCAGAGCAATTAGACAGATGAAAGAAATTAAAGGCATCAAAATAGGAAAAGAAGAACTTAAATTATCACTATTTGCAGATGATATGATTCTATATCTAGCAGACCCAAAAGGCTCTACAAAGAAACTATTAGAGCTAATAAATGAATTCAGCAAAGTGGCAGGATATAAAATCAACATGCATAAATCAAAGGCATTCCTGTATATCAGCAACAAATCCTCTGAAATGGAAATGAGGACAACCACTCCATTCACAATATCTTCAAAAAAAATAAAATACTTGGGAATCAACCTAACAAAAGAGGTGAAAGACTTATACAATGAAAACTACAGAACCCTGAAGAGAGAAATAGAAGAAGATCTTAGCAGATGGAAAAATATACCCTTACACTTGTACATTGCTGGTGGGACTGCAGATTCATGCAGCCAATTTGGAAAGCAGTATGGAGATTTCTTGGAAAGCTGGGAATGGAGCCACCATTTGACCCAGCTATTCCCCTTCTTGGTCTATTCCCTAAAGACTTAAAAAGAGCATGCTACAGGGACACTGCTACATCGATGTTCATAGCAGCACAATTCACAATAGCAAGACTGTGGAACCAACCTAGATGCCCTTCAATAGACGAATGGATAAAAAAAATGTGGCATTTATACACAATGGAGTATTACTCTGCATTAAAAAATGACAAAATCATAGAATTTGCAGGGAAATGGATGGCATTAGAGCAGATTATGCTAAGTGAAGCTAGCCAATCCCTAAAAAACAAATGCCAAATGTCTTCTTTGATATAAGGAGAGTAACTAAGATCAGAGTAGGGACGAAGAGCAGGAGAAGAAGATTAACATTTAACAGGGATGAGAGGTGGGAGGGAAAGGGAGAAAGAAGGGAAATTGCATGGAAATGGAAGGAGACCCTCAGGGTTATACAGTGGAGGGGGTAGAGAGAGAGGAGGGGAGGGGAGGGGAGAGGTGGGGAGGGGGGATGGTGGAGGATGGGAAAGGCAGCGGAGCACAACAGACACTAGTATGGCAATATGTAAATCAATGGATGTGTATCTGATGTGATTCTGCAATCTGTGTATGGGGTGAAGGTGGGAGTTCATAACCCACTTGAATCAAAGTGTGGAATATGATATGTCAAGAAATTTGTAATGTTTTGAACAACCAACAATAAAAAATTAAAAAAAAAAAAAGAATTGAAGGATGCAACTTTGGGGCCCACATCTTGAGATAAGATGAAGAAATGGATCCTAAGGGAGGTGGCCTAGATTCAAAAGTATTTCTGAATCAAATCCATTCTGGATTTGCAATAAAATAGGAGTAAAGAAACATTTTCTGAAAAAGGCCAAAGAGTAAATATTTTTGGCTTTGTGGGCCAAAACATAAAATTAAAAATGTTACATAGGTACTCATATAAAAGAAAATAATTTTCTACAAATGTTTCATTGATGAAATTCAATATATGATAATAATAATTGAGTACAGATTTTATAATACAGGTATACTAACAAGACTTAACTAGGATTCAAAGTTAATGATACCCATCACAAAATCGGTTGCAAATATTCTTTCTTAGCTTATAGATCACACAAACACAGGCAACAGACCAGATTTGGCCCATGGCCATCATTAGTCTACCTTTTCAATAGAGTACACACTAACCCCAACTTCTGCTTAGACTTTTATATTTATATTCTTATCACTATCATCAAATATTCAATAAATGTAAAAAATGTTACTCAATCTCACTAATAATTAAACAGTGTAAAATAGTTTATTATCTTTTCTGATCAGACATATAAAAATATCAAGTAAACCTCCCACATCTCCACAGCAATATTTAAATGCCAGAACATTTCTTTAGGAGAAAAAATTAGTTTAAGGTTTTGATACAAAGCCCAAATTTCATTTAAGCATGATAATAAACATTTTCAAATATACAAAACTCAGCAAAGATACTACACATGAATCCTTAATATAAAGAATACATACATGATAATAAATCCCATTAATACAGAGCTAAAGGGAGGAAGCTTGAAATAAAGGAGATAATAATAAGAGCATTAAACTTAAATGGAGAACTAAGTCAAAACAACTATGGGACCTATTATTATAGAACAGAACCTTATTTCTGTACTTCTATTTCCATAGTGAAAAAGTTCTAAATATAAATATAGAAATTATTGTGTAAGTACTAAAAAGTCAAGGTGGGAAGAAAAGAAGGTGGTTGGACTGCAGGAAGCATAAGTAATTTGATTTCCTCCTTTTTAAAATGTAGAGGTCAATAGATACTGTTGAAGAAAGATAAATAAAATTACAGAAGTTTAAGTATATTACTAAGGAGCTGGGGTATAACTCAGTGGTAGAGCACTTGCATACCATGCACAAGGCTCTGGGTTGCATCCCCAACACCACACAAAAAGAAAAAATACAGATATATATATATATATATATATATACATACATACATACATACACACACACACATACACACATACACATACATACATACATATATATACATACACACACACTTAGAAACAGAACCAAAATTGTAATATAAACAAAGAAAATTTGGGAGTAGGAAACATCAGATAAAATGTTTACATAGCATTTTACATAGCATTTTACATTGTATTATTACATGTATTCTGTTTTCTTCCTTTTAAAATGGGTTACCTACACGATATGAATTCCCCACTTCCTTATCCCAATCAGACTCTAATTTTTATTCAGGCATATCCAAACAAATTGTCAAGAAAAAGTAAATAATAGGTATTAAAAGAGAGAGTCATCAACCATAGAGTGTCACTATAAAATCAGTAAAGGTTCACTTTACCAGAAAAATGTAGCAGAACACTTTTGAACTTGTATCTAACAACATCATTTCAAAATACATAGTGCAAATATACAATGTATAAAATACATTACGAAAATCACAGAAAAATAAGAATAAATTAAAAAATCTAGTGTGTGATAGTGGGACTCTTACACTTATTTTAGTTAATCAGGTTAACCTTTCCACTACAGGAAGAGGAGGAGGAGGGGGAGGAGTAGAGAGAAGGGGTGGCAAGAGAGAAGGGGCGGTGGAGAAAGGCAAAGGAGAAGAATGTAAAGGGGAAAGGGAAGAAGGAGGAAACAGCAAAAAAAAAAAAAAATCAAGCAAGCAAAAATAAATATATTAAGGATAGATTTCAAAAACCCAATTTAAAATTTTGACTTACTAAATATATAGACTACATACAACTCAAGAAGTGCTGGATATATATATATATATATATATATATATATATATATATATATATCACAAATGAAAATCAACCACTTATTGAATTATAATGTATCTCAACAAATTTCAAATGATTTGCCATCATATAGCCCAAATTCTATGACTATAATGCAATTAGATTAGAAATAAAGGAAAATATGTGGTTGTCTTTTATTATCCATGGGGGATTGGTTCTGGGACTTCCTCCTCGAAGGACACCAAATTCAAGTTCCAATATAAAATATTATAGTTTTTACAAATAATCTGTGAGCATCATCCCCTATATTTTATATCATCTCTAAATTAACTGCAAAAATACAATGTAAAATGCTATGTAAATAGTTATTATACTGCAGTGTTGAGGAAGAATAAAAGCCTGCTCATGTTCAGCACAGACCTAATGAAGGGGGGGGGGGTATGTTTTTTATTTGCAGTTGGTTGAATCATCAAAGTGGAACCTGCAAATATGGAGGGAGGGCCAACAGTGTATGTATTTTTTCCCTCCCAGTGGAGTTTATCCCATGAATGCAAATATGGTGTCTATTAATATCATCAATATAATTCAGTGTGTTAACTTCTTAGAAAAGTTATACCTATCTCTATAAAATCACATATGTAATCAGTTATACAGTTGGCCCACCAGATCCCCAGATGTGGAGTCTGAGGATTCAACCAAACTTGGATGAAAAAATATACTAAAAAATTCAGACATTCCAAAATGCAAAGCTTGAATTTTCCACATGCCAAGGCTGAATCCACAAGAAACGACACTGCTATACTTGTCCCCTTTCAAAGATCTTGTCTCTTCACACCCTTTTTGAGCAGTTTTCTTGGTATCTCATTTGTGGATTATGAAGTTAGGACTACAATGGTTGTATCTGTACTGGACATGTACATACATTTTTCTTGCATAGCATTTACATTGTATTGGGTATTATAAATAACTTAGAGCTGATTTAAAATATATGGAGGGTTTGTGGAGGTTATATACTATGCCATTTTATAAAAGAGATTTGAGCATCCAAAGATTTTGGCACAGGGAGGGGTGTCCTGGAATCACGGGTGTATGTATACCTATGTTTGTGTACATTTTATACAATAAATGGTGGCAAAGTTTTTCAAAGAGCTTGTTATTCATTTATGATTTTTAAAAATTATTTTCAAAGGGCCAGGTAAGGCGGCTCACACCTGTAATCCCAACTATTTGGGAGGCTGAGGCAGGAGAATGGCAGGTGGGTCTGGGTAATTAAGTGATCCTGTCTCAAAATAAGAAACCAAAAAGAGCCGGGTACGTAGTTCAGAGGTAGAGTTACCTGGGTGCCACTAATAATAAAAAAAAAAGTAATAATAATAATATATTAAAATTAAAACGACTTCATAATCTGAGAATAGTTAAAAGCACGGCCTGCCTGATTAAGAGTAACTAAGAAAACTCTGCCTTGAAGACAATTCCCGAGGGCAGGGCATCTGCGGCTCTGCCCAGCGGAGGCTGGGTGCTGTGAGTGTCTGCAGAGCAGCTCTCCCACGGGGGCCACGGCCGAGGCCCTCCATTGGGGTCCGACAACCAGGCCCTTACCGGCTGCGCTGTGACCCACAAACGCCAGGCGGCTTCCTTCCAGCCGCCAAGGTCAAGTCGCACAAAACGGAGAGCGCTTGCAGGGACTCAAAGACAATCGCCCTGGCGCCGGTTCCCACTTCCTTATCCCCTTAACTGTCTGACCACGCTGGGCCGATCACCCCGCGCCCGCCTGATCACCTGCCGCACGTGGAGAAGAGGACGCTAGCGCGTTAGGTGTCGGGAGCCCAGCGCAGTGCATGTTGGGAGCTGTGGGCGGGCAAAGACCGAGTGGGAGAGCAAGGGGCTGCAACGAGGAGGTCCAAGCCTCAAGGGCGTCGTGACCTTGACCATGCAGGGAAAGGAGCACGGTTTGCCCAAGTGTGTGTTAAAGGCCTATCGGTTGTATCCACGCAAGTTAAAGACCCGAATCCAGCCTTCACCACCTGCATGCCCAACTTGGTGTAGTCTAAAGGCAGGCGAAACCCAATGACTGCAGTGCAGGTGACTAAGGGACCTGTGAAAGAGATGACTTGCATTTAGGATTTTCTCAGCCTGTGGGCACAAATTATCATGTAAAAGCAGAGACATATAATTGATGAATCAATAAGAGATTAAGACATTTTTCTGGGATTATGGCATGGAATGAAAGAGTAAAGGGAATGATAAAGAATTCCCATGGTTAAAGAAAAGCTAATTCGTGGGATTTTAAAATAACCTTGGCTATCAGATCAAAATAGTTTTTAGATCCCTACTGAATTTGTTTAAAATACAAGTGGTCCCCAACTTACAATGATTTCACTTACCGTTTTTTTTTTTTTTTTTGACTTTATGATGGTGCAAAAGTGGTAAGCATTCAGTGGAAATCATACTTAACATTTTAAATTTTGATCTTTTCCCAGGGTATTGATATGCAGTTCAAAACTGTCGCAATTGGACAGGGGCAGCAAGTTGAAGTTCCCACTCCGCCCCAGGATGATAAGGGGAAACAGTTGAGAGAACAGTCAATACAGTGTACTGTGTTATGATTGGGTTAGGAGTATTAAATGCACTTTGGACTTGTGATGTTTTCTACTTTTGGGGGGTCTTAACCCTGTACCTAAATTGTAGTTTTATTTTAAACTGTCAATATTTATAATATAGCAGATAAAATGTGTTATAATCTTTATCTGAAGAATAATCTTTATCTGATGACTATAATACATTCTTTAAAATGTAAAAGTTATCTTAAAATATATGAGGGGACATATCACTTTTTCAATTATTTGTGGGGATTAATGAGAGGGTTGGTACATCATCTATCAACTTGGTCATCAAGGGGAGGCTAGCATGCCCTCAGGGTAGTTTTCTGCTCAGAAGATCCAGCCACCTGACAAATTAAAAGTCTGAAATAATTCGTGAAGAATTAAGAGACAGAGCCAGCAAATAGTTTTTAAAAAGCAGAGCACCCAATTGTTTCCCCCAGTCCACATAGGAGCTGGAATAGAACAACTAGAAAGTGGCTCCGGTCCTTTACTTAAAGGAGGATATATCAAAGACAGGGATAAGGTTTCAGCGGGTGGAGTCTCGCTTCCTGGTATCTTGCAATCTACAGGTTGATTGGCATCTTGGCAAGCCACACCAATCTCTGAGAGGCTGTGTGTCTCTGTGTCTCCAGTGGGTCACCCCAACTCCAGAGCTAGGTAGAATATCACACTTATTGGGCAGACCAGCAGGAGTGGCGCCTTGAGTTCCCAGATACCAGACTTTGCCACCTAATAGCTTCCATGCTGATTTTAGTTCCCACGAGGTTCACAGAATGACTCCCAGCACTTGGTGTCCTGAAATGTCCTTATGACTTGTTCCCCTACATCTGACTTTGCCTACCTAGCGCAGTTTCTTCATAATTTTAGAGTGCTCTTATGAAAAGCAAATAGGCCATGCCCCTCTTTTGCTCATGAACTATTCAGTGTTTTCCATTTTATATAAGTATTTTTTTCTGGTCAAGACTGGGGATCCTAGGGAAGTGTTCTACCACTGAGCTCCATCCCTAACCCCCTATACATAGGTATCTTACATGAGATCCACAGTCCTAGAAATGCCTTGACAGTGCCTTAGACCCCAGCCCCTCTCTCCAACATCAACTCATTTTACTCTTCTCTCTCAGCTAATGGTAGTGCCCCTTTTGTTGGCTTCTCCCATACACAGTGTCTTAGCCAGTTTGGCTACTCTATCAGAATACACAAATTGGATGGCTTAAATAATACACATTTATTTATCAGATCTCTGGAGGCTCAGAAGGTCAAGATCATGGTGCTAGCAAATCCTGCTTTCTAGATTATCAATGGCCTTTCTAGATTGCCAATGATTGAAGAGAAGTCACTGGTCTCTGTCTTCTTATAAGTACATAATTGTACCACGTGGGCTCCATACTCATTGTCATCTAAATCTGATTACCTCCAAAGGCCCCACCTCCTGATACCATCACATTAGGGATTAGGTCTTTAGCATATGATTTTATTTCTTTTTCTTTCTTTTTAAAAATTTTTTATTCTATTTTGTTATATATGACAGCAGAATGCATTACGATTCATATTACATATGTAGAGCAAAATTTTTCATCTCTCTGCTTGTATACAAAGTATATTCACACCATTTATGTCTTTTTCATACATGTACTTAGGGTAGTGACGTCCATCTCATTCCACCATCTTTGTTTTACCCTCTTACCCCCTCCCTCCCCCTCCTTCTCCCTTTGCCCTATCTACAGTTTGTCTAATTTTCCCATGCTCCCTCTCCCAACCTCACTATAAATCAGCCTCCTTATATCAGAGAAAACTTTAGGCACTTGGATTTTTGGAATTGGCTAACTTTGCTTAGCATTATCTTCTCCAACTCCATCCATTTACCTGAAAATGCCATTATTTTATTATCTTTTATATTTATTTTTTCAGATGAATTTCATGACAGCGTTTTCTATTTCTTTGAGGAATTCCATTGGGATTTTGATTGGAATTACCTTAAATATAAAAGATAATAAATATAAAAATATGAGTAATATTCCATCGTGTATATATACCACTTTTTCTGTATCCATTCATCTACTGAGGGCATCTAGGTTGGTTCCACAGTTTAGCTATTGCGAATTATGCTGCTGTAAACATTGATGTGGCAGTGTCCCTGTAGTATACTGTTTTTAAGTCCTTTGGGTATAGACCAAGGAGTGGGATACTTGGGTCAAATGGTGGTTACGTTCCCAGTTTTCCAAAGAATCTACATACTACTTTCCATATTGGCTGCACCAATTTGCAGTCCCACCAGCTATGTATGAGTGTGCCTTTCCCCCTACATCCTCGCCAACACTTACTGTTATTTGTATTGTTAATAGCTGCCATTCTGACTGGAGTGAGATGAAATCTTAGAGTACTTTTGATTTGCATTTCTCTAATTTCTAGTGATGATGAACATTTTTCATATATTTGTTGATTGATTGTATATCCGCTTCTGAAAAGTGTCAGTTCAGGTCCTTGGCCCATTTATTGATTGGGTTATTTGTTTATCTTATTTTTATTTTTTAATTTTGGAGTTTAGTTTTTTGAGTTCTTTATATACCCTAGAGATTAGTGCTCTACCTGATGTGCAAGTGGTAAAAATTTGCTCCCAAGCTGTAGGCTGTCTGTTCACCTCACTAATTGTTTCTTTTGTTGAGAAGAAGCTTTTTAGTTTGAACCTATCCCATTTATTAATTCTTGTGCTATAGGAATCTTGTTAAGGAAGTTGGGGCCTAATACAATATGATGGAGATTTGGTCCTACTTTTTCTTCTATTATACACAGGGTCTCTGGTTTAATTCCTAGGTTCTTGATCTACTTTGAGTTGAGTTTTGTGCATGGTAAGAGAGAGGGGTTTAATTTCATTTTGTTGCATATGGATTTCCAGTTTCCCCAGCACCATTTGTGCTATCTTTTCTCCGATGTATGTTTTTTGGCACTTTTGTCTAAAATAAGATAGCTGTAATTATGTGGGTTAGTCTCTGTGTCCTCTATTCTGTATGATTGTTCTACCAGTCTATTTTGGTGCCAATACCATGCTGTTTTTGTTACTATTGCTCGGTAGTATAGTTTAAGTTCTGGTATAGTGGTGCCACCTGCTGCACTCTTCTTGATAAAGATTGCTTCAGCTATTCTGGGTCTCTTATTTTTTTCAGATGAATTTCATGACTGCTTTTTCTATTTCTCTGAGGAATGCCATTGGGATTTTGATTGGAATTGCATTAAATCTGTATAGTGCTTTTGGTAGTATGTTCATTTTGACAATATTAATTCTGCCTATCCAGGAACAAGGGAGATCTTTCCATCTTCTAAGGTGTTCTTTAATTTCTTTCTTTAGAATTCTGTAGTTTTCATTATAGAGGTCTTTCACCTCTTCTGTTAGGTTGATTCCCAAGTATTTTTTTTTTTGAGGCTATTGTAAATGGGGTAGTTTTCCTCATTTCCCTTTCAGAGGATTTATCACTGATGCACAGAAATGCCTTTTATTTATGGGTGTTGATTTTGTATCCTGCTACTTTGCTGAGTTCATTTACTAATTCTAGAAGTTTACTGGTGGAATTTTCTGGGTTTTCTAGGCATAGAATCATATTGTCAGCAAATAGTGCTAATTTAAGTTCTTATTTTCATGTCTGTATCCCTTTAATTTCTTTCATCTGTCTAATTGCTCTGGCCAGTGTTTCAAGGAATATACATAAAAAATAGCAGTGGTGAAAGAGGGAATCTCTGTCTTTTTACAGTTTTTAGAGAGAATGCCTTCAATTTTTCTCCATTTAGAATGATGTTGACCTGAGGCTTAACATAGATAGCTTTACAATGTTGAGATATGTTCCTATACTACAAAACACTACAAAAAAGTGTTTTGAACATGAAGGGGTGCTGTATTTTGTCTAATGATTTTTCTGTGTCTATTGAGATGATCATATGGTTCTTATATTTAAGTCTATTAATGTGATGAATTATATTTATTGATTTCCGTATGTTGAACCAACCTTACATCCCTGGATTGAACCCCACTTGATTGTAGTGCACTCTTTTTTTGATGTTTTTGTATTTGATTTTCCAGTATTTTATTGAGAATTATTGCATCTATGTTTATTAGATATATTGGTCTAAATTTTTCTTTCTTTAATGTTTCTTTGCCTGGTTTTGGAATCAGGGTGATATTTGGTCTAATAGAATGAGTTTGGAAGTGCTCCCTCTTTTTCTATTTCCTGAAATAAATTGAAGAGTATTGGTATTAATTCTCCTTTAAAGGTCTTATACAACTCAGCTGTGTATCCATTTGGTCCTGGGCTTTTCCCGGTTGGCAGGCTTCTGATGGCATCTTCTATTTCATCATTTGAAACTGATCTGTTTAAATTGTGTATATCATCCTGATTCAGTTTAGACAAATCATATGGCTCTAAAAATTTGTTGATGCCTTTGATATTTTCTATATTATTGGAGTACACGTTTTCAAAATAATTTTTAATTATCTTTTGTATTTCTTTAGTATCTGTTGTAATATTTCCTTTTTCATCATGTATGTTAGTAATTTGAGTTTTCTCTCTCCTCTTTGTTAACATGGCTAAGGGTCTGTCAATTTTATTTATTTTTTTCAAAGAACAAACTTTTTGTTTTGTCAATTTTTTCAATTGTTTCTTTTGTTTCAATTTCATTGATTTAAACTCTGATTTTAATTATTTCCTGTCTTATACTGCTTTTGGTGTTGATTTTTTCTTTTTTTTTCCCCCTAGGGCTTTGAGATATAATGCTTAGTCATTTATTTGTTGACCTTTTTCTTCTTTTAAGGAATGAACTCCATGAAATGAACTTTCCTGTTAGTACTGCCTTCATAGTGTCCCAGAGATTTCATTACATTGTATCTGTGTTCTCATTCACCTCTAAGAATTTTTAATCTCCTCCTTAATGTCTTTTGCAACCCATTGTTCATTCAGTAGAATATCATTATCTTGGAGTAGCTTTTATTTTTTATTTTATCATTGATTTCTAATTTCATTCCATTATGATCTGATAGAATTCAGGGTAGTCTCTCTACTTTCTTATATTTGCTAAGTGATGCTTTGTGGCATAATATATGGTCTATTTTAGAGAAGGATCCATGTGCTGCTGAGAAGAAAGTATATTCATCCATTGAAGGATGAAATATTCTATATATATTTGTTAAGTCTAACTTATTGATTGTATTATTGAGTTCTACAGTTTCTTTGTTCAGCTTTTGTTTGGATGATCTATCCAGTGGTGAAAGAGGTATGTTAAAGCCACCCAGAATTATTGTGTTGTGGTCTATTTGACTCTTGAACATGAGAAGAGTTTGTTTGATGAACATAGATGCTCCATTGTTTGAGGCATATATATTTATTATTGTTATGTCTTGTTGATGATTGGTGCCTTAAGCAGTATGAAATGTCCTTCCTTATCCCTTTTGATTTACTTTGTCTTGAAGTCTACTTTAGTTGATATAAACCTTTCACTTTCAGTCTGTGGATGTCTTTTCCTACAAGATGAGTCTCTTGGAGGCAGCATATTGTTGGGTCTTTTTAATCCAATCTGCCAATCTGTGTCTTTTGATTGACTCAGGGTTATTATTGAGACATGATTTGTATTTCTCAGCCATTTTTTTTTTTTTGGTATTTAACTTGAGTTGGTTTCTCCTTGGATTAGTTTTTCCTTTAGAGTAATACCTCTCTCTGCTGATTTTCATTGTTGTTTTTCAATTCCTCTTCATGGAATATTTTGCTGAAGATGTTCTGTAGGGCAGCCTTTTGAGTTGTAAATTCTTTTAATTTTTGTTTATCATGGAAGGTTTTTATTTCATCATCAAATCTAAAGGTTAATTTTGCTGGCTATAAGATTCTTGGTTCATATCCATTTTCTTTCAGAGCTTGATATATGTTGTTCCAGGATCTTTTATTTTTCAGGGTCTAGGTTGAAAAATCTGCACATAATCTAATTGACTTCCCCTATATGTAACCTGATTCCTTTCTCTCATGGCTTTTAATATTCTCTCCTTATTCTGTATGTTAGGCATTTTCATTATAATGTGCCTTGGTGTGGATCTGTTGTGTTTTGAACATTTGGCACCCTGTAAGCCTCTTGAATTTGGTCTTCCAATTTATTCTTCATGTTTGGAAAATTTTCTGATATTATTTCATTGAATAAATTGCTCATTCCTTTGGTGTGGAATTCTATGCCTTCCTCTATCCCTCTATCTTAAATTTGGTCTTTTTATTCTATCCCATATTTCTTGAATATTCTGCTCATGGTTTCTTATTGTTTTCACTTTGTCGTCTGTATTCTTTTAAAGATTATATATTTTGTCTTCATTGTCTGAGGTCCTATCTTCCAAGTGGTCTAATTTGTTGATGATCCTCTCAATTGAGCTTTTAATTTGGTTTATTATTTCTTTCATTTCAAGGATTCCTAGTTTTTTTTCAACCTCTATCTCCATATTGTATTCTTTTGCTTCCTGTGTTTGTTTATGTAGCTCTTTGTCGAAATGATCTTTTGTTGCCTGTATTTGCTCTTATATCATCCTGTAATTCACAGAACATTTTAATCATGCACATCCTAAACTACTTCTCTGTAATTTCTTCTGCTGTGCTTGCCATCGATTGTAATAATGTGATATCTTGATATGTTTGGGGCACTTTCTTCCCTTGTCTTTTCATATTGCTTGTGTGTCTTCCCTTCTAGCACTGTGGATCCGAGGCATTACTGTTTTTACCTTATAGGCTTATAGTGCCCCTGTTGGGATCCAATACCTATCCTTTGAGGTGAAGGACAATGTTATCAGATCCTAATATAAACAATATACACCCTAAAAACAAATGTTTGCTATCAAGATGTTTATAGTTTGATCACAATCTACAGAAACAGTGAATTCAATTATTATCTATAATATACTCAATAGGTTTGTAAAAGGGTTTACAATTTCTGATGGTGGACAAAGAACTGGTTGTGCTGAAAAGGATAATATGCTGTGGAGGTAGGAAGTGAAGATATAGAGTTGTTATATCTTAGGAAGTGTGAAAGAGAAATCTAAAGAAGAAGATTAGTAGCAGGAGAAGGGAGAGGAAGTAATTTTGGGTAGGCAAGCAAGTGAGAATACAGTAGAGTACATAAAACAAACACACCCATATATTGAGAAAAATCAAAAAATGTTAAAATAGTAGAAATTGGTGGGATAATAGAAATATATATAACAAAGCTATAATATCCTATAGGACATCCCAGTCCTCAAAATCCTACTTCATGCAAAGTACTTGGTTTCACATATGTTGAGGATGTGATGGCAGGAGAATAGGGAGAGGGGGAAAAGATCTTGAAGGAAGAAACAGGATTATTTTGGTTGGAAATTCTTATCTTTCCTGCTTAACCTCTCATCCAACAGGTGGGGTCGTCTGTTGTTAGCTGGTATCTCCACCATCAGGGTGATGAAGTTAACCAGGGTGTCACTGTGCTGGGATAGTGGCTGCTAGGGAGAGAGGGGAATTAGAAACTGGACACCTGGCCAGCCAAAGTTCCAAACTGGGAGTTGCCCCCACTGAAGAGGGTGATGAAGGTGGACCATGATGGAGGCGCCTGTTTTCATCGGTGGTCTGGATGGGCATGGTGGCCATGATTCTTATATAGGAGCAGGAATATTGCTTGCAGAGAAGCAGTATTCTCATAATTTGAGCCCCAGGTCACGAAACAAAACAGAATGCTGCCTCCCTCTGGTCTGCCATCTTGGATTCCCCTTTTCCTTTCTTCTTTCTTTCTTTCTTTTCCCCCAGAAACAGCGTCTTGCTGTGTTGCCCAGGCTGGCCTTGAACTTCTGAGCTGAAGCAATCCTCTTGTCTCAGTCTCCAAAGTTTCACTATCACATGGTGATATCACTATCACATAGCACTACCATGCTGGCTCTGAATTATGTTTTCTACATATTAAACTTTCTTTACATATTTTCATAGTGGACTTTTTTACTTTTTTTTTTGGTAGCAGAGATTGGATTGAATACAGGGTGCTTAACCATTAAGACACATCCCTAACCATTTTTAATTTTTTAAATTCTGAGCTAGGATCTTCTAAATTGCTGAGGGCCTTACTAAGTTGCTGAGGCTGGTTTTGAACTTGTGATCCTCCTGCCTCAGCCTCCAGAGCCACTAGGATTACAGGTGTGTGCCATCACACCTGGCTCACAGTGGTTCTTTTAGATCATGTATACTTGTTACTATAGTTTGACAGGTAAAATATGAGCTCTTTCATAGGTCAGATAGAAAGGCCCTAAACTTAGAGTCAGCCACTTTATATAACTTGAGTCATTTGCTCCAACACTCTGAATTTTTGTAGTTGAATGAGATCCCATCTGTTCATTTTGCAGAAGAGAACAATTTTACATTGTTCCACACATTATTCTTACTTTCCACATTTTTCATTTTATTTTCATAAAGTAAAATTAACGAACAGTAAAATGATTTCTCCAAGGACTAGAGATGTAATTCAGTTGTACAGCACTTGCCTAGCAGCCTAGCGTTCACCACGCAGAAGCACTTCCAAAAAAAAAAAAAATTCTCCCTGCAAAGGAAATGCTCTTCAAAATATGAGCTTAAAATTAAAAGTATTTCTGTGCTACTTCACATACTTACAGCTGGCCCATTTGCCACTTTAGGGAGGAAATAAAGCATTATGAACTAAAATTCAGCTCTTCTAGGTTATCTTAATGCACACATTGCTAAAGTACCCAGAAGTCTGCTTTTGACAGACCAATACATACTTGATTAATTCTAATTTGAATTTTAAAGAATGTGAGTGATGGCTACTCTTTGATTTGATTTTTTAAAAATTCTTAATTGCTTAAATCCAAATTTATAATGAGTTCATAGCAGGTTTTACCTAAGATAGTTTGGACTGGCAGACTGGGGACAGTGTCACAGTAAAGACTGGGATCTCAAGCAATTACTTTCACTATGCTCAGGGCATTGGGTTATTTTCTAGTCAATGCTTCACTATTAATGGGGACTTCTTTTGCCAACCTTAGTGTAGCCTGCTGTACACGTCAATATCAGAGAGGTATTACTCTCTTTTCTACTTTAAGAAAACTACTAGATATTTTAATTCTGTAATAAAAATGAATTTCTGTGATTTTTTTCTCACTCATTTTCTTGTTTTTTACAAGCTTATTAGGCTGCAGAATTCTTTGAATAGGTGCAAAACCCTCAAAATTTAAAAGTAGTTTTATATATAAGCAAATTCCAGTTATAACACCTTCAAGTGTAAGCTATGTAGATGGATAAGAAGAACATTGTTGACATGCAGAAAGGTATTTGGTAAAACTTCTCAAAATATCCTCATGGACACAATGGTAATTCCAGGCCTAGGAAGTTTGTAATTATCAGAAAAAGATTTCTAATATCAAGTGGATAAGCTCTCCTTGGACTAGTTTCATTGAAAGTTTTATTAGCCTTTGATGTTTGTAAAATTCTAAGTTAGGTTTATACAACAGAAAATTTGGATTGGGTATATAACATGTCTGAGCCAGTATCCAAAAGAATCTCCATAAATTGGAGCAATGGACCAAGTCTAACATGATGCAATTTCATAGGGCTGTGTGTAAAATATGTTTGGGTTTAAAAAGCCAACTTTGCCAAAACTTAAAGGGATATATGTGCCTATTGATAGTAATCATGAAAAAAAACTTAATGCTTTTAGTTGATTGTTCATTCACTGAGTTAATAGTGTGATTTAGTGGAGGGAAAAGCTTATCTACAAGTGTCTTAAAGAAGTAGGAATAGACATATTCTTTGATACCCCAGTGTATATAACCAGAATCTATGATGGAAACCACTAGAAGTCAGGTTGACAGTTAATATGAAAGGAAATTTTCTGATTAATTAAGCTACATTAGAGAACTTCTTGTTGATGTGACCAAAATGTGCAAGAAGAACAACTTAGAGAAGGAAAGTTTATTTTGGTTCACAGTGTCTAAGGTCTCAGTCCATTGATTAGCCAATTCCCTTGTTCTGAGCCTGAGGTGAGGTGGAAGGCCATGGTGGAAGAAAGTTGCTTAGCTCCTGATAGCTAGGAAGCAGAGATATCCAAACAATAAGAAAAAAAGATAAACACCAAAAGTTCTCCCCCAGTGACCTACTACTTCCAGCCATGCCCCCATGCAATAGTTACCATCTAATTTGTCCATTAAATTATTAATCCATCAGACAGTTTAATTTATTGGTCAGGTTACAGCTCTCTTAATCTGATCATTTCACTTCTGAACATTCCTGCATTAACACAGGAGCTTTTAGGGGACACCTGATATCTAAACCATAACAATGTCTAATCATGGATTCCACAACCTTAAACGTAGTAAAGTCCCTGCCAGTGGAATAAATTATTTAAATAGAGACCTGATGATCATTTGAAGAGAACATTGAAGGGAAAAATGACACACTGGATGGAACATTTGAGTTAATGACTTTTGAGGCAACTTCTAGACCTACAGTTAGATGAAGTGGGAAAGAGCTGATGAGCCACATCCATAGCAGATACTCTACCACCCTCTTTACCCCTGAATGTGTGCCTTGGAAACCATAAAGAGTTTAGAGTTGACACTCTAGAAACCTGTATTACTTACTTGTGGCTGCTGTAACAAATACCTACCCTCTTGATAGCTTAAAATAAGGAAAACTTATTCTCACAGTTCTGGGGATGAGAAGTCCAAAATCAGGTTTACTGGGCTAAAATTAAGGCATTTGTAAGGCTTCACCCTCTGAAAAGTTAAATGGAAGGAGATTCCCTTGCGTTTTCCAGCTTCTGGTGACCGTTGACCTTCCTTGGCTTGTAGCTATATTACTACAGTCTCTGCCTCTGTAATCACATCACGGTCAACTCTTCTGCTTGCTAAATCAGTCTGCTTCCCTCTTCTAAGGATTCATATAATTACATTTAGGGCTCATCTATGGCTATGGTTTGAATACGGTGTATATATTCAGCTTTACCTGTCTGTAGCCATCTTGAGTTGTAACCACCAAGATTGCCCCTGAGTAACCCTGGTTGGTTTCTTCTATATAGTTTCCCCACACAGTATAAATGAACAAAACCATTAGAGCAGTATGTGGAGCTTTACAATTGGACCCTTATAAATAATGGAATAAATTATTTAAATACAGGCCTGATGATCATTTGCCATAAGCACCAGTAACATTCCTAAAGCCTTTGATATTTGCTTAAGATAAACCAGGCACATTCCAGTTTAGATAAAGCCACTTTTGTCCTGACTACATTATAAACCCCCTATTTCTGACACAAGTTGTGGGGATCTACTGGCCTTGCTGTCGTTCAGGACTACTCTTCTACCAGTGAGTCCCCAATAAATTGTACTCTGAAATCCTGCGCCTGTCTGCCTCTTTCCTTTGGTCTCATCTTGGGGCTGATTCTCATATTCTGGGCCAGATTTTTCCAGAGCATATGGTTTATCCTGACAGAAACTGACAGAAACTCAACTTGAGACTTGGTGCTCAATATAATGTTGTTCAGAGGTATTGAGCCTTTAAGAGGGATTAATGCTTTTCTTGAAGGAATAAGTTATCATGGGAACTGGAGTAGTTACTGTTGTTACAAAGCAAGTCTGGCACCTCCCCTCAGTGTCTCTCACACATGTGATTTTTCCATGAGTTGACATATCCCTTACATCCAAGATGCCAGTGCCATGCTCTTAGACTTCCAGAACTGTGAGTTAAATGTACCTTTTTTCCTCTATAAATCACTCAGCCTCAGGTAGTTGGGCTTTGAAACAGAAAATAGACTAAGATCCCTGAGTAATTCAGGAAAATTCAAGCTCTTTAACTTAATCACATGTACAAAACCACCTTTTTTTTGCCATATAAAGAAAAAGTCACAGGTTCCACAGATAATGACATAGATGTCTTTTTCAGAATGATTATTCAGACTACCACAAAGGATATCCACTATTTTTAGGAAAAAAAATGTGTGGATTGAAAATGTAAAACAGTATAATATTGATTATGGACTTTGTAGTTAAACTAAACTGAATTTGAATTCTGACAATTAATTGCATAACCTTGGATAATTTAATAAGATGTGCAAAGTTCTGGTTCTTTGCCTGTGAAACAAAGAGACTATTTCATCTTATAGCATTGTGTTCAAAATGAATGAGAGAAGTGCAGCCACTTCCACATAATAAGCACTTATTAAGTGGTAGCAATTACTATTATTTAACTTCAAAGAAATGATAAAAAGACATCAAATTTTAGATTCACCCTTTAATAAAATCACATGCTAATAGTCCCTAAAATGCCTTTTCTCAACTTCCCAGTAAAATATTTGAAATGATATAGAGACAGCAAACACCGGCTACAACTATGAAACTCAGAATCCATTGCAATGTTCTACCAGTAGTGGAATGTACGCAATTGGATGAAAAATAGTTAGACTACACAATATCTCAGCTTCTAAAACAAGAGCAAATATTATGTTGCAAAGGAGGTAGGAAAAGTTTTGGTCTCCAACATAACCTGACTGGAAATCAATAGTTATGTCTTTACTGAACCAGGATAATTTTCTGCCTCTGGCCAATTGTGACCTCCTTCTGTCCTCACATGCCCATTTAGAGACTGCAACTCCTATGTATCACAGAAACAGCAACATCCAGCATAGAAAAAAATGTATAGTGATGTGTTACATCTTGGAAGTACTATGGGCACAGCCAGGAAAAGAAAAAAGCAGGCCCTGGGAGCAGGGTCTTTTAAGGAGTGGTATCTTTGATGTACATTTGTACAAAGAAAAACTACAGACTGCCTCAGCCTTTGATAGTCCAAGGCTTAAAAGATAGGAAAGAGCCAATTAGATAAATGTCTATAAGAAAACAAAGAGCTGTTTTCAATTCTGACACTGATATTAAAAAGAATATTCTAGTTTCTAAATTACTACTAAGGAGAGCTAAAGACATTCAGTATTCCCGCCCTTAGCCTGGATGGGTATCTATTTACTCGAAGATGATTAAACAAAGAAAACAACACACTAATAATAGGAATATGCTATATAAAATGCGATATTTATTGTGTAACAGGCACAGTTTTAAATTCCGTATCAGTTATCAATATAAGATTTCTCAGCCCTGAATTCACAGCAGTCTATAGCTCTGTAGTAATTGAATTCTTTTGAGTAGCTCACCTTTAAAAAAAAAAAAAAAGGAATGTTAAGATTTCTCCAGTAGAGGGCACTGAAAGAACATTACTAGAGGAAGATGATCTCCTGCCTTTCTGGCCTGACCTGGAGGTTGGTGTTATCATTTAGCAGAGCCTGCTAAGGCTGACCCCATCTGGTTCCTCTGTGACCTTTCTGACTACTTAACACCTAGGGTACCACACAGCGTTTCCTTACATCTTACAGATACCCTTTTATTGCAGTTAATAAACTCTTGCATTAATTTTCCCTTTTAGCCTACCATGTGGTTTCTGTATTCTGATTAGACCCAAACTACTATAAGTACTTTGCATGTATTAACTCATTTACTTCCTATACCAACCCCATGAGGTGAGAACCATTATTAACCTGAATTTTCAGATGAAGAAATTGTGTGAGGTTACGTACCATAGTTTAAAGTCCAAAGACTCAGAAGAAAGGCATTCTCTAAACAAATAATTTTTACAGGATATAAAAGAAAATTTTAGAGTGTATGCCTAGCATGAGCCAGGCCCTGGGTTCCCTCTGTAGCACCACATTATAAAGAGAGGGAGCAGGGTGGGGAGAGGGAGAAGGAGAAAGAGAGAAAATATAGGCTAAGATGTAGACAGAATTTTAAAAGAAGGTAGTGAAATATAAATTAAGAGAAACTAAAATATTATAGAATAATTTGAATTGACACTATAGAATAATTTGAATTGACACTAGAGACACTATAGAGCAAAGTTATTTCTCCAGAAAAATGAGTGTGTAATATGTCAGTCTAAACCAAAACAGCTCTCCAAGAATGCAAAGAGGAAAAGAGATAAAAATAATAAGAGAACATAACAGAAAGTCAGGCTAAAGAAGGGGAGGTGGTGTATAAAACATAGTTCTTCCCAGAGAAATAACTAGGATAATGTTGTCACAAGTATTTGGCAGAGAATCTGTTAAAGGAAATGAGGGGCTGGGGTGATAGCTCAGTGGTAGAATGCTTGTCTGGCATGTGTGTGACACTGGGTTTGATCCTCAGCACCACATAAAAATAAATAAATAAAATAAAGGTATTGTGTCCATGTTTTTTAAACATTTATTTTTTAGTTATAGGTGGATACAATACCTTTATTTTATTTTATGTGGTGCTGAGGGTTGAACCCAGTAGCTCCCGTATGCTAGATGAGCCCTCTACCTCTGAGCCACAGCCCCAGTCCTGTGTCCATTTTTTTTAAAGGAAATGAGGCTCACATATCATCATGGAGGAATATTTAGAATTTACCATGTAACTTCCTTCAAATTCCCATAGCACTTTCTTTACATTGTGATATTTGCTCTGTTTTCTTGAGTTTGCTAAAAGTACCAGAATCGTACTGAAAGGGTTGTGTTTCAGATTCATGTACTTTCACTCATTATATGTGTGACTTTTACATGCCAACTCCTGGCCTCTGGTTTATATCTATAATTACTTTATATCTACATAAAGTAGTTTCTCTAACTTAAAAGGTTGTTGGGTGACACTTAATTAGAGCCCAAGTGGAAGCATCTAGGAAGTGATCCCTAAACCTTAATATTTATATCTCTTTCTGAATGTCAATTTTTTGGAACAAAAAGCATTTCAATGTCTTTATGTCTCTTGTAGTACCTAGCAATTATTGGCACTATGTAAATATTTATCAAGCATATTTTCTAAAATAAAATCAAGTATAATAATCTAAATCTATCCAACTATTATACAAGGAACAATTGAGTTTCATACAGACTAGAAAAGTAGAGATGAATCGATTGTGTTTGTAAATGACGTAGAATTAATTTATTTTTATTATTTGTTTTAATTTTAATGTTTATAACACTGAGCCATTTTTAGTGTAGATAGTAAATTTTGATGATTTCCCACTTTCTTTGTTACAACTGAAAAATTTTAGTTTAATATGCTATAATTTACTAAACTGTAATACTAATGGTGATTTATAGCAATTTGTTTTCACAAAGAAGAAATTGATTCAAAATGACAGAATAAAATTATAGCAATTAACATAATCATCCAAAGCAATATTTTCTAAGCATATAAGATGACTACTATAGTCTTTTGAAATATGCAATGATTTATTTTGAAAAATATGTTAACCTTAATCAAGAACCTTAAGTTCCTAAATGTAAATTGAATGATAAAAATTAGTATCCATCTGGTGAGAAACCTAATGATTTCTCTAAAAGTTAGCTGTGAAATAACAGGTTTGAGCCATATTAAAAATCAATATTATCCATATACTCTTATCTGGTAACCTGCTGCTGATGTTGGTAATAAAAGCCACCCCCAGAGCATTTACCCAAGTCCAGAATATTTCTCAGAGTTTGAAATAATTTGTAGAAATCTCTCTCAATTCACTAGACAGCTCCTACTCCACTAATTTTAGAGTCATGGATATGGCTTTTTTCTACGGACCCTACTGCATTTGCAATTGGATTCAAGGACAGGTACCAGATTGACCTACTCAACCATGAATCCCAAAGACTTGGGAGTGTGGAGAAAGCCACTTGGCAAATAAAATCCAAGGAGCCAATCTGAGTTCAAACGTGGGCAATTGAACAAGTATGCCTAGATAATGAAGCCTCAATAAAACTCTGGACGTGAAAGCTTGGATTAGCTTTTTGGGGTGGCAATACTCTGTGCTCATATTGTCACACATCAGTATCAAGAGGCTTATATCTAAGGATAATGGAAGTTTCACACTGGGAACCCTCCTCAGACTCTGCCCTACATGTCTCATCCTTTGGCTAATTCTAATTTGTGTCCTTTCCCTATAAGAAATGTGACTGTGAGTATAATAGCTTTCAGTGAGTTCTACAAGTTATTCTAGTATATTATAAATAACTTGAAGATAGTTTGGGAAACCTGTGAACTAAGAGCTTGTGTCCGAAGGGTAGGTCAGATTTGGTACCCTGAGGATTGTGTCCTTAAGGCCAAGTTTGGATGACTTCACATAGCTGCCTTTTTTGGAACTGAACTTGGACATGCCCAATTTGAGTGTTGTTACTTTTTGAAATCTCCCATGGATTATTCTTTCTCTAGGAATGGGCCATTCCTACTGTGTGGCCTTTCCCCCCGCTTGACCATAGTTGGCTACATCAACACTTGACTCAAACTGTCCAATCACATTCTCTTCCTGCCCCCTGTAGAATTTGGAATTAAGATAAAAAGAAAGCTTTGATTTTCCAGTTCCAATCCTGAATCTCAGGTGCTTCTTATGAGCTTGAATTGATTTTTATTACTTATAAACAAAATGATCTGATACCAGAGAGTTTCCCTTCAATGTACTCTAATTCTTGAGCAGCTATAAACCAAGAAATAAATATAGCATATAACAAGCGAGAAAAAGCAAGAAAACAAATTCTCCCCTAGAGCTTCCAGAAAGCATGCAGTCCTACTAATCCTCCAGAATGCATACAGCCCTACCAGCCTCTCAATTTCAGTCCGAAATTCGCAATGGAATTTTCCAGAACTAGAAAATAAAGTGGATAGTGCTGTTGCACAGCCTGGAATGTGGGGCTATCCAACAGAAACCAGATAGATTACTGGTAGGGGCTTCCTGGAAGAAGCTAAAACCAGAGATGGAGGCTGTGTCCAGTGGGAGCAAGATGAAGGAAATTCTGGATATGGTGCTTAAAGCAGGGAAAGAGGAAGAGGAATGCTCTGACATTTTATCTTCCCCTGCCTTTTGATCTTTCACAATGCCAAACCTATGCAGAAAGATAGGATTAGCAAAAGACCCTGAAAAATATATTCTGTGTCATATAGTACAGAGGGAACAGAGCAGATAGTCCAATGACTAGAACACCTTCCAATCTCTCCTACTTAGGACCAAGTGACACCTTTCATGGCTGTGGCAAAGAGAAATGTCCCTATCATGGTTTGCTCCCACCTTTCTCTTTCTTGCTATGTCCCAAATTAGCCTGTACTGGCAGGTTCACTTCTTTATATCAGGGTATTTATATAAATACAAATAACATTCAGTTGGAAGCGTCTCAAAATGCAAGGTTTCAATGTTGTCATATGTGTTAGATGTTCTGCTCCATATTCCTTCAGCTCAATTCAGGGTGACCTGCAGTGGTGATAGGCAGTTTCTGTGCACATAGATAGCTTCTGGGTTCAATGAACCACCCCTCTACTTCTCTGCCTCAGCCTTCTCCAGGCACTGCAGGAACTTGCCTGGTCCATGATAGGGCTTCCTTCATGTACTGGGATTTAATGTCCCAATGTCAACCCTCAACCAACCTGGCACTAATACTCTATCTTTCTGGATCTCTGACGGGAACTCATGAGGTACATCTATACTGTAGGACTCCATAGAGGACTCCCAGGATGATTGAACCCCAGGTGCTCACAGAGGTACCTTACTCATTGAGCCCCCTTTATTGGCTTTTCTGCCTTCACTGTTTCATTTTCCCCACTCCCTCACTTCCATCTAAGTCCTTATGTGAGGGTCTGAAATTTGGGGGAACCCAGGCAATAAAACTATAAACTTGAACATAAAATTCTTACTAAAATCTTGGTTGTTCTTTTTTGGTAAGGGAATGATGCCTTTCTTCTACATGCTCAGCTGCTTCTATTATTTACTGGTTCTATAGTCATTGGTGGTGATGGTGATGGTAGTGGTGATGGGTGGTGGTGATATAGAGATATATATAACCCAAAATGACTTAGAGAGGGAGAATCAGTTTGCTTGCAGCATGAGGATCAGTTGGAAAAAAAAAAAAGACTACCCTATTTTTATTTTTTTAAGTTTTTGAATTCTGTTGCCTTATTTATGTATCACATCACTGTTCCTTTCCTCTTTGGTGAAGTTTCTCCATGGTTTACATCACTGTTAAGTACGCTACTGTTTTTCAACATGGCTTGCATCAAAAGCACCTGGGAAGATTTATAAAATACATATCTGGGGGCTGGAGGTGCAATTCAGTGGAGGAGTGAGTGAGACCCTTGGTTTAATCCCCAGTTCCACAGGAAATGAAATAAAATACAAATCCTTAAGACCCAATTTAGATTTACAGAATCATTCTGTTTGAGTGACTCTGTGTGTGTGTGTATGTGTGTGTGTGTACCCCCTCAGGTGATACTAATGCACAGCTCAGTCTGGGAACTACAACAAAAGTTTGCTGCAATTCTTCCATCCCTGCTTCCTTAGTTGGAATGGAGCTTGCAAAGGACAGGAAGTATGGGACTAGAGGCTTTTAAGGCATGGTAATAGAGACATTAGAATTTTACAGCTATAATGAAGATGACTTCATGACAGAGTCAAAAAAATCCTGTGTCCAGGATCCCTGAAATGTCTCTCAGATTACTCCTTTTCCATTATAGCTTGCAATTTAAATGGTAAGGGCAGAAGCCACTCTGATGATAAAGTGTTATCCTTGAATATCTTTTATGTAAATGTAACCTTTGGGTAAGGAAGGAGAAAAGACAATATAATTAGTGAATCAAATGCAGATAATCAGTACTTCATGTAGTATTGGCATATAATTATAAAGCAGAGGTTCTCCTAACTTGATACTGGGGCAAAGAAATAAGGAAAAACACCTGCAACTCATTCTGCAAGGTTAAAATGGGGTTCTCTTAAGTCTATTTTCAATATAACATTAAACAGCAATTACTAAGGTCTTGAGAAGCTGTATAACTAGAAAGCAAGTGAAAAAAATCTTTTCTCACTTGGTATCTATTTCATGAAATTGTTAAAAGTAAGATTTTACAACCTTTCATCTCACTTTGCAGAATATATGAAGTTTCTTTTTTCCCCACTTTTTTCAAAGAATCATAATCTATAAGTCCCAGAGCAAGGTGTTAGCATATGCTTGGCCTCTGGTGAGAGCCTCCCTGCTTCAGGGGACATTTCAGATCCAAATTATGTCATGACATGGCAGAGGGCATCATATGGTGAGGAATACCCTATTAAACTTTCTAATGCCATAAAACACAATTAAATCTGGAAGCCTACTCAATTTCCATCAGTTCTCCACACCTGATGGTGTCTGGACAAAGAGGTATCTTGGGAGTAGTTTGTTTCTAGGAACTTCTATCTTTTTCCTGTGTTAGTTTGCTTTTCGTCACTGTGACAAAATACTGGAGATAATCAACCTATAGGAAAAGAAGGTTTATTTCAGCTCACCAGTTTCAGAGTTTCCAGTCCATGAGCAGTTGGTCCTGTCACTTTGATCTTGTGGTGAGGCAGCATATCATGGTGAGAAAAGCATGGCAGAGGAGGAAATGAAAGGGAGAGAGGAGAAGGGACCATCCAGGGTCCCAATATCCCCTTTAAGAGCATGCCTCCAATGACCTAACTTCCTTCAACTAGACCCCACCAAATAAAGCTTCTACCACCTCCCAGTAGTGCTACAGGTTGGTGACCACACCTTTAACCCATGGGCCTTCAGGGGACATTTCAGATCCAAACTATGTCATCTCCTTTGTAGAACTTCACAAAGGCATGAACTTCATAAATGTTGTCACATGCTGCAGTGTTTGGGATATGATTATTATAAATGAATGAGTGAATGTTGCACAGGGGTCCACACTGATATTCCTAACTGGCCCTACTCTCATGTTTGACAATATACAGTTGCCATATATTCATTGAATATTGCCTGTACAAGGAACTATGAAACCAATAATGATGAGTAAGACCAATGGCATTTCTTCAAGTCTTTTCTAATGAGAAGAGAAAAGTAGACCAAAAACTTAATATAGAACAATATATTGTAATATACTGTATAATATACAGTAAGAGAGCAAAGAAGAGGAATTGTGAATTTTGTCATGGAAATAAATAAATGTAGATTAGCAATTAAGAAATGCTAAGAAATCACAGAGAGTTTCTAAGCTGTGACTGGGTGTTTTGGCAGTTAGTTAGGCAGTTTGTTCTCTGTTATTCTGCATCTCAGAAAGAGAAAGGAGAAGTAGACAAGAATAGAGATTCTTACTTAGGCCCCAGCTCAGCAGAAACAAATTTGTGAGAGGTTCCACGGCAGGAAAAATAAGCAGCTTCAAGTTTCATGCCAACACTGACAGATTGATAGTGGTGGCCCAGAGCACAGTTGGAGAAGAATTCCCAGGCCAAGACTAAGACTGGAGGTTGCCAGGGGGTGGGAAAAAGAAAGGAGAGACCCTATAGGAGCCACAGATGTATTACTCATGAGCCCCAGAGGCCAATGTCTGAATCCAAACTCAGCAAGCAGTAAAGCAAGTGTGCTGGATAAATTGGGGCATAGGGAAGACTTTGTAAATAAAGTGTTTGATGATGTCAAATAAGAATTTCAAGTCCATCAGCAGGGGCTACCAGGGAACATGTAAAGAAGCTTCACACTCAATCACACATCATGTTAAGTTTTAGGGGTCCATGAAAAATATTAATGCACCAAATTCTCCTTGACCAATCTATTAAGATGGAATTTTAAACAAAGCAAACGTACTTAAGAATCTCTGCTTTTTAAATTTTAATATGTTTTTGCAGCTTATTCCTTGAATTATGAGCACTTAGCCACTTTGACCTTGCCTTCAGTTGTATCAAATTTCCATAGTTTCTCAAAAGAATACTCTAGTGAGTGGTTAATGAGCCTGTTAATGATGGAGAATGACAAAATCAGGAGCCTGCATCCAACTCCAAAATGATAAAGACTATTTGGTTAGTTTGTACCTTCCTAAATATTAATACAGAGAGATGCTCTAAGGGAAAAAAAACGTACCCAAATGAAAATTTAGTCATTGCAATTTAAATGAGATTATTAACATTCATAATTCTACCAAATATCCTTGAGTTAATAGACCAATATTAGCGTTACTTAATGGAAAACTCAGGCATAGAATATCCCATACCTCTCTTCTTCCTCCTCTTTTTCCTCCTTTTCCTCTACCTCTTCCTCCTCCTCTTCTTCCTCTTTCTCCTTCTTGAAAAGGTTTAAGATCAATAAAATTTTCTTCTCATTAACTCTGTGAATAATTGTTTAGCCAATATCTTAAAATTTCTTTTGTGTAAAACAATAGATCATGTACTTTTTTAAGGAAACCACAAAGTTTATAATTCACTCTATATATGACCATTGGGGGGCTGGGGTTATGGCTCAGTGGTAGAGTGCTTGCCTAGCGTGTGAGGCATTGGGTTCAATCCTCAGCACCACATAAAAATAAAATAAAGGTATATATGATCATTTGGATTTACCATAGAAGCAAGACTGTCATGATTAAATAGAACAAAATTTCTAAATAAGACCCAAGAATTATATGCTATTACTTTAAGAAACCTAAATACTATAAGCAAAAATGTATCTATTATTTTATTTTATTTTTACTAATTTTATTGTTGAATTGATATAGTGAGAGTTTTCATCCTTATTGAAAAATTAGGTTGTTAACATTTTCTTACAGAAACAACCTAAGAATAATGAAACTACAGCTACCATTTAGAGTACAGCCTAAATATCTTCAGATTTTATTAAAATCACACCCCAACGTAGCTCCTAAAAACCAGCAGCAAAGAGAGAGAAAAATTAGGGCTTCTAACCCTCGGCTATTTAAGCCATAATATTTTTTCTGCACATCATTATCCAGTGATTCAGATATATAAATATGAGCTTTTAGAGGCAATCAACAAATGTTCAAACTGGGAGACAGCAGTATTAGGTAACAACCACGTTTCTTTCCCTTGAGTTGATTAAATAAAATCTAACACTAGTAAGCAGATGAAATAAAATAAAATAGATATTAAGTTTCTTTGGGCTTATAAATTTGTAGTGGATTTTTGTGTGGTTTAATTATGTGTGCAACTGTGTGTGTTACTGGGATCAAATCCAGGACCTCATGCATGTTAGGCAAGCACTCTGCCACCGCTATATCCCCAGCCCTATGTGATTTAATATTTGATCAAAAGTTACCCATTCTTTCTCAGCTGTTAATCCTACATTCTCATGATGGCACCTGAGATCACTTTAACAAGTGATTTTTTTCCAGTTTTAGAAGCAAATAGCATAAAAACCACAGGATGCTCATTTGCTACAATGATCATGAGCATGAGCCCTGGCATTAGAACTTCTGGATTCAGATTTAGACTCTTATTGCTAAGAAACAGTCCAGGAAGCCAAACAATAACTCTTGTAATCACAGCCTGTCAACTCTAGATATCCCACTCCTTTGCCAAGAAAATATGTGTGCACAATCCAGTCAGTGATATGTGATGGGGAATTTGCTCGGGGGGTGCTCAAAAGACTTTTCTCCCACTTACAATGGAATGCAATGAATACTACCTTCTCCTCTAGTCTTAGGATGTTAAAGTGCATGGTGGAAATCCTGGAAAAGCTGCAACCTTCTTAGGAGCTTGAGAAGTTCAGGACAAGAGGATAAGAGTGCAGAAGGACGTCACTGGTCCTCATGACACAGTTGAGCCTCTGAATCATCCAGTCCCAGACCAGCCAGTCTTAGGCCACCTCATGGCATGAGATTTGAATCTGCCTTATTGTTTAAGCCAGTTCTTGAGTTTTAATGTGCATTCAAAGCATTTGTAGGTCTTGTAAAGTAGGGGTGGGGTAGTAGTGTCTAAGACTCCCCCCCCCCCCAGAGATGCTAGTCCACCTATAGACCACACTCGGAGTAACAAAGATGATCAAACCCAGGGCTTTATGCATGTTAAGCAAGCGCTTTACCACTGAGCTATACCCCAGCCCTAAAGCTACTTTTAATTAGATTTTCTGTTAGCTTCAGCAGAAAAAAAATCTCTCCTAGGATGTTTTTGGTTATAAAAGGAATTTGCAATTGAAGATGCAGAGAGAGAGGGGAGAAAAAGAGAATAGATTAGGTGTCTCTTTGGTTGGGCCTATAAATGCTAAGAAACCATATACTCTGTGGATAAACTAACCAAAGACTGTAGAGAAAAAGAGGCAGCAGGAAAAGATAAAGAACCAAACCCTTCTGAATGCTAGAAGGCATAAAGGGGTGGTGGTGGAAGAAAAGATTTCTGTTTACCAGTCTGTTCCTTCTTAAGGCTCAGCTACACACCTTTAGAGAAATCTTTTTATCATTTTAGAGTGGGGGTGTAGCTCATCTGTGTATCATGTGCTTTTCATGTAAGAAGCCCTGAATTCCAAGCCCAGCGCACGCACACACACACACAATTGAAACTCTTTTTGCTTAAGGTCTCTCAAATTGACCTATGTAACCTACCACCATATAATTCTAATTAGTGCAATGCTCAATCAATAAGGCCATGTGACTATATTATTGCTTCTCAGATGGGAAACTCTCTGATGGCAGGTAGCATTTACTTTCACTCACTTCACAGAATTGGCTATAATTTCTAGGAATTTACATTTTAAAATATAAATTTTATTTGCTTTCGCTTCGCTCCGCTTCGCTCCGGGCAGAGAAGCTGAGTGTGTAATCAGCAGTGGATTGTAAGTACCCGAGGCAAAGAAAGCTCAGTGCGCCCCGCCTTTTTCTTCTTTTTTGTTTTTTGAATATTTTTTTATACAGGGAGAGTTTGTGGATTGGGATTGTTGGCGGGGCTGTGGTTTCTGTGCCGAAAATCCACTCCGCGGGAGCCGCCATTTGCTTTCTGCTTGCTGTCTTGATGGCTCCGTATACATTGTCCGGCAGCCGCACCTAGAGGTTGGAGCTGGGCTGCGTGCCGAGCCCTGTCCTCCGAAGGCTGGACTGCAGCCTCGAGCGCCTCGGTGGCCTGTTCGCCGCTGCACCTTCGGGCAGAGCCTGCTCTGGGGTCGTTCTGCACCCCCCTGCCAGGGGACCCGTGCTCCGGAGGAGGGGGACGGAGAGCCACGGCGGCAGCCGCTTGGGCCCCAGGGGCCGGGCACCGGGCTGAAGAGCTGCGGAGGCCAGGGCGGCTCTGCTACGGTCGCACACGAGCGCAGCGCCCGTGAGCGCAGCCCAGAGACGGAGGCGACGGCGGCAGGGTTTCATTCCTAGAAATCTGGACTGGAAACAGAAGCAGCAGTTTGTATAATCCCAAGAACTTGCTTATGCCAGGAAGCTGTAAGGGCAACATGAATATTGCTGAGGAGATCTAACATGGTGGCAGGCGCAGAGAGATCAAGTCTCTGACACCTTCAACTGCGCGGGCATAGGGAGCTGTAAACTGTCTAAATGCTGTTTGCTCAGGATCACTAGGCAATGCTGAGCTGACGTGGATCTGGGGTGTACAGGCTGGGCCCCTCAGAGCACACACACAGAGCCCGAATCGGAGGCAATTAAGCTCCGGTTCGCCTGCTTCGTGTGACTCAGCACTAAAGATCCCACTGAAATAATTGGTCGGCCCTTAGGAACTTACAGAGGTAAAAGCCAACCGAGCCTTCATAGGCAGTGGCCACAGGACTGAAACGGGGATTGGGAGAGACAGTCAGGACCCACCCGTTGCATTGGTCACCCGGCAAAGGGAACAAACGGTCACCATTTGCATGGGAAACCACCATGGCAGAGAAATGGCGTCACGGGCGGAGGATATAACTGCATTGAAACCAGCGCGACAGGTGTGTAATCCCCTAGTCATCTCTCTCCACACATCGGGGAAACCTTAAGGGCCACTCCCAGCTCTCCTGTGAACGCAATAACCAGACCAAGGGAATCAGGAGTGGCGCGGGACTCGCGGCGCGGAACTCCCGGCGCGGAACTCCCGGCTACCGCTCCCACCAGTGCTGACAACTGAGGGCTCTTGCACCAGCTACCGGGGGCGTGGCTACAGGAGGGCAAGCAAATTTGCTGGGGGATCTCAGCCCCAAGCTCTACAAACTTAGGGTCTGAGGGAGGCAAACAGGGAGAGTGAGCCCAGGTGTTCATGAAAACAGGGCTCCCAGGAGCAGCAGACCTGGCGTGTAGACAGTATTGTGGTGAGCGCCACAGGTGAGCACGGCCTGGCTTGAGGAAACACAAGACAAGGCCCTAGACACTCAGGATTGGAGACCAGCCCAGTCTAGGAGAAAGAGCTGCTGCACAGTGAATGGTTCCCACCTACTGAGAGGAGAAGCTTGGCCCAGTGGGCACAGCTCCACCTACTGGAAGAGAAGTTAATAGAACTCTAGGACTGCATTTATTATTATTATTATTATTATCATTTTTTTCTTTTTCTTTTTTTCTTTTTTTCCTTCTTTTTCTTTCATTTTCAATTTTTATTTGTTCATGTTCTTTTACTTTTTTTCAATGTTTCTATTTTTTTTAATTTTTTTATTTTATTATTATTATTTTATTTTTAAATTTTAATTTTCATTTTTTTATTATCATTATTATTTTTGTTAAATTTATTTTTTCTCGTCTTTTCTTTCTTTCTTTATTATCTAATCTTTGTTATTTTTGTTCCTTTTGTCTTTTCATTTCTTTTCAATTTTCTTATTCCCCCTTCCTTGAATTCTACCTGCCTACTCTCACTCTCTTTAGTGACTTCTTCCCTTCCCTTCTAATATCTTTCCTCCCAAGCATCAAATAAATCTATAAGAGTAAACAGAAACTCAGCAGTCAAACAGAACAAGAAGTAACATGAGCAGCATAAAAAAGCAAGGAAGAAAAGGAGTACAAACAATGAAGGACAGCCTAAATATTCAGGAGGACCTAGAGTCAGCAGAAAAATGGTCATATAAAGAACTCAAGGAATACCTTAGACAAATGGAATGGAACCTTAAAGAAGATACGAGACAGCAAATCCAAACAGTGAAAGAACACTTTGAAAATGAATTACATAAACAGATAAAAGAAGAAGTTAAGCATCTTTATCAGGAGATAGAGATTATAAAAAAAAAACCAAACAATAATTCTAGAAATGAAGGAAAGGATAAACCAAATTAAAAACTCAATTGAGAGTATCACCAACAGAGTGGAGCAAGTAGAAGCCAGAACATCAGATAATGAAGACAAAATATATCATCTTGAAAAGAGCCTAGCCAACTCAGAAAGGCTGGTTAAAAACCACGAGAAAAACATCCAAGAGATATGGGATAACATAAAAAAACCAAACCTACGAGTCATCGGGATAGAAGAAGGTACAGAGATTCAAACCAAGGGAATGAGTAGCCTGCTGAATGAAATAATTACAGAAAACTTTCCAGAAATAAAAAAGGAAACTGATATACAAATTGTAGATGCATACAGGACACCGAGCACACAAAATCACAGTAGACCAACGCCAAGACACATTGTTATGAAGATATCCAATATACAGAACAAAGAGAAAATATTAAAAGCTACAAGAGAAAGGAGGCAGATTACATTCAGGGGTAAACCAATAAGGTTAACAACGGATTTTTCATCACAGACGCTGAAAGTGAGAAGATCCTGGAACAACGTATTTCAAACACTGAAAGACAATGGATGCCAACCAAGAATTCTGTATCCAGCAAAATTAAGCTTCAGGTACGACAACGAAATAAAAATCTTTCATGATAAACAAAAGCTAAAAGAATTTGCAGCCAGAAAACCAGCATTGCAAAGCATCTTGAGCAAAACACTACACGAGGAAGAAATGAAAAACAATAACCAAAACCATCAGTGGGAAGTGCCTCTATAAAGACAGAGGGCGGGGGGAAAGCTAACCATGGAGAAACAAACTAAATTAAAAAAAAAAAAAGAAGAAGATAAATAATCAAACATGGCTGGAAGTACAAACCATATATCAATAGTAACTCTAAACGTTAATGGCTTAAACTCTCCAATAAAGCGACATAGGCTGGTAACATGGATTAAAAAAACAAATCCAACAATATGCTGCCTCCAGGAGACACATCTGATTGGAAAAGACATACACAGGCTGAAGGTGAAAGGTTGGGAAAAAATATACCACGCACACGGTCCTCGTAAGCAAGCAGGGGTGGCCATCCTCATATCGAATAAAATTGACTTCAAGACTAAATTAATCAAAAGGGATAAGGAAGGACATTATATACTGTTAAAAGGAACCATTCACCAACAAGACATAACAATTATCAATATTTATGCACCAAATAATGGTGCTGCGACGTTCATAAAACAAATTCTCCTCAAGTTCAAGAATCAAATAGACCACAACACAATAATTATGGGTGACTTCAACACACCTCTCTCACAATTGGACAGATCCTCCAAACAAAAGCTGAATAAAGAAACTATAGAACTCAATATCACAATCAACAACCTAGACTTAACTGACATATATAGAATATATCAACCATCATCAAGTGGATATACTTTTTTCTCAGCAGCACATGGATCCTTCTCAAAAATAGACCATATATTATGCCATAGGGCAACCCTCAGTAAATATACAGGGGTGGAGATAATACCATGCATTTTATCTGATCATAATGGAATGAAACTGGAAATCAATGATAAAAGAAGGAAGGAAAAATCCTACATCACATGGAAAATGAACAATATGTTACTGAATGATCAATGGGTTACAGAAGACATAAAGGAGGAAATCAAAAAATTCTTAGAGATAAATGAAAATACAGACACAACATATCGGAATCTATGGGACACAATGAAAGCAGTTTTAAGAGGGAAAGTCATCGCTTGGAGGTCATTCCTCAAAAAAAGGAAAAACCAACAAATAAATGAGCTCACACTTCATCTCAAAGCCCTAGAAAAGGAAGAGCAAAACAACAGCAAATGTAGCAGAAGGCAAGAAATAATTAAAATCAGAGCGGAAATCAACGAAATTGAAACAAAAGAAACTATTGAAAAAATTAACAAAACTAAAAGTTGGTTCTTTGAAAAAATAAATAAGATCGACAGACCCTTAGCCATGCTAACGAAGAGAAGAAGAGAGAGAACTCAAATTACTAACATACGGGATGAAAAAGGCAATATCACAACAGACACTACAGAAATACAGAAGAAAATTAGAAATTATTTTGAAAACCTATATTCCAATAAAATAGAAGATAGTGAAGACATCGATAAATTCCTTAAGTCATATGATTTGCCCAGACTGAGTCAGGAGGATACTCACAACTTAAACAGACCAATAACAATAGATGAAATAGAAGAAGCAATCAAAAGACTTCCAACCAAGAAAAGCCCAGGACCGGATGGGTATACAGCGGAGTTTTACAAAACCTTTAAGGAAGAATTAATACCAATACTTTTCAAGTTATTTCAGGAAATAGAAAAAGAGGGAGCTCTGCCAAATTCATTCTATGAGGCCAACATCACCCTGATTCCGAAACCAGACAAAGACACCTCAAAGAAAGAAAACTACAGACCAATATCTCTGATGAACCTAGATGCAAAAATCCTCAATAAAATTCTGGCAAATCGGATACAAAGGCACATCAAAAAAATTGTGCACCATGATCAAGTAGGATTCATCCCTGGGATGCAAGGATGGTTCAATATACGGAAATCAATAAATGTTATTCACCACATCAATAGACTTAAAAATAAGAACCATATGATCATCTCAATAGATGCAGAAAAAGCATTCGACAAAGTACAGCATCCCTTTATGTTCAAAACATTAGAAAAACTAGGGATAACAGGAACTTACCTCGACATTGTAAAAGCTATCTATGCTAAGCCTCAGGCTAGCATCATTCTCAATGGAGAAAAATTGAAGGCATTCCCCCTAAAATCTGGAACGAGACAGGGATGCCCTCTATCACCACTTCTATTCAATATAGTTCTCGAAACACTGGCCAGAGCAATTAGACAGACGAAAGAAATTAAAAGCATAAAAATAGGAAAGGAAGAACTGAAATTATCACTATTTGCAGATGACATGATTCTATACCTAGAAGACCCAAAAGGGTCTACAAAAAAACTACTAGAACTAATAAATGAATTCAGCAAAGTGGCAGGATATAAAATCAACACGCATAAATCAAAGGCATTTCTGTATATCAGCAACAAAACCTCTGAAACGGAAATGAGGAAAAACACTCCATTCACAATATCCTCAAAAAAAATAAAATACTTGGGAATCAACCTAACAAAAGAGGTGAAAGATTTATACAATGAAAACTACAAAACCCTAAAGAGAGAGATAGAAGAAGATCTTAGAAGGTGGAAAAATGTACCCTGTTCATGGATAGGCAGAACTAACATCATCAAAATGGCGATATTACCAAAAGTTCTCTATAGGTTTAATGCAATGCCAATCAAAATCCCAACGGCATTTCTTGTAGAAATGGATAAAGCAATCATGAAATTCATATGGAAAAATAAAAGACCCAGAATAGCAAAAGCAATTCTAAGCAGGAAGTGCGAATCAGGCGGTATAGCGATACCAGATTTAAAACTATATTACAGAGCAATAGTAACAAAAACAGCATGGTACTGGTACCAAAACAGGAGGGTGGACCAGTGGTACAGAATAGAGGACACAGAGACTAAACCACAAAGCTACAACTATCTTATATTTGATAAAGGAGCTAAAAGCATGCAATGGAGGGAGGATAGCATCTTCAACAAATGGTGCTGGGAAAACTGGAAATCCATATGCAACAAAATGAAACTGAATCCCCTCCTCTCGCCATGCACAAAAGTTAACTCAAAATGGATCAAGGACCTAGATATCAAATCAGAGACTCTGCGTCTGATAGAAGAAAAAGTTGGCGCCGATCTACATATTGTAGGGTCGGGCTCCAAATTCCTTAATAGGACACCCATAGCACAAAAGTTGATAACAAGAATCAACAAATGGGACTTACTTAAACTGAAAAGTTTTCTCTCAGCAAGAGAAACAATAAAAGAGGTAAATAGGGAGCCTACATCATGGGAACAAATTTTTACTCCTCACACTTCAGATAGAGCCCTAATATCCAGAGTATACAAAGAACTCAAAAAAATTAAACAATAAGAAAACAAATAACCCAATCAACAAATGGGCCAAAGACCTGAACAGACACTTCTCAGAGGAGGACATACAATCAATCAACAAGTACATGAAAACATGCTCACCATCTCTAGCAGTCAGAGAAATGCAAATCAAAACCACCCTAAGATACCATCTCACTCCAGTAAGATTGGCAGCCATTATGAAGTCAAACAACAACAAGTGCTGGAGAGGATGTGGGGAAAAGGGTACTCTTGTACATTGTTGGTGGGACTGCAAACTGGTGCGGCCAATCTGGAAAGCAGTATGGAGATTCCTGGGAAAGCTGGGAATGGAACCACCATTTGACCCAGCTATTGCCCTTCTTGGACTATTCCCTGAAGACCTTAAAAGAGCGTACTACAGGGATACTGCTACATCGATGTTCATAGCAGCACAATTCACAATTGCTAGACTGTGGAACCAACCCAGATGCCCTTCAATAGATGAATGGATAAAAAAAAATGTGGCATTTATACACCATGGAGTACTACGCAGCACTAAAAAATGACAAAAATCATAGAATTTGCAGGGAAATGGATGGCACTAGAGCAGATCATGCTTAGTGAAGCTAGCCAATCCCTAAAAAACAAATACCAAATGTCTTCTTTGATATAATGAGAGCAACTAAGAACAGAGCAGGGAGGAAGAGCAGGAAGAAAAGATTAACATTAAACAGATACATGAGGTGGGATGGAAAGGGAGAGAAAGGGAAATTGCATGGTAATGCAGGAAGACCCTCATTTTTATACAAAATTACATATAAGAGGTTGTGAGGGGAATGGGAAAATAAACAAGGAGAGAAATGAATTACAGTGGATGGGGTAGTGAGAGAAGATGGGTGGGGAGGGAGGGGGGATAGTAGAGGATAGTAAAGGTAGCAGAATACAACAGTTACTAATAGGGCATTATGTAAAAATGTGGATGTGTAACCGATGTGATTCTGCAATCTGTATTTGGGGTAAAATTGGGAGTTCATAACCAACTTGAATCTATTGTATGAAATGTGATATGTCAATAGCTTTATAATGTTTTGAACAACCAATAAAAAAAACAAATTAATTTTTATTTATTCATTCATTTGTTCATTCACTAATTCCCCAGCACCTAACTTGACATCTGAAAGATAAGAAGATTCAAAAATTCTTATCGAGTAAATAAAAAGATGGACAAATACATTACAACCTTAAGGGGAATATGTTCATAGTTCAAACAATTTTATTCCATGTTAATTTCCATCATATTGAATCACAAAAGTCTATGCAATTACTTTCACGAGATCTAATATGGAGCTCCTTTGTGCATGACTATAATAATGATAAAATAAAATGTATTTTCCCCTTAAAGCCCTAAGGATTTATGTAGTGTTTCTTTATCAAAAGAGTTGTTCATTAGCTACATGAGATAATGCTACATACAATGTCCTTTCTAAAATAATAATGTTATTGAAATGCAATTCACATGCCATCCAATTCCCACATTTAAAGTGTATAAACTGATTGTATGTATTACAATCACCAAGTTGTGCAACCATCACCACAATCAGTAATAGAACAGTGTCAACATGCCAAAAAGAAATCTTACTCATTAGCAGTCACTCCCAATTTCATCCAGGCTCCTGGTGATCAGGCAGACTCTAATCTACTTTCTGTCTTTGTGGATTTGCCAATTCTGGACATTTCATATCAACTGAATCATGCATTAGGTGGTATTTTGTGACTGACTTCTTTACTTAGAATAATTATTTCAAAGTTCATCATGTTGTAGTATATATTAATCCTTCATTCCTTCTCATGCCTGAATTATATAACATTGTACGGATATACCATTTTGTTAATTTATTCATCAATTGATAGACATTTAGGCTATTTCTACTTTTTGGCTATTATGAATAATTGTGCTATGAATATTCAAGTACATGTTTCTGTATGTTTTCATTTCTTTTGGGCAAATTCATAAGAGTGGAATTTCTGGGTCATGGGGCAACTAACTCTATGCTTCATCTTTAAAGAAACTGCCAAACCCTTTCCAAAGCTTTTGCACCATTTTACATTCACACTAGTAATGTATGAAGGTTCCAGTTTCTCCGACATTTGTTATTATCTCTCTCCTCTCTCTTTTAACTTATAGCCATCCTAGTGTGTGTATAGTGGCATCTCCTTGGGTTTTGATTTGCATTTATTTAATGCAAATAGTCAAAAGGAATCATCTTTTGACTGATAAAACTGAGAGGAGACAATGTTTTTCTAAATAATTAACCATCTCTTACTTCTTTTCAGGTACTTTTCTTTGGTGAAGAAGTTCTCATCTTCCCAATATATTAAACATTAGGATGGGGGCTGGAAATGTAGCTCAGTGGAAGAACACTTGCTAGCAAATGTCAGACCCTGAATTCCATCCCCAGCACTGCAAAAAACAAAAATTGAAAAGCAGAACAAATACCCCATCATTATTTTTATCTAGGTGTTTCACATACATCTGCTTCTTAAAGGACATGCACAATTATAACCTTTAGTACCTATGCATTAGTTTTTTGTGTGATGTAAGTATCTTACAAGTGCATAATGAATAAATAGTTCAAGAAAAAGCTATATTTATGTTAGCAACTATTCTCATAAGAAGGAAAGCAGCAAATTTCAGAGGATGAACCTGCTCAGAACTGCTAGATTTTTTGTGATTCAATCTTTGCTTATATATTACACTATGGAAAGCAAAAAGTCAAGTAGCTCCCCTGAGTAACAACAATTTCCCAAGCCACAAGTACAATTATTCAGAAGTTATAATTTATGACAAAAGTTCTGGGTTGTGAAGAAAGGGGAATACAGATAGTTGAAACAGGTGAGAGATCAAATAAACAAGTGGACAATAGCCTGAACTTGGATAAAAATAGAACTCTGACCCACAATCTGAACTAATGAGCCCAGGAAACCAATTCCTTATGAAGAACAACCAGTGCAGGAAGCCAGTCTACCATCTACAAGCCAGACCTGGAGGAAGTTAGTCTACTGTCTCTAAGAAACAGTCCAGGAAGCCAAACAATAACTCCTATAACAATTGGCCCCAAATGACCAGCACTTGCTTAATAACTGACTGCTTCCTTTATTTTTCTTTCCACCTCCAACTTAGGACCAATCAAAAAAAGCCAAATATGCACCCTTATACAATTTCATACCATGTTCCACTTCCAGTTAGTCTGCCTACATCTTCCCCATGTTATTCACCTCCATCAGGTCATGCATGAATTCAGTTTTTTACTCTGTGAAGATATTCCACTCCTTTGCCTGCCTTTAAGTCTCTGACAAAATACAAGAGGCTCCTTTGTAATCAGTGAGTACAAAGACTGCCTGTTATCATTTGGTTGGTATTCATTTATTTCCATAGAGGCTATTTGGATTTAATATTTCATCTGATTTATAGTTAGCTTAACTACCTTCTGAATCTAACCAGAAGAAATGACTCCTATGGCAGTATGTTATACTATGAGTTAGTCTCGTGGCATGGGGGTAGCATGAAGCTTGGAGCTAAGAGACAATAACTGTACTTCCAGTCCTCTAGTGACCATTGTGTGACTCTAGGCATACCACCGTTACAGACCTCAGTTTCCCCATGTACAAGGTTGGAATGACAGGAATGGGATGGGGAGTAGACTGTATCTCTAAAAAAATCTTCTTCATTATAGAATATTAAAAATATTCTGTGGTTGTCTGCTTTCCCCAACACATTCTTACGTGTTTTAGACTGAATGCTTTCATTCAGTCTCCCTAACCTAATTCATATTTTAAGATCCTATCCCTCAGTGTGATGATATTAGGTTGTGGGAGGCTTTGGGAAGTAATTGAGTTATAATTGTTGTCTCAGTCCTTTTGGACTAGTATAACAAAATACCACAGACTGGGGAGCTTATAAACAGCATAAATTGGCTTTCCAATTTATGAGAGATGGATATCTCTCACAGATTTGGAGGCTGGGATTCTAAAATAAAGGCGTTAGATTTGGTATCAGTTGGGGGTCAACTTCCTATTCATAAAATTGCCCCTTATTTCTGGGTCCTCATGTAGTAAAAGGCAGTTCTCTGGGCTTCTTTTATATGGCCTCTGCTGAAACTCTAAGAAAATATGAACAAGTAGTATTTCAGTAATTGATTTAATTAAAGACTGAAAACAATTATTCTATTCAGTTGGGAGACAACAAATCTGCTCCATCAGTTCTCAGGCTGAAAAATTGCTGATTTTCCTCATCAACCAAAATAAGAGAAGAAATCTAAAAGTCAAGCTACCTTAGCAAGGTTTCCATATCCTTCCATTTTGTGTGTCCAGGAGTGCCTAGTGCTTCTAAGTCATCAGTGGAAACCAGCATGATATGGCCCTGTCTGAATGTGTGCTGACTGAAGAGGTATGCAGCTTATGCTACCTTTCTATGTATGGGTTTATATGTCTCCTCTTCTAAAAAGACAAATGTGATGGTTGAATGTGATGATCATTATTATCCAAAGTACATGTATGAGGACACAAATTGGTGTGAGTATATTGTGTATACAACCAGAGATATAAAAAATTGAGCTCTATATAGGTAGTAAGAGTTGTAATACATTCTGCTGTTATATATAAATAATATATATGTATATATATGTGTGTATGTGTGTGTAGATAGATAGATAGATAGACAGACAAATATGAAACGTTGGCAGTGAGCTGCCTGTAGAGTTTAGTCCCTGAAATGGACACAGATGCTGCAGATATCTGTCTGAAGATGCTGTTCAGATATCTGACTTGGGTTGTTCAGAAGTGCTAGAATGATGGTGTCCAAGGTCGACTCAGTAATCGAATCTCTCCAACCTGATGTGTGGGTTCTAGAATGCAAGGAAGTGCCTACTCCTGCAGAACAGTGTACAGACTGTGTTCATGGCTCCACCACCTACCACAGAAGCAATTCTTCCAAGGAAAGCCAATTCCCACTGGGGCTTGGACCCCATAGGCAGGTGTACAGAGTATCTGTCAAACACTACATCAATCAGTTTGTCTCGTGATCACACAGACATATCCCAGGGCATGAGCCAGCCCTACATGCATGGCCAGGGCTGATATCAGCATCTGACACCTTATTGCCCCAAAGCACCATCCTTGCTTTCCCATCATCCACCTCATCCAGGATGTGATTTAGAGCTACACTCGTGGATTCTTAGGGAATATTTTAAATCTATCTGAAATGTGTTTTATTCACTGATTTTCAAACTTGTCTGCAAGTTGGAGACATCTGGGAAGTGACAGAGATTCTTTGATTGACCAAATTTTGGTCAGGCTGCCTTCTCCTAAGTCCATCTGTGCATTTCCTTGTAAAATCCAGTTTTATCAAATAACCTTCCTAAGTCAGTGTAGCAAGAATCCTTAACACTTATTTGATTACTCTTAATGTCTGATCAGATTCTTTATCCTCCACCATCCCCTATGTGATGTCTGATCACTTGGCCTGTCTTCAGCAAGAATCTTGTAAGGTTGGTTTAGACAGAATACCCCTTACCCTTGATGCTTTCTCTTAGTCATATTTCATCCACCAACCCTATCAATGAGCTCCAATTAAATTATAATATTTTTTGTCTAATAAAAGGCTTGAACCATCTATCTCCCTATTTAAAGTTTTAGAAAGTAAACCACTTACAACAACAAACGAAACAAACAAACAACAAACAAAACAAAACAAAACACACTCTTTATTTTCTGTTTAGACAGCTAAACAGAGTCCCTGTTCCCATTCCTATAATTATCAATTGATAACTTTGCTATATTTGTTACAAATGGTGATTTACAAGATTTGTAGAACTGCAGAATCGTATGCCAAGTGCCAAGAAATCTGAAAACCTTGATTTCATCAAAACTTGGAAAACTATCAGTTTCCCTTTGGATTCTCCTTTTCCCTTATATAACTCATGATCAGGCTTGGGGGATAAGGCAAATTTGAGGCATATCACCAACCTTCTGAGTTGGTACCTTCTCAGTTAAAATTTCTCTACCTCAAGTGTCAGTGTTCATTTATTAATTGGTTGCTGCACACTGTGTACATGAATCTAATATTCAGGTTGGTAACAACCCCACTCTGCTTCTTCCCACTTGCCCCTGCTGTATTCAGAGTTGAGCCCAATCTTTCTCCCCTATCTAAAATCTCATTGCTGTTGTCCCTTTACTTATGGTGATGGTCCTCAGTAAAGTCTTCCTTAACTTGCTTTACCAAGTGTCATTGATTTTTTTTTCTTTAACATGAGTTTTAGAAAATACTAATGCCTGGTCCCACCTCCAGAACTTCTAATTTAATTGGTCCAGGTACAGCCAGAGCATCAACAGTTTCCAAAACTGCCCAGGAATTTCCAATGTACAGCAGAGTTTACGTGTACTGATATAGTTGGTAACCTCTTTCAGTGAAAAAGAGAAGAAAATTACCAACTGTGGGGTGTCTAGTGGGAGATTCCCCCAGTAGAGTTCCCACCAAATACAAGATCCTTCTGAGGGTGTGTCTGCCCATAGTTGCAGAACTTGGTTCAGAGGAAGGCACCATGAAGCCCCTCTTAACATAGCTAAATTCCCAGCTTTTCATGTTGATAAACTGCAGGCCAGATCACTGCATTCCCCTGCCGTGCCTAAAAAGTCATAACAATACTAATTATGATTGTAATTGTTTTTAAAAGATAAAATGATGTCCTCTGGAGAGTGTGCCAGCTCAGTAAAATTGCCAGCAGCAGAGGTTGCAAACTGTGAAGACCATAAATCTAAGGACAGCCAGAAGTTTTATTTCCTTCTTTCTTGAAAACTGCATAGCATTTGCAAAATCTGAAATGATACCAAAGAAGCACATACATTTAATTATTTGAAGTTAAATCTAGCTACTTTTGCCAATCACTTTTAAGGGGAAAAAAGTAGAAAGCATGCATTTTTTTTTAAAATGTGTTATATTTCAGTAACTAAAAGGGGCTTTTATCAAGCCAGACAAATTGAAACAAAGGGCTAATGCAAACTCAAAATCTGGACTCAATCCTCAAAAAACCCAGAAAGAAATACTACATTAAAAAAAGTACTTACTTTGCTGTACTTCCAGAATCATGCCACTGTCTTTCTTCCTCTCCAAACCATACATATGGATATACCTATTAGACACATGGCAAGACAGTGAATAGGTGGTTTGGGCAATATTTAAATTTATGTAAGACAATGTTGAGATAGATGTTTAGGAGAGAGAGAGAGAGAGAGAGAGAGAGAGAGAGAGAGAGAGAGAGACTGACTCTCAAAGGAAATGCCCAGAGGCTACTGAGATGCAGAAGATACAGTTGTAAATCTTGAGCAAGATGCCCTTGGTTTGTGCCCTTGTAAAATGAGAAAAATGTGTAAGTGCAATGAAAACTGGCACAAAATTTGTGCAGTTCCACCTCCACCAACTCCTAACTACAGCCCCTGTATAAACATTGGACCCCTCCAACCCAAAGAGGTGCTTCTCACTGTTGAGACAGCCTGCATTCTCCCTTGAATTGTATCTACTTCCTAAGTAAACCTCTGTCTATGCCTTTGTCTGGCACATGATGAAATTCTTTTCTGTCACAATTATGGTTTAGATATAAGATATCCTCCAAAAGCTTATGTGCAAGACAATGCAAGAATATTCAGAGGTTAAATAATCAAATTATGAGAGTTGTAACCTAATCAGTAAATCAATCCACTGATATGGATTAACTAGGTAGTAATTGCAAGCAGGTAGGATGTAGTTGGAGGATATAGGTCATAGGAGCATGCCTTTGGGAATTATATTTTGTTCCTGGTGGACAAAGCTCTCTCTGTTTCCTGGTTGCCATGTCCTGGGCTGCTTTCCTGCACCACACCCTTCTGCCGTGATGTTCTGCCTCACCTCAGGCCTAGAGCCATGGAGCCAGCCAGTCATGGACTGAACCTCTGAAGCTGTGAGCCCCAAATAAACTTTTCTTCTTCTACATTGTTCTTTTCAGGTCTTTTGGCCACAGAGATGAAAAAGCAGACTAAAGCAGTCATATATGCCAAGAATCCCTGTTGGTCATGAGTTGAATTCTTTTGCCTCTTTGAGAACTCCTCAGACCCTTCTCTGGAGACGTCTCTTTCCTTGAAATAGCATAATATAGAAAGAGCGTGAGATTTGAGAGTCCCACAACTGAATTTGAATTCTGAATTTACTATAATTTAAATGTGACCTTGGACAAGTCATTTAAACTCTGAATCTCCATTTCATATTCCCACCTTTTTCATAACATCATGCATGGCCAAGGGAAAGTGGAAAGGGGAATAAAATTGAGTAATAATTGCCATGTTCAACAAATCTTGGTTCCCTTCCCTTCAGATCATTCAACTAAATACAGAAATACACATCTATCTGCTACTCTCCCCCACCTATTTCTTCATTTACATGACTACTATACCATTATCCTCATGCGCACAAATTCACTGTTCCAGAATATTCTTATCCAAACAAATAACTTAATTGTTCACTATAGAAATGTTCCCAAAGAGGGTCTATTCTTCAATAGGAAGCATCAACTGATAACTTCTTTCCTAAGACTTTCTTACTTCAAAAATTTTGCCTTTCCTCAAAATTTAATCTTTAAGGGATTGAATATGCAAATGAACAGTGGCCATACCATATAGATAGACAGACAGACATACAGACAGATAGATAGATAGATAGATAGATAGATAGATAGATAGATAGAATGCTGACCCACAATTTGTAGCAACTAGCTGAGGAAACCAAACCATTAATGACATTAACCAGCTTAGAATTACATTTCACCAGTCAAAAGTCAGACTTATAAGAAGTCAGACTCCTGTCTCTAGTAAACCGTCTGGGAAGCCAAATAATAATGCTGTCAAAATTGGCCACGAACAACCCTGACTTGATTAATACTTGCTACTTTCCCTAAATTCTTTCCTTGCTTCTAATATAGGACCAACTGGAAAAAGCTAAATGTGTACCACTAATCAATCACATAGGTTGCCCTAAGTGTGGGCAGTCTTCCTATAATTTTTCCCTGCCAACAGACTCCAACCAGGGCATATGTGAATTCTCTTTTTCCACACTCAAGACTTTCCCAGTCCTCTGCCTGCCTTTGAGTCTGTGCCAAATACAGGTGATAGTGGCCAATTCCTTTGCTACAGTGAGCTCTGAATAAATAGCTTGTGTATGTTCTCAATTGGTTGGTCTTCATTTATTTCCATTACTGATCATGATCCTTATCCAGTCTTAATCAAGGCTGTGTCAGGAAGTGAACATTTTCACTTTCCTGCATAATTAGGACTTGCTGAGCAAATTTTACTGAAATCTGGGTTAAAGAACAACTCTTCTAAATTAAAGGACAATTGGATCACAGTGAACTCCAAAAAGATTTATCTTCTAGGAAGTACCTCCCTGGAGGTCCCTGTGTACATTTCAAAGGAGAATTGAAAAAAAAAAATGAAAACCCAAAAACAGATTCAAAGGAGAATAACCCAGACATGGAGACATTCTAAGGTTGTAAACCCTGCCAAGTTTGCCTTAGCTCTCCCCAGAGACATTTATTTACATTCTAAAGTGATCTTTTTCTTCTTTCCCAAGGAGATTTTGTTTAGAGCTGGGTATTGGTTTCTTTCTCTCTTTCAGAAGGGGAACAGGGATGATGTGCAAAATCATCCTATGTAAACGCTAGATTCGTAGTTTTAGGGTTCCTTTACAAGAAGTCACCTTTGTTTACACATCTATATCTGTCATCCCAGAAAAGTGAAAAAATGTGGTGTATGGAACTAATGCAGTTATCACTGTAATAAGTAGTAACCTGAAACAAATGGGTTCATTGAACTACTATAGATGATAACCAGAAAAAGAACCAGTTCCGCAATGACCAGCAGCAAACCTAGGTAGCAGCTGAAAAAAATATCCACTGACCTAGAGCTCAGAGTATTTTTATAATAAAAATTTGAAGAATGAAAGCACAGGCTGTTCACATTGAATCTACATGTGCCACAGATAAGATGGGTGGGATAATATGAAGTGGGGAAAGCTTTGGGATGGGAGCACAGTCCATAAGAAGTAATTGTTGCTTCTGGACTAGTTAGAATTCACAGTACATAGAGATTTTATACAAACAATGGTCCTAGGATTGGCAGTGTTGTGATTTAAGTCAGAGTTTCAGCATATATTCAGGATGTGAAATCGTCTTATTTTCTCCCACACTTGTTAATCAATTAGTTTCCTTTATGTTTTACCCTTTCCAACCTCCAGCCCTGGTAGTGTAAACATCCCCAAATTTCCTTTTTATCACTATCTAGATCCAGTTTGAGAGATCATAAATATGTCACCCAAAATATGAGGAATTATTAAGGTAAAAGTGCTTAAAAAGCAGCAGATGCAAGAAAGATTTACAAAGACAAAAGCTATCCTTCTTTGCCCTCCACCAAAAGTTGACTATTGAAGACAACTTTCAAAATGTATCAGAGGAATTTACAGTAACAGTCTTTACTTTTGTCATCAGACCCAGGTCCTGTTGCTCACCAATAAAACCAATACTTGGAAGAAAAGAGTTGATGAGAAGTAAATCCGTTTTATGCAAGGGCCAGCATCCTGAGAAGTTGGAGAAGACATTATCCTCAAAGCTCCATCTTGGGTAACTCAGGTAAATGAAAGAGATTTTAATGGAGGGAAAAGAGATACAGGTAACAATAGGGAGGAAGCCTACATGCTAGTAGGTCCTTCCTCATCCACAGCGTCCTTCTCTCCTCTTTTCCTAACTAGAACATTTTGATGGATCTCAGTCTTCTGGGGTTAGTTCCTGTAGTTTTTTAGATATATTACTTTTTTGAAAATTAAACCTCATAGCAATTTACATGCTATATGTTAATTGATATAGAGAACTGAAGAATAAGGAGGGACATTACATGTTCTGAAACAGTCTGAAGGTTCCAGAGGTTCTGGGTTCTATAAACCTAAAGAAATATTATTTAGTAGTTAACAGTTTAATTATTGCTATGGTTTAGATCTGGACTGCTCTCCAAAAGTTCATGTGTTGTGATCCCACATGCAACAAGATTCAGAGGTGGGGCATTTAAGCAATAACTAGGACTCTGACCTCTCTGGTGGATTAACCCATTTGTTGAATTAACCCATTGATAGCTGAATAAACTACTGGGTGGTAACTGTTGGTGGGTGAGGTGTGGCTGGAGGAAGTAGGTCTCTGAGGGTGTGGTCTTGGAATCTCTACCCTGCCTCTGGCTCTTTCTCTCTCTTTCTCTGCTTCCCAGTTGCCATAAGCTGAGCAGCTTTCCTCTGCCACACCCTTCTGCCATGATGTTCTGCCACACATCAAAATGGAGTTGGCCAGCAATGAACTGAGACCTCTGAAACCATAAAACCAAAACAAATCTTTCCTCTTCTAAGTTGTCAGATATTTTGGTGACTAACAGAGTCATTTAGGTGTGGCTTCTCTTTAGAATTTAGAATGCTGGAGAAAGTAAATTTCCAAAGGACAAAGGGAGGAGGAATAAGCATGCAAAAGACAACCCACAAAGGTTGTAACCACTGTCACACTTTTGCCACTTTCTGCCATTTATTTGCCTTCCCCCAAGAGACCCAAAGTCCTTTTCTTTCTTTCTTTCTTTTTTTTAAGGTGGACACAATATCTTTATTTCATTTTTATGTGGTGCTGAGGATCAAACCCAGTGCCTCATGCATGCTAGGCAAGCACTCTACCACTGAGCCACAACCCCAGCCCAAGTCCTTTTCTTTTGTCTGGTCACTCCTCTAAAATTATATTGTCATTTGTTGAAGATGCTATATAAGCTGGCATTCAAAGCCATCCCTGGTGTTTTGCATGTATATATGTAACACACATGTTAATAAACTACTTTTTTTTTTTATAAATCTGTCTTTTGTATCAATAGTCTCTTCCAACTAAAAACCTATGGGTTTTATTCTTCCCTCATATAGCAGAAACATCATGTTTGTTTTCAGGATATAGAAACAAATAAAGATACTAAATTTTATCATCAGTCCCCTCTCCACATTGAAAGACTTCTTAAAACAACCTTCAAATTCTCAATAAATTTCAATTTTCTTTTTTCCCTTCAAGACTGTCCCCAAGGGTCTTGGTGAGGTCAAGGTGTGGTCTCCCTTACTTTAGGAAGAATAAACTCAATTTTATCTTATCAGTTGGTAGTGTTGGTGATAACTGGGGAGCCTGCAGTTGATAAAATTGTTAATTTTTTTTTTATGGGAGGCCATTGTTTTGCAATAGTCTGCTATGCTAGGCCCCAACAGACCAACCAAATCAGAAGGAAGTCACTTGTGCTAAATACCACATAATGAAACTGAACTTTGAAAGGAATAAGCCAGTTATAAAAAACAAACAAACAAAAAACACACAAGAGGTTCCTGTCAACCTGAGTGACTGAAATAAGAGGAAATCTACTTTAATCCTATGTGAAAAGTAATTTTAAAATGATCAACCTGGTTTTATTTCCAATTTCTGTTTTCTTTAGCCCTTTTCTGACTACAAAGCCAACATCCAAATGTTCATTGGAACATTCATTCTATTTTATAGATTGAAGTGTTGCCTGATTCTATAATCACAAATAAAAGCCAACTAGATATTTAAACTCAATTATTTGTAATCTTGTCTTTTGATGGTTTTTGGTGGCCATGAAGGAACCTAAAGAGACTGCTGAGACCCCTTTAGGAATGCAAGCAATGTGCTACTCACCATTTTGAGGTCCTCTGTCTTCATCATGGAGCCCCAAGTGTTGTAAGTTAGTTTCTCTTGGATTAGGCTCAGTTCTTTTTAGAATTGAGTTCCTCTGATATTTTTGGATTTTGAATCCAGAATTCAGTTGCTAAACTGGGAAAGAGCTTAGCATGGTGGGGTACTGAAACCAAGTGAAAATCTAAGTAAACCCTTTAACTTTACTTGATCTTAGTTTATTGCTTTTAGATGACTTTTAAAAATCGCTAATTTTGAAGGTCACACAGCTGAGAAATATATTATTAATATCCCACTAGCTCTGCTGTAGATAATATCTCTGATGTGTAGGTTATAATTATAGCCAGGCTTATGGTTTAAAGAAAACTTGGCCCCACTTCCTCCTTGTTGTATTTAACCTCACATCTATCCTTCACTAGAAAATATCTACACCTCCCTGAGCAGGTGACCCTGGTTAATCACTTAAGGAAAATTTGCCCAAAAGTATCATCTTGAAAACTGATTTACCTGAAAACTCCCCACTCTCTCCCCCAACTTCAAGGATAGTAATAATAAAGAATAGCTAAGATTATTATCAAGATATAATAAAGGGCATCATGACTATGTGTCAAATCAACAGATCACCAGCCACCAGGTTTTATAACCATTCCCAATCACCAGAGAGGTACATGGGAGTCTTTAGTTATCAATAATTTCCTAACATTTCCCTCTGTCTCCCCCTTGCCTAATGAGAAAAGGAGCTTAAAACCGTGCTTAGTTAAAGTGGTCTTTCAGGTCCACCAACTCCCTGGTTTCGCTGGCTTACTAACTAAATCATTTTCCTTGTTCCAACAACGTGGCCTCCATTCATTGGGTCATTTTAAGCCATGAGTAAATGAACTTGGGTTTGGTCACAGTACCAAGAATTTGTTATGCTGTGAGATAACATCTGACCTTTTCAGGTTTGCATCAAACTGTTCAGCACTGGCAAGAGCTGCAGTTTTAAAGATAAGGGATAGAATTTATAGTAAGAGGCTGTTACTTGCAGGAGGCATGTGACTCTAGCTATTAGAATTTCTCAGGAATTTGAGTTTTCTTCTCTCTTTTTACTTGCACAGTTAGGATAAAATCATTAGATAAGTTGGGTAAAGTGGTCTCAGAGTCAAAGCTACAATTTGATTAGTAGTCACAGATTAGACATCTAAATACTGCTAAAATGAAGACTCCTCTGTTAAGATATGCTGGGTCACAGAAAGGTCAGTTTTGACACTAGGTTATCTACTACCCTCAAAAAATTTCTGTGTAGGAAAGAAACACTATCAAAAACATATACAGTCCAACCCCATAATATTTCCCACTTAGATTTTTATCGTGGCTCTGAAAGGTCCAAGATTCAATGTAAAAATGGAATCCTTAATTTTTGAAGGACTGAATATTCCAACTTCCAGCTGTGCCTGTCTTTCATGTGTATTAGCATTAGGCCCTGGAAACCACGCAGTACTTACAAAAATGGTGAAATCTTACTGAAGATAATTTAGAATTATAATAACCATTATGTAGAATGATCCAGATGAACAAAACTGTTCATCTAAGAAGTGCATTTAAATATGAGGCCTTCCAAATTAGGTGCACCCAGGAACACCTACTGCTGTGTAGAAGTTTCTAAAAAGATTTTTAAAAGATCATTGCCTTTTTTTAAAAGATACTTCCTAAAAGACACATGAAAAGATTAAATGGCTAATTGATAAGAAAAATTGATTGCCAGTCTTTTCACTTAGTACTATCCCACTCCAAAGACAAAGGGAAAGCTAACAGGTTCATAAAGCTAAGCCCTCAAGTCAACTAGGTCTACTTCTTTATCTTTATACCCTGGTTCAGAGCTGTCGATGTTAAGTCCAGGCATAAAAATGCTTTTTTTCCCTATTCATAAATGGGTTACACACTGAATTTAGTCATTTAGTTAAAAAACAGAGGTTAAATTGAAAAGGCTGCCCACTGAACTAAGTCTGTCTCCAAAATATACATTTCTGGCATTTAATCCATTATTTTGAAACTAATTTATAAAAACAAATTATATCTATCAAGAAAATTCAACAGAAATTCTTACAAATGGGAGAAAACATGAGTCTAAACAAGTCTCATATTTGAACATTTTGTCTTAATTGGGTTTCTTACTTATGCCTTTTTTTTAATCTAAACAAATAGTGGTATTAAGGCCAAAATCTAAGTTCTATGTCTTTGAAATGCAAAATTTCCACCATATTTTACCTAATAGTCAACCATTTAGAAAAGTGAATATAAGACAGAGAATTTTTAAATGGTATTAAAAATGGGATGAATAAAACATTGATGGGGTTATGTTGCATTAACATTAAGCAGTCCCTAGGAAAGCTTGTGGTGAGTCAAGAAGTTTTCTAGAGATTGTGGTAACAAGGGAAATGGAGAAGTGGAGCTGGCCACTTCCCTTATCTCCAATCCTTGAGAAAGTATCTTGCTTATAAAGTAAAGTAACGTATTTATAAAACATTTGAAGAAAGCCACCTGCACAGTGTATATGTAACCTGTCCCACGTATTCACCCTGCAGGCAGGCATAGTGCAGCTCTCCATTGTAACCTGGCCAGCTACCACCAAGGAGTGATTAAGTAAAAAAATGTCCAAAACCTCACCATTGAATCCTCCAAGTTTTTTTCTTTGGGATTGGAAAACCTGGGGTTAAAAAAAGTTAAAACCAAGGGTACATCTTCCAAGGGTCAGATGGGCCAGAGGAATCTTCAGACAGTCCCTCAATATTACAAAGTCCCAAATCAGTTCACTCTATCTCAATCTGAAAAAAAAAAAAATTAAAGCCAGAAGGTAGGGGCTGGGGATATAGCCCCATGGTAGAGCATGCTTATTATATATAAGGTCTTGCCTTCAATCCCCAACACATAAAATAATTCCAGAAGGCAAGATTGCCATGATCTAACAATTACTTAGGAGAATAACCAAACAGGTCAATCAAGAAAAAAGCAAAGTTCCCATTGTAACTGAACACAATAGATTCACCCACTTGTGAGTAGAAAGCTGATAATCCCACCAGGAGATAAAAGAGTAAAGAAATATTTATTATCTGGCAGCAAGTAAGGAGAGAACTGGAGATACTCTCAAAGCAGTGCCTTCCAAAATGAACAAGAGGTTTATTTTTTTTTTTTGGGGGGGGGACTTATTGTAATGAGAAAGCTCTGCCGTTTATATAAACTAGACATGTTTTTGTCTTTACATGATGTCAAAATTTATTGAAAAGAAGCTCACAGGCTATGTCAGTTTCATCACATTTATTTCATTAAGTAAATCTAGTTTCACATGGTAATCATGACATGGCCATCATAAATTTCTTTTATTCCATTCCTATCATAATTACTAGTATGGCTAACGCTCAAATCATGCATCACACTAAAGCGGTGGTTATCAGGTTACAGAAAGTCTGAGAATGGGTTAAGGCGATCACAAGACTTAAAGAACCAATATAAAAATACAAAGAGCCACTACAGGTGGTCTCAGTTGAGGGGTTAAGAAACCAGTAGCAAAGCTGTCAAGGAGCAGACTATCCAGGCCCAGAGCTGTCAAAGTGAGGGTCTGAATTTCTGTTTCAAAGTGAACAATACCACAGGCAGGAAAAAACATGTTAAGCTGAAGCCCAGGGAAAGGTGGAAGTTTGTCACTGTGACAATCTTCTGGGAAGAAGCTGTAAGGCATATACTGGGTAGTCCCTGATAAGATGACAGATTGGTGCTGCCTGTGCTGTTTGAGATGCCTCTCCTTTTATAGGTCTTAGGTGAGGAGGTTACATTTGCTGTGTTTGATAAACTTGCATGCCTGGTTTTTCTGATATGATTTGATATGCCCATGTGTCTATGTTCTCCTGATTTAATTTGATGTTTGCAGTGGTAATTTTTTATTAGCACAAATAAGTTATTTATCAGTCTGTGTCTTATGATTGTGTGAGTAGCTGGGTTTTTTTTTTTTTTCTTTTTTGATAAATTCCATGTGTCCAATATCTGGTTATCTACTTGCCCAGACAAATTACTAAATCATTTTACCTTAGCAATTGCACTCAAAATGGAGAAGCTCAGGAGAAACTGCTGCTTTATAAATGGAGTTAGTCAGGGCAGGAATGGAGTAACACAGAAAAGACACAACCTGTCCTCTGTACTTACACATATTCATACAGGAATCACAGGTAGAGGCTGGCACATGTCTAAGCATTCTCACTTTCAAGGTCTTACATCATATGTTCAGAAAATGGAGGAGGGCAACACCTTTGGGCAGACAATTTAGTATTATAAAGAAAGAAGTTTACTCCAGGTTACTGTTATGGTTTAGATGTTAGGTGTCCTCCAAAATTTCCAAAATTTTGTCCTCCAAAATTTCATGTGTGAGACAGTGCTAGAAAGTTTAGAGGTGAAATCATTGAGTTATTTTCTTTCTCAAAAGATTGCTCAATCATCCAGAGGAGAATGTGCAGAGGCTTAACCCAATCAGTGAATTAATTCTCTTACAGTGATTAACTGAGTGGTAACTGAAGGATGGTAGGGTGTGGCTGGAGGAGGTGGATCATTGGGGGCATGCCTTTGGGGTGTATATTTTGTATCTGACAAGTGGAGTTCCTCTCTGCTTCCTGATAGCAATGTTCTGAGCCACTATCCTCTACCACACTCTTCCACCACGATGTTCAGTCTCACCTTGAGCACTGAGGAATGGAGCTGGCTTTCTATGGACTGGGACCTCTGAAGCCATGATCCTCCAAATAAACTTTTCCTCCTTCCAAATTGTTCTTGTCAGGTCTTTCAGGCACAGCAGCAAAAAAGCTGACTAAAACAGTTACTTAGAAAATGATTTTGGTTGTTTCCTTATCAGTTTCTTGGAAACAAACAAGAAACTCAAATTTGAAGGAGCATTAATAGGCATTTCAAGGGACAGCAGATTTCTCCACAAGCACTGTGATTGTCCTTAAAATACCTGCCTAGTGATTAATATTTTGACTTAACCTGCCCTGCTGGAATGGGTAAAATGGTTAGAGGTCAAAGAAAAGAGATAACATACAAATAAACGATTTTGAGGAAAAATTTTTGGGTTTTTGAAAGAACAGACAACAGTTATGACAAGTCTGTCTTGGTATGTAAAGCAGGATAGGTTAGGGACCCTTGTGCCAGGCCCCCATCCCACCTCCATTAGCAGAGCTGACAAGAGCTTAAGGACCTCCCTTTCTTCCCACTCTGTTGTGGTGGGAGGAGCTGACTTTCCTGAAGTGGAAACAGCAATATCCTGTTTTTCAAAAGATTGCCCAATCATCCTGAGGAGAGTGTGCAGAGGCTCCAAGTTTGACCTAAAGTAACCAAAGAAGGGAAAGTTCCTGTTTAATACCTCATCTATATTACTCATGTCTTATGCATCTGATTTAAGACCTGGAAATGAGCATTTGGTTCATGTGCAATAAACATTATGGGCAAGGCCCAGAAATCTGTCAATTATCCCTCATTTAGTATAAACTGCCAGTAGCTAAAAAGTGCATATAAGTCCAGATCTCCTTTGAGTCCAGGGGCAGACATCTCTGTCATGTCCCTGCTGTACCCTTATAGCATATGTCCCTTCCGTAAACTCTCTTAGCTGCTTCTCTTTGTCTTGGTGAATTCTTCTCACAGCCTATGCAACAGCCATTGCCTAGGTTTACAATGGTTAATTTCTGGTCTATTCTCCTATGAAAAAATTGATCTCTGGTTGATAGACTCCTCAAAGAGAGGATTCATGACAATTGAGTTCCTTGTGAAGGATTTTCAGAATTGGAATTCAGAGAAAGCTTTGTTGTGCATTTTTTGCCATTTTTCAGGCTCCTTTAGCTGGAAGGAAGTGATATATAAAAGTAACATTTAGAGATGGTATTTTATGAACTCCTCTGATGGTTGGCTTTGCTTAATGAGTAATTCCAGCATAAATGTTAAGGATAAAATAAGTAAATTAGTTGACTGCAAATGGGATCAAAGTTTATAAATGAACCTTTCATAGTTTCAAATATCTTTTTCAGTAGCATGAAACTTAAAGTCATGTTATATTGGATTAAGTAATAGATATTCTTGAAACGTCTGAGTCATTGCTAAATAAGTAAAAATATCAAAGCATTAATTACTGAACATAAGTTTAATATATGTGTGTGTGTGTGTGTGTGTGTGTGTTAGCATCTCATTTTCATATGGTAGAAAGAAACTAAATATATTTGGCTGTGTTCATAAAATAAAAAAATAGTAATATGATAAAATCATGTTTCTAAAACTATTAACGGTGCTCATCTAAAAAAATGTTGATATAAAACATTTCATAATGTCTTATAGTTTTTGCTAGGAATTCAGATTGTCACATGAAACTGAGGGGAAACTGAAATAAACCCCTGGAGCTTCACTTTTTTTTAGTTACTTCCTTTTATCACTGATTTTAAAGGTCACCTAGCTGAGAAGTACACATCTATTAGCTTTGCTCTCAATAACATCTTTGATATATATAGTCACCTTGGTAGCAATTGTTTAAGTTGTTTTTCAGGAATTTGGAGGTAACCTTGTCTAGCTCAAGTCAGTTGACATCAAACACTTCACTTGTGCCTGCACAGATATCTGATGAGTGACACTTTGAGGCCAGACAGCTAAAAACTCCACTCTCAAATCATGCTAACACTGAACATGCATCCTATGAAGACACATGAAGTGTGAATATGTGCACAGACCAATGGTAACTTCACTTTCCACACCTCCAGTCCCCATATCATAGACCACTCTGCTCCTTTATCACATAAATACTACTACAACCTGTCCTTAGGGAGGTGGATTTGAGACTTGGGTCCCTCCTCAAATACGGACACTTTATGAATAACTATTTCTCTTTTACAAAACTTATCACCTCAGTGACTGGTAAACTGCATGGCAGGCAAAACAAGCCTCATTCAATAATACAGGATTACAATTTCTAATTAATAAATGGTAACTAAAACAAGAAATAATAAGGGTAACAACACTGTATGTGAGGGAAATAAGTAATGTTTTGTAAAAGAATTCATAAAGCATGAGGATGCATTTTGGTTAAGGGGAAAAGGGTAATTTTTGCCCTAAAGTAGAATGACCATTGCATGATGGAAAAGAGAAAAGACAAATTCGTGCATGGAAGAAAGTGATAAGAATTCCATGTATAGTTAAATGGGCTAAAACTTATTGTTATGGTTTGGATATGAGGTGTCCCCCAAAAGCTCCTGCGTTAAAGCAGGAATATTCAGAGGTAAAATGATTAGATGTGAGAGCTATAACCTAATCATTGAATGGACTGTGTAGTCATAGGTAGGCAGGGCTGTAGGAGGAGGGTCAATGGGGACATGATCTGAAAAGGTGTCTCTCCCCTGTGGCTTCTTCCTCACGCCCCGCACTGGTCTTCTCTCTGCTTCCTGGCTGCTGTGAATGGACCAGCTCTCCTCCACCAAGCCATTCTGCCATGCTATGCTGCCTTACCTCAGGCCCAGAGCAATGAATTCAGCCAAGCATGGACAGAACATCAGGAAACATGAGCCAAAATAAATTTTTCCTCCTCTAAATTTCTTTTGTTTGGTAACAAAACAAAACTTAAAAACAACTTAAACAATTGCTACCAAGCAACACATTTATTAAACATATTATAAGAGCTTTTTAAACATAAGCATTGATATCAAAAGAACATTGATGCAAAACTAGAATACTAGTATTTGACCATTTTTTTTAAACCAAACCAAACCAAACAAAAAAAAAAAAATGTTTTTCTTGGGAGTGCTAACCAGAGACTATGAAAGGTTTTCTTTGTCCTGTAAGTAATCTGCCTAAGGAAAGGAAAAAAGAAGAAATTCTGAATTTTATCAAGATAAATTTTTTCTCTTTCTTTATTTCTTTTATTTTATTTATTTATTTTTGTTTTGTGTTTTTTTTTTTGTTGTTGTTGTTGTTTTTTAACCAGGAATTGAACCCAGGGGCGCTTAATCTCGGAGCCACATCCCCAGCCCTTAATATGTTTTATTTTGAGACAGGGTCTTGCTAAATTGCTTAGGGCCTCACTAAGTTGCTGAGTCTGGCTTTGAACTTACAGTCTTCCTGCATCAGTCTCCTAAGTCACTGGGATTACAAGAGTGTGCCACTAGGCCCAGTTTATCAAGATAATTTCTTGTGCTTTGTCTTTTATGAGCTCATTTGATTACTTTAGAAAACTAAGTCTTCTGTAAATATTTTTTTCCAATTACGTAACGTTTGTTTTCCTTTTATTGTTTCATAATGATCAATGATCATATTTAATCAAATGTTCTGAAATCATTTGATGTGTTTGGCAAACTTCCTAAAGTCAAATTCTAAATTAAGTCTTTATGACCTCAAACTAACTTTGGGACATTATAGAGGGTTCTTGGAACATATGAAAAGGTCTGTAAAAAAGGAGATAGTAAACTAATAAGGCTGACTTAATATGTTAAATGATTTGGGGAACACTGTCAAATAACAAACGACACTTAACCTTTTTTATGATGTATTTGTATAGATATGCTCCTGATATGTGTTCTAGAAACTAAATAAAATTCCTAGACATATGATATGCTACCAATAATAATTTCTGTTATTACGGTAAAATTTTATATGCCACAGAAATAGCCAAATTTCCTTGTTAACTACTGAGTACAATGAATTCTCACTGAGTTTTAACCATGGCCATTTGAAGTCTTGTCATCCAAGACAGTTGCTTTACTCTGATGCTTTTATGAGAGCTTTTCCAAGTAACTATAATACTCAAGGGCTTTCATTTTCAAGGAAATGCATGAAAAGCACTCTAACAAGAACAGGTTTCTGATAACTTATGATCATGTCATTGGACTTGGTAAGAATTTCAAAAAATCTAGTGATGAAAATGCTAACCAGAATCAAACAGAACAATTAATTAAATGAGAATATGAGATAATTGAGGATTATTGTTGTTATTATTAGTGTTGCTGAGGATCAAATCCAGGACATTGCACATGTTAGGCAAGTGCTCTATTCCTGAACTATACTATTAATCCAAGGATTAATTTTTATGATTTTTTTATTTGAAAAATTGTTCATTCCTTAAATGTTTTATTTCTAGATTGAACGAAATTTTTTCTCCTATATAATCTTTAGCTTACAGCAATTTGCTAAATAATGCTTTGTGAATAGATTTGAAATATTTTTTCTTCCTATCTAATCCCTCTAGAATTTTGAAACAATTCAGGAGTGTTCTTATTTTATTGCAATATAGTTATTTGTATAAATTCAGTAAGACTTTTTTTATAAGGACATTATACTGTCTATGTTACCAGGACCTTTACTGAAATATCATATTTTACAGGATAGTATTAAGGAACCAAGGCTGAATTTATGAAGCCATTGAACCCTTCTTGGAAAAACTGGCCTGGTTTGAATATCTGGTTTCCCTATAGGGTTCCCAGCCTTGCAGTGAATAAAGAATGTCAGTTCCTGGCAGGTCCAGGAAGTCATGATAGTTTGGGGACCTTGAGAAGAGAATTTATACAAATATGCAGATTTCAAAGGCACAATATTATAGCAATTCCTTGATTTGGCTTCCTCACCAGGAAAAATGTATAAAAGTCCAATCTAAGATTCCTTATAAAAGTTTCAGCAAAGCAAACTTAAAAGGGAGTCACAGGTCAATCACTGTTCTTGCTGAACTAATGTAAATAATCATGCTAAGTTTGATGAGGCTAATTCATCCTGTGATTTGCAAATTCATCCTGTGATTGTAGGAGAAAATACTAATAACATCTGTTATTAGATGGTAACCCTATTCATTGTAATCAAATTTTTATTATCTACCTGAGGACTGGACTGGATCTTGAATTCTTCTAGTTTTCTCCAATATCTGGCTGACTCTCCAAGTAAAAACAAGAACTGCCCTGTTCCGGAGGCCCTATAAGCTGCAGCTAGACTACTCAATGTAAATATTAGGGGACAAACCTTGTGCCTGACGTGAGGGTTGCTCAGAGAGTTCATCAAAAAGCCTGATACCAGGCTGGGGTTGTGGCTCAGCAGTAGAGTGCTCACCTAGCACGTGCAGGGCCCTGGGTTTGATCCTCAGCACTACATAAAAAATAAATAAATAAAAATAAAGGTATTGTGTCCATTTTTACAACTAAAAAATTTTTTAAAAAAAATTAAAAAGCCTGATACCATAACAAGAAACTAAAAATCGCAAACCAGCATGAGAAGATAACAATCTCATACTATGAACAGCTTTTCCCAGGACATCAGAACAAGTCTTAAGTAATGAGACTTTTACTCTTTGTATTGTTTCCTTGTTTATATCAATCTCTTTTGCTTGGCAGGGTGATGCTATAATTAAAATTTCACCATCAGTAACTTCTGCAGGTGGCTTTGACAGATTCTTGGATCTGTGATGTCAAACCCATATCTTAACATGATCTAAGGGACCCTGCCGTCTACCCAGGGCTGATTTGAACACTATCTCCAATGTAACTGTTAGTTCAAATTGTGCCAGCAATCTCTTTCATACAGTCACATTTTTAGATCCACTTGTTCTCACTTCCTGGTTTAATTCAATTCAGTCCTGAGAGATTAAATAATAGACTTGCTACCCACAGGGAAAAGTCTGTGCCATTGCTAACACTTCTTGTTGCACACAGACAAATAGAATCAGTTGGGGGAAAAAATAGCAAACAGACTGCTTGGGTAAAATGAGTAGATTTCACATCTAGCTCATTCTTTGATCATTTGAATTTAATTGGTTTGGTTCATGGGGACTCTGTGGAGCATACCCTAAATTCCTGGTATTGTCCTTCTGATCATCATAATTGTAGTCTTCCTGATATACTGTGTCTTCTCAAAAAGTCCTAATTGTCTACATGTAGCCATCTGCCAAATGCTAAATGATCCCCCTCCCCCTCTCAGATGACTAATGCCCTTCCTTCCTACAGGTCTGCTCAGATCTCACACTTCTTCATGTTACAACCTCCACATCCTCCTCAGGCAAACTTAGTCCCCTTTGCCCTTTCTACTTTTTCTTTTTTATATCACTTTATTACCTTCTCATAGTCTATATAATTTAACAACTTAATCTTTATTGTCTGCTCTGTCACCTAGTGAAACTATGACACAAAGGGGGAAATTTGTTATTTTCCCAGGATGGAGTCACTTGTATTAAGTGCCATGTAATCAACCCCTTTGAAAAGGACTAGTTTTCTTTAAAACCAAAAAAAAAAAAAAAAGGAGATTACAGTCATCCTAAATTAGCATACTAAGAAGGAACCCTCTGTTTTAACTATAAGTGGAAAGTTTGAAATGACCAATCTGTTTTTATTCCCTATTTCTGCTTTCTTTAGCCCGTTCTGTTTGTAAAGCTATTCAGTCTTAAATGTTTGATCTTAAATGCTCCACAAAGGCCCAAATGCTAAAGAATTGATCACCAACCAGTGGCATAATTTGAAATGATAGAACTTTAGGAAGTGGGGCCTTCTGGGAGGAACTCAGGTCATTGGGGGCATACCCTTGGAGGGGACATTTGGGCTCCAGCCTCTTTTTCTCTCTTTTTGCTCCCCAGGTACTATAAAATCAGCCTTTCTCTGATATGTGTTCCTGCCATGATGTACTATACTGCCACCAGCCCAAAATGATGGGGCCAGGCAGTACAAGTACATCATGTGCTGGATGTGTGATGAACTAAAGCCTCTGAAACTTTGAGCCAACATACATCTTTCCTTTTTAAATTAATTCTTTCAAGTATTTTGTCACAGGAGTGGAAAGCTGACTAAAACAAAAACCAACTTCATATGTTCAGCTCATTGAAACCATTCTATTTTTATTCAATGAGGTGTTTGCTGTCTGCTTCTAGAATCAAAAGTAAAAGCCAGTTAGATCTTTAATCTAAATTCATTGTAATTTTGTCTTTTGACACAAAGAATATTTATTAATGACCTTCAGTATGCCCAGAAGTGCTCTTGACACTTGCCCTATACCTTTAAATATATAATAAAAACTCCTGCCCTCATAAGCTTATATCCTTGTAGGGTGAGAACAAAAATAAACATCAGTAGTTAAATTATTTAGATTATGAGAGAGTGATAAGTGCAATAAAAAAGAGGGTGATAAGTGCAATAAAAAAAGAAAGCATAAGGGTTTTCAGGAATGCCTGAGGAAGAAGAGGTAGGTTGAAAGATGAAGTGTTGAGATTTAAGCAAAGGCTTATAGAAAGTGAGGGCATGTGTTAGTTTTTTGTCTCTGTGGCCAGAATACTGACAAGTACAACTAAAAAGAGAAAACATTTATTTTCTGATCATGGTTTCAGAAGTCTCAGTCCATAGTTGGCTCATTCCACTGCAGTGAGCCTGAGGTGACAGATAACATCTTAGTGGAAGGGCATGGTGGAAGAAAGCTACCCAGTTCATGGAAACTGAGAGAGAAAAAAAGATAGAGGGACTGCACCAAGAGCCAGAAGGAAACAAGATATAGTGCCTAAGGGTACACCCCCAATGGTATACTTTGTCTAGCCATGCCCCATCTGCTTATAATTACCATTCAGTTGTCCATTAAGCTATTAATGGATTAATCCAACAAATGTGGATTAATCCACTGATAAGGTCAGAGTCCTAATCAGTGCTTCAAAGCTTCACCTCTGAACCTTGCTGTATTGGGAAATCATAGTTTCAAAACATGAACTTTTCATGGAACATTTCAGAACCAAATCATAATAGGACATTGGCAGGTGGACCTCAGGCAGAGGAAACAGCAAGGGCCCTGAGAGCTGAAATCATTCTGTGCATCAGATCTCGTGAAGCATTCTCTAAAGTTGGGAATGATTCCATAATGCATCCCATACCTCAACTTTAAAAGTAATTTGTCTATTTCAATATCTACCTTGTATTTGCTTTTCAATTCTCAATCAGAAAGGCAGTATTATCACTATCAACATACAAGAAACAGGAGTTAATAATATATTATGCCTGACATTTCCAGACAGAAATTTCTTTATGAGGACTAAACTTCAAGATGCTTAGGAAACTAAATATTTTATAAGATTTGCAGCAAGAAAATGCCACAAGTAAGGCTAAAATTTTAATGGCAAAAAAATAAAGTTATTGAAATGTCTTTGTCTAAGTCCTTTTCAACGTATGAAAGAATTATATCATGGCTTTAAAATACAGTAAAAGATTACTGTTGACCACTAAAAATGTCTTTGCTGTGTTTGTCTTTATTTAATTAAATTAATTAAACTAAGTCACATTCATGCCCCAAAACAGTAGAATTGTCATATCTCAGACCTATGCCAGATAATAAGACAAGTCCTATCTTCAGGGAATTCACAGAGAGAAGCATGTACATAAATAATTGCAGTACAAATGGTAGGAAATAACAGAATGGCCGTTCGTCACAGTTTTGTTGAAACTTACAGAGGAAGGGCATTAGAGCCAGGATTTGAAAAATGACAGAACCAAACATTCATTGTTGGCTGAGTTCCAGGCATTGCTCTAAGTTGTTTACAACTAGTAGCTCACTCTGTCTTAATCACACTGCTGTGAGACAGAAATTATTTTTTATCATATTTGTAGATGAAGAAACTAGTGTATAAAGAGGTTAATGAACTTGCTCAAGGTTAACATAGCTAATAAGTAATCCAGGCAAGAATAGAACTCACACAGTCAATTTTTAAATGTGTGGCCCTAACTTCTGAACTTCTCTGAAGAGCATGAGTTTTTCTGCCCAGACAGAAAAAGCAAAGACATTTCAGAGAGCTGGCCCAGTGTTTGGATTAGTGTTGGGGGTTTGGTAAGGATGTCACCACTAGGAGGCGCAGAGAGGTCCATCCCAGTCTGTGTGATAAGCTTCAACCTCAAATTGGACCACTGTTGCTAAAACTTACAGGGAACATAAAACACCAGGCAGTCATAGGAATAGTGGTTGAATTATTATTCAAGTCTTGGTAGTGGCGCAGAATTTGGTGAAACACAACGACAGCAACAATAAAATCAAACAGAAAGCTGCAATTTCAAAAAATTATGAATACAGGTACTCAAAATTGCTACTATCAGGATACTTTCTTTGGTTCATGGCCATGTCACCAAATCCACTCCACCCAAAAAAGCTCCAGAGTTAGAGGCATGGATCATTACTTTCTTAGGAGTAAAGAAGAAGAAGGAAAGATCTGGAACAGAAGCTGTCAAGGAGGAGGCCTGCCTGGGGTCAGCTTCCTGCAGATGCTCTGGCTTTTGAAAAGAAGACTGTCCTTAGAGTCTTTTGTGTCTCCTGACAATGAAAGAATCTGAGCAGGGTGAAATGGGAACAATAAATCCTCACATGTGTGGGTCTCTTCTGTATGCCCTGTCATCTGGATGATTGCAAGTTTGTGCCCTTTTTCTAGAATCAGACAAATCTTAGCATATAAATATTAAAGCCCATGGGGACTTTTGCTTTTATGAGAGAAAAAGACTACTGTGCCCTATAATTATGCCTTCACCAGCACCTCTAACTCCCCTCTCCAGCCCAGGTGAATGCATCCTCGTGCTTCAACCATTCTGCACTCTTAAGACTCTATGCACCCGCCTTGTTGGGTTCCCTCTGTTGGCAAACCTATCATCTATCTATCTATCTATCTATCTATCTATCTATCTATCTATCTATCTATTTATTGTGGTGCCAGGGATTGAACCCAGGGCCTTTCCCATGATGAGCACATGCGTAATAGAGCCCCTTTGAAATTAAAAGCCCTGAAATATTTTTTCCTCCAACTTGGTGATTTTTATTTTCTCCACCTGAACAGAAGCTGAGAAACTACCCCAAAATCCCAGCAGAGGTTGAAAAGAGAAATTGTGAAATGTTCTGTGACTAGTATAGCTTAGCTAAATGTATATATGTTTATCTCCTGGTTTCTGTTTATAAACTGTAACTACATCTATACAGACCAGAGTGGACAGACTAGCTACTTCTTCCCAGTTTTGGCCAAACTGCGTTAAGCTCATTATTCCTTTTTATATTGTTTGTGTACATCTTATGTGGGCAGGTGACCATTTCAAATCCAGCCATTTCATATCCAGGCCCTGGCTTGCCTGCCAGTAACACAGTTCTGCCACTGACCTCACTTCCAATCACCTGGAAAACTCTTCCTCATCCAAAAAAATCTACCTTGTGTCTGTAATATTATTACAGTGCAGGGGCCTTCTAAGAAACTGAGGCAGTGTGAAGAACCCCCCACCTCTTCAAACCCCGATTCTTATGATTAAGTCAGAAAGATTTCAGACATGTTGTTTGGAGTAACAGGCAATGAGTTTATTACACAGGATGGGAAAGAGGAAAAGGAAACACTTTCAAGGAGAGAGTGGGTCCTCTCAGAGAAGTGCAGGACACTGTGCCTTTCCTGCACTCCAGATGTATTCGGGATCCCAGAGAAATTTCCAGAGAGTCCTGCCCACATCCATCTCTTGACTTTTGACTAACAGCAGGATGACATCAGACATTCAAGTCCCCACTGCCATGACCACTCGAGGTCACCTTGACCCATTGCTGACTGGTTGTAATAGGATTCTTAATCATAAATTCTTACAGATTTGATAGTTAAAAGGAATTATTCTTATCTCCCTGATTTTGGGGATCTGGTCTGTGAAAAGGGCCACAAAAGTCTCCCCCTTCAGAGTAATTTGGGTCCTCTTAGTGACATTAGTTTGGATCTGAATTTTTCCCGCAGATAACAGGTAGTTTGCCGAGGAATGTGACATAACCTGTTCACTTAGGCCAGGCAGGGCTGCAGGTAAATCATTTCTTGGAAAAGAAAGCATGCGGAGGTCGGCACAGTGGCCCATTTGATAGAATTATTCTCTTAACCTTATGTGCCTACCACTTGCATCTGTCTCTCCCCTATCTCATTTTGTTTCCATCTAGACTGAGCACCACCTAATCCAAGGAACAAAATCCAAAATGCTCCAAAATCTGAAACATTTTGAGCATGAATATGATACTATAATTGGAAAAATTCTACAATATGAAACTGTTTTGCACACAAAATATGAAAAACATTGTGTAAAATTACCTTCAGGCTATATATGAAAGGCACACAAGAAGCATAATGAATTTGTGTTTAGACTTGGGTCCTATCCCCAAGATATCTCATTATATACATGCAAATATTCCAAAAGCTGAAAAAATTCAAAATCTGTAACACTTCTGGACCCAAACACTTCAGATAAAGGATTCTCAGCTTATATTTAGTGTTACTCTCCATTGAATACTAACCATTCTGCCTACACCAGCAATCCTGAGCCCTGAGCTCATCTGGGAATCTTGTAAAAGATACGATGCTTGAGCTCTAGTCCCTTACATATGGATGCAGTTGGACCAGGGAGAGCTCTGGAGAAGAAAGATTTGAATTCCTGAAAGGCTAGGTAGGGTGCTTTAATTCATCCTCAGCACTTTCCCCAAAGTACTTCTTTGTAGGACATTAAAATATGCCATCCCAGGGGACTTGGCTATAGCTCAGTGGCAGAGTGCCTGTTTAGCATGTGCAGAGTTTGATCCCCAGCACTGAGGGAAAAAAATAAAATCCCATCCAGTTGATTATTCAAACATCAGACTCTGTAGCAACAGGAAAGGCTATGAAAAGCTGTCCTTTTGTAAATGAAATTTACATCTTAGATAGTAAATAGATGCAGCAGACAGAGGCATTTCTAGCTGATATCCACCTCTCCTTTTCTGAGAGGGGTCTTTATACCAGAAGACATTAGGAGTTCCCACACCTGACCTAGACTGAGATGGCCACAGGACCACAGGTGACTGTTACCTGGGAGACTGCATTTGCATAACAAGATAACCCTGGCTTGTGTATACATCCTCCCTGAGACTTTCCATAGCCTGTGCCACACTCTTCCTCCTAGAAGCCCAAGTTCAATCCTTTAAAATCTATATATGTCAGTCATCTTGTCCTTCTTTGAGTCTAATCCTATGCCTCGTGCAGGTAATAAAATTTGTATGTTCTTCTTCCTGTTATCTGTCCATCGTCAGTTTATTTCATAGATGCAATTAGTTGTTATGGAAAATAATATTCCTACAAGACAGTCCCCCAAGAAAAAGGAGGAACTGTGTGGCTCAGTAACAATGGGCCCAGAGGAAAAAGCAAACTTTCATCCCTTCCGGGGGTTCATCCCCAGCAGCTCCACCAAAAGCAAACATTTACCCCTTCCCAACCACAATGGATCCTGAAGGGAGAGGCAAATACTGAAATGCTGGGCCCTGAGCTTTTACCCTTTCCCATTGCATATGAGTCCTGGAAGGAGAAAAGCAAATACTGAAGCTCTAGATAACAGTGGGTCCCAGAGAAAGGAAGATAAGCAGTGAACACTGAGTTGTGAGCTTTTTCCAGTAACAGTGAGTTTCAAGCTTTTTACAACTGCCCTCCTCAGTTAAAATTTTAACCTGCACAACCAGTTCCCTGACCATCCCAACTGCAGGTTCGCAGTTTCCAATGATTAAGTCACCATCACTGTAAACTATGAACCCCAAACTCCTTCGGTAATCCAGGGGTAATTTTCCATACCCAGAATATGAGCCCTCCCGTGCCTGATTGATTGACTTTAATGCAGGATAAAAAAAAAAAAAAAAAAGCTTGCCTATCTGAGGTTTGCTTCCCATCTCCCGCCTTCATCATCTATGGGCCATGCCCTTACACAGAGGGCAAAGAGTCGGTTTAAAATTTCCCTACAACTTCAGTCTCAAATTCTGCATTATTGAATGCATAAGACAGGCAATATTCACAACCACTCTGAGTCAGGTACTAACATTATCCCAATTGCAGTGCAGAAACTGAGGCTCAGGATATTAAGTAATCTGCCTGGAGAATAACTTGAATTTCATTCTTCAGATTCAGAGCTCAGTGTTCTGCCTGTGCCTGAAGGACAATACCCAACAATATGTTAGGGAACAGATGTGTTAAGGGACAGACAGATGCAAGTGTTGGGCACATGAGGTTAAGAGAATAATTCTATCACATGCTGACTTCCACATGCTTTCTTTTCCAAGAAGCAATTTACCTGCAGCCCTTCCTGACTTAAGTGGACAGAATCTGCCACATTTCTCAGCAAACTTCCTGTTATCCATAGGAGCAATGCAGGCCCCAAAACAATGTCACTAAGAGGAACCCAAAGTTACTCTGAAGGGGGAGACTTTTGTGACCCTTTCCACAGACCAGATCCCCAAACTCAGGGAGACCAGGATAATTCTAACCATCAAATCTGTAAGAATTTATGATTAAGAATCCAATTAGAACCAGTCAACATGGGTCAAGGTGACCTAGAGTGATCGTGAAAATGGGAACTTGAGAGTCTTATGTCAAGATGGGCATGGTGGCGCAAGTCTATAATCCCAGCCTCTTGGGGGCTGAAGCAGGAAGATCGTGAGTTGAAATCCAGCATCAACAACTTAGCAAGACCTTAAATAACTCAGCGAGACCCTGTCTCAAGTAAACTATAAAAAGGGCTAGGGATGTGACTCTGTAGTTAAGTACCCCTGGGTTCAGTCCCCAGTTTAAAAAAAAAAGTGTGATGTCATCCTTCTGTCAGTCAATGTCAAGGGGTGAACCTGGGCAGGACTCTCTGAAAAATTCTCTGGAGTCCTAGTAAAACTGGAGTGCAGGAGAGGCATGCTGTTCCTCTTCTCTCTGAGAGGAGCCACTCTCTCCCTTGAGAGTGTCTGTCCCCCTTTCCCCTTTCCTATCCCGTGTAATAAAGTCATTGCCTTTTACTCTGAGCCACATGTCTGAAATCTTTCTGACCTGATCGTAAGAATTGAGGTTTGAAGGAGCGGGGTGAGGGGAGGGCGTGGGGGGTGTCTTCACACTGCCTCAGTATCTCAGAGATGGGCACTGGGAGAGTCTGCATTGTTTGAAGGAAAATGTCCTCTTTGGGCTATTTTGATGTCATGTTATGGGAAGAACTTATGCTCTCCTGGTCCTCTATAACCTGTCTAGAATTTTGAAGGTTCTCCTTAAAACTCAAGCTTCCTTAAAACTTGCACCCTCTAGTTTTTAATGAATTATGAGACATCATTTATTCATAACTCATCTACAGCTGCCTTTATGGGACAGAAAATGAACTACTTGCCAAAGTAATTACCCTTTTTATAGACTCAGGACAAATGCTCAAAGCCCATCCCTTTTCTAAATGGCTGATGTACTGAGTTTCAACTCTACTGTTTGACCTGCCTGAGTCTCTATGCTTGTTATAGATCCTATTTAGGATGATTTTTCTAATTTACTGTAGAAGCCAGACTGAACTGACTCAGAGATCCTGCTTCTTCCTGCCACACATGGAGAATTTTAAGCAAAAGTCTGTCCCTCTCTCAACAGTCTTGTCACACTGGCTCATCACCTGCTTTTTATGATGATATTATTTTGGTGTGTAGTTCAGTCACCCAAACAGGCAGCAAGAGGGGAAGCCTTCCTATTTATTCATTTGGGCATTCATGCCAAAAGAAAAATCAGTATTTTTTCTAAAAAAAAAAGCCTACTAATTTGACTCAATATTTCTATGTAGTGGTTATATTTAATGTTAATGTTTATAAATGTACAAGAATAGAGAAGTATGTGATTCACTCAATATGTAATTGAATGCATCGAGTTCTTCTTTTGGTAAGGACAAAGTCAATGAGCACAACCCAGAATATAAAAGAAAAGAGAAAGTGCAGAGTTAATTTTCAAAGGAGTGCTGACCTCAAACAAAGAACACAAGGGGATTTTATTGAGAAACCTATACATATTCATATAGGAAAGCACTTCTGGGAGTGGGCACATTCCTGAGCATGCTCAGTTTAAGGTCATAAATCACATGTTCAAAAAGAAAGATGTGTTCAGCATGCTCACTTGAGGTCCTGAATCACGTGTTCCTAAAGAAAGATGACCAGTGCTTCTGGGCACAGGATTTCCTATTATAAACATCAAAGTTTACTCTGTCATCCAAAAGAATGAGTCAGGATGATTCAGTGACCTTGGCTGGTTCCATATAAGTTTCTCCAAAGAGTCTTAGTTAAAATGAAAACAAAGGATAACATTGAAGAGCTTGTTAGTAGTTTTTTAAAGGGACAGTGCTTTCTCCCCCCAGGAAGTATATAGATGGTGTATGGAGGATTTTGCAGTGTTAATTGAACCCTGATTCTTACACACACTAGGTAAATGCTCCACCATTGAGCTACTTCCCCCAACCCCCAAATATAATTTTTAAAAGACAGTATCAAACCAATATTTTTAAAAGTAGAGTTAAGAAATCCAGTATAATTGCATATCTATTCTAGATAGCATTTCACTGGTCTGGATTAGTTAAGAACCAATATAGGCATGTAGACCAATAGTACAGAACATAGGACACAGAGACAAACCCACATAAATTCAGATATCTCATACTAGACAAAGGCGCCAAAAACATACATTGAAGAAAAGATAACCTTTTCAACAAATGGTGCTGGGAGAACTGGAAATCCATATGTAGCAAAATGAAACTAAACCCCTATCTCTCACCATGCACAAAACTCAACTCAAAGTGGATCAAGGACTTAGGAATTAATTCAGAGACCCTGCACCTAATAGAGGAAAAAGTAGGCCCAAATCTTCATCACATTGGATTAGGCTCCAACTTCCTCAACAAAACTCCTAAAGTGCAAGAAATAAAATCAAGAATTAAAAAATGGGATGGACTCAACTTCTTCTCAATAAAAGAAACAATCAATGAGGTAAACAGAGAGCCTATATTTTAGGAGCAAGTTTTGCCACACACACATCAGCTACAGCACTAATCTCCATGATATATAAAGAACTCAAAAAACTTAAACCAAAAAAACAAACAACCCAATCAATAAATGGGCTAAGGAGCTGAACAAACACTTCTCAAAAGAAGATACATATTCAATCAACAAATACATGAAAAAATGTTCAACATCTCTAGCAATTAGAGAAATGCAAATCAAAACTACTCTAAGATTTTATCTCATGCCAGAATGGCAGTTATCAAGAATACAGACAACAATAAATGTTGACAAGAATGTGGGAGGAAAGGCATATTCATACTGGTGGGACTGCAAATAGGTGCAACCAATCTGGAAAGCAGTATGGAGATTCCTTAGAAAACTTGGAATGGAACCACCACTTGACCCAGCTATCCCGCTCCTTGGTCTATACCCAAAGGACTTAAAATCAGCATACTATAGTAAAGCAGTCACATCAATGTTCATAGCATCTCAATTCACAATAACTAAATTGTGGAAGCAACCTAAGTGCCCTTCAATAGATGAGTGGATAAAGAAACTGTGGTGCACAATACACAATGGAATATTACTCAGCATTAAAAGAGAATAAAATTATGGCATTTGCAGGTAAATGGATGGAGGTGGAGAATATCATGCTAAGCCAAGTAAGCCAATCCCCAAAAAACAAAGGCTGAATATTCTCTCTGATAAGTGGATGCTGATCCATAATGGAGAGGAGGGAGGCATGGGGAAAATGGAGAAACTTTGATTGGGCAAAGGGCAGGGAGGGTGGGAGAGTGCACGAGGGGCAGGAAAGATGGTGGAATGAGATGGACATAATTACCCTCAGTACATGTATGACTGCACATATGGTGTGATGCTACATCGTGTACAACTGGAGTAATGAAAAGTTGTGCTGCAATTGTGTACAATGAATCAAAATGCATTCTGCTGTCATATATATATATATATATATATATATATACCTAATTAAAATAAATTAATTAATAAAAAAAGAAAAAGGATTTTAAAATAAAAATCTGTTAGGCCTGTAGTCAACCTTCTCCTAGTATTTTGTTCTCTGACCAATGCTCAGAAATTGCCGGGTTTGGCTTTTATTTCTTTTCCTAGGATTACAAAGAAGACTTTGAACTTAGCTTTAGAGTTTGTCTAAAGATTAACCTGTAAATGAACAGTAAGAGTTTCAAAATGCTTTTTAGCTCTTAAAAAAACTAACTGGGATTTCATTAAGTTGAGATGGCTCCAATACCTTGGGTCTCTGTGTCAGCAAACCAAAACCCAATGTAAACAGCAAAATGAAGCTTAAGCTGAATCAGTTAAAAACTTCCAACCAACCTCTAACAAGGACCTTTCCACTTTTTACCAACTACACGTTTTCCTTTTCTCATTTCCACAAACACCTTATAAAAGTTCTCCTCCCTCCTTGCCCTTGATCTCAGAGGGCTGAACCATTTGCAGTCTGAAGCCACCTGATTCATGAAGTGTTGACTACGCAAACTCTCTAAAATTTGAATGTGTTTATCTTTTAACATAGTCTGTGATGTAGAGATTTTTCAAACTGTATTCAGGGATGATGATTATGCTATAAGCAGCTGGGAGATTTTAGGTGAGTCACTGAGCCCCCCTTTTGGCCCAGGTTTTCTGTGAAATGAAGCATCTGTGAATCTCTGACAAAAAAACAGGGAGGATGGAATAGTCTGTAGATGAGAAAGGGGAGTTTCAGATCCTATGAAACATTTAGCAAGAGTCCTACCATCCTGTGCAGAAAAAGTAGGGTGCATATCCATCTAAATCCAGCCCACCTCTGAGCATCTGATCTCACCTGCTTCTTAGAGAAATAAGGAAGAGAGGATTGGTGAAAAGAGGGGAGAAGGAAGAGGAAAGGAAATGAGGAAGAGAAGGAAAGGAAAATGAATTAATGAATGAGCAAGTGTGTGAAGTAAAGATGCAGGAAGGTCTCAGAATGAAGATGATGGGTTATGAACACTCACTGGGCCTGTGAGGGGTGGATCTGGGCAGAAGCTACAGCTGGCTGTATCTCTAGGTTATTTGGACTTTCAGGGTGTTTTAGTTATTTCTCTGGAGAAGAAGGTGAAATCACTATGCCCCATGTCTGCAGCTCCATGGAGACTGACGAAAATGTCTCAAACTCAGGAGGGCTGGTCAGGGCACTCAACATTGCTTTTTTCCTTAAGAATTTTTAAGTGATGTTTATATTTCCAGAAAGTGGGTGTTTAAATCAGAACAGAAGGGAACATAAAAATTTATTCAATTCCACCTTTTAATTTTATGGGTGAAGAAAACCAGAACCATATTTCATTGCATCATACTTGAAATAAAACTTCAAGTATCTGAAGACCTCAAAAACATGAGTATTCAGTATTAATGACACCCTTTGCAGAAGACTTCCAACGAAAGAGAACCTGTTATGTCTGTGCTATTTTATAGCTTGTTCTACATTGAATCTTCCCAACCGGATTGCAAATGTAACAGGGACAGAGATGCTGATGAGCTTCTTTGTTTTGCATCAAACTCATATTTATGCACACTGCACATGCTCAGAAACATGCAACAGCCCAGCCATACAATGCACATAATACCAATACCTGTGTAGCAGGCCCACACTTGGCCATACATATGCCCACACATGCCTGGACTACACATATGTGCACACATGCATATATACATGTCCTCTCACATATGCCAGGCCTTCAATACACAGTGCAAATGCTTGTTAATCTGCATACACATACAGATTAGACACATACAGATTAGACCCAGGCTTGCAATGAATAATGCACGTCCCCTCTAAGTTATGTTGTCTGGGCCAGTCCAGAAAGCCACGATTGATTTCACTGAACACATTTATTGTTATTAGTTGTTAGCTCTTTGAGACAAACCTACACATATTCTTGAGTACTTCAACCAAGGTCTAAAAAATTATAATAGGCTCTGAAGAAAAGTCACTTTTGTAAGAAAATAAGACAGCCTTCAAATACTTCTACCATGTAACAGCACCTCTGGGGGATTTATTCAGATCTGAACATCAGGTGCTAGTTCTGAGGGAAGGAGAAATACCTGCTTCCCCCAGGGAAGAGAGACACAAAAGTAATAATCACAAGAACCACAGTCAGCCTGTGTTCTATCCACCCCTCCCAACAAAGTGATGCTTGATAACATAATTCAATCATTTCACGGGTCTATCCTAAACTTTCCAAGATCTTCCCCCTTACTTAGATTCCAACCCAAAGTTTGAACAATGACCTTTAAGCCCTCAATGATCTGATTCCATGACCTCTCCCTCTGCTCTAGTCCTTCTGACTCCTTCCTGTTGGGGTCGGGAGGCAAACTAAACAAGACGCGGTGTTGCCATTGCCTTTGCCTAGAATACCCTTTCTCAAAGCAGACACACTCTCCCTCTGTCCTGCAATCTCTGCCCAACCATCCTTTACAAACTAGCTCAGTCCCAGCTCCTCACTCTCCATCCTCTTACTCTGCTTTTCTTTTGCTCAAGATCCTCATCACTACCTGTATTATAATATCTTTGGATCCACTCACTAGGCTACAGGATCTTTGGGACCTGCAACAATGCCCAGCAGGTACTACTAAGTAAAAAATGCTTAATAAGTCTATAGTGAATGACTAAATGAGTTTATTGAGCATTTACTATGTTCCAGGTACTTTTCTAAGTGCATTACATGCTTTGTCTAATTTAGTACTTACTTTATAGAATAGGCTTTATTATTATTCTCATTTTGCAAATAAAGAAACCAAAGCTCAGAGAGGTAAAGTAATGTGCCCAAGATGACATCACAAAATAAAAATACTCACATATTCATCCACAAATTCCCTTTGTCCTGAGCTCCCCATAGATTTTAGTAATAATAACAATTCTTACATATGTGAAGTTCTTACTCTGTTCTGGGTACAGTGTATTACTTTATGTAATCCTCATTTTTAGTAAATTCCATTATTATTCCCTTTCATTCCTGAGAAAACTAAAGCACAGAGAAGTTAAGCAGCTTAATCAAAATTCCACAGCTAATAAGTGGCAGAATCAGATTTGAACCCAGGCAAACTGAACTCACTCTTCATATGCCCATTAGAATAAGCTGTATTCAATCAACTTTAGGAAGTCCATAGCTTTCTTATCTTTAGACTCAGCATATCTAAAGTGCAAATATCTATTTTTAAAGAATTTCAATATTCACCTTACATCTGCTTTGACTTTAAAGCCTTCATTATGCATTGTGAAGAATCAAAAGAATAAACAAAGAAAAGAAACAAAATATAGTTACTGACCTCTGAGAGCTCACAATTTATAAAAAAAGTTGAGAACCCAAGTGAATTTGAACCAAAGCAGATGGGGTGACAAGTACCATTAGATCTAAATTGCATACATATTATTATAAATCTGTCTCCCCAGAGGGGTGACATAGCTGAGCTGAGTTATGTAAATGCATCTGTTTTCCAATGTGTGTGTATGTGTTCGTGTGTGTGTGTGTGTGTGTGTGTGTGTGTGTGGAGAGAGAGAGAGAGAGAGAGAGAGAGAGAGAGAGAGAGAGAGAGAAATCAATACCAAATATTATTTAGTCTTTGATCGTTCAAAAACCAGTAAGGAAATCTGTTAGTTCCTTGTATTGTCTTAAACATGTGGAAGGTAGAAGAAGTTGACCTGAATTTTTGATGATCCCAAGACCCACTCTAGAAAATGTGTGTGCATTTTAATACCGATTTTCAAAACTTCTCTATTTGTTTTTGTCTTTCTGCAGAGTAAAGGAGAAAAAAAAACTCAATATTTGAACATTCTGATAGCTCGGAATCTGGAACATCAGAATTCTGCCCCATAAAGTGTCTTTGAGCACAATGCTTGGAATGCAGAAGATTCTCTAATGTGTGCTATCCCTCTCATTCATCTAGACATCTTTCCTTAATATTTTTTCCCATGAGTGTCCTCTGTTGAACCAAGTTTAGAGTAACTTCCAACAGTGTGTTTTCAAACGGTGATCCTGATTGCTGGATCTGGGTGGTTTAATGAGCTAAAATATGACCAGAGGGTTCCGCACCCCCAACTCTGGTAAAGGTTCACAGCAACAGCAGCACAAGCTGGGCATCCCATACAGGGCAGGCTGTAGCGCTTTGGGACAGTGTGGTGCAGTGCAAAGGGCATAGGCTAGCTGGCTTTATTTCTTCTTCTTCTTCCTTTTTCCCTTTTTTCTTTCTTCCTTTCTTTCCATGATGCTGGGGATGAAACCCAGGGCCTCACACATGCTAGGCAAGCACTCTACCCTGAGCTATACCCCAGCTGGAGCACTGACTTAGAAATCAGAAAGACCTAGGTTAAAATGCTATCACAACAGATATCACGAAGGCTGCTTAACTTCAGCTTCTTCGTTTTCAATATAGGAACCATTCTCATATAAAGGTATGTAGCAAAAGTGAAAAAGGTGACTATATGTATGCACCTCTGACAAAACGTTTAGCAAGTGACACGATCAAAGGCAGAAAAGAGAAGATGAGGGGGTGGGGAGAGTTGGAATAGTGGAAGGAGCAGAAAATTGAGACTATTTCTGTGAAATAGATTACTCCCAAACTTAGCAGCTTAAAACTACCAACATTTATCATCTCCTGCAGTTGCTGTGGGTCAGGATGTGGGAGCAGCTTAGTTGGGTGGATCTGGCACAGGGTCTCTGGTGAGTTTGCATTTAAGCTGTCGGTGGGGCTGCATCCCAGCCAGGGCTGGAAGAGCCACTTCCAAGCTCACTAACGTGGCTGTTGCCAGGGCTCAGGAGACTTGCTTCCAAGTTCACTCACATGTTGCTAACAGGCTTCATTCCTTGCCATATGGGCCTCTCCACAAGCAGCCTGAGACATAATATGGCAGTTGATGATCCAAAAAGGAGAAAGAAAGGCAGAGACTGTGCCCAAAATGGAAATCACAGTCTGTTTATAACCTGATCTTACTGATGAGATCCAATTGCTTTTGCTATGCTCTATTTGTTAGAAATGAATCAGTAAGTCCAACTCACAGTCAAGAGGACGGGATTGACTGTATGAGGGCACAGATACCAGGATATGGGGATGATTTGTGGCCATTTGAGAGAATGCCTACCACACTTGCTCTCCTTCAGACTAGCTCTCTAGAGACTCAGGAACAAAGTGCTCACTCTGGGGAGTTCTGCAGTCTGAATATATCCCCCACCCAGACTGTTATGTTGAAACTTAATTCTCAGTGCAATAGTATTCAGAAGGGAGTCCTGCATAGTTCATAGGAGCAGAGCCTTTATAAATGAGATTATGGTCCTTATGAGAGGGATCCTATCCACCCCTTCCTCCATGTGGGGACACATATAAGGAACTACCTATGAAGCAGAGAGCCATCATGAGACACCAATCTTGATCTTGGGCTTCCCAGACTCCAGAACTATATTGAAGAAATTTCTATTGTTTATAAATAACCCAGTTTAAGGTATTTTGTTACAGCAGCCTGAACATACTAAGACTGGAGGTGTAGCTGTATTTATAATTCTGCCTGTACAAAAGTGATTCTTCTTTTTTATTATTATTATTTTTTATTAGTTGTTCAAAACATTACAAAGCTCTTGATATATAAGAGTGATTCTTCTTAATCCTGATTTCATGATACTCTGAAGTATGCACTTTTTTTCTGCAAAAAGATTTACTTCCCCTTGGTTTCCAAGGCTTGGGAGAAGAAGCTGCCTGGGGAGAGAAGCTCAGGCAGAAATCCTGACAGCAAGAGGTATGGAGGGACTCTTTAAAGGCCTCCAGGCAATGGAGGACACTAGTCTTGCTTCAGCGTTAACTCTTCCTAGAAATAGCACCCAGCCTGCGGAAGATAGTCAGGTGATAGTCTCTCCCTCCTCCTTCTCTTGTCTTTTTTGCAGTGTTGAGGATGAATCAGGGCTTCACACATACTAGGCACGCACTGTACCAATGGGCCACACCCCATTACCCCATGTGTTTTCTTCTAAGAGTTTTATAGTTTTAGATTTTACATTTAGGTTACAGATCTGTTTTGAGTTATTTTCTGTATATGGTATTAGGTAAGGGTCCAACATCATTCTTTTGCATGAGGATAACCAGTTTTACCAGCACTATTTGTTTTAAAAAAATTCTTTTTTCTTTATTGAATGATCTTATGCCCTTGTTGAAAATTATTTGAGCACATACACAAGGGTCTTCTTCTGGACTCTCTTCTATTCCATTGGTCTATGTCTGTTTTTATGCCAGTATTACACTGTTTTGATTACTTTCTGGTAAATTTGATAGTTTTCTGGTAAATTCTGAAATCAGGAAGTGTGAGTTCTCCCATTTTTTTTTTCAGAATTTGTTTCTTTTTCAGGATTATTTTGGATACTCATGGGCCCTTGGGAATTCACAAGAATTTGGGGATAAATCTATTTATTATTCTATTTCTGCAAAAAAAAGAGAAAAAATCACTGGGATTTTGATAGGGGCTGTTTTTAATCTCTAGAAAAGTTGGGGTGGCATTGACATATTAGCAATTCTCCACTTTATTTTTAAAACAATGATATTTCAATGTCATTTGTTTTAAAAAGTGGTACATTTGACCATCAAAAAATCAAAAGTAAAAATATATGAAAATATCAAGGATTGATGGAGTCTGGAGATTTTGTAAACTCCTGGTGGGCTTGTAAATTGCCACAACTACCTTTTAGAGTAATTTTGCAATATATGATAAAATATTTAAATGTGATAAATGCCTTGAAAAAACAAAATGTACTAGTTTTTACTGCAATAAAAACTCTCAAATTTCAGTGACTTGCAAGAACAAATATTTATTTCTCATCCATGTTATTTGAGAACTGTAGGTCAGCTGAAGCTCAGCTAGGCTAAGTTGAACTCTACTGGGCTTGAATGGAATCTATGGAGTTCAGCTGGGTTCCACATCTTTTCATTCAGCAACCCAAGTAGAAGAATTGGTTGGTATCTGAGATAGGACACACTTATGATGGAAAATAGATGGTCAAGGGAGAAAAAGTCAAACCATGAAAATATTTTTAGACCATATGTCCCAATGGGTCATAATGCGTAATGATGAAAATAATATGGTGTACTATAGCCCACCTTCTTGGGTAAAAATACTTGCCTTCACAAGCAAAATTTCTCCAACTTATTCCCAAGACACCTCAAGAACCTTACCCAACTAAATATCAGGCTTGAGGTCCAAGATCTCATGTCCTGTACATCAGGCTCAGATATAATCCTTCTCAAGTCATAGGAGACTCATAAACTAAAATGACATATTATTTAGTCCTCATATATCCATTACACAGTGGTAGAACCAGATAACAGCAATTAACACCACAGGTTGAAAAGGGGAATGAGAGGCACAATGGTCCTCTCAGTGGCCACTGATCCATAGCAATTCTGAAACCCTGTTGGGCAAATTCTGGGTGTGATGGGTGTGAGGAATGTTTGCTTCAGTGGAAATATATGCATTGCTTAGGGAATACCCCTCTACTTTGTCTGATTCTGAGTCTAGGGTGGTTCAGGGTCTTTCATTGCTTTTGAGCTTTTCTACAACTTTGTAAGTTGTAGATATATGTCAGTAATGCAAAATAATTCTTATCTATAGACATGCCAAAAATTCTGCCCAGTGAAGGTTCAATTGACTTCCCTCTCAAGAGTGGAAAAAGCGAGTTTTGTCTCCTTTTGCACATTCCTGATCAATAAACATATCTGCTCTTTACATCCTTAGCAACATCTGCCTAGTTTCCTCAAAATAATGATTTAAATAAAATCTTCTAACACATGTTCATTTTCTGTCTGTATGACAGGCATGATTTTACCCTTTTAAAAAAAAATCCTCAAATAAGGAAAGGATGCTTTTGGACTGGGAGTACCTCCTTAGTCATTTTTCTCCATAGTTCTCCGCTCTACTCTCTTCAGTTTCCATCAGCTTTTCTAGCCATGAGTGAGAAGAATATGCTCTGCTTTCTCAGCCAGCTCCCTGTCTGTAGAAAGTTAGGTCCAAGGGTTGTTTTACCTCTTGAACTATCACCATCTCTATTAATTCAGACTAATAGCATTATGGCAAAACAGGGAATTCCTGTTTTGCTATCTATTTGATTTCAGTTGGCTTCATTTGCCAATAGGCATACCCACCATTATTTCTGGAACTTGTCTTTTTCTCTCTAATTTAATTATAGATATTTCTGCTTATTCAGTGTCTGTAGGTCCATGCTATCAGTCTTTTTTCCCCTGAGCTGTTTTGTTCAATTCAAAAGAGTTCCTGGATGGCATCTTAATCCAGTAGATGACTATTATGCCTTTGCCCCCAGGCTGTGTCTTGATTTGAAATGCTTTAGCAATTGTATATTTCAATCCTGAAAGTCTCAGAATATCTGGATTTTCTTCTATCACCTCCCCCAACACCTTTAAACTATGCTTTCAAATAGATCAATTTGATTTCACCAAAATTAAGAAAACATTATTAAGAGAATAAAAAGACAAGCCACCAACTGGAAGAAAATATTTATAAATAACATTTATGATAATAGACTTGTATCTAGAATATATAAATAACTCAAAACTCAACAATCAACAAAACATAATTTTGTGGTGGGGGATATAGCTTAGTTGGTAGAGTGCTTGCTTTGCATGCACAAGGCCCTGGGTTCAATCCCCAGCACCACAAAACAAAACAAACACCATTTTTAAAATGGTATAAAAGTTTTGAACAGATATTTCACCAAAAAAAATTCAGTTGGCAATGAAAAACCAGCCTCTACCTCAGATCAAAGCCTGTCCAAGGAAGGGGGCGTGACCCTTGTCCTTGGAAAGACCCACAGAGCACTCCTAGGCATATACCCACCCTGCTGAGTTTTTTATCTATAAATAACAGGAGAGATCCGTGGAGCCAGGTGTCCCTTACTCAGTCAGGCTAGGTGAGGACGCATAGTAACCCCCTAGCAACCACCAATCAGCATGAGACAGGGAAAATACCTGGGATTCCAGATGACCCCCCAGTAGTTTATGGTGGTTGATAACGTGTTGGGAAACCATGTAGTTCAGCAAGTACACCCCTCGTGGCCTAAACCAATCAGTTCAAAGGAATCCCCCTCTTGTACTAGCCAATTACTTTTACCCAACTTGTTCTGGCCAGTGAATGTGCTAATCATGTTTTAGAGTTGTTTTATGATTTTTCCGTGGTGTGTGATGATTTGCTAAGAGATGCTATGATGTATGTGAAGTCCCTGCCTTCCCCAAAGAGTGTATAAAACTGCTGCAAACCCTGGGCTGGGGCCTCTCAGCGTCACCAGTTGCTGTGTGTGTGCGCTGAGGACAGAGCTAGCTCACAATAAACACCTCTTTGCTGTTTACATGGATCTTGGTCTCTGGTGGTCTTTTGGGGAGTTCCGAATTCAAGCATAACAGTAAATAAGCATATGAAGATCTTTTCATATAGCATAATGGGTCATTAGGGAAAAAAAAACTAGCCTTGAGATATTATTACTTATCTATTGGAATGGCTAAAAGTGAAAACACCAATAATACCAAGTGCTGGAGAGAATGCAGAGCATTTGAAATGCTTACACACTGCTGGTAGAAAAGTAAAATGTACAACCACCAAGGAAATAATTTTAAACATATAGTATCCTGGATCCAGCATATTACCCACTCCTAGATATTTATCCAAAAGAAATGAAAACTTAAGTTTACATTAAAATGTTTATAGTTACCTTATTTGCATTTGTTCTAAACTGGGAAGAATCCAAATGTCCTTCAACAGGTGAATGTATAAATAAATTTTGGGGTATTACCATCAAGTAATACCTAGAAATAAAAAGGGCCAAACTATTGATAACACAACAACATAAATGACTCTCAAATGCATTATGCTAAGTCAAAGATGCTAGACTTCAAGGCTACCTATTACGATTCTATTCATAGGATATTCTGGAAAACTTAAATCTCTATAGTGAGAAAAGAAACGAATAAGTCTAAGTAGCGGGGCTGGAAGCAATGAGCTGACTTCAGAGGATAGTTGCAAATTGTTTTAGGGTGATAGAACGGTTCTATAGCTTGAGTTTGGTGATAGTCACACAACTGTATGCATTTGTCAAAATTTACAGGCCATCCACCAGAAAGGATGAATTTTACTGTGAATAAATTATGCTTAAAACAAATAGGTAACTCCTCCCAAGCTGGCACACAACAATGAGGCCATATTCAGCTCCTGTGTCAAGACTGTGAAGCACAACAGTGATAATAAGGCAGATGAGTTTGAGGCCAGCATCTCCCGGGCTCTTTTGGAGTTGGAAAGGAATTCAGACCTCAAGGCTCAGCCATGGGAGCTGAACATCACAGCAGCCAAGGAAACTGAAGCTGGTGGCAGTTGGAAAGCTATCGTAATCTTTGCTCCAGTTTCTCAAAACTGAAATCTTTCCAGAAAATTCAAGTATGGTTAGTACATGGATTGGAGAAAATTTTCAGTGGGAAGGATCTCGTTGCTCAGAGAATTCTGCATAAGCCAACTCTAAAAACCATATAAAACAACAAGCAAAAGCATCCCAGGAGCCACACTGATAGCTGTACACAATGAAATCCCTGAGGATTTATTGTCCCCAGGCGAAATTGGGTGAGAGAATCTTCGAGCAACTGTAATGCAGCCAGCTGATAAAGTTTTATTTGGACAAAGCACAGCAGGGCAATGTGGGTCACAAGGTTGAAACCTTTTCTGGTGTCTATATGAAGCTCACAGGCAAGGATGTTAATTTTGAATTCCCAGAGTTCTGGTGGTAAATAAAAATGATTGAAGTATCACTCACACTAAAAAAAAGAAGCAGCAGCCAATCTTTTTTTTTTTTGAGTTTTAATAGGATCTTATCAAATACAGCTAAGTACAACTAACTCATATTATAAACATTTGGCTTTGAAAGTCTTCCCTGAAAGCCACAAATTTATTACATACATTTTTGACAGTTTTACCAAATGAACTACATAACATAGATTGCCATGTTGGCTGACGCTGGAGGTCTAAGCTATATATTTTAGGTTTCATTATGGCAGAAACTTACTCTTACGATTCTATTAATGTACCAGTCGGCGTTTGCTGTAGCAACAATCCTCAAATTCCAGTGAATTACAACCACAGACATTTTTCTTTCTCATGTATACCAAGGGCTGTGGTTCTGCTGATCTTGGATGGGTTTGGTTGGGCTCATTTGGACTCCATGTATCCTCTCATACTGTCTCCCAGGGTAAAGGAGCAGACACTATCTGGGGCATGGGGTTTTCATAATATAGGGCAAAACCTCAGTAGAGGAAGAGCTGAACCACAGAATACCCTGAATCCAAATACATTGCTTACACATGGCAAAAGTTCCATTTCCCAAACAAATCACACAGCCAGGCACAAAGTCAATACAGTAAAGAAGAACACTGCATTTTTTCCTAATACAGGTATGCCCTGTATTAGGAAAAAAAACTAGAAAAATATCAATATCCACCAGAGGGAAATGAATAAATAAAATATTGTGGTCACACATGAACTCTTAACAAAACTGGTTAAAAAGTGAATGGGCTATATTCATATCCATCTATGATATGTCATTATAGATCTCAAAAATATAATGTTGAGCGAAGAAATCGAGCTGTTTTGTTGATTACTGTAACATTTCATTGACCTACAAATAGGTAGGAAATGGAGAGAGAGATTAAATCAAGTTCTTGATATATTTTAAAAAGGACACAATGATTCAGTTGGCTTGTATGGAACCCACAGAGAAAAAAAACATGAAACTTGTGTTGGTGCTACCTCCTGTGTCCTGCAGGTCCATAACACAGGTGTGCAGCTGTTTGTGGTGCAGCCCATGTAAAGAAAGTTATCTTTTTTTTTTCATCTTGAGATTTATTCACACTTGTAAAAAAAAAAAAAAAAAAAAAAAACTAAACAAGTGGCTGTTCTTCCTTGAAGGAAATTCTGTATTGGCCCTGTCTTCAAGGGTAGCCAGGCTGTATCTACTTCCTTAACAAGACTCCTGTAGCTCAAGAATTAAAATCAAGAATTAATAAATGGGATGGATTCAAACTAAAAAGCTTCTTCTCAGCAAAAGAAACAATCAGTGGGGTGGATAGAGAGCCTACAGAATGGGAGCAAATTTTTACCCTTCACACATCAGATAGACCACTAATCTTCAGGGTATATAAAGAACTCAAAAAGCTAAACACCAAAAATAATAATAATAATAATAACCCAATCAATACATGGGCCAAGGAAATAAACAAACATTTCTCAGAAGGTGATATATAATCAATCAATAAATATATGAAAAAATGTTCATCATCACTAGCAATTAGATAAATGCAAATCAAAACCACTCTAAGATTTCATCTCACTCCATTCAGAATGGCAGCTATTAACAATACAAACAACAATAAGTGTTGGCGAGGATGTGGGGGAAAAAGGCACACTCATACATTGCTGGTGTGACTGCAAAATGGTGCAGCCAATATGGAAAGCAGTATGGAGATTCCTTGGAAAACTAAGAATGGAGCCACCTTTTGACCCAGTTATCCCACACTTCAGTCTATTCCCAAAGGACTTAAAAACAGCATACTACAGGGACACAGCCACATCAATGTTTATTGCAGCTCAATTCACAATAGCTAAACTGTGGAACCAACCTAGATGTCCTTCAGTAGATGAATGGATAAAGAAAATCTGGTATATATACACAATGGAATATTACTCAGCAATAAAAGAGAATAAAATCATGGCATTTTCAGGTAAATGATTGGAGTTGGAGAATATAATGCTAAGTGAAGTTAGCCGATCCCCCAAATCCAAATGCCTAATGTTTTCTCTGATATAAGGAGGCTGATTCATAGTGAGGTTGGGAGGGGGAGTATGGGAAAATTAGACAAACTGTAGATAAGGCAAAGGGAGAAGGAGGGGGAAGGAGGGGTAAGGGAGTAAAACAGATATGGTGGAATGAGATGATCATCACTACCCTAAATACATGTATGAAAAGTACACGAATGATGTGAATATACTTTGTATACAAGCAGAGAGATGAAAAATTGTGCTGTATATATGTAATATGAATTGTAATGCACTCTGCTGTCATATATAACAAATTAGAAAAAAAATTTTTTAAAAAATTTACAAAAACAAAGTTCACTTGGAAGAATAAAAGACCCAAACTGGCCAAAGAAATTCTAAACCCAAAAAATAAAATGTTAGTGACATCATAATACCAAACTTCAAATTATACTACAGAGCTATAGTAACAAAAATTGCATAGTTCTGGCATAAAAACAGAATATAAACAACATAGACACAGAATAGAAGACACAGAAACAAACTTGCCCAGATGTGGTCATTTTATACTTGACAAAGTTGCAAAAAAAAACCTACACTGGAAAAAGACAGCCTTTCAAACAAGTGATTCTAGGAAAACTGGGTATCCAAACACAGAAGAATGAGATTAGATTCTTAGCTTTCACACTGCTTTAAAAAACCAAAAGTCAACTCAAAATGGATCAATGACCTAGGAATTAGACCAGAAACTAGGAAACTCCTAGAAGAAAATGTGAGATGAACACTCCAACACATAGGCATGGGCAATGACTTTCTCAAAAGGACCCCTAAAGCTAAGGAAAGAATATCAAGAAATAATAAATGGGATGGCACTGAATTTAAAATGTCTGCATAGCAAAGAAAACAATTAAGAATGTGAAGAGAGCATCTACAGAATGGGAGAAAATCATTGCTAGCTGCACTTCCGACAGAGGATCAATCTCCAGAATATATAAAGAACTCAAAAAAACTCAACACCAAAAAACAAAATAACCTAATTAATAAATGGTCAAATGAACTAAACAAACACTTCTCAAAGGAAGAAATACAAATGGTCAACAAGTATATGAAAAAAATGTTCAACATTATTAGCAATTAAGGAAATACAGATCAAAGCTACACTAAGATTTCATCTCACACCAGTCAGAATGGCAGTCATCAAGACAGAAATAATAAATGCTGGAGAGGATGTGAAGAAAAAGGAACAACACTTCTGTTGGTGGGATTGTAAATGAGTGCAACCACTATGGAAATCTGTATGGCGCTTCCTCAAAAGATTAGGCAAGGAACCATCACATGACCCAGCTATACCACTCCTCCGTATTTATCTTAAAGAATTAAAGTCATTCATACTACAGTGATACATGCATATCTATGTTTATAGCAGCACAATTCACAATAACCAAACTATGGAACTCCTAGAAGAAAATTGTGCTCTACATATGTAATATGAATTGTAATGCATTCTGCTGTCATATATAACAAATTATAATAAAAAATTAGACAGTCTAGATGTCTATCAACAGATGAATGGATAAAGTAAATGTGGTATATATACACAGAGGAGTTTTATTCAGCCATAAAGAAAAATTAAATTATGTCATTTGCAGAAAAATGGATGGAACCAGAGACTATAATGTTAAGCAAACTAACCAAACTCAGAAGGTCAAGGGTCATATGTTTTCTCTCATATGCGGAAGTTATAGGGCAAAAAGGAAAAGAAAGGTGCTGGTATCTCATGAAAATCAAAGGGAGATCAGTAGGAGAATAAGATGAGCATGAGCGGGGATAAGAAAGGAGGAGAGAGGAGGAAAGCATTGAGGAGTGATATTGGCCAAAGTATATTGTTGTATCATGTGCATGAATAAGTAATGATGAATCCCACCATTCTGTATAATTATAAAGCACCATTAAAAATATGGGAAAAAAAGAATTACTGATAAAAATGAATTATTTGAGAGACATTGCCAATGAGTCCATTAACCCTTACATCATATTGCATAAGAAGTTGTGTCAGAGGAAGTGTTGATTCACTGAAACAGGAGTGATAATACCTGTTTGGGTGCTACTCTGTGGATGCATCTGGGCCCACTCAAATCTCACTTCCATGAATGCTCAGAGGGTGTTCCCAAGGACAACAGAAGTCTGAGTGAGAAGAAATCAAAATCACTGTTAGGAAATGAACCTCATGCATTGTCCTAAGAAATAGCCTTTAAAAAAGAGAGAGACCAGAGTGGTATTTCAGTTGTCATCTGAAGTCTCTTCATTTGTCTACCCAGTGTTCCCATCTGGGTCCCTGCCTGGCTCTCCAAGCATCTCCATGCTGATCTGGCATGCTAAACAGTCTGTGACTTTTCCATTTACTCTCCCTTAAACAGATATTCTACTACAACTACTGAGAGTTCAGCCACCACACTGCCATTGCCCTTGCTAATTTTATTTCTGCCCCAAATTACTATCGAGTGCCATGCTGGCACTGCAGGAGTTGTGAATTCATTTCCCATATTCTCTGAGCTTTTCCAGTGGTAGGAAAGGGTTCGAAGTTTTTTGCAACATAAGGTGAAATAATAGTTGCCCGAAAGACCCTCTCCATTATTAAAACCCCCTTTCTTCTGTGATGATATCATGATCTAGCAGAACATGTTTGAAAGCAGGGAGGGGTGAAAAAACCCACTAGATTTAAGTCCTAGCTTACTCTAATTACAGTGTGAGCATAAGATCATTGTTAGCCTATCTGATATTTCAGCTCATGAAGATGATGACACCTATCTCAAAACCATGAGGACGAAATGAAGCACTCAGGATATCAAGTGCCCAGCTTCAATAAGCCTCAAAACAATTTTTCCCTCTTCTCTCACTGAATCTGTCCTCGCAGCACAGGAACCCCACCTCGGGTATAGCAGCCAGTGAGTGTACTAACCAACAGGGGATATAGGTTAACAGGGCATACTAGTTTAATTCTTCTTTGCTAGTATAAGAGAGATTCTTCTATACCCTTCCTGGTTGCCATAGCAAAAAGAAAATATCAGAAAGGTGGCGAGGGAGGAAGGAAGGAAGGAAAGGGAGAGAGAAAATGGGGGAAGGAGGGAGGGAGGGAGGGAGGAAAAAACAAACGAACTTCATTCTAAATTCTATAATACTTTTGACTTCTGGTTTGACCTGCCTGTCCCCCACCAGACCACCACCAAATCAGTTCTCCTTGTGGTAAGTAATCAGAGCCTAAGAGAGAAAATGGCACAGGTCCCTTTATCAGGACAGAGTTTATCGTGTATGTCCACGATACACTCCCACTGCACACTTACAAGGTACAGTTCTGTCACAAGCCCTTAGGAGGAAAACAGGCATCTTCTTCTGCAATCACTCATTCGTTATCTCCTGAGTACAGCGCATGGTACTGTGACTACCCTACTCCTATTAATCAAATCCAGAGCAATCTGGCCTGTGTCTTCCAAGAAATACTTTGCAGCCTTAACTCCTGACATGCTGGAGAGTCTTCATTCTTGTTAGAGTTTAAATATGAGATGTCTCCCCACAAGCTCACGGGTGAGACAATGCAAGAAAACTCAGAATTGAAATGATTGCGTTATGAGAGTCTTAACCTAATCAATGCATTCATGGACTTAAAATGGATTAACTGGGTGAAAACCATAAGCAGGTAAGGTATGGCTAGAGAAGAGAGGTCAGTGGGAGTGTGCCTTTGGGGTAAATATTTTGTCCCTGGTGAGCTGAGCTTAGTCTCTCTGCTTCTGGATTGCCAAGTCCTGACCTACTTTCCTCTGCCACACACTTCTATCATGATGTTCTGCCTCACCTCAGGTCCCAAAGAATGAAATTGGATGTCCTTAGACAGAGACTTTTGAAACTGTGAGTCCCAAATAAACTTTCCTCCTCTAAAATTGTTCTTTTCAGGTATTTTGGTCACAGAGGAAAAAAAAACTGGCCAAAACAATTCTCAGGGGCAAATATGAAAATAAACTTGCTGGGTTTTAACTGGACAAGGCGGACATGTAGCAGGTGAGAAAAACAGTGAGAAGGGCAGGAGAAGGAGATGGGGTAGGTGCTATGATTTGAATATGGCTTGTCCTCTCAAAACTTAAGTTGAAATTCGATTGCTATTGTGGTGTTAGGAGTTGGGGCCCTGGAGAGGTGATTCGATTGTTTAGAGGGATTAATGCCTGTGTTGTCAGCTTTCTATTTATGTAACAAATACCTAAGAAAACCAACTTACAAAGATCAAAAGTCTCGTTTGGCTCATGGATTCAGGTGTTGCAGTTCATAGTTACTTGGCTCTGTTATTTTGGGGCCTGTGGTGAGGCAGCCTACCATGGTGGGAGCATATACTGGTGCAAACTGCTCGCCTTCCGGAGGTGAGGACACAACGGAAACAGGAAGATGTGCAATCAGTTTCCTGATATCCCCTTCACAGGTGCTCCCCCAGTGACCTCACTTCCTTCCATGAGGCCCAACCTTCTCATAGTGCTGAACTAGAAAGCAAATCTTTAACATACGAACCTTTAGAGGACATTTCAGGTCCAAAAAGCAGCAATGCTTTTCTGTTGGGAGTGCATTTGTTCTTATGGGAGCAAATTGTCATAAAGCGAGGTCACGCCTCCCGTTTTCCTGTTTTACCTGTGTGTGTTTTCCCTTCCACTTTCTGCCTTGAGTTGGAGCAGGATGGACCCTTAGCAGAAGCTGAACAGAGCTCAGTACCATGATCGTGGACTTCCCAGCCTCCAAAATCCTGAGCCAAAGTAAACCTCTCTTCTTTGTAAACTACTCGCTCTCAGGTATTCTTTCACACCAATGAAAACAGAACCAAGACAAGAGAGTGAAAAAAAAGTTACAGATGGTTCACTCTGTGATTACCTTCTCTCTCCTTTCATCATTCAAACGCAAGCCATTTTAGGGAATGTCTTTTAAAGTTTGGCTTTCTGGGGATGTTTACAATCTACCACAGATCCTTGACAACCAGAGGGGTAGTTTTTTTTCTCCTGAGCTATGATGACAAATTCAAAAGAGGAAATATTTTTAGAACCATAAAATCCACCTCCCTCCACAAAAATAAAATAAGAATGCATGCTTTTCAATAGTGACTTTGACAATGTTATTTATTACCCCACAGTGGAAGGAAAGGAAGCATATGGTGCACAAACACCTTTCAGGTCTGTGGATATGGTTTTAAAAAGTTGTTTGTGAAAAGCATCTCGGTTCTTATACTTAAATTTATCTACAAAACAGCTGTCGCCACAGCACAATGTACAATTCTTGGTGACATTTGGTAGATTGACAACAAAAGGAGTTGGTGCTGGATGTACTACTGATGTCATAGGAATAATTATACTACTGAACAGTTGCTAAAATCTATTTTTAAAAGAGATCTCAATCATACACACATAAAAATGAAAGATTTTGTAAACCTGTTATATAGAGAGGGAAAATACCCTTAAGTTTAAATAACTAATATAAGTTAAGAAGGTTCTCTGCTAAAATTGTTCTCTCAAAGGTAACTGACCGCCACTTTCCAAATCATGTCACCTATTGGTCCTTGTTTCCCTTAACTTCTCTTCACCCTTCTTTGTGTGTGTGTGTGTGGTGGGGGGGGCAGTACTGGGGATCAAACCCAGGAGTTCTTAACAACTGAGCCACATCCCCAGCCGTGTGTGTGTGTTTGTGTGTGTGTGTATTTAATTTAGAAGCAGGGTCTTGCTAGTTACTCAGGGCCTCGTTAAGTTGCTGAGCCTGGCTTTGAACTCACAATCCTCTTGCCTCAGCCTCCTAAGCCTCTGGGACTACAGATGGGTGCCCCCATGCCTGGCTGTTCCTTCTTTTTTTGTAATTCTCCTTCTCTTCTAAAATCTAGACTGTCCTGGTTCTCCTCTCTCCTGTTTCTCTCACTTCTTTGCTTTCTTCCTCCTACCTTCTGCCCTTGACCAAGATGAGGTAAATAATTTGCAAAGGGGACTTGGAGTCAGAGACACTTGAGTTTGAATCCCAGGCTGATCACTGCTTGAATAATCTTAGGAAATCATCTCTCAATGTTCTCAATCTAGATAATCAATATTATAAATATACAACACAATGTAAGCCCCCTCCCCACCAGGACCACTCTTTCTAGAACATCACAGTACACTATTTCATTCTGTATACATGTCCTCTACCTCCAAAATTTTTGTAGTAAGCAGCTCACTGAGTGTAAGGAATCTAAAGGCAGATACTGTTCATGTTGTTTATATCACTGCCTGGAGAACAGAAACACCCAATAAATATGTACTGAACTATTTGGCTCAGGATTCTAGGCTGGAAAGTCCACATCATAAAAGCTGAACCATCACTAAACACTCAGGTTCTTTGAATCTTCTATTCTATCATCTTGGAGCATGGTTTTATCCTTAGGGTCACTCATGGTCCAAGATGGCTGTCAGAGTGCTAGTTATCGCACACGTATTCTAAGCTGCAGAAAGGAGGTAGGGAAAAAAAGTATATATCTCAGTTAATCAATTCCATTTAATGAGTCTTCTCAGAAATCCCAGAAAACTTTCATTCACAGCTCTTTTTCCTCAACTTAGATATATGACCACACGGAGCTGGTAGGGGATGTGAAATATAGTTTTTGGCTGGGCATATTGTTGCTTCACATAAAATCAGAATTATATATTTTAAAAGTTGGGAATGTACATGGAGTAGGTGACTAGCAGATTCTTCCTCATAATCACTCGGCATAGCTCTGAGGCCTTTCAAGATGCTATCCCAGGCCCTGGACTGGTTCCATGCCCTCAGCACTGGGGAAGGCACTATTCTGGGAAGCAGTTTGTTCACATTTTTGGAAGAACAAATGTTTGAATTTTTTGTTTTATTTTGTTTTGCACTCTGGTAGTTATTTTCCTGTGACTTTTGCTAATTTGTACTAACTACAATGTGACAAAGGGTTTTGTATTGAGCAATTGGACAGTAGTTATTTTAAGGTTTTAAGAAAGCCATCTTAAATAAAATGCAGTACATATACACAATGGACTATTACTCAGCCATAAGAAGGATGAAATTATGGCATTTTCCAGTAAATGGATGGAACTGGAGACTATCATGCTAAGTGAAATAAGCCAACCTCAAAAAACCAAAGGCCAAATGTTTTCTCTGATGTGCAGATGCTAACTCACAATAAGGCAGTGGGAAGAGGGAAGAATAGAGGTTCACTGGAAGTCAAACTATTTGTGTTTGTAAGTAACATGATCTTATACATAGAAAAACCTAGAGTTCACCAGACAATCTATTAGAACTGAGGGGGATGAGAGGAAGGGAAGAGTGTGAGGGTAGGAAGGATGGTGGAATGAGACAGACATTATTACCCTATATACATGTATGATTATACTATTGGTGTGTCTCTGCACCACGTTCAGCCAGAAGAATGAGAAGTTGTGCTCCATTTGTGCACAATGTGTCAAAATGCATTTTACTGTTATGAATAACTAATTACAATAAATTAAAAAATAAATCTATTAGAACTGATATATGAATTTAGTAAAGTTGCAGAACATAAAACCAACATATGAAAGTAGTAGCATTTTGATACAGCAACAACCAACTGACTGAAAAAAATATTACAAAAACAATCCCATTCACAAAATTCACACACAAAGAAAATCAAATACTTTAGGAATAAATTTAACCAAGAAAGTGAAAAAATCTCTACAGTGAAAATTATTGAACTTTGATGAAAAAATCATAGAGGACACACAAAAAAAGAAAGATGTCTCTTGTTCATAGAGTAGAAAAATTAATATTGTTAAAATGTTCATACTATTCAAAGAAACCTATGGATTCAATGAAATCCCCCTCAAAATACTAATGGCATTCTTCACAGAAACAGAAAAAACAATCACAAAATTCATATGGAACCACAAAAGTAGTTCTGTATCCTATGGCACAGTAAGGAAATTATACTCTACAACACTACATGTCAAAATAAATACAGGAGAAAATTTTCAGGGTTCCTAACACATATAAGTGATACTATTTGAAGAGATGGAAATGCTAATTACCTGATTTCATCATTACACATGGTATGCATGCATCAAAGTATAATACTGTACCCCATACACACACAAATATTAAGAAAGGGAGGGGAGGTGGGAATGTAGCTAGGTGGTAGAGCATCTGCCTAGCATGTGTGAGGCCCTGTGTTCAATCCTTAGCACTCAGAGGAAGGAAAGAAGGAAGGAAGGAAGGGAGGGAAGGAAGGAGGCACCTTACTAGATAAAACTAATCCAGTGTTATGTAAGGTAGGTTCCTTCACAGTCTTGTTCCAGAGCACAAAGATGATTTTCACAGAATACTACATATTGGGTAAAGGGGAACTTATAAATGAGATTCAGCAAGAAAATGGAATGTATAAATCTGCCTGCCTCCCTTAGTCCTTAAGAGAAGTGGGCAAGGGCAAGGCATCACAGCTGATGTCACCATGCAAGTTTGGGTTCAGGATAGGGACCTTGTTCCCCAGCTAATATCCCTTCTTTTAGGACAAGTATGAAAAGAACCTTATTGTGTAACTGATTTTTGGTGTGATCTGCTTTAGGAGCTTCCTGGGAAAATAAACTGCCAGTTTTACAGACTTTTGAGCCCACGGGATATTGTGGTCCCATTTGCTCAGGGGAAGATGCCATGGGTACACCCTACTGAAGAAAGGGGTGCCCCAAATCCCAGCTGGCTTATTGTCCAATCTAGAGGAAGTTCCTAAAGCTATCTTCACTCAATTCTGCTTCTTGTATCATATCCATTAATTAAGGATTCTTTGAGTTTTATTCAGCTACAAATTCACCCAAGAATATTGGCAATCAACCCTAATTATCCACCATGTCTATAAAGGAATCAGTTAAAAAAAAAAAAAAACCTTGCTAAATAGAGCCCTTATCAAAAACAGACAGCATGAGTTACATGTCCGTGTAATCTTCCCCCTCCCCAGATTATAAATTCTTTGGGCAGAGAATGTATCATTCTGTCAACCCACAGTGTTTAATCCTCTGCCCTGTAGGGTAATGCAGTTACATTTATTAACTTACTAGATTAGGAACATTACTCCTGCCAGGCATTAGTTCTCTTATATCCATTGAATTTTCATAACTCTTCAAAAGTAACCCACTGATAATAAGAGACCAAGGCTCAGAGGAGTTAAGGGTCATGAGCATGAGTACACAGGGGGAAAGTAATGGGACTGGATTTGAGTTGAGCTCTAAAGAGCCCCCAAACCCTTTTCCCTTGCACTATCTTATGATAGCACAGGTTCACAATAAATATCAATGTATAATCAAGTGTACTTAATCTTTGTATTTCCATGCAGGGTTCTGGATAACAATCATTGAGACATGAAGATTTATGTTATCATAATAGTCATGTTCAACATAGTTATCCCCAGACAAAAGCCAACTCCTAAACTTAGAGCAAAACGTAGGACAATGGGATAAATATATCTATTATAGTTGTGTAAGTCCACTTTCTATTACTGCAACACAATACTAAGAAAGTCAACTTTTAAAAAAAGAAAAGGTTAATTTTAGCTCACAGTTTTGGAGATTTCGGTTCATGGTTGGCCTGTGGCAAAGCAGCACACCATGGCAGGACTGTGTGACAAAGAAAGCTGCTCTTATCATGGTGGTGGGAAGCAAAGAAAGAGGGAGAGGAAGGGTCCAGGGTCCCAGTAGTCCCTTCAAGAGCAGGCCCTGAATAACCTCCCACTAGGCCCTACCTCTTAAAATTTCCACCATCTTCTAGTAGCACCAAGCTGAGGACCAAGCCTATAATATATGAGTCACTGGGGCGGGGGGGGGGCATTTTATATTGGAAGCATAGCACTAGTCTATTAAATAAGTTGAACTCTGAAAGTACAAGCTCCCTTTAAGACCCTCTCTAAAACTCATGCCTTCTTCCACCCCAGCCTATTCCTTGGATAAAATTTGTTTTTCAAGAGAGATACCAAGGATTGAACTCAGGGACACTCAACTACTGAGCCACATCCCCAGACCTATGTTGTATTTTATTTAGAGTCAGGGTCTCACTGAGTTGCTTAGCACCTCACTTTTGCTGAGGCTAGCTTGAACTCATGATTCTCCTGCCTCAGCCTCCTGAGCTGCTGGGATTACAGGCATGCACCAAAGCACCCGGCCCTTGGATAAAATCATGAACTGGTATCATAGCTTTTCTAATTACTCTGTAGTAACTGGAAAATACTCTCCTCTGACCAATTTGGGAAAATAAAATGTCCAGCTCAGTGTAATATCAAAACTCCAGACTCCTCATCAAAGTTTCCTTTTCCAGTTTGGCTTCCCTCAGTTCAGAGAGTGGAGGACCTCACTATGGCTCTCTGCTGGCCTTTGTGGGTATGGATCAAACCAGGGCCTTGCATATGCTAAGCACATGCTCTCCTCCTGAGCTGGCCTTTTCTTACAAAGCTTGTAGGTGGCTGATAGCTACAGGTCATGCCTGGCTTTATAACCACTGTATTTATAGCATTGTACCTGCTGTTCTTGGCCTCTGATAATTTTGCTAAAGCAGAAAGATGATAGAAAAGTCTGTGCTTAACATCCTGATACATGAGCATGACACAAAAGAGACCTTTTTTTTTTTTTAATAAGCAACTCGAAGATAGAGAAGGGAGGTAAATAAAGTGATCCATGAAAGGGAAAGAAGGAGATTAAAAATGATGCCGTTTATGCGGCAGTTACTTGGTGCCGGACTGTGTGCTAGGTTCTCTGCACAGGCTACGTTCCTAATCCTCACACCAGCCTATGGGGGAGGTATTGTGCCGCAGTCTGGCTGGGCACACAATCACGAGCCACCACACAGCTTGTAGATTCAAACAGCAACTCTTTATTCCCGAACTCACACCAGCCGTCTACAAACACGTTCTGGGGAAATCCACGTTCTCTCTCAAATCCACGTTCTCTGCCCAAATCCAAATCCACCTCCACTGGGCTTCTATCTCCCAAAGAATACTGTCTGAATCCCGTGAGAACTCAAGGGGAACTCAGGCAGCAAGATACGCCCTATTCCCAGCAGGAATAATCTTAAACCTTAAACCTGGAACCTAAACTGGGAACGCCCTAAACCCGATTATCGGGAACACCCTAATCCGCCCTGGTCCTTGAGCAAGGTCACCTACATTCAATGTCACTGCAACATGGGGTACGCTGGCAAGGAAATTGTCATACCTACTTGGCTAATGGCTCCCAGCAGTATTGCTTTTCCTGCCTGCACTGTGCACCCTCCTGTAATTTTATAGATGAAGAAAATGAAGTTAATACTTTCCCCAAGAACACAAGGTGACTCATCTGAGTCCCAAACCCACACAGTTAACCCCCGATAACACACAGCCTTTGAAAAAGTTGGGTGGGAGGGAGGTTGCCGACTCTATGAAAACCATTGAGAAGAGAGCTACTCAGTTGTCCTACAAGCTAAGTCATTCACCAATCCCGACTTTCCAACATGGAAACACCTCCCCACACATAAACAATTGCCTTATTGGCAAAAAATGCCAACCCCAATTCCTTTTCAACTTAGAACTTTAGTGTATGACATACTTCCAAACTAAAAAGAACATCCGGTTCTTCTAAAGCAATCTGTTTGCCACCTTTTCTGGGATCCAACTGAGAACTCAGATATTGAGTTGGGTTTGCCGAATTTATCCCATCAGAAGTCATTTACACCTGTTCTACTCTTCCTAAGAAGGGAGGAAACGGGACTCGCAGCCTTGCAATTGGCTCTGACTACCACTAGATGGAGCTCTTACGATGGTAAGAGGAAGCGCTGACTCACCTAAGAGGAACCAGGAATCTGATAAATTCCAGGCTGAGGAAACTTTGTTTATAAATCAGGAAGTAAGGCAACAGTCAGTAAGACACACATTAATGCAGAACCGAGTAAGTGGGTAGGTGAACTGCAGGTTTGCAAGGAGCTGCCTGTGTTTGGTTTGTATTATATGATCTGTGATTATATGATGTACAATTAGCCCATTGGAGTAATCATGGACTTCGTCACTTTCTTTATGAAAAAATCAAGACCAACAGATGTGAAGTGGCTTATTGAAGGTTAAAAACTAAATTTTATGTGTCATTTTGAAATTATTATATTCTTTTTCATGATACCTATCATTTATCAATTAATACATGTACAATCTGGTGACTATATTTAACAACAATGCATTGTGTACTTGAAAATTGCTAAGAGAGTAGTCTTTAAGCATTCTCACCAGAAAAGAAAGTATGTGAGGTAATGGATATGTTAATTAGCTTGATTTAGTCATTCCTTTCTCTCTCTCTCTCTCTCTCTCTCTCTCTCTCTCTCTCTCTCTCTCTCTCTCTCTCTTCTCCATGTTGCTCAGGCTGGCCTCAAACTCTTAGGCTCAAGCAATCCTCGAGCCTCAACCTCCCCAGTACCTGAGGCTACATGCATATTCCACTGAAACTGGAGTTTTGAGACGAAACTCATTCTCCGCTTCTGATGACAGGTAGTAAGTTGCAGCAGCTGCAAAATGTGTTGTGCTATGCCCTCCCGTGTTGCAGCATACCCAAGCAGCTCACTGCCAAGTCCTTTTTGGGTTTAGTCTTGCAAATTCCCAGAATGAAATTCAGAGTCCAAGATGAAAGATGAAGTGAGCGTAAGAGTATTATTCAAATGTACACCCACAGAGGATGAGAGGGGACTCAACAAGGATTGCCACCTGAGTGTCCAAGTCAAGGGGTTTATATACCACTGGGTCAAGTCTATTGGTCCAAACTTATGCTAATCAGGGTTTGAAAAAGTACTAATGGTATTGGCCCAAAATTATGCTCATTAGGGTTGGAAAAGTAATAACAGGCTATTGATGAGCCCTAAATTCCATTCAGATTTGGCCTTATTTCCATTTTTTTCACTTTTGGGGAAGCAGGAAGTTGAAGTCAGTGAATTGCACATGCTCAGTGAGAGGGAGGGTTTGGAGCAATAGCACTGGGTGGAACTGGTGTCTGCAACTGGTGCCTAGCCCAGCCATGGCAGGATGACAGGTCAGTGCACCTTGGCTCCCTGCAGTGTTAGTCCTCCCTGTCTCGGGCCTGCTGTGCCTCAGGCCTGCACAGTCATGGTGGGCTCTGCAAGGGCCATGGCTCATGCTGGCTGTGCTTGCCACCTGCACTCCATCCCTCCTGAGCTGCCAGTTTGCCACTGCACCATTCCTTTGCCACTTCTTAGATGGGCCCGGTGGGCTGGCTGCACCATTTGGTGGCCAAACCATGTCACCATCATGCCCAACTTGAAAAAGTCATTCCGTAATGTAGACAGATACCAAAGCATCATGTTGGAAAAAATAATATATATAATTTTCATGTGTCAATTAAAAATAATAAACAAATACATTTAAAGTGCTAAAGAAAAATGACTATATATAACAGTAGGCCAGAATTTAAAATTTCTGATTATCTGAAGCTTCTATATGCTTATGAAGTATGTCAGTAACCATATCACCAGTCACGGCTACCATTTTGGGGGCATCTTTTGTGTGTTGATCATCATTCCTCAACTCACACAGTTTTTAGAAAAAGTCTATTTAATCATCAGCCCCCCGACTTTTTAGATGAGCAAACAGAGGCTCAGAGAGTAAGTGAAAGTGCAGGGATTGAAACCCAGATCTTACTAGAACCAAGGTGTGCTACTGTCCACTGTTTGCCCCTAACATGGTGGGCAATCAGAACCACTTCAGAAAGGATTCTGGGCCTCCAAAGAGTTGAGCTGAGAGCTCAGTTACCTTCTGGTACCCTAGCTGAATTTAGGGGACTCCATTCCACTCCCTGCTTTGGGTACCTTTGGCTGAATCGTTCCCAAGGAGACAGACAAGAGCAGTGAGAGGTGCCCAGATATGAAGTCCACCACCTCTTCAATAGTCTGGACAGGAGTGTTGATCATGGAAAGGGAGTGGGACACAGCCAGGGATGAACTTTCCTCAAATGTTTATTCAGTACCTGTGGAGATGACTAAACGTGTTGCCTGCACACTGAGCTCCAAGTCCAGTGAAGGAGACAGAAAAGATGTCAAGACTGCAAGTTGAGAGAACTCAGGAGGAGTCAGGAGCCAAGAACAGGAGTGACTGACCTACTGAGCCGAGGGTTGACCTTGGAGTGCCGTTTGCCCTCGCTAGCTCCTCCCCACCGCTTTTCTTTGGTTCCCAGGTGATAGCCAAATATCACTTCTCTTACTTTAAGTAATAATAATAATTAAACACCAACTGTGTGGTGGCCTGGGAAAGAATCTCAAAACTGTCTTGACCTGCTTTTCTCCCTGGCTGACTGGGCACGTCTCCTCTTCACCAGCAGAGGGCGGTGTGCCTGAGCTGGCTGTTGTCAAAGGCACCTGCAGGTACAACTATAAGAAAATTCTCAAAACTGGCACCTTCTGATTATGCCCATTAGAAAACATTGGGTTTTAAGGCTCCTGCTAATGAGCTGATTTGGGACAGTTAAATTAAAAGTGCTTTACAAAAGTAACCTGACCTATCTTTTGGACCACAGTCCACCTTGGATAATGGCCACTGTCACTAACCAGATATGTCAGTATCAAGCACTCTGGGTGTCATCTCTTTGAATCTTCTCAGCCATCCTGGGGGTAGATGCTTTGACCATGGACACTTCATAACGACTCCCAGTCCATACAGGGACTGGATGGGTGGTGCATTAGGCCTCACTTAGACAACTATACAGGTTTGAAGACTAATACTTTGAGTTACTAACCCTTGCAGCAACAGGGGGAGAGATGCTATGACCCTGCCATAAGGTTGGCTGTAGGTCTGAGATCTGAGAAGACCTCACCTTCTCCCAATGGCCACTTCAGAGGAGTTCATGTTGGTGGGCTAACCATAGCAACCACTAGCCTTGGTGCTGGGATCCAGAGACTCCAAGCAGAAGCTGACATTGAACAGCCTGAGAATGGTCTATACAGTCAACTTCTCAGCACTCACTTCTCCAAGTGTTGGGCTGGGTGCTGATAGGGTGCAAGATGGAAGGGACCTGGCCCCCAGTACCAGAGCTCAATATGAAGTAGAAAGGAAAAACAAACAAATGAATGAACATTCATTTCTGTGAAGGCTTGCTTGCTAGGTGAAAACCACAGATACTGGGCTGTTTCTGTTTGGCTCTATACTGAATGTGCTCTCAGCTTTCTCTAGTACACAGAGGCACCTCTCAATAATTATTCCCTGAGCAAAGGAATGTGGGAACGGTGAAGGAAGTTGTATTCTGCTTATGTTCATCCCACAGGTTTATAACCCTCCCAAAGATGATACCTATCTTTATGGTATTCTTTAAGTATTTTAGCACTTTAAAGGCATATTATAAGGGCAGACACTTGTACAGACTGAGATCATTTTGAAGCTTAGTGTCTCATTTACCCTCACACTAATGAGATACACGTGCATAGAGGGGGTGACATCCCCACCGGAAAGTTCAGTACTCTGGTGGCCTGCTTATCATTTCCAATTCACTTAAATGGCCCTAATGTAAAATAGAAACTCCATATGTGAGTTTGAGCTTCAGCAACATACTAGGAAGGGCCCTCACCACCTGGGCTGTATCTCAGCTGTGTGTGGGAGCTGAATAACACAATGACTCTTCTGTCATCACACATGGACTCTGCAAAGGCAAGAGTCAGGTATGACCTGTAGATAAAGGCTTCAGAGGAGCTCACCTTCCATCTAGAGTTATATTGCAAATGGAAAGTTAATACCATTTACTTTAGAAAATGACCTTGTCACCAGAGGAAATGCTTTCAGGTTATGATCCCTGATTCATTCTCTGTTTTTCTTTACTTATGTTTTAATTGACAAATAAAAGTTGAATACAGCGTACATAATGTTTTGATAATGTTTACTCTGGGAATGGCTAACATAAAGCCATTTAATCTATGCATTACCTTGCATGCTTATTTCTCTCTCTTTTGTGGTGAGAACAATCAGAATCTACTCTCTTAGCAATTTTTCAAGTGTAAAATACACTGCTATTAACTATAGTTGCCATAATGTAACATCAATCTCTCGAATTTATTCCTCCTATCTAACTGAAATCTTGCATCCTTAACCAATGTTCCCTCAATCCTCTGGAAACCACCATTTTACTCTCTATTTCTATGAGTTTGACTTCTCTAGGTTCTACACATAAGTGAGATCTTCAGTATTTGTCTTTCTGTGTCTGGTTTGTTTCACTTAGCCTAATAACCTTCAGGTTCATCCATATTGTCATAAATGACAGGATTTCCTTCTTTTTAAAGCTAATATTCTTCTATTGTGTATATATATATCACATTCTAGGGAGAATATCCATTCATTTGTCAATGGACACCTTAGTTCATTCCATACCTTGGTTCTTGTGGGAACCACTGCAGTGAACACAAGGTGAGGATATCTCTTTAACATACTGATGTCAGTCTTTTGGCTATATATTCAGTAGTGGGATTGCTGGATCTTATGGGGCATTTCCATTCTTACTTTATTGAGGAACCTCTAGACTATTTTCCATAATGGCTATATTAATTTACGCATTCTCTCTCTCTCTCTCTCTCTCTCTCTCTCTCTCTCAGACTCTGTTTGCAGGACAATTAAGTGGTTATCACAAAAAGCCCACATGTGAAAAGTTCTCCCCTAAGGTAAAAATCTCAGGTTGTGATAACTTTTTATAATTAGCATGACTAAAGAGACTTGTGCCTCCTCTCCTGGAACACAGTTCAGAACTAAAACCATGAGACTAAGCACATTATCATAACACGATATCCCTGAGAAGAATAAAGGGAATTCTACTCTCACATACGGTCAGATGTTTCACCTCACCACTCAGGGAGCATAGGTTAGGGGGTCCCATAAAATACTCAATTCATATGTGAAGGAACAACCAACTCAGACTTCAAAATTTCAGCCACTTTGAAGTATGAATGAATTTCCCGAGAATACTTTTTTTTTTTTTCAGCTACATGGCCTCTGGGCCCCCAGCAGTCTATCCCACACAAAGAAGAAGACCTTCAACACATAATCTCAGGTGAGCATCCAAGGAAAACCTGCTTATAGTGCATATTGAAAGATGCCAAAGAATACTGTGTATAGAAAGATACAATCATCGTTCCTGTCTTTTTAAAAATTGGCACTGATGTGGAGAGCTACACAAAAAAATTAGGCTTTATTTTTTTAAAGTAAAATAATTATGTTGTAAAAACAAATTGAATGATCTAAATACTAATGATAAGTTAATGAGTACTTGGTAACTGAATGCTATAGATGAAAAGCCCTATGAATGTAGAAAATAGAGCCATCAAAAGTCATACTAACCTGACTTGGCCTCACAGATGAGGTGGGGTGACAGCCCCCAAAGGTAGGTAGATTTGGGAACTGACAGTATTACTTCTTTTGGGTGGTCCCAAAGGTTGTCTTTTGATATCTGGAGCCTGACCCTCCCTGAGACATTTCTTCACTTTTACCAGATGTACACTTCTGAATGGATGGACCAATCGCTTACATTACGAGCATGGCCAGTTCCCAAGGAGAATAGCCAAGATCCATCTGAGGATAATTTATTTACTAAAATCATTAGTGACCCCATCCATTTCAGCAGAGCTGTCCCAAACTGAAGTATGGCATAGGGCTGAGGTTACCCTGCTGGCTGTCTCCTTGGTCTCTTACTGCAGTGTCTCAGCCAGGGATCCCCTGCCAAACCCAGAGCTATTCCAACCTCCTTCTCATTCAGTCCTGGACAGCAAGCATGGAGACTGGCATGGGGACCACAGAGATGATGAAGCATGGTCTTTGTAGCCTGGAGGGGCACAAAGTCTTCACCATAAATTCAGTTTAGTGGAGTGAGTATGATCATAGCTGCAAACATTGAGAGCCAGGGAAGCAGGACAGAGTTTAAGGTTTCATGAATGAGGTAGCAAAGGAAATGAGCCTTGGAAAAGTTGACCACACCAAGGGAGAGTTTGATGGGAAGGGCATTAGAAGAGAGAATTTCACAAACCAGGACAGGAAGTGGGAAACTTTGTGTCAGGGCAGTGGTATGCTGGTGCTGGCTCTTTGCTGCATATTCAGGAATTTCCAGTGGTTACTAAATCTTGGATAGCTTGAAACTGGCCCCAGTGAGAATATTTATGCCACAAAAACTGGCAAATGGTGCAACATAGGACTTTTCAATGTTTGGAAGAGCCAGTTGACCAGCACACCATTATACATGACCATATACATGAAAAATCAAAAGCAGTTTGTTAATTATAGAGGTAATGGAACTCTTGTTTACAAGTAACAGGACTCTGTACTAAGGATCCTGGGATGCCTTGTGGACTCCAAGGAAGGTGCCGGCCTTCAGGAAGGGATGTTACCAAGAACTTGACTACTGTCCCAGTTTTCAACCCTGCTTTCTTCTGATACACCTCTCTCTCTCTCTCTCTCTCTCTCTCTCTCTCTCTCTCTCTCTCTCTCTCTCTCTCTCATTTTCCCCCTCTCTCCTTCTCTTTCTCCTAACGATGCCTCTGTTCTAGGTATTAGAAAACATAGATCTTAAAATTAAAATTTAAGTTAAAATTTTTAATTTTTAAAAATAAAATTTAATTAGGATAGCTACAAGTCCTGAAAAAGACTTCTTCATTTCAGTTCCAAAATGTCCTGGAAAAGGATGGTCATTTCTTCCCTTTGACCAGATGTACACTTGTGAATGGACAGACCAATCGCCTGCAGTAGAGGAGGTCTGATCCAGGGAAGGGACTACAATTGGTCTCTCTTTAATCAATTGCTCATTCCAGGACATATCAACTTGCAGGTAACTGTGTGCTTGCGTGAAGGTGGTGAGAAACTGCTGAGACTCCATTTTTGAGAAACCAGCCTCTACCTCAGTGCAAAGCCTGTCCAGGGAAGGGGGCGTGACCCTTGTCCTTGGAAAAACCCACAGAGCACTCCTAAGCACATACCCACACTGAGGTTGAGTTGTTTGTCTACAAATAACAGGAGAGATCTGCTGACTCAGTTAGACTAGGTGAGGACCCCTAGCAACCCCCTAGCAACCTCCAATCAGCATGAGACAGAGAAAATACCTGGATGCCAGATGACCCCCCAGTAGTTTATGGTGGTTGATAACATGTTGGGAAACCATGTAGTTCAGCACGTACACCCCTCACGGCCTAAACCAATCAGTTCAAAGGAATCCCCCTCTTGTGCTAACAATCACTCCTACCCAACTTGTTCCCACCGGTGAATGTGCTAATCAATGTTAAGAGTTGTTGTTTGACTTTCCCGCAGTGTGGAATGATTTGCTGTGTGATGTTGTGATACATAGAGTATCCCCCCAAAACTTATAAAATTTCACTGAACAAAGGACCGGGACCACTCCCTGGGAATGCTGAGTCAGAAACCGTTGTGAGTCCAGGCTCGAGCTTGCAATAAAGACTCTTGTGTGATTGCATCGGATTCGGCTCCTGGAGGTCTATTGGGGTCCCACGAATCAGGCATTACAGTGGCACTTCCCAGTGGAAAGGAAGTCCTGAGCAGAAATGTAGCAATTTCCAAGACAGGAAAGAGTGGCAGAAGGCAAGGCTGCAAGGTAGGGGACTTGGTGTGATGGGCTTGGGCTTTGCCCAGTGAATGGCTCAGGGCACAGGGGCAGGACACCAGGGAAGGAGTCTCAGGATAACATTTCTTTTTTGACCAGATCTCCACAGCCCCAACGTGGAGTATGACTATGCGATGGGTTAGACTTTGGCAGAGGGAGCAATTAGAAGTCAATCGCTCTCATTCAGGTAAGAATTCTCTAATTTGTTTACTCTAGCTTTAACATAACATCTATTGTGTTACCTCTTTTGCTTTTTGCTGGCTTAATCCTATCCCTATTCAGCCCCCTTTCTTCCTGGTTCATTTGCTAGTGCTTACTGTACTAATGGTTATCTTCCTTCACCTAAAGGTCATAAGTGAAGTCATTTTTTTCCTCTACATCAAATAAGATGCAAACTATATTCACACAATAAGTCCTTTTAGTCCTCCCTAGGGCCTCCCTTCATAAGATGAGAACTTTTAAAAGTCTTTATTTCCCAACTTCTTGCTTTAGACCTTCAGAATGCTCACTTCCAATGGATCATTAGAATGATTTAGAATGACTTATCTTACATTTTTAACGTTCACTTTTTGGTCCTAGGAACCACACTCAGAGCCTTGCACGTGTTAAGTGTGCCCTATACTATTGAGCTACACCGCAGTCCCATCTTACTTAATAAAGAAAAATCATAGCATAGTTTGAAAATTATCAAATAATAATAAGTAGAATGGATTGAAATAGAACTGGAAAGGGGATAGAGAGGCAGGGGAATATCCATGAGGGCTATGGAGCCTGAAACTCGGGGAAAAACTGGAGAGGAAAAAGGGATTGAGTTTAAGTGCACAGAGCAGAGCAGTAAGAGAAAGGAAAAGACCAGAATTTCATTGAAATGACTTTGGGTTGTTCACCTCTATTTCTCTGTGGACACAATACCTTTATTTTATTTTTATGTGGTGCTGAGGATCGAACTCAGTGCCTCACGCATGCTAGGTGAGCGCTCTACCCCTTGAGCCACAACCCCAGCCCCTATTTCTTTGTTCGATTGTGTTTGTACCTAGACTGCTGATCTATCTGGGGTCCCAGATAAATATAGGTTTTAATTTGCTGTGTGTTTTATGAAACTCATTGTCAAAGATCCATTCAGGGAAGTTTTATATTTTTAGTTGAAATATACATATACAAAAGAACACTGAAGTGGTAGAGCAAGTGCTTAGCATGAGCAAGGTCCTGGGTGCAATTCCTGCCCAAACACCCACATACACACAAAGAAATGAAAGAAGAAAGACACTGAAGTAAATAGATCAATACTTTTTACAAACTGGCTCACCAATGTACAAATCCGGAAATAAAATATTTCTTGCACCTCGGAATTTACCCGTATGCTCCCTCTGTAATGCCAGATTCATGGAACCCCAATAGACCTCCAGGAGCCGAATCCGATGCAATCACACAAGAGTCTTCATTGCAAGCTCGAGCCTGGACTCACAACGGTTTCTGACTCAGCGGTCCCAGGGAGTGAGTCCCGGTTCTTTGTTCAGTGAGATTTTATAAGTTTGGGGGGGATACTCTATGCTTCACAGCATCACACAGCAAATCATTCCATACCATGGGAAAATCAAACAACAACTCTTAACATTGATTAGCACATTCACTTGTGGGAACAAGTTGGGTAAGGGTGATTGGTTAGTACAAGAGGGGGATTCCTTTGAATTGATTGGCCACGAGGGGTGATACATGCTATCAACCACTGTAAACTACTGAGGGGGTCATCTGGCATTCCAGGTATTTTCCCTGTTTCATGCTGATTGGTGGTTGCTAGGGGGTTTCTACGGGTCCTCACCTAGCCTGACTGAGTCAGGGACACCTGATGGGGCAGATCTCTCCTGTTATTTGTAAATAAACAACTCAGCAGGGTGGGTATGTGCCTAGGAGCCCTGTGTGGGTTTTTTCCCAAGACAAGGGTCACGCCCCCTTCCTTAGGACAGGCCTTGAGGTAGAAGCTGTTTCTGAAAAATGGAGTCACATCAGTTTCTCACCTCTTGGTCTCTATTAATCTGCCCAACCCTCACTTCTAACAGAAGAAGTAAGTTTTGCCTGTATTCTATATCATAAAGAGACTTGCATGCTATATTCTCTTTTAAGTTCAACTTCTTTGGTCCGATCTTATGACTGTGATACTCATCCATATTGTAGGAAAAAAAAATTATGGATCATTCATTCTCCTTGGTGCATATAATTCCATTGGATGAATATGCTATAATTGATCTGTTCTTCCATCTGTGTAGTTTTCAGTTTGGGGTTACTATGAATGGTACTGTGATACATCCAATTAACTGTTAATACAAAACAGTTCATATGAAATGTAGCACTAAGTTTCTTATTCTCTAAACTATTAATTTATCTGCCTTCAAGGGAAAGATCAAAGTGTTTCAACATGCCTGAATTTAGCCAATCTAATCATAATCACAGAGGGCTGTAAAGGGACATGAAGAGAGAAAGAGACAGATTGAAAGAGGAAGAAATAACAATAATAATAAAACAAAATAGAAATTTGTCTCCAGTCAGTGGTAATACAAGGTCACAAAACTACGATGCACCTTAATCCCCTTGGATCATTCTGCCTCCAGTGAGCAGGTTCTCTGCTCTTGCATCCAGCCTCACACAGTAATAATAGAACAAGACAATGTTTCATTTAACCTGTCATCAACACGCTATGGTCACACTTCCCTCAGCAGCTGCCCAAATTACCATTTGCATGGGAAGACAAATGTGAAATTGAATGATTCTCTGAGAGAGACTCTGACATGTTTTCGATTGCTTTTCTCCCTCATCCTTTTGATTCTTTATATCTCCATATGCATTTGCCTTTGAGATGGGAACCAAACCTATTCATTATGTTGCAAATAAAATACAAATGTCCTCTAAATAAGGCAGTGCACGGTACCCCCCAACCCCAAGTTTGTAGGTAGAAACACGCACACACAGAGTTTTCCACTGTAAGAATTTTCTATCTTATTAGAGTTGACATTTAGTCCTGCCTCAGAAGTGTAGAAAATGACTGTTCCAAAATAAACTGGAAGAGCCCTGATGACCTTGCCATCTGCATGAATTATTTGAACTTTGGAGTTGAATGAAAGCTGTAGTCGCAAATGCTGCCTTCCCATCTGATGGCTTTACCTGATAATCCGACTTCCTGTTTCTGACATGAATTAAAAGAAGAAGACAGAAAAGGTGAGGAACAGAGAGAGAGGAGCCTGGTCCGGAGTAGACATCACAGTGGTTGTTAACTGAATCATGACAATGGCATCGTGTAGGTTTCTCAGGCACAGTTAGGAAGCAGGTGGAAACATTTGTAATTTGCAGTAAATACTGTCAGTCTGGCCATTGACTCTCCAGATATAAACACTGTATTTAGGATGAGAATTTGGGTGGGAAGCTCCGCCAACAAGCCTAAACTATTTTTCTACATCATTGATCCATTCTTTGTTTAGAAATGATTTTTTTTATTTGAATGACTGTATTTTAAACTAATTTTGGGCCCACAAAAAAGATGCTAAATCCAGAAACCAAAAGCCCAGAGGCTAGACCATGTGTGAATTGTGTGACTCTGGGCATGTCACAACCTCTCTAGGCCTGTTTCTTTGCAAATGTGTCCTAAAAAGGGAGATAATTGATGTGAAAGCACTCTTTGTAAGTGGTAAAATAATGCAGTTATTATGGCTCATTGAAGCCCTCCTCCCTGTCTGTGGGATGAGCTTATGAGAAGACATTTCCCTTAGGAAAATGAGTCTCACACAAATCAGGAACCAGCTACTATGAATGTTTGTATTCGGCCCTTTTGTTATTTTTCTATTCTGTCTGTGGATTCTAGGCCCAGGAGGAAAGGCCACATGTATATACAGGTGAACTGTCTGGACACTCTAAAGTTTGTCCCTGTGATGGCCTTGGTTTTATTGTTCCATAACTTGGCTGCATAGATGGGGCTGTTAGAAAAGCAGGAGGAGGCAGGTGGGGGACCAGGGCTTCAGGATTACCAAAAAAAAACATTTCTCTTTTTACTTTTAATATAAATGGGGAAAAAAAGAAAAAAAAAAAGCAGAGTTAATCTACTCCCATAGCAGGCTGATGGACCTCTGGGGCACACCTTCTTTGCTACCTCAAGGGGGAAGGCCTCTGCAGTGTAGCTTGAGGGATTCTAGGAGGTCCTTTAGCTTAAAGGACACTATTGTCCCTACATACTCTAAGCTTCACCCTCAGACCTTTTGGTTAAAGGGAACCCAGTTGAGATGAGGACTTTGATGACAAGATGGCAAGTATCAAATGATTTTTTTTCAGAATTATGGATGACCTTGGATAAAAAATGGGCCTAGTGTTGGGATGGCATGGAGAACAGAAAAAGCATCCATTTTCAGAAATTCAACCCAGCACCAGGTTCCAGGATAAGAGATATGGTCTGTGTCCTTGACAGAGTCAGAGACTAGCAATCCAAAGCATAAGCAGAAAATAATGCAAAGTAGAAAGTGCAAAGATGCATGCATTGCAAGATCAAATTCTCAATTCACGGGTAAGAAAATTAAGACTTAGAGTGAGTGTAAAGCTCAGAGTAAATGATTTGGCTAAAGTCATTTGGCTGGTGGCAGAGGCACACTAAGGATCCAGGCCTCCCACCTCAGAGACAGTTGCTCCTCTCACCAAGTCCCTTTCCAGGAATTCTTGCTTCTCCCCTTTTCCCAAAAGGGCTGCTGCTTATTTAGTACCTCAAATTCCCAGGTCTGGGCTCAACATCTAAATGGATATTCTCTTATAATTCTTGCTATGATTTTGATATGGTTTCCCCCCGAAAAGGGTCATGTGCTGGAAGCAAGGTTCCCAAAGTATCAGTATTGAGAGGTGATGGGACATTTAAAAGGCAGGTCCTAGTGGGAGGTAATAAGATCATAGGAACACACCCTTGGAAGAGATTCCTGAATTTCCATCTTGCGAAAGTGGGTTATGTTTCTTGGGACAGAACTGGTTGCTGATAAAAGAGTGGGTTGTTATAAAGCAACTTTGGCTTTCTTGGCATTCTCTTCCCCCCCCTCCCCTCTCACACCATGTGATCTCTCCCTCCTAGCATACTATGCCATCTGCCATGCTACAACACAGCACAAGGCCCTCACCAGATGTGGCTGCCTGATCTTGGACCGACAGCCTATTGCTGCATAACAAATTACTCCCAAACGCAGCTTCTTAAAATAACAACATTTATTTTGCTCATGAAACTTCCATTTGGGCATGCAGATAGCTCTGCCTCTGTTCCAGTTGGCTTCAGCTGGGGTGATTCCAGGCTGGGAGCTGGAATCAACTGCAGGTGAACTTACTCATATGTCTGGTGGTTAAGGCTGGCTTTCTGCTCGTCTGAAGCTGATGCTTAGAACAACTACACGTGGTTTCTTCATGTGGCCTAGGCTTCCTCACAATGTGGTGGCTGGATCCTAAGGGTGAGTGTTGTGAGAGAGAATGAGACAAATGGAATCCATATTGTTTTTTCTGACTTAACCCTACAGGTCTCACAGAGTTGCTTCCACTACATTCTATTAACTGAGGCAATTACAGTGTCCTCCTAACCCCAGCTTTAAGAAAATGGAAAGTAGACTCCATCTCTTTGGGGAGTGGCAGTATCTGGAAGCACATGTAGAAGCAGAAATATTTCGGTGCCATTTCTGGAAAACACTATCAGTGGGAGGGATCCTTGTGAGGCTGTGGACCCTCCTGGTTAGGAGATTTTTTTATGTCTTCATACTTTGTATTGCAAACTTAAATTTCTTGCTCTTTGACTTATGTGTTCAAAATTAAAGCAAATATCCTAAGTTATACAGAGAAAACAGATAATAATGCAAGGAATGCATCCATATGCTTTCATGAAAAATAGTTGGTCAGAAGCAAAATAAGATTCTTATTGTTTTTGCTGGCACTGAGCATGATCTTACAATGACGCTTATTCTGACACTGGTAGGAGACATGATTTTTCAAAAGCTTTCAAAATAAACTCTTCTCTTGCTGTTGGCACACACATTTCCATCTGTTCATGGTTGATGAGGCGGGTGGGCCAACTCTCTTCAAGGTCAATGAAAGCAAACTTTTGTTGCGTCACAGTAAACATTTTCACTTCATAAAATTACTTACAGATTAATTGGATGAATGCATTTCAGTGCCCTTCAACCTGCAGCTCTCTTGGTTGCTTAAAGTCTCACACAGAGAACATTTCAGCATAGTCCCTAGCCAAGCTGGTGAAAACTGGGGGTGGGGATGTAGCTCAGTGGTAGAGCACTTGCTCAGCACACATGGGGCCCTGGGTTTGATCTCCAGTACAAGGAGAAGAAAAAAAAATGAAAGCTTTGGAAAGAAAGAAAACCCAAACTAATTAACCCAATGTGACATATTCAAGATTGGCCAACTCTACTGAATTTGCCTCAAAAATGAAGCCAAAACTTTGCTCTATGCTTCAAAGTTATACTGAGAAATTGGAAGTGGGCTGTTGATCTCATGTAGATTTCTTCTGGCTCTCTCACTCCTCTTTTTGAACACTCCTGCTCATTAATTTTCCTGAAATAGATCCCGTTCCTAATTTCTACTGTTTCCACCCAGGTAAAGGCCTCATTTTCTGATGCCTCTTGTAATCAGATGACTGGACTTTCTGTCTCCTCCTTCCAACCCACACTCTGACAAAGATGATTCTCAGCTCAAGAGCCTGTGATGGCTATGAATTAAAACCTACCTTTCTTCCTTCAGCGTTAGAGACCTTTCATATCTAACCCCAGACTGTTCAACTTCATTTCCTGTTACTTCCCTTCAAAAAGAGCCACTGGGATTCTCCCAAGAGAACTCACTTCTTAAAAATTATTGCACTTCTGCTCCTGACGTTCCCTTGCCCTGGAGTACTCTTCTTTTGACCTGTACAAATCCTACCTATTTTGGGGATCTAACTGAATGGCTCCATACAGTCTTCCCTAATCCCTGCAGCTGATGAGGACTTATCCCTTCTCTGAACAATCAGAGTACTTTATTATCTATTTCTCTCTAGATACTCACATGTTTCCTTTTTTTCTACCTTGTGTTATAGTTATTTAAAAATATGTCCTAATTTTTTTTATCAGACTAGGAGTTTCTTGTGGATGGAATATATGCGGGATTCATTTTTGAAACTGCTAAAGCATCTAGCACAGCATTTGACACCTAGCTGGGGCTGGGGCTCAACTTCAGCGTTTATCACTCCAAACTCATTAGCTTCCCCTCCAGATCTGGGCCTTCTCCTGATTTCTCTGTTCTTTTAATGATGCCACCCTCTTTCCACACTCAGTACCAAAACAAACCCAAACCCCCTTTCTGTTGATCTTTCTTATGCAATCCTACATCTGTTTTTTCTTTCTTTTAATTGCATTTCCCCCACTTGCTACTTGTCTGCTCTTATTTCTTACGACCTGAGCCACTGTAAGGTGTTCTGGCAGTCAGCATCTCCATCCCCAAATCTGTTTCACAAAAATCCAGTACTGCTCCATGTGAGCACACCCCACTTCTCAGAAACTTCAGAGGACTCCTGGTTGTTTTCCACACAAGTCTGAATGCTGTAAGCTGGCCTTTAAGAGTCCTTCCCAGTCTCACCCTGACCTTCCTAGCTTTATCTCCCAGTTTTTCTCCACTGGACCCTTTCCTCTAACCAAAGGCTCCTTGCTTGACCTCACCCTCATCATTTGGACCAGTCTATCTTTGCATCCAAAATAGACTATATTCCATCTTTTCCTCATAGAATCCTAACCATCCTTGAGTCTGGGTCAAATATCATATCCTCACAAGCTCTTCTCAGATCCTATTGGCCAGAAGCTCTCACTGAATATACCAGTTTTCCCTGATGGTCTTCAGAAGTTTTTATAGGAACTTTCCTGCAAGGTGGCCCTTTATGTTTTCATCACAATCTGTGACTAACAAGTTAGACTTTTGTAAGTAGGATTATTAAAATATGTCATTGTAATGAACCATTTATAAATAAGCATTATGTCCTTGCTCATAAATCTCATTTCACTCAGCATGATATATTTGCTGTTAGCCAGCCCATAGCAGTCCCTCTTGATGCTCTCACCCATTTCTTTGGGATGAATTCCCACCAACTTCCAAGGGCAAGCACATGCATGTCTTTGCCCAAGGGGGCTGGAGCAGGAATAGTGGATTAACACACTCCAGGAGCAACCTTTGACCAATGGCTGACAGGAGCTTGTAGGTACATACCCCAGATCCCACACTCCTCAGGTGGGCTAAATCTGAGAAGTATGTTTTACACAACTTACCAGCATTCTCCCTAGGGATTAAGCTCCATCCACCCCTAGAGGTAGTTGGCTTGATAAAACACTATGTGCAGCTACCGCTTCCCTTTCCTATCACCCACCTTCTCTCCTAATGCTTCCTGCTCCTCCCAAATAAACTACTTGCTTTGAGTCCTTGCCTCTGGGTCTACTTCTGAGGGAATGCAAACTGGGACACCATGAGAGAGAGAGCTAGTGCTCACCACAAGAGAAAGCTAATATTCTCACCAAAAAGTTCCTATAAGGAAGTCATATACAAAGTTCCAGATTAACATGAAGATAGTTTTCTCTTCCTTGGCCTCCTCACCAACAATGGGAATGAGTTTCCATTGTGGACAGAGTAGTTTCCATCTCTGACCTTCTTTGACATGACCCATCCTCACATTTGGGCATGTAATTCAATCAGTAGGATTCATCAGACCTACTCCCTCAGATCTGTCTTCTAGTCTGCCAATAAGGTGATCCTTATAAAACTCCCCTGCTTCAGACCTCTCACCTGCAGTCACAGACCAAGCTCCCTGACATGGTACTCAAGGCCTCTTGTCCATTCCTCATGCCTGCCTCTCTCACTTTTCATCCCCAATAACTCTCCCTCACATCCCTGGGTTAGACTAATGGGAAGCACAGAGGCTTTTCCTCCTCTCTGCCTCTGTGTGCTGTTCTCTCCTCCTGAATGGCCTCCCTCCACTGCCCTTATGCCCCTTCTGAGCCAAACACTTCACCTGAGGTTGATAGCCTGAATTGTCAGTTGCTCTAGGAAATGTTTACTACTTTCTCTAGTCAGAGAAATGACATCCTTCTCAGTGAATATCATCATTCCTTCACAGCACAGCTATGATTATTTATGTTTTATATCTGATCTGCTATACTATCCTTGAGGAAAGACCATTTTCCACCAAGGAAGTATAATGCAGCAGTTAAGATCTTGCAAGACTTCTGGAGCAAAGTGAGTTGAGTCCAAATGCCAGCCTCAAAACTCAGCAAACTGCTGAGACAACTTAAGATCTCTTTCCTTTTCTAAAAGATTGGATAATAGAACCTAACTCAAAAGAGTTCTTTGTGTGCGTGAGGATTAAAAATGAGTGGAAAATGCAATGCAATTAAATAGCATCTGACACAGAAAGCACTTAATAAATATTAGCTACTATTAGAAATAACAATGTTATAAAGATTAATGCTGGGATTACTTATATGCCAAAGCAGAGACTCCTTAGCAGGAGACATACATTTGTAAAGCTCTTGAAAAAAGAGGATTTCCTGGGGTCCCCCACAAACCTGCTAAATCAGAATGTCTTGGGTTATAGGTGGAAGGAAATGAAGGAGATGTGACAACTTAATGCAACATAAGACCTAGACTAAAACAAGAACATTTGCAGTACAATTTGCAAAATTTAAGCAAGGTCTGTAGATTAATCAATAGTATCATATCAGCATCAATTCTGTGGTTTTAATAAATGTGCAATGCGGACATGTTAGGGGAAAGCTGACTGAAGGGCATACAGGAACTCTGTGTGCTATTTTTGCTGTTATTTTTGTAAATCTACAACTAATTCAAAATAAGAAGTTTAAATTTTTTCCTAGGCCAGAGCAGGTATATTATGGAAAGTCTCCATTGACGAATGATTTTGATCTGTACCCTTGCTTAACAAGTGCCTAGAAACAAATGGGGCCCTACTCCAGTTAAGTGAATTGAATGGTTTATTTCATGTGCCTTGGATGATCATTTAATGTTGGGTGATCTTTTGGCCATCTCCCCAGTAAAACTATAGGCACCCAATAAACAATGATATTTAATTGTTTTGTTGCCCCCACAGGACCTAACTCAGTTACACTGTAGATTCAATAATAAACAGCATTTGTTTTAATTGAATCTAACCAGCACTTCCAGCTATACATTCCCAAAGAGATTTTAGAAGTTTTCCCAGGAATGCCGATCTCTTTCCCAAAATATTTGGGACTCCTTTAAAATCATTACTGTACCTCAGAATACAAATGAACAGTTTTGAACCCATATCTTCCTTAGATGTGTATGTTTTATTTGGAAAGAGTTCCAGAAGAAAAGTAAAAATTGATATATTTAATTTAACAACTTTTCTTAAGTGCTATAAGTCTTTATAGTCTCAATGGGGAGGGGGGTTTTTCCTTTTGAAAAAAAAAACTATTTGTTTTAATATTATAGAAGGCAAGAAAATCCTGAAATCAACACCACCTATCAATCAGGAAGGCGAAGTCAAAGCCTTGGGTAAAGATCATGTCACAGAGGCATACAGAAAAAAGCAACACTGGGAAATCATTTGCACCCCCTAAAAGAAAGCCCTGTGATTCCAAAGGAAGAATAAAGGTTTTACAAATGTCATTCAAACTATGTAAGATGGAAAGCAACAATACAGATTTTTTTAGTGTAATAATGGCCTAACATTATTAATTATTAGCAATTAATCAAGGTCGAAATCAAAGCAGTCTACTCTGGCCCTACATTTACCTGCATACCTGCTTCATCTGTATTGGGGAAGCTCTCTATATTTCAAATGGGAGACCTTTCATGGGTCTTCCCTTCTGACCAAGACTTCTGTCTCTTTACAGGTTTCCAGCTAATCTCCTCCTGCCCTTAGCCATTCTCGGTAAGGAAGTCAGTGTCTAATTTTGTTTGTACATATTTCAGGAATCCTGCTTATGTGGTCAAGAATTAATGTGAAATGAAGCAGGGTCTAAAATTTCTGACATGAAGGAATAAACAGAAGAACTCCTTGTTTGGATTTCTTTGGGAATCAGGATCTCCAGAAGGAAAGTAAACTGTATCCATTTATATATTCTTTGAACATTACTGAATCTCTGTGTTGAAACTCAATCTCGGATTCTGGGAAGCCAGATGAGTAACAGTACCCTAAAGCAGGCTGAGCCAAAAATCCCATGAGGTCAGACCACCGGGAGATAATTAGCAGATCTCCACTTCTGGTTTCACATCTGAAGAGTTGAGTCACCCCACAGCTCACAAAGCAAGTGTTTGGTTGCTTATGTTCAAGCCTGGAAAAAGGCATTCTGATAAATAGTGGAACAGTAACTGCATTTACTCTACACTATACATTCTCAAGTTACTGCTGCAGCATCCCTGATAATGGAGGTCCCAAACTCAACTCCCACTCTGCTAGCACTGGGAACCCTTCGTTTCCCTTGAGAGCCAACTCCTTTCCTGGACAACTGTAGCTGTGGCATAGTTCCCATGTGTCATTAATATCAACTGCTAACTACCACATGGTTCTGTCCTCTTGAGTTAAACAGCTTTTAAAGTATTTATTAAACACTTACTATGTTTAAGATCTTGAAGTGCATAGGAAATATAAACACATATGATGCACATCTGAGATCTCTCAATATTAATATCATGAGATCTGCTCAATGGGGGAAGAAAAACTATATAGAAGAGTCAACATGAGCCAAAGTGCCTTTCTGAAAAGGAGTATTCAGTCTCCCCCTGGGCCTCCTTTTCTCCAAGCTAAACACAGCTATGAACTTGACAGTTTCTGACCTTGCAAAACCTTCCCATTCCTCTTAGCATAAAATCAAGACTTGATCTCAGCATCTCCAACCTCACCCCCAGCCTCTGCCTCTGCTCCACACACTACAGTGCCACCCGGCTTCTTTGCCAGTCCTCTTCCCCATCTCAGGTGCTTCATGTTTGATGTTCTCTGACTGTTCTCCCAACCCCGCCCCCCCATATCTCCACAGGACAGCTTTCTTCTTGTTCTTCAAGTCTTAGAAGTCCACACTTCCAAGGGATCTTCCCAAGAAACTCTAAAGAACTTCTCAATACCCTCCTCCCTTCCCACTCTCTCTCTATTACATGATTTATCACTACTTAAAATTATCTTGTTTGTTGATAGATTTAATAGTTCATTATATGTTTTCTCCAACCTGAATAAGAGTTCCAAGGGCAGAGTCAGGCCTCTGTTGCCCCTGACAGTATTCTCCTGCTCACTCAGATGGAATGTTCAGTAGTACTTTTAATGAGCCAGATACCCCTTCATCTATATCATTCTATGGAGGAAATCTCAATGAACCAAAGACTCTCCTCAATGTTTTCAGCAAACTAAGACCTCACATATGATAAAAGAGCATGAAAACAGTTCCCAACATCGTGGATGCACAGAAGGTTTAATCAAATCCCCCAGAGTTGGATTACATTCTCCTGAAATATTTCTGTGCATTCCCAGAGCAGCTGAAGGTTTCATTGTACTTGTTGTTATGTTAGTCAGCTTTCCAATAATGTAACAAAACACTTGAGAGGATCAATTTAAAAAGAAGAAAGGCTTATTTTGCCTCACAGTTTTGGAGGTTTCAGTCCATGGTCATTTGCCCCCCCCCCTTTTTTTGCCTGTGGTGAGGCAGAACATCATGGCAGGAGCGCAGGGCAGAGGAATCTGCTCACCTTCTGGCTGCCAAGAGAGAAAAAGAGAAAAAGGAGAGGTTAGGAACCCATTATCCCTTTCAAGGGAACACCTCCATATGACCAGAAGGCTTCCAACTAGTCCTCCCCTTTTAAATGTCTCACCACCTCCCAGTAGCACCATGGACTGAAGACCAAGCCTTTTAACACATGGGCCTCTGGAGAGCAGTTATCTAAACCATATCAGGTGCCTAATCATGGAAGAGGAAAGTGCAATTGTCTACTGGAAGTGGCTCTTTGCCATCTACTGCCTCCCAACTTTCTGCCCCAGTGCTCATGATCCATCAGACCCTGTCAATGGCATCTCCATGCTCAGTTCTCTGCACAACCTCATAACTGTATCTCTCATGTGTGTTTCCAAAGCTCTCTCCAGCCCTGTGTTTACCAGCACACTCATGTGCAGTAGTTACAAATGCTTTTGGACACTTCTCACTTAAGGAAAGAAGCCACCAAAAAATAACCCATTTTATATGATGAGAAATAACCCAGATGAAACAAGGTACTAAATGGAAAGCTATGTTTCCTTCTTAAGTATGGAAGATGGTCCCACCAAGACCCAGGGCCTGATGGTGAAAAGTTTGCAAATTTAAAATCTAATGAAGTCTCTGATTATTTATAGATGAGATTCATTCTTATGACTAATGTCTAGGGTTGTTAAAATAGTAAATTCACATTATGGTGTTTAACTGGGAGACATCTTTGAAATACCTTGAGCCTATGGGGCCCACTTGGGGATATTCTATGCCTGCCACTAATGGGGAGATTTCAAAACATGTCTGCAAGTTCTTTGACTCTCTTGCCATTAAGCAGTAGAGTTAATGGTCCCTTTCATTGAGTCCTGACAGGACTTTATGACCACCCTGACAAATGAAATGCACAGAATGGCACTGTCACTTCCTAGTATTCTAGGTCAGAAGGGCTGCAGCTTCTGCTCATCCTTGTTGGGACATTCATTCTGAGAACCTTCCATCCAAATAACTTGTAAGAAGGTTCAGCTATTCTGAGGCCACCATGGTTGTATGAGGGTCACAGCGAGACCACAAAAACAGAAAGGGAAAGAGATTTCTGATGATCCCCAGCTGCATGAGTGAAGAGACCATCATCTGGCTATAAAATCTGCAGAGCTGAGTTCAGCCAAATACCAGAATCCTGAGCAAAATAAATTATTTTTCATTATTATTATTGTTATTATTATTAATAATAATTAAAATTATTATTTTAATAATAATTAAAAATTATTTTTTGACTATTTTAAGCAAATAATCAGAACACCAACTCTCTCTAAAAATATTTGGTTGATGCATAATATTGCAAGGGCTCTTTCATCACATTATCCAAAATACTACCACAGCTCCCTTCTCACGAATAACTAGAATAATAATGGCTGCCATGTATCACTCTCTTTCTGCATGCAGAGGCAGACCTTAATCAAAGTGATATACACTATTTACTTGAATCCTTACAACTGTGGTAGATAATATTATGTTGACATACAATAACAACTTGGCTATAAAAGAAATGAGAAGGTAATTTATTCTGAGCCAAATATGAGTACCCTGGAAACACAGATGCAGACCCCTAAGTATGTCTGAGGGCCAGGGTCTGTAAGCCTCACTTTTCCTGAATGAATGTGCTAAGGAAGCCTATGTGGCCCGTGATTGTGGAGAGGGCTTAGGGGAGATGGGGGGATAAGAAGAGACATGGACTCCATGACTATGGAGAGTTGCTGCAGGGAGAAGCAAAGCAAGCAATTTCCAGAGCTTCTATATGACACAGGAGAAAGCACACGGAGCAAAGGTGCAAAGGCCACATCCTCATTTCTGCCTGGAGCTCGGGTACTTCAGCTCAGTGAAGACTGGGGGGCAGCAGAGACATCTCTCCCCTGGAGGGCAGGCAGCCTGGTGGACCTCCACAGATAGCATGTTCTCCCACTAAGTGGGTCCTGCCCAATGTGAGAGCAGTGAGATACAAGCCTCACAGGCTAACAAAAGGAGACGTGAGATGACTTTTGAGTGACTTCTTGAGACATTCCTGAGGATCCTCCAGGAATAACTGGCAAATCAGAGCAGAGAGTCTTTGTGCTGTCAGGGACACAAATCAGGGCACCCTGCAATTTCAGTTCATCTTCTTCTTGGGTATGTGAGGCCTGGAAAAGTCAGGCTATTTGGGAAAAGTGAAGAACCTACTGTTTTACTGATCATACATACAAAACACAGGAAGCACAAGGACCCTCCCCATTCCTGTAGTGTCTGAGGAGTCTACAGCAGTGGAAAGACCCTTATCCCTTGTTTGCGTCAGAGTTCTCCAGAGAAACAGAGCCAACAGCATGTGTATATATAGAAAGACATTTATTATAAGGAATTGACTCATGCAATGTGGAAACTGGCAAGTCCAAAATCTGATGGAGGAGGCTGGCAGATGCAGACTCAGGAAAGAGGCATAGTTTGAACCTCAAAGTGGTCTATTATAGTACCAGGAAGAGGCAATGTTGTAAGGGATTCTAGGAGCCTTGGAGTATTGTATCTTGCTTGAGGGAGGTTATTCTTTTGTTCCTTTCAAATCTTCATCTGATTGGAAGAGGCTCATCCACGTTAGGGAGGGCAATCAGAAGTACTCAAAGTCCACTGCTTTAGATGTTAATCTCATCCCAAAACACCCTCACCAGAGCATACAGAATAATGTTGGCTAAATATCTGGGAACTGTGGCTCAGCTAAGTTGACATATAAAATAAACCATCTCATTTCTCTTCTTAAGGAGCTCAAGTGGCTCATGGCCTTGAGATGCTTGGTGAAGGGTTACCTGAAAGCACCCGGACATCATGTTTGATGGGCAGGAGAGAACAGGGAAGGGAACTGGGCAAGGTGCAGGGCTGATTGAATTCAAGGACAAAATTTATATGCAACATAGGGATTCGGTTTTAGGGGAAATTTAAAGACTCAGAGTTGACTCTAGCATATTCATACTGGTTCAAAGTAGTGGAAATCACATGAACTGAGCGGTGGAGAATTTGGTTTTGATTTTTGAATAAATTACCATGACTCAGTCCCTCTTCCCAGGGAGTTGGATCTAAATAAAAATCATGGGTGTGAACATGAAGGGGACCATTCCCGGCATCCATTTCGAGGGTTGAAAAGAAAATGCATTTTGTGCTTTCTTGGAGTTCAGACACTTGCTAGTTTCCAGGAACTCCAAAAGGCTGCTGGGGTGTTGGATAATGAGACCATTCTGTAGATGGATCTTGGATAAATGCCTTTCCCCGGGACAAAAATGAGTGTGTCACCCAATATAGCAGCTGAGTGTGGAAGGGGAAAGTGTCACTGTTTTGACATCCCTTGAGTTATCAAAGATTACAATGTCCCAGGCAGGGAGCCAGCCAAACATGGAGGAATGACAGCCCCTTGGGATCAGAGAGGGGGCCCTGTAATCTGAGTCATGGTCTTGGCTCTTCTGTTAACTCTTTAGGTGACTCTGTGTCATTGCTACAAAAGTTTCTTCTGGTCTCCTTGATTTTTAAAGTGCATTTTAATCAGCTTTTTTTTTGTCACTGTGACCAAAAGACCTCACAAGAACAACTTTAGAGGAGGAATGGTTTATTTCAGTTAATATTTTCCAAGGTTCAGTTCTTGGTCAGCTGACTCCATAGCTTTGGGCCTGAGAGGAGATAGAACATCATGTCAGAGGAAAGCAGCTTAGAATATGGTAACCAGAAAGCAAAGAGAGAACTCTATTTCTCAAAGACAAAATATAAACCCTAAAGGCATGCCCCTACTGACCTACTTCCCCCAGCCACATTCTACCTGCCTACAGTTAATTTATATCAATGGATTAATACACGGATTACATTATATCTCTCATAATCATTTAACCTCTGAAAAACTCTTGCATTGCTTCATACATGAACTTCTGGGGGATACCTAAAATGTAAGCCACAGCAAAACGAGAGATCACCAGCCTGAGTCCTCACATCGCCAAGCAGAGGTGGTAAACGGCTGTGATAGAAACGTGGGTGGCACTGAGTGCCAGGCTGCTGGTTCAGATAACAGCCAGCTGCTTAGCCTCCCACATCTGACCTCGCATATCTGCATGGAGTTGATATTATACCTGAAGCACAAGGAACTGCTCCCTGCACATAGTAAGGAGGTCAATAGATTTCTGGTGCATAAACATAAAACTCAACTGAGAGAACTTTTTTTGAAAGTGGAGAGTCCTAAGCCCCATTCCTAGAAATTGCCCAGGGCAGGCCCTAGAACCTTCCATTGTAAGAACACCTCCTTTAATGTAATTGTGATGCAAGTTATCCATCAAATTTGAGAAATGATGAAATAGAATCAGTGGTTTTTCAAATTTTCTGAGGACTATTTCAGTAAGATATCGACTTTTATATCAGGATCTGACATATAAGGTTATAATTCATTTGTACATAATCAAAACAGAAGGCTCATTTAGGCAGGGAGCAGGGGCACACTCCGTAATCATAGCTTCTCAGAAGGCAGAGGCAAATTGCAAGTTTGCAAGTTTGGGCCAGCCTTAGCAACTTAGTGAGACCCTGTATTTTTTTTTTTTTTTTTAGAGAGAGAGAGAGAGAGAGAGATTTTTAATATTTATTTTTTAGTTTTCAGTGGACACATCTTAATATTTATTTATTTATTTATTTATTTATTTTAGTTTTCAGCGGACACAACATCTTTGTTTGTATGTGGTGCTAAGGAGTGCCAGGCGAGCGCGCTACCGCTTGAGCCACATCCCCAGCCCCAACATCTTTTTATTTTATTTTTATGTGGTGCTGAGGATTGAACCCAGTGCCCTGTGCATGCCAGGCAAGTGCGCTACCGCTTGAGACACATCCCCAGCCCGAGACCCTGTATTAAAATAAAACTTTTAAAGAGGGAATAGCTCGGTGGTAGAACATCCCTTGACTCAATCCCTAGTACAACAACAACAAAAAGACTCTTTTATGCAAGGTGTTCTGATCTATTTTGTATTTTTTAAATTATAGTAAAAATCACATTACTTTAGTTGTACAATTTTAACCATTTTTAAGTATATAGCGCAGTAATGTTAAGTATATTCACATTGTGCAACATGATTTCCAGAATTTTTTCATCTTGCAAACTGACCCTCTGTGCCTATTAAATACTAATTCTCCCTCCCCTCTTCCCTCAACCCTTAGAAATCACCTGCTATGGTCTGAGTGTGTTCCTTCCAAAATTCAGGCCAATGTGACAGGGCTGAGAAGTGAGCCTCTGAGAGATGATTAGACCAGGAGAGCTCCTCCCTCAAACATGGGAGTAAGGCCCTTAGAAAGACGTTTCATCTGGTGTGCAGCCCTCTTGCCTTTCATCTTCTGCCATGTGAGGACACAGTGTTCCTCCTGGAGAATGCAGCAACAAGGTGTCATATTTGAAACAGCAGTTCTTATCAGACTATGGAATCTGCTGGTGACTTGATTTTGAACTTCACAACCTCCAGGACTGTGAAAAAAAATTCTGCTCTATAAATTACCTACACTTAGGTATTTTGTTATAGCAACACAAATGTTACTGGACACCACATTCTATTTTCTGTTTCTATGAGTTTGACTATTTTGCCTAATTCCTATTAGTGGATCATGTGGGTGGATCATAGAGTAGTTCTATTTTCAGTTTTCTGAGGAAACCTCACATTGTTTTCCATAATGGATGCACCATTTTACATTCTCACCAACAATGCACAAGGTTTCTAAATCTTCCTCATTCTTGTCAACACTAGGTATTTTCTGTTCTTTTGTTAGTGGCCATTGTTATGAGTGTAAAGTGATATCTCATTGTGGTTTTTTTAAGTTTATTTTTTTTAGTTGTTTATAGACCTTTATTTATTTATACGTGGTGCTGAGAATCAAATCCAGTGCCTCACACATGCCAAGCAAGCATGCTACCACTGAGCCATAGCCTCAGCCCTCTCGTTGTGGTTTTGATTTGCATTTTCCTAAAGATTAATGACGTTGAACATCTTTTTATGTTCTTAGTGACTACTTGGGTATCTTCTTTAGAAATACCTATTCAAATAATTTGCCTATTTCTTGGGTATCTTCTTTAGAAATACCTATTCAATAATTCGCCTATTTCAGGTTGTTTGATCTTTTTTGATGTTGAGTTGTAGACATTCTTTTTTTTACTATTTATTTTATTTTATTTTATTTTTTAACTTCTTTTTTATTTTAATTTGTTATATATGACAGCAGAATGCATTACAATTCATATTACACATATAGAGCACAATTTTTCATATCTCTGGTTGTACACAAAGTATATTCACACCATTCATGTCTTCATACATGTACTTAGGGTAATGATGTCCATCTCATTCTATTGTCTTTCTATCCCCATTCCTACCTTCCCTTCCCTTCTCTCCCCTTTGCCTTATCTATAGTTCATCTAATCCTCCCATCCCCCACAACCACGTTATGAATCAGCATCTTAAATCAGAGAAAATGTTTGGCATTTGGTTTTTTGGGATTGGCTAACTTCACTTAGCATTATATTCTTCAACTCTATCCATTTATCTGCAAATGACATGATTTTGTTCTCTTTTAATGCTGAATAATATTCCAACATGTATATATACCACATTTTCTTTATCCATTCATCGAGTTGTAGACATTCTTTATTTGGTCTGGATATTGACCCTTTATCAGATATATAATTTGAAATTATTTTCCTCCATTCCATTGATTCCCTTTCATTCTGTTGTTTTTGATGTGCAGAGTTCTTAAGTTTGATGTGATCCCATTTGTCTATTTTTTGTTTCATTGTCTGTTTTAGGCCTCATACACAAGATATTATTGCCAAATACAAAATCTCCAAGATTTTCCCTGTGTTTTTGCCCATGAGTTTAATAATTTTAGGTCTTTTATTTAGATCTTTAAGACATTTTGAGTTCATTTTTGTATAGGGTGTAAGAAGGGTCCAACTTCACCCTTTTGCTATGGACACTCAGCTTTCCCAGTATCTTTGTAGAAAGAGACTGTTATTTGCCATTATGTAGTCTTGATACTCTTGCCAAAAGTTTCTTGACTGTATATGTAAGCCATTATTTCTGATCTTTATATTCTGTTTCATATATATATATATATATATATATATATATATATATATATATATATATATATATTAATACCATATCTATCTATCTATCTATCTATATAAATATATATATATATCTTATACTATAGCTTTCATAAATCTTAATCCTAACATCACACTGTTTTCATTTCTATTGTTTTGTAGTGTGTTTTAAAATTAGGGAATATGATACCTTCAAATTTATTCTTCCTTTTCAAATTTGTGTTTTGGCTTTTCATAGCACCTTGACATTCCATATGAATTTTAGGATGCTTTTCCTATTTCTGCAATCATTCAATCAATAAAATGGCATTAGAATTTTGATAGGAATTACATTGAATCTGTAGATCACTTTGATTAGTATAGACATTTAATGATATCGTCTTTCAATTTATGCCTTTTCACTTATTCATATCTTGTTTGATTTCTTTTAGAAATGTTTTACAGTTTTAACTGTGTTTCAGTGTGTTTTAGTTTGCACTGCTATTTTTTAAAAATACCATAAACTGGGAAGCTAATGAAAAATATATTATTTCTCATAGTTCTTGAGGCTGGGAAGTTCAAGATTCGGGTACCAGCAGATTCAGTATGTGGTAAGAGCCAGTTTTCCCATTTTCTATGTCCTCATGTGTACAAAGGAGTAAATGAGCCTCTAAGCTAAGCTCATTCATGAGTGCTCTTTCCTGATGTCCTAATCACTTCCTATATTGTCAGTTTCCATCAGTATAACAAAATTCCTGATACAATCAACTTTTGACTGACATTTGTGAACATTTCAGTCCATAGAAGATTGGCCGTTGCTTTGGATTTGTGATGAGACACCACAGCATGGTGGGAGTATGTAGGGGAGTAGAACAGCTCACCTTATCACCAGAAGCAAAGGAGATTAGGAGGCGTGTTAGTCAGCTCTTCATCACTATGACCAAAACACATGACAAGAACAACTTGGAGGAAGAAAAATTTATTTTGGCTCATAGTTTCAGAGGTTTGGTCCATGCTTGGCTAACTTCATTGCTCTGGGCCCAAGTGAGGCAGAACATCAAGGCACTTATTCATGGTGACCAGGAAGCAGAGAGAGAGAAGGGGATGGGATTGTGGGAAAGATGAAGTGTTCCAGGGCATGTCCCCAGTCACCCAGCTTCCACCCATGCCCCACCTGCCTACAGTTACCACCCAGGCAGCCCATTTAAACTAGCATGGATTAGTTTACAGGTCTCATAACCTAATCATTTAACATCTCTGAACATCCCTGCATAAACAGGAGTTTGGGGGAGACACCTCATATTCAAACCATAATAAGAGGGGTCTCGGAGTCTCGAAGCTCCACTTCAAAGACACACCCCAAATGATCTAAAGTCCTTCCACAAGGTCCTATCTCTCAAAGATTCTACCACATTCTAATAACACCACCCTGAGGACAAAGGCTTTAACAACTGGCCTCCAGATCCAAACTATATAGCACCTCCCATCTTATAATACATTGGAGACTAGGTTTTAATGTTTGGATTTGGGAGGGGTGCCTTCCAACCATAACCCTATTTTATTTTGTATTGTTTTATTCCATTTTCATTTTTTTAAAATGCTGTCCTTGACCCACTAATTGCTTTTGCAAACAAAAAGTTGAAAAATACACAGATCTCTAAGTTTCTTCCCAAGTTTTTATACTAAAATCACAGTTAGCTCATTTGATACATGATTGTTACAAACCTTCATATTTTTGGATTCAAAATGCATAATGCTTTACTCATCCAACTAGACTTTATATTCGTCATGTGATGTTTGTCTTTATATTGAAGAACAAGTGGTCTCCCATGTTGGACAGAGCCAAACAGGAGCTACAATGAAACTCAAAGCAGTTGATGTCTGCAAAGGAAAAGAGCCCTTATGTATTTAGGGAGGAAAATCTTGATAAGCAGGCTCTTATCAGGAGCAAAGGCTTCAAATGGCATTGATGTTAATGATGCCCAGAGTCTGAGAAGATGGAGAATCCACCCCACAAAGGTTGATATAGATCTTGTCTTCACAAGAGGGAGAAACAAATGGGGAGAAGGAAGGAGGCAGTCCTATATGATGCAGGAGTGCTGCATGCTGTCTGGACACCTCGTCCTGGGCCCTTGAATCTCAAGAGAGTGAATGCACTCTCCCAGTGCATGGAAGGAGTGGCTATTTTTGCACAAGCAAAGGAGCCAGATTTTTACCTGTTTAGATGAGGGTGAAACAGACCCTAAACCAAATGCAGGAGCATAATCACAGGAAGACAGAGAGATGTCCCCCAACTGTGGATTACTTTCTATATTTCAGTTAACTTGACAAAACTCCATTTTACAGGAGGATTGGTCGAGACATCCTGTGATTAATTAAAGAAGCTAAATTTGGACTGAGAACAAAGCCATTCAAATCCTCCTCTAGTGTTCCCAGTCTCTTCCTAGAATAAACAGCTCAGAGTGGAAGATAAGCCAATTACTGGAGTACGAGGAGACCCAGGAGTCAGCCTGGGGATTCTCTGCCTACTTTTTGCTCTTTTTTCATCTGAGCCGATGAAAGAAGTTATGTGAGTCAGCAGGACTGACCTGCCTGCTTCATGCCAGCTTGGGTTTCATAACTCCCGGTGGGAAAACACCACACTTCTTTTAAGGAGCGCCTGTTTGATGGTCACTCACTCTTGCCTTCCAGTGAAGTCACAGAAAATCAGTCTTCTGTCTCCTGAGAGTGTGAAATATCACCACCCTGTCATTCAGGCTGACGTAGGAGGATCACAGAGGCTGATTGCCTGACTGAGCCCTGGTGCAGGCTGGCCCAAGCCAGCTACTGTGTCCTACCTAGCCAGGCACCAGAGAAGGGAGAAGGTCCCCTCTGCTTGTATCTCATTTCAGGTTTGCTTTGTCACACTAACCTACATAAATCAAAGAGCCAAAACTCAACCAAAAGGTGTGGGGAGCAATGGCATCAAACTACATGAAGTTACCTTTATAATCACGACTTACTCTCCACCACCCAACAAGGCGAATTAAAACAAAAGTCCTCAGTATCTACCTGACATGGTTATTTTGGTTCTTTGAAGCAAATGATTGCTTATTCTTTAGGCTCTAGTTCCCATTATCATGTCCTATTATGTGAGGAACACGTTTCTGCAACAAACTGCTGGGGTAAATCCAAGAGACTTGAAAAAAATTTTCAATAATTTTCTTTACAATCCAAAATGAATCCAGCAGTGTTCTCAAATTCCACTTGCCAAAGTAATATAATTTCAGCACAGACAGCTTCAGGAAGCTGCCAGAGAGCGTGAGTAGGATAAGGGAAAGATATTCAGTCTGCAGTAGAGGAGAAGAGTTGCCATGAATGAAGAGCACCTAGGATCTAAGTCCCTTGCTGTGGTTTGGGTATGTTTGAGTGTGTTCTCCAAAGGTTCATATGTTAAGCCTTGGTCCTTATGGTGGTGATGTTAAGAGGTGGCTCCTACTGGGAAGTCCTTAGGCCATCAGAGGTCTGTCCTCAGAGGGATTCAGATAGTTCTTGTGGGACCTTGAGTTCATTTTCATGAAACAGTTATTAGACTGAGGCCAAACCCTGAATCAGTCTCCCTCTGTCTTCTTATCTGATGATGTGATCTCTCCCTCTCACACACCCTTCCACCAATGTGCTCTGCCTGGCCTTCACCAGAGCCCAGCTGATGCCAGCACCGTACCCTTGGACTTTGTGTTAATCAGCTTTCTGTAACAAAAACCTCAGATGAGCAGCTTATACAGAGAAAAGATCTATCTGGGCTCTGAGTCAGTTTTGGCCCATTTCAGTTGATGGTTGGTGGCCCTTTGCTTTGGGGCCTGTGTCGAGTCAGCACACCATGGTGTCATCACATGGGGAAACCATATACCTCATGGCTGGGATTCAAAGAGAGAAGGAAGAAGGGCTGGGTCCCTTGAAGGGCATGTCTCCAGTGACTTGAAGACCTCCCTCAAGACCCCACCTCTTAAAGTTTCCACCACCTCCCAAGAATGCCAAACTGGGCACTAAGCCTTTAACAATGGGCCTTTGGGGGACATTCCAGATTCAAACTATAGCAATCCTCCAGAACTACATGCTAAACAAATCTCTTTTCTTTATAAGTACCCAGCCTCCGGTATTTTGTTAGAGTTACCAACAAAAGAAAAAAAGACTCATATCACTTTATTCATCTGATCTTCTGAACAGTTCTATAAGGGAAATATTATTATCTCGATCTTACAGATTTACATTTAAATGGTTCTAAAGGCTGGTGGTGAGTAAGAGAATGTAACTTAAGTGGATTTAAAAAAAAATGTTCGGTATCTACTCAAAGCACAAGTTGGGTAAACAGGCCTCTGACATAACCTGGCCTCCCTTCCCCCACATACCCTTCACCTGGATCATCAGGCTCCTGGCCATGCCACATGTGTTGGGAATTAAGACAGATCTTTATTACATGTGGGAAAGTCTCCTTCCCCTTTTGGGTCTCTTGGTCCCTGTAAGGTAATCTCAGGTGTGGCTCCAATGGCCACTCCCCTCCTGCTTTTAAAGACTTAGAAGTTTAATGTCTGATCTTGACCTGGCTTAGGCATGCAGAATGGAAAATCTTCCAGTCCATCTTTATTACTCTAGGGCCACATTACAGCTTTGAAGGACTCTCATTGGCCAAATATGGGGCAATTTGAGCACCAAAAAATAACAATGGAGGACATCCAATAAAACAAAGAATTAATGAATCTCTATTGATATAAATAAGTAAATAGACAAGGAGATGGGAAAGCTCCTCCAATTCATAACATGCAGCAGAGAACTAGAAAATCATCACTTGGAAACTACCATGGTAGTAATTGTTTCAGGCTGGAATTATTAATAAGTGATATGGATAGTAGGGGAAATAGGAACTACTTTATGATTTCAAAGTATTTATCCCCAAAACGTTATTAATTAGAAAGGAAAAATGTTTAATAGTTGAAGAATCTGGCCAACACCATCTTAATCACACCATCAAAATCACATAACTTGTTATTAAAAGTTTTGACATCATATGCCTCTTTTGCATGTATATGGTGCTGGAGATTGAACTCAGAGCCTCATGCATACTAGTCAAACATTCTGTCACTGAGCCACACCCTCAGCTCCATCATAAGCCTCTTCATATGCTCTGAGAAGGACATAGCATCCCTTCCTTGGTATTCTTGCCCAAAATGCATGACCTAATCTGGGCATAAAGAAATATCAGACCAACCCAAATGGAGGGTTAGTTATTCTACATAATAACTGGCCAATATACTTCCAAAGTTTCAAGTTCATGGAAGATGAAGAAAGACTGGAGAATTCTTCCACATTAAAAAGGGCTAAGGAAACAAGACAAGTAAATGTAATATGATCACAGACCAGAAAAAGGACACTGGGGGACAAATGGCAAACTTTGAATAAGGTCCTCCATTAAGATTGTAACTGTGCTCATTTCATGATTTTAATCATTGCACTGTGGCTAGGTAGGAGAACGTCCTCGTTTTTAGAAAAATATTGATCTCTGTACACTCAGATATATAGAGGTCATTACTATCCTCAAACATTTAGAAAAATGTGTGAGTGTGTGTGTGTGTGTGTGTGTATGTGTAGATAGAACAAATGATTAAGCAAGTGTAGTAAAATGTTAACTTAGGACAAATCCAAGAGAAGTTCATAAAGGAATTCTTTGTGCTATGTATTTTTAAGCCTGAAATTATTTCAAAATAAACAGTTAAAAAATATAACACAAGTGTTAGTTTGTAACTTTAAGGACAAAGGTACCTTTCAAGCACCATTCAAATTGATCGGTATATAAAATTTAAATTGACAAACAGCACATAGAACGATTTTAAAACTGAGGTGTAATGTAGTTTCTCTGCACCATTTGCCATTTTGACATGTAGGGTTTTTTTTTTTTTAAGTTTGTTAATGATTAGGCATAAAATGTTCCTGTCACGAAATCAAAGAATCATAGACTCTCATTGCTGAAAGGGACCTAGAAGAACAATTAGTCTAACTTCTCATTTTTAACAATAAGAAAACCGAAGCTCAAAGAACCAAAGTGCTTTGCCAAGGGCATAGCAGAACTGGAAAATCACCATCATCATCATCCTTATTTAACAATGAAAGAAGCTGACCCATTAAGGTTGATCCAAGCCCATGCCGAAGAAATGCCTGATAGAAACTAAGACCAGATCCAACCAATAGGTGCATCCCCTAAACGAAGCTGGAAAACTGTCTTAGTTGTTCTGGCAGAGGGAAGAGTCTATCACCTGGGTATGTCCTTGAATTTATAGTATTTCATGGTTGTCTGGGTAACCCTTGCTTGACATATTCTATTGACAGAGCAATGACCTTGAAACCAGAAGACTCGGGGTCTACTCCATGTCTCCCCATTTACCACACTGTTACCCTGGATAATCCAGTCTCTCCAGGGCTAAATGTTCAATGTTCTCTGCTCAAGATGAAGATAATATGGGACTTGCCCTAGCTGATAATGTCAGGGCTCCACTCAGATCCTTCAGCGTCATGTTCACTAATTTATGTGTCTTTCCCTGTGAAACTCAAGGTAAGTCCAAGGCTGACAAATTTAGCCAAAAGGAAAACAAAAACAAAACAAAACAAAACAAAACAAAAAAACAATGGATCTTTCTAGAATCAGACAGCTTGTTACTTAAATACTCTCTCCCCAGAGGGCCCAGCTCCCCAGGGCCCTTGCACAGGGTAATACTGAAACAAAAGGGACTGGATGACTGTGACACAAAATAGTGGGACACCCTACAGCTGAGGAGCCAGGGCCATGCAGCAGTCATGCTGTTTTGCAGCCTAGCTGGGCCAAGGCAGAGGGTAATAAAACGATGCCAGGAAAGCTTCCCAGGGTGGACAGCAAAGGAGTGGGTCTGGTCTTATAGCAGCTCCTCACAAGCATCCTGTGTGCTCATGTTCCTGGAGGATCACGGAATCTTCCTCCAAGGCTTAGGCTCCGCTGCAGTCGATGCTTTGTCATGTGGTTTAAGAGCACATATGCAAGGGTGCCATGGTGCCAGGGCACCAGAGTGGAGCTGTTCTCTGCATTCCTAGTTTGGGTATGCTTTGGGCTTCCAACAGACAGTACCTACAACTCCTTAAAGGTCTAGCCCTAAAACAATTACTAACAGGTGCAGAAGCATAAAAGCTCTACCTCTGGCTTCCTTGCTCCAGAGAAGCAAAATGTATGCTCCAGAGCTTCCCCTGAAGAATCAGACCAAAGCTTCTCTATGGGATTTTGCCTGAGATCCCATACCTCTGCTTCATCTCTCCCCTTCACTAACCCCAACTGTCCCTTAATGGTTTTCCCTGGTATCCACTTCCACAATTAAGTACATGTCCTGGAACCTTTATGTCTGGGGACCTTAAGACATCCACAGACTTCACAAAAATGCTGTGAGAATTAATAATGTATATGAAAGATCTTAGTAAACCAGAAGATCCTACAAATATATTATGGCCCTGACATCACTATGTACACTTCAGAGACTGTCCTACCCCTAAAACTTCTGGACTCCTAACTAGGCCCAAATTTCACAATGCTCTGTTAATTTACATGTGCACATGTCGTATCAGTTATCTATTACTACGTACAAACCAGTCCCAAAGGATTGGGGGTAAAGCTCAGTGGTAGAGAATTTGCTTAGCATGCTTGAGGTTCAGGGTTTAATCCACAGCACCACAAATGGTGGGGGGACAGGGATGAAAGAGAGAAAGAACAAAAAGAAAACAGCCCAGAGTTAGTAGCTTAAATGATTAAAGAGCGACTTCCAAGGGTGGGACAGGTAATATATGGAGAAGGGGACATTTCGTATAGTAGGAGGGAGAATGAGGGACATAGAGCAAATGTAGATCAGGAGGACTCAGGAAAGTCAAAAACATATATGTCCAGGTTGGCACTACACATAGTGTCTTATTCCAGGAAAAAATACAGGTTGATAATGTCCATATTGTGTCACCATAAATAAAGTTGTGTATTGTACTGTTCTTGCATCTTCCTTACCTTTCTCACCCTCAAAGTGTTCTTGAAAGGGGCTATCCTCCCTCTATAGATGAGGAAATTGGACCTCAAAGAGATTCCAGGACTTCTTAAGGATCCCAGAGATCACAAAATGAAGGAGTTAGACTTGTATTAGTCAGCTTTCTGGTCCTGTGACAAAATACCTGAGATAATCAACTGAAAAGGAGGAAATGTTTATTTTTGCTGATGGATTCTGAAATTTCAGTCCATGGTAGGTTGGTCTTGTTGCTTTGGGGCCTGTGGTGAGTCAGCACATCATGGTGGGAATGCATAGCAGAGGAAGCGGCTCCTTGTGTCTTGCCATGAGACAAGAGAAAGAAAAGAAAGGGCTGAAATCCCAATATTCCTTCAAGGGCACACCCACAGTGATCCAGCTTCCTCCCACTGGGCCTCAGTTCCTAAAGGTTCCACTGCCTTCCAATAGCCTGCAACATGTGGGCCTTTGGGAGACACTTACCCAAATCATAGCAAAGGTTAAATGTAAGTCTCTTTTTGTTTTGTTCTCTTTTCGGTGTAGTTCATTTCATTTATTTATTTTGCTTTCTTTAAGACATTAAACCTCAGTTCAGGACAACCTTTGGTGACTCCCGCCATTTTGAAAACAATCCCTGACTCCCTGCTGATCACCACAGGGTGATCAAGTCAGGTCTTGGAGAAGCTGTGGGACTTCTGCAAGAGACAAGTGCTTTGCAGGCCACACCCACACTGCTGTGTGATTTTTCTTCTCTTTGATCTGCTGTAAGGTGCCTTGGGCCCCAAAATATGGTACAATAACATGAGGACCAGCTACCTTTCTTGAGTATTTACCCTTGGCTAGAAACTGCTCATAACTTAATTCACTGAATCTTCCCAAAGATGGTGTAAGGATGTACAGGGACCATCCCCAGTTTTCTGGCAGGGAAATGCCAAAGGCCACAGAACTACGAAGTGGCAGAGTGGGAACTACTTCTGTCTAGCTCCAAAGCCCTTTCTCTTAACAATAAGAATAAACATCCATCTGGCATTGTTAAAAGTATCCAAACCTACTGTCTGTGGGTTAAGAAATATATACACATGCTTCAGAGATTAATAATATGCAGACGCAGTTAAAAACCGTTAATAAATTCCTAGGATATTTTTCATTTTATTCTCAATTGATTGTGTACTAAAATTTTATCAAATAGTGGGGCCATCTGTCTGTCCTACAGCTATTACCTATACTGTGTGCCTAATACTGATTTGCTTGTCTTACGCAACTACTTATCTCTTAGGTTTTCGTGTATAGTTTCTTCAACAGTGTAAATTCCCAGTAAGTGGAACTGCAAACAAACAAACAAACAAAAAAATTGAAGTTTCTTTTGAGTCCTTCCTGGCCCTGCTCCCGGGTCTTACACTTAATAGGTATTAGCTGATTGGTTACAGTTATAATTACAGGATTACGTAACTGGTTGATTGCAACAGGCTCTATAATATCCCACAGAATTATTAACCTCAAGTCTCCTGCCCTGTATTCACTGGGGTATCTTATCATGGCCCACATGCTTCCAACAGCACCTGGGCGTTAGTGAAAACAACTACTAAATATTGAGCACCTACTGTATTGTAGGTCCTATACACCTTGCTGGGAGTTCAGCAGTGAATGAACAAAGTACAAAATGTAGCTAGTGAGCACATCTGGCATTTCATTAATACTAAGCCCTAGAGAACAGGCATCATCATCTTATTTGGAAAAGTTGTAGAGAAGCAGAACTTGAATTCAGGTTTATCTCAATATATTTCCATTTGAATTCCACTACCTATTGTTGGGCAGTGGGTACTTAAAAGAACTTGTTTACTGACACTAGTATCTATCTATCTATCTATCTATCTATCTATCTATCTATCTATCTATCGTGTTGGGAACGGAACCCTGGGCCTCACACATGCTAAGTAAGTACTAAGCACTCTACCACTGAGCTACATCCCTAGCTCCTAATGTTTACTTTAGGATTGCTTTGGAATAGAGTTATAAGAGTACATAGTTTGCAATAAAATTATTATTGGCTGGAATTTTGTTTCATATTCTCTCTCTCTCTCTCTCTCTCTCTCTCTCTCTCTCTCTCTCTCTCTCTCACACACACACACACACACACACACACAGAGTCACATTTTTTTTTCCTGTGGGGCATGTCCATAAACATGACAATTTGGTTTGTCCAAATCCAAAGCTGTTCTAGTCTCTATACTGCCTATTCAAGGAAAGAAATGTGCCAAATTATTCCAAGGCTCTTTGGGGAATTCCTTGAATATTTTTGGCCCTGATTTCACTTTGGAAGATGCTACCAGCCTCTGGCAGGGTGGATACGCCCCCATTCCCCCTCCTGCCTGAAGCATCATTCGGTCACTTCCTGAAGAGCTCTTTCCCATGCTGGCACTCACAGGCAGCACCTCCTCACCCAAATATTGTCTCAATTGATTTCTTCTTAAATTGAGAGCAAGTTTTATTTTTTTTTATTAAAGCAGTATAGTTATTCATAGTAGTTGGGTTGTTTTTAACAAAATCATACATGTATGGAATTTGATTTGCTCCATTTCAGTCCCTAATTCCCACTCCACACTTCGTTCCCACTTCATCCCCGTATTCTCCATACTCCACACTACTGATCTTCCTTTCACTTGTTTATTTACTTTTTTGGAGGGGCCGAGGGTGGGGTACTAGGGGTTGAACTCAGGGCACTCAGCCTCTGAGCCACATCCCCAGCCTTATTTTGTATTTTATTTAAAGACAGGGTCCCCTGAGTTGCTTAGTGCCTTGCTTTTGCTGAAGCTGGCTTTGAACTTGCGAGCCTCCTGTCTCAGCCTCCCAAGCCACTGGGATTATAGGCATGCGCCATCACACTCAGCATTACTTACTAATTTTTAATTGATGCTTTCTACATATACATAAACATGGCATTCCCTGTGGTATATTTACATATGCATGTTGCATGATTTTGTAAAATTCATTCCACATTTTCTCCCCTTTTCTGTCAATCCTCAGTCCTTCTCAATCTCCTTCTTAGACTCCACTGATCTTCCCTATATCTTTATGATATCTGATCTCCCCCCTCCTTTTCCCTTTACTCTGCTCCAGCTTTTCCGTATGAGAGAAAACATTCAACCCTTGATTTTTTTGAATCTGGCTTATTTCACTTAGCATGATGTTCTCCATTTCAGTAATGTATTAGCAAATGCCATTATTTCATTTTTTAGGAGTAAAACTTCATGTGTATATAGACCACATTTTGTTGATCCATTCATCTATTGACAGGCACCTGGGCTGATTCTAGAACTTGGCTATTGTGAATTGTGCCGCTCTAAACACTGATATGGCTGTATCACTATAGTATGCTGTTTTTAGTTGTCTTGGATAAGTACCAAGGAGTGGGATAGCTTCAGATGATTTTACCAGCCTAAAGAGATGTGCAATTAAGCTCCATGGTAACCATCAAGATAGAATGAAAAATCAATTAATTTTTGATATTACTTAATAATATTAGGGTAACAAATGACACAAGGAAAATGATGGATAATACCACTTGATACTCTTGAGCCCCAAGTCATGGTAACATATTGAACAAATTGCTCTCAAGCCTTATAGCATAGGAATCACCAAGACTCAAGACAGAAGACACAAGGCATCAAGTGGCCCTTACACCTGAATCTACACTCTTCAATTTCCATTCGTGACCCACCACTGAGGAGCCTTGGGCATTCTGTAATTCATCCTGGGTCTGTAGGAGAAGATGGGATGGAGAAAAGTGAAGGGAGAGCCTGTGGAAACAGCGTTGCACTAGAGAAAGGGATTGCTCTTTCTCTCTCTACACCAGTCATTTAGTTTCCGCAAACACCAGCTTCCACCTCTCAAAATGGAAATAAGGGGGACTCATTTTTTTTTAAAGAATTCTAAGGATTAGTTAGGATCATATCAGTGAAAGCATTGTATAATTATAAGGCACATTTCACATTTTAGATAATAGTAGTAGCATTCATCAGAAGACTAGTAGCAAACGTAGGAGAAAATGGTGACAGCCAATGCTTTCTACGGGCTCGGAGTTCAATTGCCATCTGAGTCAATTATAATACAGTCTCAAGTAATGGTCTCAATTACAAGAGACAAAATAAAACACAAAACATATAAACTATGAACAATAAAATGTTAGAAGGAAATAATTCTAAATGTTAGCAGTAATTGACTCAGGATAATAGGATGGTGGCTTTTTTCCCATTATTTCTATTTTCCTGCATTTTTCAAATTTTTGTATGATTACTATATGTAAATACAATCTAAATAGTTTTAATAATGAAAAATAAGTCGTTATTAAAGCTAGTAGGTAAAAGACAATATTGATTTTAAAATACATAAAGAGATTCAATGATTCTGGATTGAAGAGAGAGTTGAAAAGTTCTTTAAAAAAAAAAAAACAGCAGTTTGGTGCTTGGGTTGTGGTTCAGTGGTAGAGCACTTGCCTAACATGCATGAGGCACTGGGTTCGATCCCCAGCACCACATTGAAAAAAAAAAACTAAATGAATAAAATAAAGGTATTGTGTCCATTTTTACAAATGAAAAAAAAAAAAAAGAACCAGCAATTCTAGGAGAGGAAGATCCATAAAGTTGCCACTCGTCAATCTGTGCTTATATTACCCAGGAAGGAGGCAACATGCATGTCTGAGTCATTGTTTTTAAAGTTTTTTAAAAAGTATTCATCACACTTAATGATAACAAATTTTCAATTTCCCCTGAGCTATGTAACTTGGGAAGATTTTTTAATCCTGCAAGATGGCATTTTCTCTACTGTCAAATGGCAGGAATTTGGTGGCGATTAAATGAGAGACTATGCATGACAGCTCCCACTTGCTCCCCTTTCCCTTTCAACAAGAGTCTTGCCAATCTTTTTTACTGTAACTTTTTGCTTTATTCCAGATTCTCCCGTTTGCAAATAACTGAAAGCAACCACAACTAGTTTAAGCAAAGAGAGCAAGAGAAAACAAAGAGGAGAAGCAAATGTACTGCAAATACACAGGACCATCTCACAGATGGCAGGACAGGGAAGAGTTAGATTTCAGGGCATCACACACCACTTGAATCAAGAACTGGCAAGCTGTTGCCACGCAGAGAGCAACTTGCACAGTCTGTCTCTGGGGGCACACGTCTTCATGTCCTACTCTCTGTGACATTCGTTCTACCTTTCTCCCCCTGCAGTTGGACATGGCCATGTCTGCCTTCCTTTCTTATGGCAGCCTCAGAAATCCTGATCCACATTCCCCAATGTTGGCCTTTCTTGAAGACTGACAGGAAGTTGTTCACTTTGAAATCTTGATTCACAGGAAGAAGCAATTGATTGGACAACAGCATGGGTGCTCACCCAGACCCAATCAACTCTCTTGTTCTATCTTTTGGAGAATTGATCCTCTCCTCAGAAAAATGCACTGACGTGTATTTTTTGCACATAATTTCAAGGGGCATGAGACCATTTAAAACATAAACATAAATCATGGACCTCTGGTGAAGAATCTCTGATCAGGATAGCTTTACTGTTAAAACTCACTTCCTCTTTATCACTCCCATGTGTGAAAGATTCAGAAATGTGAGTCACACATATTTGCACAAGGTAAATCATATACCAGAGGCATTTCTTATATCTGTATAATAACAAAATGCTCCTTGGATACAGGCACAGCCTCAGCAATTATGTTTTACCTCTAATTGACTACGGCAACCGTGTGCCTCTACAAACCATCCCTATACATTTCTTTTAGCACAGTGCCCACCTGCAGTGCCAGCAAATAATGTTCCATGTGACTGTTTAGCTGTATCGCTTGCTACTGCCTCTACACTTACACTCACCCACGCTATCCTCTTAAGATGTGTGTGAATTCTAATCTCCCTTCCCTTCCTATTTTCCACCTGGATGCTGTGAGATATGGAACCTCATGTGAACAATTTCCTAACCATGCCTTTTCATCTATGTAGTGTGACCTTCCCATGATACCATCCCAGGTTGCACATTGATGAGGATTCTGAGTCACAAAAACAAAAAGAAACAAACAAAAACAGAAATAGAACTCCAACTGAAAGAATTATTGGCTTATTACATAAGTATTATCTTATATAATTGAAAAGTCCAAGGTAAGTAGATCTGACATTAGGTACAACTGCATCCAGAGACTCAGAAAACATCAACTAAACCAAGCCCATGTCTCTCATCTCCTCTACTAGTTGGCTTCGTCTCAGGACAAATCTAAAGAGATCTGCTGCCAGGTTTGGTTTTGCATCTCCAGTAGAAGGAGAGCCTGTCCATTCTAATAGCTCCAACCAAGCTTCATTTGGGGACCTTGAATCATATGCATGACTCTGAGCCAATCACTGTGAATAAAGAGATGGAAAACACTCATTGGCCAGGCTGAGGTCATATGGCTACTCCTGTAACTGGTTCACCACAACTACCCACTTTCTAGTGGGTCTGCCTTACCATATGGAGTGAAAGGTGGTTCTTCAATGAAAAATCAGAGCTATTGTCAGAAGGGAGGAATAAAAAAAAAAACACAAAAAAACCCAAATTCCCATGACCTTATCAATTGACATTTCTTTTTTCCTCCATTATCTTCTTGAAATCAGTTTTACAGCATCTTATCATACCCCAGAGCAAACAGAGCTCAACACACATCCTGAGGATCTCTCCATTTTAATAGTAACCTTCTCTAGGGTCAAATGTGACTTTAAGGGTGAATCCTACAACTCCTGGGTACCCAGAGGGACAAATGATGGAATGGGAGTACAACTTAATGTTCTCCACAGCTTACACACTGGACAGGAGCATAGATTTATTTTCTAGTGTTATGTTATTATTACTGGAATTAGAACCTCAAGAGATAAAAGACAACGTACACGTGTTGTCGTTCTGTATGCATGTCTAGATTGTGACTTGGCCCTTTTTTACTGGTTGTTGTTCTTTTCAGTTATACATAACATTAACATTCATTTTGACATAATTATAAAAGCATGGGATATAATTTGCTATAGTTCAGTCTCCAGCACTTCCCCTTTCCCTCCCCTCCTTCCTCCCCAGTTCCCTTCCATCTACTCCACTAATCTTTCTGCTATTCACTTATATTTTTTTTCAAAGTAGTGCCTTGTGAATGAACACAATGGTGAGATTCACTGTGGCATCTACATATATGTACATAGAAAAGTTATATCAGATCCATTCCACTGTTCTTCTCTTATCCCATTCCTCTCCCCCACCCCATAATCCCTTCCTCTACTCCTCTGATCTTTCTTCTATTTTGATGGAATTCCCCCAATTGTTTTTTCTTCTCTTTTTCTTTTTTTTTTTTTTCTTATTTTGGACTAGCTTCCACATATCAGAGAAAACATTCTACCTTTGACTTTCTGGGTCTGGCTTTTTTCACTTAGCACGATAGTCTCCAGTTCAATCCTTTTACCAGCAAATGCCATAATTTCGTACTTTTTTGTAAAGACCTTGTCTGTCAGCTTTGTGTCACTGTGACCAAAGGACCTAGCAAGAGAAAAATAGAGGAGGAAAAGTTTATTTTGGTTCATGGTTTCAGAGATTCAGTTCAGAGTCAGCCAAAAGCATAGCTCTGGGCCCAAGATGAGGCAGACAATCATGGCAGAAGTGCCTGGCAGAGGAAAGAAGCTCAGGATATGGCAACCAGGAAGCCAAAAAGAGAGCTCCACTCAGCATGGACAAAATGTCTATTCCAAAGTTATGTCCCCAGTGACCCACCTCCTCCAGCTACTCCCTACCTGCCTATACTTCTGCCGAGTTAAACCATATCAGTAAATTAATTCACTGATTAAGTTATGATTCTCACAATCCAACCATGTCACCTCCAAACATTTCTGCATTGTCTCACACATGAGCTTTTGTGGGACACTTCATACTCAAACCATAATGACCATGTGTTCACAATTAAAGATTATTAAAAGGAATATAGAAGATATAAATCTTAAATCTCAAGAAAATTTCTTAAATCTCAAGAAAGATTCTGAACAAGCACACAATGTTCCTCAGTTTTTTTCTCATTGTACAATAGCCACTATAAATCGAGCTATATCTAAAAGCTTAAAAGGAAGTGATTGAATTTGCTTTCCAGGCCTTATTTAATGCAAACACTTGCCCTGCCTACTTCAGCATAGATTCCAAGAAGCAAATGAGATAATGTGTGTGCTTGTACTTCAAAAAACTATAAATTGTAATTCAGAAGCAAGCTATTTTTATAAAATAACAATTAAACAGTCACTTATTAACTCATTCAACAATTATTTACTAAATACGTACTGTGTTTTTTTTTCCCCAGGATCTAGGACTATAAAAATGAATAAAAGGTCTCAAAGGTAGTATACTCCTTAGCAGGAAGCAGACATGAGAACAATTACAGTACAATTTCATCTAACATGAATACAGATATTGCACCGGCACCCAAGGCACACCTTGGGAGGAGTCCCAGAGGAGAGTGCATTTGATATAGGCGTCCAAAACTGGGTATCACCCTGCCAGCTGAGTAGGAGAGGGAAAATATGGCTCACCAAAGACAAGGTAGGAGCAAAGACAGAGAGAGAATGGAAAAGCCTACCTCAAGCAGAGATCTGCTCACAGCTTCCTGGTGGTTTGCTGGCTTATCAGCTTTACCCATGTCCATCTATCATTCTCAATCTCCTGATTTTTACTGATTTGCTGCTATTTTAAAGAATTCCATGCCTAAATATTCTTTGCCATCCAATATTTGCTATCATACATCTTTCTTTCTTTATCACATTTCTTCAGTTTTCAAAAATTTTCCCTTCCTCTTTCATCAAAAATATCTTTGATCATTCTGTCTCCTTGGCCTTAAAAGACTCAACTTTTGAAACCAACTGCAGAACTCAAAAATGCTTTCCTCAACAAGTATTGTTTTCATGCTTAGAATTTTATTATTAACAACCAAGGGCAGCTAGAACCCTCCTAATTGAGCTTTTTTCTAATACAAGAAATTAATTTTACACAGATGCTCTTCTCCAAGTAGGCCAGAACAATATTCCACACAAGCAGTATATGAAAAGGTGAACTTTTTCCCTGAATAGGTGGAAATTCAGAGTATTCATCATAACTGTTTATTTTACATGGTTTCTGTTTTGGTTTGGACTTAAAAATCCCCCACAGGCCCATGTATGAAAGTCTTGGTCCCTAGTCTGTGGCACAGATCTTTAGGAGGTGGGGCCTGGTGGGAGGAAGTTAGATCCCTGAGGACCCCCCTGGGTCCCTTGTGCTCTTCAAGGGGATTGAGGATCCCAGGCCCTCCCTCCTGGCCACCACTAGATGAACAGACCTCCTCCAACACACACCGCCTGCCATAGATTCCAAGAAGCAAATGAGATAATGTGTGTGCTTGTACTTCAAAAAACTATAAATTTGGTGTGCTGCCTTTCCACAGGCCCAAAGGCAACGGAGCCAAGCAACCATGGTCTGAAATCATGGTCCAAAGTGAACCTTTCCCCCCTTTAAGTTGACTTTCTCACTATTTCTAACAGTGACCGAAAATTAACTAATACAGTTTTCAAGTTGTACCACCTCAGCCATCAGCAGGGTACTACTTTCTATTCCAGCTACATTCTTTCAAAGGAAATTCTTCATGTTTCTCCTCGACCGAGATGTAAATTCTCTGCCTCAGTCTCTTCACCCATGCAATTGGCTGGACTAGCCCCTGCTCCCATTTTGAGAGTGCAGAATAAATGTAGTTGTTTGGATGCCTGTTGTCTTTTATGACCAATATATTAATTCCAGGTATGAAAGTCTCTTCAACTCTTTTATAAAGGAGGGAGTGTGAGCATGTAGCAGAGAGAGAGAGAGAGAGAGAGATCTCTGTATGTGCCTTGGGCCATACAACGTCTTCATTGGAGAGACACCATGTTACTTTTACTAGCTAGATAAATGCAGCCAACACTTCTGGTCAGACTGGGTGGATGTCAGGGTCACATCTCTGGCACATGGAAAGAGGGAAATGCTCGGATTCTCATTCAGCATCATGTTTATTCAACTGGGTAAGGAAAAATGAATGAAAGAGAAAATTAGACTTTGAGTCAGAAAACAGACACATTCTCTGTCAAGCTACAATTTGGAGAAAGAGAATGAATTGTTACAACAATCTACACTCAATTAGAAGAGAGGCAAGCCATTAAATTGCTAGGCATTTTATTTAATTAATCACTAGTGAAGAAGGAAAAAAAAAAACAAATATAAAAGCAAGTGTTCTCTTACCTCCATTGCTTGTTACTCTTGGTGGAGTCTCGTAAACCTAGCGCCTGCTGCTTCTAATGACATTTTAATGGCTCTTCACTCAAGACGGTTTTGTTTGAAACAGGAGGAATCAGTCAATATTCAACATGCTGATTCAGTAATGAGATGAGATTCCACTCCTGCTCCGGAGGAAGTGAGGGGCTGAGCATCCCTCAGCAGGGTCCAACCCAGCAAGACATTCAGGTATCCTGCCTGCCACCTGGGGTCTTCTCATCAATTAACTCATTAGTACTGTTTGCCCTGACATTTCCTATGGAAAGTGAAGACATATGAGCTTGACACTGGCTTGGGGAGACAGGAAGGATGAGGGGGCTGGTGAGGAGGAGGAAGGCAGGATCTAGAGGTTACCCTGATACTGCAAAATATGCAGAGCAAGGTAAAGGGCACCCAGTGGCCTTAGGGGGCCACAGTCCTCATCACAGAATGGTGGTTTTCATTTACACTCAACTACTCTTCCCTTAACAAGTGTTATTGAGGTTTTAGTAAAAGGTACACCACATCGACATGTGGAAGTGACCCCCCAAATATGGGGACATTACCTCCAGGAAGCAGATGATCCATACATGACAAGAGGCCCAGAGAATGTCCCAAATGGTGTTTGATACAGTTTGAATCTTGGATGTCCTTTTTAAGGCCTTTGTGTAAAGGCATGGTTCCCAGAGTGGAGTGCTACTGAGAGGTGGTCAAAGCTTTGAGATGTGGGGTCTGGTCTTCAGGGGTCTGTCCTTAAAGGGGATCATGGTACCCTGGTCTCTTCCCCCTTTGCTCTTTCTTACCCTGTCATGAGAACAGGTTTCCTTCACCATACAATCCCTGCCATAAAATACTATGCCACCACAGGTTCAAAGCACTGAAAATTCCAAAACTGTAAGTCTAAACAAACCTTTCTTCTTTTTAAGTGTATCTGTCTCAGATATTTGTAACAGTAATGGAAAGCTAACTAACACAGCAGTGAAAGAAAATTCCAGGACGAAGCTAAGCAACTGGCCAAGAGATCAACCAATTCAAACAGGATATAGTAAGAACAGGGTGAGACTTCTTCAAGAGGATCCAGTTAATAGAATACCCAATGTGTTTTCAATATATTTAGAGATTTACCCAATGGGGAGAAAGTTTTGGGACAAGTCAGTGCTACATACCTTAAAAGCTAAGCAAACAAAGACAATACTTCAGTCTTCTAAAAAAACAACAATAAGTTAGGCCACAAAAGAAATATAAATTTCTGAGTATTGAATGAATCAAAATTACCATATAATTATATTGAAAGGTTGTGGATAAGGGAGGTAAGCTTGAGGAAGAGTTCTCAAAACCTTAAATTCTCTCTTACAAGGAAGTCAATAGATAATGTCTGAAATTAAGACTCAAGATGTCACAATACAAGCATGGCATTTAGAGAAATGCAGTTAAATCTCCTTTGGCAGAAAAAAAAAAAGATCAGAGGAGCTAAGTGGTCATTTGAGAACTGTGGGAAATGAAGAGAGGGAATAATGGAAAAAGCATTGTTTTACAGTGAACCACTTGGAACTATTTGACTTTCTGAACTGTGTGCATATATACTGTGGATAAAAATAAAATGTTAAACAAAATAGAAGCAACCTTAAGAGTCTTAGTGTTGTTTTTATCATATCAGATTGTTAAACACAATACAGAAATCTCAGTTAAATTTAAATTTCAGATATTCATCAAAAATTTTTTTGGGGGCTGGGATTGTGGCTCAGCCGTGGAGCGCTCGCCTAGCATGGACGGGACCTGGGTTCAATTCTCAGCACCGCATAAAAATGGGGGCATTGTGTTGTGTCCATCTACAAAAAAAGATACTCTCTCTCTCTAAAAAAAAATTAAGTTTTAGTAGGATTTTCCCAAATGTTGCATGGTGCATACTTCTACTAAAAAAAAAAAATTTGTTTGAAATTCAAATTTAACCAGAGTTTGTATTTTTATTTGCAGATCTGGCCTCCCTAATGATGAGAAGAGCATATCACTAGATGTCTGGTTCATTATATTATGGAGGCTACTTTATAAAGAATCAGAGAAGAAATTTCTTTCAAATCTTTCAGAAAGAGTTATATTCTCTCCTGAGGAACTAATTCACATTTTTCCCCTTATAGACACCTTGCAAAAGAATTGATCGGGCTTGAAGAATTATTAGCAAAAAGTTGCCATTCCTATGAAGCCTACTCATTGTTCTATATCTGATAAAGCCACCACAGATTCGGTGGTACTGAGGCAATGAGGAGAACGGCTGTGTATATCAAACAGACTCTATTATCAAAATTTTTTTTAAAAAAGCAAGAAAGCCAACAAAAAACATCCAGTTTTCTAAGCCAATCCCCTTCCGATGGTTTCCAAGAAGAATCCAGAGCTGGCTGGGCCAGAGAATTCTTCAGTGGCAGTTGGCCAGGCAGTTGGATCTGTACCTGCAGTGCTCCTAGGACCCAGCCCTGGGGCATCATACGCCAACATCTTTCAGACAGTACAAAAATGTACCAGGGAATAAGGCTTATCTCTTCCCTTCGCTTCATAGCACAAGGAGCATCAGGCATGCCACCCTGGGTGGCCACTCATTAGGATGCCAGATTTTGTTCTTCCTCCCTGTAGGAAGAGAGTGTCTGTCATCAGGGAGGTGACCTCCTCAGCTGCTGGAAAGGGAGAATAAATTATCCCTCTCTTGACATGCCAGCTTGTTAGCATCACTGACAACTGCTCAAGAAGAGCAAGAGCAAGAGAGGTGGGAATTGAAAGGGCAAAAACCACTTTCCACTTTTCAGCTGCCATCGGACAGATTCTTATTTGGAGCAATTAGCCAGCATCTAATTGCTGCACAAAAGTCCTCCCACCCCCCACCCCACTCCGGATCCTTATATGGCAATGTGAAAGGAAGCCTGCCACCCCTGCAGCACTCACAGCCATGGAATTCTGCTCCGACTACATCTAGCTGGGAACAGCATCAGGAAGGGGGCTGCCTGCCTCATGAATATTTCTGAGAAACTGCTTGGGAGGCTAGAGGGCACCACATAGGGATTTGGGGCACTCTTGGGTATTAGCGGGACCTCATCCAAAAACTTGATTGCATCACTTATTTACAAGCTGACTTCACATTGGACTAAGAGCCTCTTTCAGCCTTTATTTTCCCATCTGTCAAATGGGTTTAACGAGTCCCTGTTCTCTCCGAGATTATTATACTTCTGTAGTCCTCCCAATAATGATGAATGGCACAGTGTAAAGGCTCACTGGATGTTCTTACTGACCCACACACTCAACTGCTTGAGCTGTGCAATCTTTTCTTCCAGCCATCCCAACATAGAGTTTTCTCAGCCCACAGAGGTAGCTAAATGATCTATTCTTACACTCTGGGCCAGGGGAGACAGGTGAGTATATGTCTGCCTCAGAGAGAGGGTGAATTCCAGAGTACATGGGAAACATTTGCACAAGAAGAACCCAGTGGGGTGCAGGGCAGCACCTGACTTCCAGAACTCACCTGGCGGGCCACAGAGAGGCCCTTCCTTTATGAATCAGTGACTTGCTCAAATGATATGACTTAATGATATAGGTAGCCTCCCAGAGTTCTTGGCAGGAGTTTTTCTGGGGCATTTGATTAGAAGAGATGTTTCAGGGGTTTAGGAAAGTCAAAGAAGGACGCCTTACCCTAAGCTCCCCCAACCTGAGGCAGAGAGAACAGAGAGGGAATACTTCTTCTCAGGTCCTGGTGGTCACTCAACCCATAGCTTTCACAGACTCAGTAGCATGAGCACCTCAGACATGTTTCCTTGGGGCTGAGTCATTATATTTTGGGGCAAAAGCAACAATTTTCTTACTTTACTATCCATTCTCCCCCTCTGTCTTATTGATAGCATCCTTAATCTTTAGCCATGCACACGTGTACCCAAAGACTAATTTTCCATTTTCCCTCATCATGTGGCTAAGTATTGGCCAATTAGAGGATGTCACAAGTTTTGAGTAGCAACCTCCAGGAAACTTCCTTAAAAGAGAGTTGACACATGCCTTTTGCCATCTTTCTCTCGTTTTCATTTTTGTGGGTTAGAATGTAAAGGTGATAGTTGGAGTCTAAGCAGCCTGCTTGGAATAGAAGCCATATGCTGATGGAGAAACCCCTGGATAGAAGGAGCCTGGGACCCTGAGGCTATGAATGGTCACATTAGCCCTGAATTATCCTTCTGGATTTCTTTCATGATAGAATTTAGCTATCTTGCTTAAGTCACTTTTACCTATCTTTGAATTTTCATTATACACATTTGAATATGATCCTAACAGATACATCTTCTAAATAATAATAATTGTAATAATCAGAAGAATTTACTACATAAATCGAACAGCAATAGAGAGGATTATCAGCTCAGCTATAGGACCAAACATTTTCATTCTAGACAATCAGGGAAGATATTTCAATTTTTACATGCCAATTCACAATATAAGACACACTCAGAATGTAAGACACACTTACTTCCTTCTTTCCTTTTAACCAGGGATTAAACTCAGGAGCACTCGACCACTGAGCCACATCCCCAGCCCTATTTTGTATTTTATTTAGAGACAGGGTCTCACTGAGTTGCTTAGCACTTTACTTTTGTTGAGGCTGGCTTTGAACTCACAATCCTCCTGCCTCAGCCTCCCAAGTCCCTAGGATTACAGGCATGAGCCTAGCATGCCCTTTTCTTTCTATTTTATTTCTAGAAAAGCCTGTTATCTGCCAGAAATGGACATTATTTATGATTTTGTTATTGCCTCAACATGGTAGAATTCTCATAAGTTTAAATATAAATTAAAGGCATCTCTAAATCTTCACTTTGAGTCCTGCCCATTGATGCAGGAGCATTCTGCAGATTGTCTCTAGTGGCTTGGTAAGATGCTCTGAGGGAGGTGGCCCTGAGTACCTGTGACCCACTCTGGTCCATACTGTGGCTGGTTGATGTTTGTGGCTCAGTACCTTCTCTGTGGTCTCCTCATCACGACAATCTATAATCAATCCTCAAGTGCCTGATGGTCCCTCAGTCAGAGAAGTCTCCTTGTCTCCGTCATTCCAAAATTCTATTCGATTTCTTTTGGCTGTTTATCACAACTGGCATCTGTTAAAGCCAATCTACATCAGTTTATTTTGCACAGTTATCCTGGTTATAGTTATTAGTCCATGTCTTATATTTCAAAACCCCAAGAAATCAAGGCATCTGAGAGGAAATGGAGCCATTACCCAACTTGGGTTTTTTCATTATCCAGCTTATAGAGATGGTGTCTTGGGAAGCCTGTTTGCTGCATGTCTCAAACACACATCTACGCCTTGGCCTCAGGCAGGGTCACAGTGTGGAGCTGTGGAAGGAGGGCGTAATAACTATGAGTGTTTCCCAGACTCCCTGATAACAAGAATCATCTACTTATCTCCAGATTCCTGCCCAGACTCACCAAATCAGAATCCCTCAGAGCATCTTTTCAGGACCCTAGAGGTGTTCTACAGGATGCTATTACATCAGTGGGAAGGGTAGCAACAGAAGATTTAGAGATGCCTCTGATTTATATTGAAACTTATAAGAAGTCCTTCAGGTTGAGGCAATTACAAGAATTAAAACAAAATCATAAAATAATGACCATCCCTAGACAAATAGCATGCCTTTTCAGAAATAAAATAAAAAGAAAGGGGAATGGGGCCGAGAGGGACTTCCTCAAAGGGTCAGCCTATAACCTTCATCGGGGCAGTTGGGGAAATGCTGACCTAGATCTTTGTGAGAGAGCTAACACAGCTTTGGCAAGGGAGTGTGGGAGGGGCGCTTTGGAGTTAGACCTGACTACTGCTTGTCTTGGGCAAGTGATATCTCTTTTTTAGAGCCTCAATTTCCTCCTCTCTAAAATAGGGATAATAAGTCCAACCTTTCAGGGCCTTCAGGGTGCAGAATGTAATATAATCTATGGAGAACACTGGTGCGTAGCATGAGTTCAGCCAATGGCAGCTATCAGCATTATTATGGAGACAATGATTTTTATGAGCCCCAAAGAGGTCTTAATTTATGTTCAGGAATGAAGAGACTTTGAATTTCACACGAGACTTCATTTCTTTAACTGTAGCACCACTGGGAGCTGGCTTGCTGGAAAGAGCCCCATAGTGTCCGACAGCCTTTGCTATCTCAACAGACAAGGGAGAAGACATGGGAAGTTCTGTGACATGGTCAATTACAAGAGGTCAGACTTTTAAGCCCCATTGGTATCCAAGAGATTTGCCCATTTTTGTCTGTGAACTGCTTTTTTCAATCATAAGGCAGGCAATTTCTTGTGAGGGATAACTTGGGGTATCCCCTTGCCCAAATATAGGAACCCTGTATTCCTGAAGACCAAGTCTCATTTCCAGTCTTTGGCATCTTAAATCTAGCTCACAAATCTCATAGGATTTCATCTTAGATGTTCTGATCAGGCATTTCTGGTGTCTGACCTAAAGCCCTTCCTGACTCCAGCTGCCTCTTCTCTCCATACACACTGAGTCCCAGACTTAGGGTTCTGGGCTCAGTGGGTTCCAGAACTCTTAGGATCCAGGCAAGTCTGATTTCTCTTTCTAACTTAGAATAACATGAAGATTCCAAATGAACTTAAATACTACTCCCTCAGCCTGCCAGAATTTTTTGGCTAACAATGATCCCAACAACTGAGATTTCGACCATTCAGTAGCAAAGAAAAAATTACTATGGGGACACTTGGATGAATGTGAAACCCCTACTCTATGCCCAAAGATCAACAAGTAATTAGGATTAAGGTGCAGGAGGGATGTGGATAATAATATTAATTGAGAATTTTCAAAATTCTAGACATATCTTGTCATTTAATTTTCAGAACTGCACTATAAAATGGACTTTATTCTACCATTTGGTAGACAAAAAAAACCAAGTCTCTCAATTAAGCAAACTGAGGTCACACATAACTGGCTCAAGGTCACACAACCAGTATGTTGAAGAGCTAAGATGCAGATCTATAACCATTTACAACTGTCCCCCTTAACCTCAGAAGATACTTTCCAAGACCCCAGTGGATGCCTGAAAATTCAGAAAGTACAAAGCCAATATATACTACACTTTTTCCTATGCATAATAGCTATGATAAAGTTTGATTTATAAATTAGTCACAGGAGATTAATGACAACTAATAATAAAGTAGAGCAATTATAACAATATAGTGTGATAAAAGTTCTGTAAATATGATATCTGTCTCTTTCCCTCTCAAAATACTTATTGTACCATAATCATTCTTCTTTTGATGATGTGAGCTGACACAAAGCCTATGTGATAAGATGAGGTGAGGTGAATGACATAGACATGGTGACCTAACATTAGTCCACTACATAAGGAGTAATTGAAAACTAGCATTGTAATACCACCACTGTCAATTAACCTAGATAGCTACTAAATGACTAATAGGTGGGTAGCATATACAACATGGAAACACTGGACAAAGGGATACATTCACATCCTGGGTATGAGGAGAAAGGCAAAGTGAGATTTCATATTGCTACTCAGAACAGCATGCAATTTAAAATTTATGAATTGTTTTTAGAATTTTCCATTTAATGTTTTTAGATGATAGTTGACCACAGGTAACTGAAACTGTGGAAAATGAAAGCACGGATAAGAAAGGAACTACAATAGTTCCAAAGCCATGCTATGTCTGACAGTAGAACAGAAAAGAAAATTAAGAAATACATAGGTAAGTTTTTTAATGGCATTTTTATGGTTAGTTTAGATTTTTTCCATTTTCTCTAGTAATAACTTTACCTTTTGTAACCTCACCTAGTGTAACTTAGTGCAACCTCAGGGTTACAAGCAGATCATTGAGGGCCTCCACTTTGCACTTTGAGCTAGAAATACCATTTTTTGTGTTGTCCACCCTGTAGGATAAAGCTGACCTATTTCTATAAGATTGCTTTTGACTTCTAGAGGGAAATAGACAAAAAATCCTTAAAGAACAGGAGAATAAATGTTTTAGATTTTGTGATTCATATGGCCTCTGTGGCTAATTGGCTCTGCCCTTTAAAAAAGAGTAAAAGCAGTCATGGAAAATATGCAAATGAATGGGCAGATTGTGTTGCAGTAAAACTTTATTTACACAAACTGCCATAGTTTGCCAACCTCTGCTCTAGGAGAATAAAGTTCTTTCCCATTTATTTTCCAAGTTCTATTCTGAACCATCAAAACACACACGTGTTGATGGTGAACATAGAATCTTGTAAACCAGATGTTAGCTGGAGTACTCTGCCCTCTGAGATTAAAATGAAACCATTAAAATGTAGAGGTGTGTGTGCCACCCATTCTGTCCAAGTGGGATGAAGTTACCTGCCCTGCTAAAGTTGTTTAGTTTGTGGATCCTCTTTCCTTTCTATATTTTCCATCTCTCTTTTATAGCACACCATATCAGATGGATACTAGCCCCTTTTCCCTAAGGTGCACACATGCATGCACACACACAGGCAAAAAACACATGTACATACAACACACACACACACATACACACACACACATGCCTCCATTCATGCAGAAATTAATGTGTAGCATAACTTCTCTGAGGGAAAATGGATGATGTATTTACACTGAAACGATTCAAACTACTTTATATGAATGTTATCTTCGGTCTCAAAAGTTCTTTGATATCATTCTCCTTAAGTTCTAGTCTCCTGACATATTTCTTGGCAGCCTATTTTTCAGAAACTTCTCCCATCTTGTCAGGAATAGTAATGAACCCTTGTCTCAACACACCCCATGCCTCCCTCTGCACAGCCCTGCTCCAAGAGGCGTACCACCTTCATCCTCTCATCCTCCACCAAGGTCTGCAAGAGGAAGGGGACAGCTTAGAATTATGTCACCATTCACTTAAAGCCTCCCTCCCCTATCAACTCAAAAACTTTAAAACATTTAAGTGACTTTTTTCCATGACATAAATTTAGAAACTTTCAGATATTTTTTATTTTGATCAATAGAAGAAAAATTTAACATAAACAGGAAGAGAGAATAATTGGAAATAAAAACCTTGAACAATGGTTGCAGAAAGGTGGAGATGTGGCAATCTCTTGAACTTCGGAGGGGAGAAACGCAGGGTCCCCTCTCCAAGGCATTGCCATTGTATGTGGTACTGAGATCTTATACCTCTGTGTGTCTCTGTTCTAGATTGAATTCTAGAGAGAGTGGTGAACTCTTCCAGGCCACAGGCCAATTCTTATGGTCAGGAGTCCCGAGCACTGACATTGGCAACCTCGTCAGAACCACATGGATTTGGGGAGGCAGTTTGCCTAAGTAAGGAATGCTGCACCCCTTTCAAAACAACAACAGTCTTTTTAAAAACCAAGACAAGAAAACAGATGTCCATTCTACTGTGTTTCTAAACAAAGAACTCACAGCCAAAAAGGACAGAAGTACTAATAAAAATATGTGAGAAGCAAATATATCAATGTTGTACCATTTGTGTTAGCTTTCTCTTACTATGACAAATACCTAAGAAAATCAGCTTATAAAGAGAAAAGGGTTAGTTTAGCTCACAGTTTCAGAGGTTCTAGTCCATGGTTGCTTGGCCCTGTTGCTTTTGAGTCTCTGGTGAGGCAGCACATCATGGAGGCAGCTTCTGGTGGAGCAAAGTTGCTCACCTCATGGCAGCTAGTAAGTGAAAGACAGGAAGAAGAAGGGTCTGGAAGCCCCCTTCGAGGGTACACTCACAATGACCAGAAGACCTCCCACAAGGCTCCACCTCTTAAAGTTTCGACTTTAGCTATGGGCTGGTGACCAAGGGCCCTAGGGTCACTTACCTAATCATAGCACTATTTTATGCCTCTCACTTTCTCAGTACTAAGTAAGATATCAGTACAATTGCTACCTAGGCCATGCCTCCCTCTCAGAAGTCTTGCTTTTTGACCTATAGACTCTCACTTATTCATGATTTCCTGGCAAACTGGATAAAGGTTTGCTGCCATACCCATGTCACAGAAGTGGACACTGCAACCCCACTTCTGTGACATGTCACTGACACACCTTATTTGTATTTAAGGCAAGTGGTGAAATTCACAGCTTTATAATGCTAAGCCCACACTGACAGGATTGTTGAGGGAGAGCTCTTCATTGTATAGGTCAACAAATATCCCAGACATCATCTCTCCTAAAAGTGTCCTTGTCTCACATGCTTACACGAAAGCAAGCCCTTCTGGATCCTCCCAAAGCCATTCTGTCTGGATGCCCATTCACTCTGGAAGAGTACCTCATATGTGGTCAGAAGTATGTCTGCCATGTTCTCTGCTTCAGTTTCCTTATGAAGGCTTCTGGCCCCTCTGCTGCCAGTGACCTCCAGGAACACTCAGTAACACCCAAAAACCTCAGGCCTATTTTCCTGCCTCACCTAGAGCCCTCAGGATCCCAGAGACCATAGCCAATTCAAGCCTGGGAACAAAGTGAAAGGGTAGTCTCTCTCCAACCTTGGTGTACTGTTTCTTTGCAGAAAGCAGTGACTTGGATCAAGGTCTCTGATTTCCTCATGGTTGTGGCACACTTGCAGTAGGAATTCCCTGTGCAAGAGTACAGATTTGAGATTGCCCCATTGCTATGGTGTCGCCCTGCCTGAGAAGGCAAAGGTGCAGAAGCTATACTATATCACTCTTGACCTTGAGCTCAGACTCCAGCTCCCAGGGATAGAGAATTCTGAGCACAGCAAGATAACCATAATGTCTCATGCTACAAACTTCAAGCCTGACTGCTTTGCAGAAACTTTCCCACAAATAACTTTTGATACTAAAACCTATATAATAATCATACTGAGCCAGCTCTGTGTCACTGCTCTCCACCAGAGACCAGTGTCCCACCTGATTCCCAGCTTGCTCTCTGAATGTGTGTTTTTCTTAATCCCCCATCACCCCTCGCCAGTTTCTAGGGTTCAGCTGTGTAGCTCGTGGCATTCCTTGACTCTAAAGATATGCTAAGGTTCCCAGACATTAACTTAGCCTGCAGAGGCACTGTTCTTTCTATTTTTTCAAGCTTCTGGCCCTTATCTCCTCCTGCCCATTAGTTCCCAATTCATTGTCCTGTGGAGATTGCTCAGACTGCAGTCAGTGCTACACCCAGGTTGCAGGAGGGTTAGGAGATCAACTGTCTGGGCTTATCAGCTCATACTGTGAGAGTCCCAGACACACAAAGAGGATTCAGAAGTAAAATGGTAAAAATAAATAAATAAATAAGAAACTCCACCAAGATGACATGTAGCCTCCCCATGATATCTGTCACTCCAACTCTTTTGCCAACTCCTCTCTCCCTCTTGAGCAAAAACAAGCTTATAAGTAAATATTAAAATTCATTTACATATTAAATTATACAATTCAGTACTTGGGAGGAGGCAACATCCCACACACCAGGGGACTCAGTGTGCCAGATTTAGTTATGCCAGGAAACCTTGCCATGCTGAGGACCCGGGGCCCTCAGTGGTAATTCATGAAGGACTGATTGCAGCTAGAAGCCCAATAGAAGGTAAGAAGGCAGGCAGAGGCTTAGAGTAGACACTTTCTACAATTGGATTCTGTTTTAATTGTCTTTGTCACTGCAGTGACTAAAAGATCTGACCAGAACAATTTTAGGGGAAGAAAAGTTTATTAGGGGGGTCACAGTTTCCGAGGTCTTAGTCTATTGACAGCTGGCTCCATTCCTCAGGGCCCAAGGGGAGGCTGAACAACACGGCAGAAGAGTGTGGCAGAGGGAAGCAGCTCGCATGATGATCAGTAAGCAGAAAGATAGACTCCACTTGCCAGATACAAAATGTATACCCCCAAAACCCCACTTCCTCCACCTGCCTTCAGTTACCACTCAGTTAATCCCATTAGGTGACTAATTCACTAATTGGATTAAGACTCTCACAACCCAACCATTTCTTGCATTGTCTCACACATGAGCCTTTGGGGGGACACCTCACATCCAAACCATAACAGGTTCCTAGAATCTGTAAGGGAGAGAATTCATGTTTTAGCTTCAAATAGACTCAGGGTTCAAGCTTTGCTTCCAGCACTGTGTGATCTTGTACAAGTTATTTACTATCTCTAAGCCTCTGATTCCTCATTTGCAAAAGAAAAAAGAAAATTGCTTACAGTATGAAACAAGATAATGCATGGAAAGTGGCTGGCAAATTGTTGCTTAATAAATGTTTCCCTTCCCTATTCCCCTGGGGAATTAAGATAAATACAATTTCTGTTTGTGCAATAAGCTAGTTTATATTGTTTCTGTATGATTTTACATATTAGGAGCTATTTTATACAAGTATTTTAAAAATTTCTATGAAAAGGCATCTATATATAATATCATTTACTAAAAATTTTTAATAAAATTATTTTCTTTTTAAAAGAGCTTTTATTTTAAATGGAAATTATAAAAGTTATCAAAAATACTCTATATTGGCTGAACAAATTATAACATGTTTTCTGGGCATATGGAGAAATGGATGAGAGAGGGAACTGTGACCACGCACAGAGCAGGCCCAGCGGCCTGCTGAGGGGCAGAGCCGCCCCCCACCCCCCGCGCCTGCCAGGTAGGGGAACTGTGACCACGGACAGAAAAGGCCCAGTGGCCCGCGGCAGGACAGAGCTTCCAATCACTCCTGCAAGGTAGGCGGGCCTGCGACCCACCGGCAGAAGAGGAGCAGCGGCCTGCTGAGAGGCAGAGCCGCCCCCTCCCCCTGCACCGGCAGGGTAGAGGGAACTGTGACCACGCACAGAGCAGGCCCAGCAGCCTGCTGAGGGGCAGAGCCACCCCCCACCCCCCGCGCCTGCCAGGTAGGGGAACTGTGACCACGGATAGAAAAGGCCCAGTGGCACGCGGCGGGACAGAGCTTCCAATCACTCCTGCAAGGTAGGCGGGCCTGCGACCCACCGGCAGAAGAGGAGCAGCGGCCTGCTGAGAGGCAGAGCCGCCCCCTCCCCCCGCGCCTGCAAGGTAGACGGAACTGTGACCACCATCAGAACAGGCCAGACCTGCAACCGAGAGACAGAACAGGCCCAGTGGCCTGAGGAAGGGTAGAGCCGCCCCCCCCCCCCGCGCCTGCAAGGTAGGCGGACCTGCGACCCACTGGCAGTACAGCCCCAGAGGCCTGCAGAGGGGCAGTGCTGCTGCCTGCGCCTGCAAAGTAGACAGAACTGTGACCACCGACAGAACAAGCCTAGCGGCCCGCAGAGGGACAGAGCCGCCGCCCGCGCCTGCGAGGGAGACTTTGCAACTATACAAGACCAATATAAATATATAGGGGGAAAATTCAATAGCACAACAGTTTCACCAAGTAGAAAGGAACGCGAACAGTAGGAAGAGACAAGGAAAGAAAGGACCACAAGCATTGCAGGTCAACTCAACGTTAGAAGAGGTAATAGCTGCAGCAGATGGAATGTCAGATAAAGAATTCAGGATATACATGCTTCAGATGATCTGGAGTCTCAAGGAAGACATCAGACAGCAAAATCAGACAATGAAAGATCACTTCAACAATGAATTACATAAACAAATCCAAGAAGCAAAAGATCAACTATACAGGGAAATAGAGGTTATAAAAAACAAACAAACAGAAATCCTAGAAATGCAGGAAGCAATAAGCCAACTTAAAAACTCAATTGAGAATACTACCAGCAGAGTAGAACACTTAGAAGACAGAACATCAGACAATGAAGATAAAGTATTTCAACTGGAAAAGAACATAGACAGCTCAGCAAGACTGTTAAGAAACCATGAGCAGAACATCCAAGAAATATGGGATAACATCAAGAGACCAAATTTAAGAGTCATTGGGATACAGGAAGGGACAGAGTTTCAAACCAAAGGAATGAGCAATCTATTCAATGAAATAATACGAGAAAACTTCCCAGACTTGAAGAATGAGACAGAACCCCAAATCCTAGAAGCCTACAGGACGCCGAATGTGCAAAATCATAAGAGACCCACACCTAGACACATTATAATGAAGATGCCCAACATACAGAATAAGGAGAGAATTTTAAAAGCTACAAGAGAAAGGAAGCAGATCACATTTAGGGGTAAGCCAATCAGGATAACAGCTGATCTTTCAACACAGACTCTGAAAGCTAGAAGATCCTGGAATAACATATTTCAAACACTGAAAGAAAATGGGTTCCAACCAAGAATTGTGTTTCCAGCGAAATTAAGCTTCAGGATGGAAGATGAAATTAAAACCTTCCACGATAAACAAAAGTTAAAAGAATTTGCAGCTAGAAAACCATCTCTTCAAAACATCCTTGGCAAAACATTACAGGAAGAGGAAATGGAAAATAACAATGAAAACCAACAGTGGGAGGTAGGACACTAAAGGGGGGAAAATAATCAAAGAGGAAAACAAACCATGTTTAGTAACATAAATAAACAAATATGGCTGGAAGAACAACCCATATCTCAATAATAACCCTAAATGTTAATGGCTTAAACTCACCAATCAAGAGACACAGGCTAGTAGAATGGATCACAAAACAAGACCCAACAATATGCTGCCTACAGGAGACGCATTTGATAGGAAAAGGCATACATAGGCTGAAGGTGAAAGGTTGGGAAAAATCATATCACTCATATGGACTTCGGAAACAAGCAGGAGTATCCATACTCATATCAAATAAAATAGATTTCAAGCCAAAGTTAATCAAAAGGGATAAAGAGGGACACTACATACTGCTCAAGGGAACCATACACCAACAAGACATAACAATCATAAATATATATGCCCCAAACAATGGTGCAGCTATGTTCATCAAACAAACTCTTCTCAAGTTCAAGAGTCTAATAGACCACCATACAATAATCATGGGAGACTTCAACACACCTCTATCACCACTGGACAGATCTTCCAAACAAAAGTTGAATAAGGAAACTATAGAACTCAATAACACAATTAATAACCTAGACTTAATTGACATATATAGAATATACCACCCAACATCAAGCAGTTACACTTTTTTCTCAGCAGCACATGGATCCTTCTCAAAAATAGATCATATATTATTGTCACAGGGCAACTCTTAGACAATATAAAGGAGTAGAGATAATACCATGCATCCTATCTGATCATAATGGAATGGAACTGAAAATCAACGATAAAAGAAGGAAGGGAAAAGAATACATCACTTGGAGAATGAACAATAGGTTACTGAACGATCAATGGGTTATAGAAGACATCAAGGAAGAAATTAAAAAATTCTTAGAGATTAATGAAAACACAGACACAACATATCGGAATCTATGGGACACATTGAAAGCAGTTCTAAGAGGAAAATTCATTGCTTCGAGTTCATTCCTTAAAAAAAGAAAAAACCAACAAATAAATGATCTCATACTTCATCTCAAAATCCTAGAAAAAGAAGAGCAAAACAACAGCAAAAGAAGTAGAAGGCAAGAAATAATTAAAATCAGAGCTGAAATTAATGAAATCGAAACAAAAGAAACAATTGAAAAAATTGACAAAACTAAAAGTTGGTTCTTTGAAAAAATAAAGAAAATCGACAGACCCTTAGCCATGCTAGCGAAGAGAAGAAGAGAGAGAACTCAAATTACTAACATACGGGATGAAAGAGGCAATATCACAACAGACACTTCAGAAATACAGAAGATAATCAAAAATTATTTTGAATCCTTATACTCCAATAAATTAGAAGATAGTGAAGGCATAGATAAATTTCTTAAGTCATATGATCTGCCCAGATTGAGTCAGGAGGATATAGACAACCTAAACAGACCAATATCAATTGAGGAAATAGAAGAAACCATCAAAAGACTACCAACTAAGAAAAGCCCAGGACCGGATGGGTATACAGCAGAGTTTTATAAAACCTTTAAAGAGGAACTAATACCAATACTTTTCAAGCTACTTCGGGAAATAGAAAAAGAGGGAGAACTTCCAAATTCATTCTACGAGGCCAACATCACCCTGATACCTAAACCAGACAAAGACACTTCAAAGAAAGAAAACTACAGACCAATATCTCTAATGAACCTAGATGCAAAAATCCTCAATAAAATTCTGGCCACTCGGATACAAAAACTTATCAAAAAAATTGTGCACCATGATCAAGTAGGATTCATCCCTGGGATGCAAGGCTGGTTCAATATACGGAAATCAATAAATGTTATTCACCACATCAATAGACTTAAAAATAAGAATCATATGATCATCTCGATAGATGCGGAAAAAGCATTCGACAAAGTACAGCATCCCTTTATGTTCAAAACTCTAGAAAAACTAGGGATAACAGGAACATACCTCAATATTGTAAAAGCAATCTATGCTAAGCCTCAGGCTAGCATCATTCTGAATGGAGAAAAATTGAAGGCATTCCCTCTAAAATCTGGAACAAGACAGGGATGCCCTCTCTCACCACTTCTGTTCAACATAGTTCTCGAAACACTGGCCAGAGCAATTAGACAGACGAAAGAAATTAAAGGCATCAAAATAGGAAAAGAAGAACTTAAATTATCACTATTTGCAGATGACATGATTCTATACCTAGTAGACCCAAAAGGGTCTACAAAGAAACTATTAGAGCTAATAAATGAATTCAGCAAAGTGGCAGGATATAAAATCAACACGCATAAATCAAAGGCATTCCTGTATATCAGCGACAAATCCTCTGAAATGGAAATGAGGACAACCACTCCATTCACAATATCTTCAAAAAAAATAAAATACTTGGGAATCAACCTAACAAAAGAGGTGAAAGACTTATACAATGAAAACTACAGAACCCTAAAGAGAGAAATAGAAGAAGATCTTAGAAGATGGAAAAATATACCCTGTTCATGGATAGGCAGAACTAACATCATCAAAATGGCGATATTACCAAAAGTTCTCTATAGGTTTAATGCAATGCCAATCAAAATCCCAACGGCATTTCTTGTAGAAATAGAGAAAGCAATCATGAAATTCATATGGAAAAACAAAAGACCCAGAATAGCAAAAACAATGCTAAGCAGGAAGTGTGAATCAGGCGGTATAGCGATACCAGACTTCAAAGTATACTACAGAGCAATAGTAACAAAAACAGCATGGTACTGGTACCAAAACAGGCGGGTGGACCAATGGTACAGAATAGAGGACACAGAAACCAATCCACAAAACTACAACTACCTTATATTTGATAAAGGGGCTAAAAGCATGCAATGGAGGAAGGATAGCATCTTCAACAAATGGTGCTGGGAAAACTGGAAATCCATATGCAACAAAATGAAACTGAATCCCTTTCTCTCGCCATGCACAAAAGTTAATTCAAAATGGATCAAGGAGCTTGATATCAAATCAGAGACACGCTGTCTGATAGAAGAAAAAGTTGGCTACGATCTACATACTGTGGGGTCGGGCTCCAAATTCCTCAATAGGACACCCATAGCACAAAAGTTAATAACTAGAATCAACAAATGGGACTTACTCAAACTAAAAAGTTTTTTCTCAGCAAAAGATACAATAAGAGAGGTAAATAGAGAGCCTACATCCTGGGAACAAATCTTTACTCCTCACACTTCAGATAGAGCCCTAATATCCAGAGTATACAAAGAACTCAAAAAATTAGACAATAAGAGAACAAACAACCCAATCAACAAATGGGCCAAGGACCTGAACAGACACTTCTCAGAGGAGGACATACAATCAATCAACAAGTACATGAAAAAATGCTCACCATCTCTAGCAGTCAGAGAAATGCAAATCAGAACCACCCTAAGATACCATCTCACTCCAGTTAGATTGGCAGCCATTATGAAGTCAAACAACAACAAGTGCTGGCGAGGATGTGGGGAAAAGGGTACACTTGTACATTGCTGGTGGGACTGCAAATTGGTGCAGCCAATTTGGAAAGCAGTATGGAGATTTCTTGGAAAGCTGGGAATGGAACCACCATTTGACCCAGCTATTCCCCTTCTCGGTCTATTCCCTAAAGACCTAAAAAGAGCATGCTACAGGGACACTGCTACATCGATGTTCATAGCAGCACAATTCACAATAGCTAGACTGTGGAACCAACCTAGATGCCCTTCAATGGATGAATGGATAAAAAAAATGTGGCATTTATACACAATGGAGTATTACTCTGCATTAAAAAATGACAAAATCATAGAATTTACAGGGAAATGGATGGCATTAGAGCAGATTATGCTAAGTGAAGCTAGCCAATCCCTAAAAAACAAATGCCAAATGTCTTCTTTGATATAAGGAGAGTAACTAAGAACAGAGTAGGGTCGAAGAGCATGAGAAGAAGATTAACATTAAACAGGGATGAGAGGTGGGAGGGAAAGGGAGAGAGAAGGGAAAATGCATGGAAATGGAAGGAGACCATCAGAGTTATACAAAAGTACATACAAGAAGAAGTGAGGGGAAGGGGAAAAATAATATAAGGGGGACAAACGAATGTCAGTAGAGGGGGCAGAGAGAGAAGAGGGGAGGGGAGGGGAGGGGAGGGGAGGGGGGATAGTAGAGGATAGGAAAGGCAGCAGAATACAACAGACACTAGTATGGCAATATGTAAATCAATGGATGTGTAACTGATGTGATTCTGCAATCTGTATATGGGGTAAAAATGGGAGCTCATAACCCACTTGAATCAAATTGTGAAATATGATATATCAAGAACTATGTAATGTTTTGAACAGCCAACAATAAAAAATTAAAAAAAAAAAAGAAATGGATGAATTATTTCTGTAGGGTAAAATAATACGGTGTGCCAACATTATTCTGGGCTCTTTATATTAATCGTTACCACAGCCCTATAAGAATGTTATCTTAGAGATATGGAAACTGAGGCTAAGGGATGTTAGGTAATTTACATAATACTGCACAGTAGAATTTTGTCTAAATATGAAGCCCACACTTAGGCTATGTCCATAAGCCACTCATCACACTTGGGTCATAGATGCTAAGCAAAACTATAATAGGTATGTCAAAAATTATCTAGGGGTCACTATGCAGAAGCATGGTGACAACTGTTATGCCTTGTTCTAGTTCCATAGACTTCACCAGCAAGAAGAGCAATCCCAGTGGATTTACTCATGGCACAGAAGAAGAATGAGTTTCATGCTCACATCAGTTTACCTCACCCCATGGGTCCCACTGGGTGCAGCAGAGGTGGGCACAAGTGAATAACTAGTACAGAATGGCAGTGTCATAGCTGGAACCCTGACCTTAGATGACCCCATATTATAAATGGTTTTCTGGAAAATCTGCCCATCCTCCCTCCAGGGAGACATTATCTTCATTACTCTGAAATGTAAAAAGTCTTCCTAGAGAATAGGAGAGGGGCCTTTATCTCTACTGTCCTGCACTATCTCCAAAGAGGAAAACATTCTATCTTTACTCTTCTGGAATATAAATAATTCTCAGTAAATTGGCTGTTTATGCCTAATGTGAATAAGCATGAGAGAGTCATAGAGAATGGTCTACCACTTCAAAAAAGCAATGATATGCTAATACACCATCTTTCTTGTTTGTTTTTTCTTAACTTGGTAAGCAGATATCTATTCATCTATCCACTCATTCAAAATTAATTCACTAACTAAAAGTGAAATCATCTGATACTCATCCACTTTTTTTTTTCTTCTAGTGACGGGGATGAACTCAGAACCTCAAGCATGTTAGTCACTTAATCTACCACTGAGCTGCTTCCCCAGGCCCCTCTGTGCATTCATTTACTCTCATGAATCAGTTATGCTATTGTTGATGATAAGGACATGAAGATAATAACTTAAAAACAAGGAGATAACCACAATTTTCTCCTGGAAATAATCTTAAACACAAGTATTCTATTCCCATGAATAATTACTAGTTTGTTTCTTTATTGACTATCATTTACCTTTGGGCTGTATTTGAAAATAATATATACTTATTGTGAAAAAATTTTTGAAAGCATGTCAAAATTATAAAAGAGTTACTAATCATAGCTGTGGTTTAGATAAGTGTCCCCCAAAGGTTCTCATGTTAAAATCTCTCTCCCCTATATGGCACTATTGAGAAGTGATGGAACCTTTAAGAGGTGGAGCCTAGTGGGACATCTTCAAGTCATTGGAGGGTGTCCTTGAAGGGGAATGTGAGACCCTGGTCTCTTCCTTCCCCCTCGCCCCACTTCCTGGCTATGAGGGGAGAGTGATTTTGATCCACCACCTGCTCCAACTATGATGTACTGCTATGCCATGGGCCCAAAAGCAACTGGGCCAATTGATCATGAACTGGAAATTCCAAAATTATAAGCCATAATAAACCTTTTATCTTTATAAGCTTATTATCTCAGCTATTTGTTATAGTGATGTAAAGTTGACTAACTAAGTGGCCCATCAGGATGCCACCCAGATTAAACTATTGTTAACTTCCTGGGGTATTCTTTCTGCTCAACTCATATTCACATACTCACACAGCTTTGTGTCTTTTTTATGTGGTGCTGAGGATCAAACCCAGGGCCTCACGCATGCAAGGCGAGTGCTCTACCACTGAGCCATAACCCCAGCCCCTGTGTCTTTCTTTTACTTAATTGGAGTCCTCTTGTCCATGGAATTTATTTTACTACTTTTTTTTAATGTTTATGATAATATAAAAACAATTTTCATGGCTATGCATTGGTTCATCATACAGATACACAGTCGTGTGTTTCACCTGCCCTCCCTTACCTTGGGTTTTGTTTTTCACTCTGGTAAGTAGCTTGATGATCAGCATCTGTTTTCATACCTCTTTCCCTTACATCTCTCTGTTCCATTGATACTGAGTGACAATAGTGGGATTACTAGGTTAAAAGGTATAAATATATATATTTCTGAGTGGGCCCTTCAGAACCACTTTACCGTTTCACATTCTCTACCCCACTGTGGAGAGGGGAGGATAATACAGAGAGGTGGGAGGGACAAATGGGAAGAGGAAGCAGGGAAAAGGTGGAATTGTGATGCAGACAGTACACAGCTGAGTTAGCCATTATGAATCCTGGAACTTGTCCCTCCTCAAGTACACCTTAGTACAGGTACTAGTCAGTTTTCCTGAGTTTAGTTCCTAGGAATAAAACCAAAATAGTGCTTCAGGATTCTTCCTCTTGCGCTGCTATAATTTGGAGAAATGTCCCCAAAGATCCATGTGTTAAAGGCTTGATCATGCCCATGGTGGCACTATTAGGAGTGATGGAGCCTTCAGGAGGTGGGGCCTAGTGGGAGGTCCTTAGGTCCTTGGGGGCGTGCCCACCAAGGGGATTCCAGAGCCCTGGTCCCTGACTTTTTCTCTTTGGCTGTTGAGGTAAGTGCTTCTGCTCTGATGTAGTTACTGCCTTGCCAGAAGCAAAAAGCGAGGAGGCCTTCAGAAACAGGAACCAAAATAAACCTTTTCACTTTATTAGTTAATAATAAGTTAATTATCTTAGGTACTTCACTATAGGGATGGAAAGCTGACCAATAAAGGGGGTTGCTTTAGAGTTTTCAGAGAATCTAATGATATATCAAGTCACTTGTAAGTCCAGCCTTCAGTATTATGTCTTAAGTAATTTCTCCCTTTTCAGGTCTTTTCAGATGGCAAGAGATTTGACAAACAACCTGAGTAATATTGCCCAAGCCTGATACTTTAAATAGTATTCAGATTACAAAAACAAAATTTTCAGAGCATCTTTATTTTTCCTTCCATAATTGTGTAGATTTTTATTTCAAAAAATATTCCACAATCATTTTTTTCAAACATGGGAAATGCAGAAAGTAGTATTAGATACAAATCATCCCCAGTATTTAAGGATATTGTTAACAGTTTTATGTTCCTTCTAGAAATTTATTTATGCGTATTTATTTTTTCTTTTACAAATTGCAGACATATAGCTTACAATATAGTTTCTTGCTCAGGTTTTTCCCAGTAAACATTGCCATGAGAAGTTTCCCATGATGTTACATAACTTTCACATACATCCATGTTCGTGGCTAAATTACATTCCAAAGAGAAGATGGGCTTTAATGTATATAACTGTTCTTCTTAGTAGGACATTGAGGAGGGTTCACACTATAAATAATCCATGTCAATATCTTTGTCCATGAAGCTAATTTCACAGTTGACTTTGATCTATGACTGATTCTTAGATATAAAATAATCATAATAGCTAATCATAATAGTGACCATTTACTGAACACTTAACTCTTCTTTAGGAATTTTACTTGCATTATACGACCATTCAAACTTTTCAAAAAATCTTTTTAGTTGTCAATGGGCCTTTATTTCCATGGGCTCTCTCTCGTCCAGCGAAGAAGTCCACGGAACAGGGTAGAGGAGAGTGTGGCTGTGGAGTCACTAATCAAGACCTCCAGAGACCAAGCAGGAAGATTTTATTGTGCAGTTCCATGTATATATACTCAGGCAGTAGCTAAGCAGAATACAGGCAGCCACCAATGCAATTTCTGCTAACTGTCCTTGTAGCGACCAATCGAGGAGTGGGCCAGAGCAAGTGCAGGGACTGCAACACATGGCCTCACTCCCAGAGCTGTGCCTACGGGGTAAGCGGCCTGCTGCTCACACAACTAGGACAGGGGAGTAGTTTGCCACTCAGACACTCTTAACGTATGCCATGTATGTAGTACTCCATGCACTTGTCCCCACATTTATTTATTTATATGTGGTGCTGAGAATCAAACTCAGTGCCTCACACATGTTTGGCAAGAGCTCTACCACTGAGCCACAACCCCAGCCCCATTCAAACGTTTTAAGGCAAATAATCATATCCCCATCTTATTAATTAGTTTTAAGATGCAAAACTAATACAGCAATTAAATCTAAACCCTCTCTGTTCCAAAAATGGTACTGGTATAATGCAGTGTCAGAGGATTACCTCCTAATGCCTCTGTCACCTTTACCTTAATTTGGAAATTTCTAATTTTGTGGATCTATTTATGCTTGTTTTCATGAGTGCTGGACCTAGAAAAATTGTCATTTATATTGAGAAATGGGGTTTGCCTCTATTCTAGTCTTCAAAAATGGTAAATACCCCTATTTTAAAAAATATTTAACTCCTTATTCTGTGAAGAATTCAGTTTAGACTGTGGATTCAGGGTGGAATTTAGTTTTGTATGTGGAATAAAAATAAACTAATTTCTCAGTTTCTAACCACTTAACCTAAATCCATTTGTTGCAGATAATGATTCTTTTCCATGGACAGATGTTAGATTCTTAGGTATAATGAGATGTGTTCATTTGCTTTATCTTCTCATTTATCCATTTACTCATTTAGCAAGTATTTATCTAAGGGTTTAGATTAAGCTTTGGAAGATAGCAGGTTATTAAACAAATAATTACATTAGCAATTAATTATAATTTTCCACATGCTATGAACAAGACATATGTAAGGTGATATGATAGCTTACACCAAGAGTACTTGATTTATTCTTGCACATATATCATACTTTTAATTACAAGCTGTTCTGAATTAATATTTAATAAATTAATATTCTCTCCCTAACTCATTACTATTTTTTAGCAATGAATCCTCTCTGCCAAGTGAAAGTAGGCATGATTTTTTTCAACTTATGAAAATACCACATTATACTATTGAATTAAATAAAGCAATTAAACTGTAAAGTATCAATGTCTTAAATATATCCTGTAACTCTACCCAACTTTCCTTTTATACTTCTCAGTAACATTTTTGTAATTTTCTGCAAATAGTTGCTCAATTTTATTGTCAAAGTTGTTTGTAGGCATTTCATTCTTTTACTCTCACTATAATCAGGACCCCAGCTTTTATTATATTTTTATAACTTGTTTTTAATGTTACAAAGGAAGCTATTGATTTCTTTTCAAGTGCCAGGCATTGAACTCAGGGGCACTCAACCACTGAGTCACATCTCCAGCCCTATTTTGTATTTTATTTAGAAACAGGGTCTCACTGAGTTGCTTAGTGATTTTTGTGCTTTTATTATGTATTCAACCACTTTCCTGAGTGGCTGAGAAAACTCCTTCAAGTTTTCTATATAGGCATTCCTATCTGCACATAATAACATTTTCTCTCCTCCTTAACGATATCTGTACTCATTTCTTGTCTATTTTTATCAAATTGGCCAGAACGCTTAGAAAAATAAATAATAATGGGCATCATAAACATCTATACTTTATTCCTGGTTTAATGAAAAGTCTTTCATTATCTTCCTTTCTTTGATGCTAGCTAATGCTTAAGTGTGACTTTTTTTTTTCTCCAGCGCTGTGGAGAGAACCCAGGACCTCACATATGCTAGTGAGCTACTACTGAGCTACATCCCTAGCCCCCGTGTGACATTTTTTAATCAGGTTAAGAAAATTACCATCTATTCCTAATTTTTAAAAGAGTTTTTATTAGGAACAGATGTTGAATCTAATCATTTCTGCAATCACTTATGTCTTTTCTTAACAATCTCTTATGTAAGATAATTATTTCTTCAGATTATTAGCTGTGGTGCTGTTCCCATTTAATCAAATGCTTGGGGGTTCTTTTCCTCCTATGGAGTGCTACATCATTCTCAAGTGCCATGGTAGCATCCTGGAGCCTTGGAAATAAGCTTGAATTTGGAATGAGCCTACCTGGGAAATGCAGAAACAATTCTATGAATTCAAATGGAAGATGCTCCAGGCTCCTAAAGAAAGTCCACACTGGGCACCTGAGAAAGGCTCACTCTCTAAGAGAATAATGAATTGATTTCCTACCGGAAGAGGTAGTGTAGTATTCAGAGTCATAGAGTTTGGGACACATCCTCCTCCTGGCATGCATTGCTCTTACCAGGACCTTTGTATAGTTTGGTCTGAAAAGCTTGGTAAAAGGACATGGTCAGACATAATTTGAAATGTGAAATAAACTTGGCTCTTATTTTTGCACCTGGCATTTAGTCATATTACAGGAGGCTTCCTTTGAAATGATTTACCGTTTATTGTTGGCATCTTCCAACAGCAGCATCCCAGAGGCTCAAGTTACCAAGTTATCTGACTCATTAGCCAGTCATTCAACAAACATTTACTAAGCCACATTTAGGTGTTACGCATGGTACTAATAGTGTTCTAGAATGTAGTTGTATTATTATTTATGCTCAGGGATGCCAACAGATCAAGAGACAACTGCTATTAAAAAAGACAGTTGGTACCCATAGTTCCCAATAGGTGGTGGCACACCTAACTGCCCAGGACCCACAGAAAAGCACCGGCATAGGTCAGCAGGAAAAAGGAGAAAGAGAAAACCTGGACAAGAGCCTGTATTGCAGTGTCCATGGGAAGAAACAAGCAAGGCATTCTTTGGTTCATTTGGGTAATTTCAGTGGTCTCCAGGGCTCAGGGGGCCATCCCAGGTTATTTGGTACTTGATCCTGGCAGGGGTAAGGACAGGGAATTGTTGGCCCAGAGTAGATGAGCCCTGTGAGTGCCTGATAAATGAGGAGCTTGGGGGAGGATGGACTTTGGATTGGTTGGTTGCCACATGAAAGGTGAACTTGCCCTTTACTATCTCAAGGAATTACTCCCATGGGAGGATCAGTCTCTCCAGGATCAGTGAGGCCACAGATAGCAAAATATTAGAAAGAGAGAAAACAAAAAGGCATGATTAATGCATAATTAATAGTTAACAGCAGGAAAGAGAGACAGAGCAAGCCATGAGAAAGGTCAGAGAAAGAGCAGAAATACTGGGAAAATTTTCCTGATATTCCATTGATGACTCTTAAATGAGACAAGAACGAGCCAGGCTGTTAAGTCTGTAAATTAACAGAAGAACAAACAAAATATGGATAAAATTGACTGCACTTTTTAACCTTTGGGGGAGTGACAAGCTTTGACTCCCCTAACTTTACTCTTCTTTAAAATGGATAAAAAAGAGAGAGAGAGAGAGAGTTTCAAGGGCAGAGATGAGGGACCCCATGCCAGAAAAGGACCCTCCAGGGACAGCATATCAACAAGGCTGGATGGAGCAGGTCCCTTTTAACAACTGGTCCTTCAGATGGCTATTGGAACCCTCCAACCGTCTTTTCCTATATGGCTTAGGGTAGGAATAAGGGTAGAAGTCTACTGCTGAGGATGATGTCTTTACCTCCCCAGGTATAGGGAGGTTTTATGGTTTGGATCTTAGAATGTTCCTCTAAAAGTCCATGTTTTACAAAATTCAGCAATGTTCAGAGGTGAAAAGATTGGATTATGAGAACTTCAAGCCCATCAGTGGATTGGTCCATTTGATGGATTCATGATTTTAATGGACTACGGGGTGATAATTACAGGCAGTGGGGCTGGAGAAAGTAGGCCATTGAGGGTGTGGCCTTGGACTATATCTGTCCCTGTGTGCCCCCCACCCCCACTACTTCCTGGCTACAAGCTGAGCAGCTTGGAGGAAACATCTTGCCTTTCTGTCATGTTGCTTTGCCCCATCTCAGACCCAGGGCCATGGAGCCAGTCAACCATGGACTGAACCTTTAAAACCATGAGCCCAAAATAAATTTTCCCTCCTCTACATTTCTCTGGTCAGGTACTTTGGTCACAGTAATGAAAAGCTGACTAACACAAAAGGTTAACTCAAGCCCATGCTTTTTTAGAGTTTACAGAAAATTGTTCTTTCCATAGGTTCATCAATCGACCACACAGGCCAGTCCCTGCTCAGCATCATACACTAGCAAATGTGGTTCAGCAAACCCTAGTGTTTCTTAATGAAAACTGATATCCAGACACCCAAACTTTGGGTTCAAAATATAAAGTCTTAAATTTCCATTCATTTTTATGTCCATGCATAGGGAATAAAAAACTGTCAGTGATATTCTTCTGGCTTATCAAAGAAATCTCACAACACTGACACCATTCAAAAAGCTGGAAATATCAAATTAAATATTATTTCATGACAAAGACAGCTAGCTTTCTGTAAGATAACCATTAAGAATTACAGAAGCTTATTTCTTACAAGACTCCTCTTTTTAGAGCTAACATCTGAAATGATAGTTTTTGTGGTACAGAACAGTATCAAAAAAATAGAGAATTTTTTTTATCTTGTTGAGATGATTTCCATCAGTAATGGAAATGATGCACCATTTTAAGGCCTAAGCGATGTAATTTCAATTTCAAGAAAAAGAGAATAGGCTAAGCACTTGAAGTCTTACAAATTGAAAAGAAGAGGGTAGCACGGTGGTATTAACAAATTATGAATTACACAGATTGAGACCTTTTTCATCTATGAACTTAAGAGCAATTCCAATTCTTACTGATGTCCTCAAAGAGCATCAGAGGACACAGTTCTAAACCACAGCAATGTGTCTGAAGATCCTCTTCCCCTTTCTTCCCTGCTCAATCTTGCTCTGGCACATGATTGATCAAAGTCTCTCTCTCTCTCCATTTTATTTCAGTTCTCTGCAGCTAATGCTCCTCCAATAACCTCTCAACTCCTTCCACCCCCTCCACCCCCACTCCTAGGTCTATTTCTTTTTTTCCCCTCTCACCAGATATTCCTTTCCTCTCTGACAGAAAGGTTCTGGGCTTTCTCACTACATGTTCCATTCCAGGTACTGAGCTGACAAATTCAAGTTTCCCTTGGAAAGAGAATGAGAAGGGAAATCCAAAGATTCTCTCTCTCACAGTCAGTGGGGTGGAGGAGATGCTGTAAATCTCATAATTTAATTTTTTAAATTATGACTCTTTTCATTAATGTAGCAATATCCTTTAGGACCAAGATTATGATATAGATCTGGAAACAAATAGCCTACAAAATCCTTCTGGCATACTTTTAGTCCAAATCACTGGCTGAGGAATGTGATGGGGACATTGAGTGCTGGGATGAGCGAAAGAAAAGCTCACAGTCTCTAAAGAGACTGTCTCTGAATTCTACATGCCTTCCATTGAAATACTAAGCCCCTTCTCTCAACTGAGAATCAGCTTGCCTCCCAATGTCTCAAATCCTGTGCTTAGTTTACTTACAAATCTTGTTGACTTTACTTGAGAATGAGTCCAGATTCTAATCACTCCTTGACACCTTCACTGTCACCACTCTTATCCAAACCACCACCAAGTCCCACTTGGTTTGCTGCAGTGGCAAAGCAGTATTAGTTTTCTATTGCTGCTTTAATAAATTACCACAAACTGAGTGGCTTAAAGCAACACAAGTTTCTTATCTTAGAGTTCTGAAGATCAGAAATTTGACATGGATCTCACTGGAATTTTAAAATCAAAGTGTCTAAAAGCTGCCTTCCTTCTGGAAGGTTCTAGGGGGAAAATCCATTTCCTTGCATTTTCCAGCTTCTGTGGACTACCTGCATTGCTTGGCTCATGGCCCCTTCCATCTCAAAGCAAGCAAGGGTTTGCTACGTATCTTTCAAGCTGCAACACCCTTCCTCCCTCTTTTCTGCCTCCCTCTTTCATTGAGGAGAAGATATTGGAACCCCCTGGACTATCCAGGATTATTTCCCCATCTCTTGGTCAGCTTATTAGCAAACATAATCACATCTGCAATTTTCTTTCCCTCTTGTCAAGTAAAATTACATTTTCACACTTCCCAGGGATTATGATGTGGACATCTTTGGGAGGCCACTACTCCTCTTACCATTCCTCCCAACTGGCTCCCAGTTCCACTCTTGCCTCACATCAGTCTCTTCTCCACACAACAGAAAAGTGGTTTCATTAAACCACTTATCACATCAACTTGATCATTCAAAACCTTCTGATAGTTCCCAATTTATAGACTCAATGCCCCTCAACACCAGTTCTTATCAGCTCTATTAATACATTTGCTAATGGGAACGATCCCTGTCCTTCCTGGCATCAACCCTACTGCATATAGGGAATAATGCTGCATCCTATTTGCTGGTGTTTTGTATAGAATCTTCATAATATATGAAGTGGAAATTGGCCTTTGGCTTTCTGTGTGGTCTTATTTTGGTTTTGCTTTGTAGACTAGATTGGGCACTTAGCATCTTTTGTCACTCAGAGAACCTTGATAACATGGCTATCATCTGTACCTTAAATGTTTGAAAGAAATCTCTGCCTTTTAAATGTTTTTAACTTAACCTGAGTCTTAGGTTGATAAAGCAAAACAAACATAAGGTAGGGAAGGTAAGGAAGTCACAGGGTAAGTTTTTTACAAATACATGTAATTTTTTGTCATTCTCTAGAATCTTTTCCATTCTGTTTATTCACGTATTCTAGCCAACATTGAATACAAAAACAATTTGATTAATTTGCTCCTTTCCAACCCGTGTCCAGTCTTCCCTTAGCATCTAATTCCCAAGGTGCTCACAATTTAGTTTATAAGTCCCCTGCCTTGTTAACCAGAAGCTGGTCCTGTGCCTGGGAGGCTTAGACTGAGTGAGCAAGCTAAAGAGAAGGCCTACAATCTCCTTCTAGGATTCTGGATTGGCTGGGAGATATGTCACCAGTCCTTTCCATCCTAGGATTCCCTTATGTATACCTCTTACTGGGTCAGAATGAAAATGAAAATGGAATCAGCCACAATCCTCCCTAAACATGTTAGGACTAGTACTGTTGAGCCAGAAAGAAGTCATTTCCATGTTAGTCTAAGAGAAGAATCAAATTTTGCCCCTATGCACACTCTCTTTTTAATTTTAATTAAAATCTATTAACTTGAAACTTGCATAATGTTATTCTCTCCAATTTTTATCAAGTACCTCTAAAGTCCTTCAGAAACTACTCCCATGAAGAACCTGAATCCATTATAAGGTGAGTCTCATGTCAAATATATAAACATGATTTCAGAGTTAGACTGGAAACTCACTCTATATCTTAGAATAAGAGATTTTGCAACCTTAAGGATTAATAGAAGTGATTCTGGAACGCTTTAATGCCAAATAATCCTAGAGTCTTTGCTGACCAGCTAATCTACACAATTCTCTCAATGTGGGCTTTCTCTGTGTTTCAGTTGTTGCAGGATTTGAGATGTGGGTCTGATGAGTCCCCACACTCCCCCAGTATGTGCTGCAGAGCATAGCACATTCCTACGGAGGTATGAAGGAAGTATTCTGGTCCACCCTGTACTCAGCATGACAGCCTCACAGCAGATCAACTATACCAGGAAAGAAGATCAGCAGATGTCCCTAGCTGGTCACAATCGCATGGACATTCACTGCAATGACAAGTTGCACATGACTGCCCAGTTGCATAGCTCAATATTTTCCCGCTCTCTTTTAACTTCTCAAATCATTCAGAGAAGTACTACATATTATAAAGTGATAAGGCTGATTGAAAGCCACACGAGACCATTAGCTCCATTAGATTACAGTAGCAACCTGTGTAGGATATAATATGCAGCCTCAGGCGACTTACAGTGGAGTCAGACAAACAAGATGATCCACGGGAGTATTTAGCATACCACATGCCTGGCAAGAGTGTGGAATCAAAGAGCATTAGCTCCCAGTGTTATGATGGTTGCTATTGCTAATATAAGGTTATGATTAGAAACCTGAAAACGATGTTGGGAGACATCAACACCCTTACTGCTTACATCGTCGCCATCCACCTTCCTCTCAGCCCTCAGAGAAGCCCAGGAGGCCTGACAACCAAGCCTATGCTGTAAGGTAGTCTCAAGGTCTGAAGCCTGGGATAGGAATCCACTCCTATCTCCTCTGTCCAAGAGCAAAAAGTCAGAAAAGGGAAGTCATGCCAAGACCTAAAGGAGTGCCCAAAGTCAAAGCCAGACAAGTCAGATCCAAATGCTGGTGGTGAATGAAAAAGAAAGCCATAGTTAGGAGTCAGGTAGAACCCAGAAAAAAACAAAGCCAATATGGAGCACATCGAGGAGGATCCTGGGAGCTTCTCCAAACAATGCTGGAACTGTAGCCACAGTTCACCTTTACAAGTCCCTGGGCATGGCCATATTTAACAATCAGGAAGTGGAAGGGTCAGGGCTCATAAACAATGCTATAGGACAGTATAAAGACAGCAGATAAAACGCCAGCCTACATTAGCACCAAGAAACACCAAGTACTTAATTCAGCATCCACGCCAACTAACATACACAATTGCTTTTTTCATTGAGAAAAAAATGTATGTAACATAAAATTCACCATGTAAACCATTTTAAATTGTAACGATTCAGTGGTTTTAGTATCTTAAAGTTGGGTCCCTAGCTCTAGCATTATCAGTGACACCTGGAACATGTTAGAAATGCAGATAGATTGTCCTAGACCTACTGAAAATGAAACTTTAAGAATGAGCCCAGCATCTAGTGTTAAGAAATGTAGAAGGCAAACTCTATAAATCAGCATCTCTCCACGTTAGCCACATAATAAAAATCACCTAGGAAAATATAAAAATATTCATGGCTAAGACCCACCCTAGATCAATTAATCAAAACCTTTGTGGGAGAGGGTCATGCAGCATTTAGTGTATTTTAAATTCCCTAGGTGATTCTAATGGAAAACTACACCTTCTTAAGGATAAACTCCTCAATCAATTAAGGGTGTTAATATCATCTCACAGGCTGGAAACAGGGGAGAGACTATATGTTTCAATTATATTGCCTTTTCCTTTGGGTTCCATGGAGCCTTAAATGAGATGGCTTATTAGAAGGACCTTCAACAACATTATCTTACAGTAGTCAGCAAGGCTTTCTCCTTGTCCTGCTGAACAGATCATTCATTCCATACTAATCCTTTGAAGTGAGTTGGGACACACTTTCCAGAAACCTGTCAACACAACACAACCAAAGGCAACTACGTGCATCATCTCAGAATAACCTGGTAAAAATCCTGATGCTTTTTTTCAACTGAGATGAAAATTAATTCCGAAGCCAATAGAGGTTCATTGCATTCACCACTGATGGAAGATCTGTTTACTAATTTCATTAAGGGATTAAATCTTTATTGTCTGCTCAGCATTTCAATCTGGTTTTGGTTTTCTACACTGCTTTCCTGAATTCCAATCAGTAGAGGAAAGAAGGTTGTTATGCCCTTTTTCTTCCTTTTCTTCTTGATCAGTTCTTCCTGCTGTTTTCCTCCTCCTTCGCTCCCCATAAATCTGAAACATGCCATGTGCATTTGATGTGAATTACACACCCTTGGGACTGTGACTTGCTTGTGTCAAGACCACTTACAGCTACCTCCAGCCATAACTGCCATTATCATTGATGCAATTATCTACTAAGAGTGCTTACAAATTCACCAGAGTCTAGGTTAATTGCCATTCATAATATCTTAAAGCCTCCCATATGTGAATGAAGGGTCCACTCAATTCTTTCCTTCTTCTAAAATAATTAATCCAAAAGTAATATGGGCTTAATAGTCTCCAAGTAATTACAAGCTGGTCTTTGCTAAGTTTAACCCAAATGGAGCAGTCATGCAGCATCCCTAGGGTGGCAGCAGGTCCTCAGATCCCTGCATGTGGCACCACCTCTCTTGAAGTGTTCCTCTGGCCGCCTCCTTGTCTGCAGGTGAAACAAGCACCCCTGCCCACAGTAATTTTTCTGGAAGTTTATTTGCTCTTTTTGAGTGCTAAGAGATGTGGAAGCAGAAATAAACTTCTCGTTCCTCCAGTGCCACTCTTTTTGTGCAATTAGAAAAGCAGTTTCTGGGAAGACGCCTGCTGCTTCTTTCCCAGGTGATTAATCTGCACCTGCAGGTCCCCTCCTACCAGAATCCTCTCCCCTTTCCCAGGTCTTACATTTCACAGTCATTGTCCGCATCCCCCATGCATGTAAGGAAAGCACGAATTATTTGGTTCACGAAGCACCTTTTCAACTCATTTTTACTTGGGAATGAATCAGTGACTTGACTTAAGAGATAGCCTCTACATTCTACAAATAGCAGAAATGAGGCTTGGAGAATTTTAGCAACTTGCCCAAGGCAGAACTCAGACTAAAGCTTCTGACTGCATACACACAACAACTTGGGGGAAGTAAGGCCCCTCTGGAGCATTTTAAAGGTGTCTGGAATAATATTCTCCTGAGATGTGGTGCACCCTGACTCACCAGCCTCAATGATGAAAACTCCAAATTAGACACACTACATTTGTTTGGGGCTCTGGGTTGAAATGTACAGCCCTTGGGAAGGGTAGGACTTTAAGCTTCCAAAGAACATGATAATACCTTTTTAGCCTTCAAGTTCAGAATGCTGCTTACAAAGTAGAGACAGAGACTCTAAAAAAAAGAAGAGGTCAGTTTTGTTGAGGAATGGGGAGGTGGGATGAAGCAGGAAGTCTCCAGAACAGGGGCACTGGGGATACTCTGAGATCTAGGATAGGGGACAAGAAAGTAGACATAGATCAGGAAAAAAAAAGAGTTAAGCAATATGAATTCCATACCTCACAATTTAGCTTCAAGGATACCCCATCCTCTAGAACCAACAGTTGCCTCTTGACTTGAAATATTTGCTCAGATCTGAAAGGCCAAGACAAAACCCACCTTCAAAAGTGGATAGGTTAGACAAACAACCAGGACCTCCAGAGTTGTCCCACCCTCAAATTCTGCCTTCCCTTTTGTCCAACAATGACTGCAAAGTGGGGAATCTGACACCTTCTCCCCCCAACACACACCCATGCATGGCTCTAGCAACCCTGAATCTGTTAGGTGGAGGTAAGGAGTTCAGTCACAGTCATTGTTTTCAGGAAAAAATTTGGAACCCTAGAAGATTGGAATCTGACAGGCTTAGTCCATTTTCTGCCACTCTAACAGAATGCCATGGACTGGGTAATTTATAAAGAAAAAAGTTTGATTCTCACAGTTCTGGATGCTGGGAAGTCCAGTATCAAGGTATCAGCATCTGGCAAGGTCCTTCCTGCTGCATTATAACTAGCAGAACATGTCACATGGCAAGAGAGCAAGAAGATGGAAACAAGAAAAAGTGGGGGAAGCCAAACTCACCTCTATAGTAATCCATGCCCATGATAATTAAACCCATTAAACCCATTTCCATGATAACAGCCTTAACCCCATCCAGGGTGGAACCTTCAAGACCTAACTTCCTTAAAGGTTCCACTTCCCAGTACCATCACAGTGGGAATTAAATGTCAACAAACACCAATCTTAATTCTGTGGTCATGTTGTGTCTTGGCACTTTTATTCAAGAATGAATGAACTTGGAGAAACCTCAATTTCCCTTTCCCTCCTTACCACCTCCTTACCCAGCACAGATTTCCAGATTTCCACGGAAGGCTAATAAAGTCTGCCTTATGTACTTGAAAAAGAAAAAGAAAGACACTTTGTTAAATAGATGTAAGAAATGAATATGTTCCAGCTCCCTTCCCTAAGACTTTGGCCATATCTGAAGGAGATTGGGATCCTGATGCCTGATGCATAAGTCAATATTGATAGGCTATCTGGCTGGATGTTGCTGAGGCACAGTTTCTAATTGGGCATTGGTGGTTTCTCAGACTCTCTGCGGATGGTTTGTATTCTTGTGGTCACTTGTTTTGGGTCTGGAGATTCATGCTTTTCACCAGGAGCCAGCTAATATCCCCTGTGCTGCTCTATACCACTGTAACTGGATGCTCCTCTCTTTCCACTTCTTCTCATATCATGTTATTTACAGATCCCTGTTGGGAGTGGTGAATGAATGACAGTCTTTGCCTAGAGACAGAGGTGACACCCCTCTGGAGAGCTCTCAGTGCCAAGGCACCAGTAGAGATTCCCCATTTAATATGGTGATGCCTTGTTCAAAGGGAAATTCCTTGATAGCCAAGGAATTTTATCAGTTCGTAATCTTGGGTTCAAATGCCAGCTGCCCAGAGGTACAGAATTATGGGCACAAGCTGATAAGTTCTAATTGGGTTGCTTTTACCCTCAGCTTTGGTTCTATTTATCTTGAAGAAACTTTCTCACAACAAGTCCTTTCGATGTTTAAATCTATATAATACACATGCTGAACTTGCTCATCAGTCTTCTTCCATCAGAGGTTGGCTGAACAACCGGGTTCTGGCTTTTTCTCTATTTGTGTGTGTGTTTGTCTTTTCTCATCTAGTTCAGATACCCCTGAATAAACCACTGGACAGGATGTGGCAGATCCCAATGACTAAACTCCTTCCCTTAGATCCTTAGTTGCTAGATAGCAACTCATCCTCCTACCTCCACCCCTCCATGCTATCTCCTCTTCACTGCCCCCACTTGCCTAAAGCACTAAAAAAATAACAAGATCATGGCATTTGCAGGGAAATGGATGGCATTAGAGCAGATTATGCTAAGTGAAGTTAGCCAATCCCTAAAAAACAAATGCCGAATGTCTTCTCTGATATAAGGGGGGTGACTCAAAATGGGGTAGGGAGGAAGAGCATGAGAAGAAGATCACTACTAAATAGGGAAGAGAGGTGGCAAGGAAAGGGAAGGAGAAGGAGAATTGCATGGAAGATGGAAGGAGACCTTCATCGTTATACAGAATACATATATGACGATGTGAGGGGGAAAAAAAAGAAGTGTGTCACATTAGATTGGGTAGAGAGAAGTGATGGGAAAGGAGGGGAAGGGGGGATAGGAAGGGCAGCAGAAAAAAAGACATTATTATTGCTGTGTATATATACATGACTGCATGACCAATGTGATTCTGCAACCTGTACACTCAGAAAAATGAGAAATTATATCCCATCTGATTCAAATGTATATATGTCAAGATCATGGTCCTGTCATGTGTAACTAATTAAAACAAATTTAAAAATTATAATAAATAAATAAATAAATGCTTTACTAACCATTAAGGGACAGATAATGTGGGGGGGTGCCATTATCCAAATTCTTATTGTTTCTACAGCCTGAGCCATTTGGTTTAGCCCTTGAGTTGATGATCTGCTATATTACCTTTGGTTACTTATGTTTCACAGAAGCAAAGTGAATTTGTTTATCTCACACAGTGCTCCCTCAACCCATCTGCCTTCCCTGCAGTGGTGGGAACAGAAAAGATGCTCCATTAATGGTTAGCATTCATTTATTTTTGTGCACTGGGCTTACAAATAAGAAGGAAGTACAGCATCATCAAATATTCCTCAAAGGCTGGTATTCAAGTCGCCCAAATCATGTTCTCCTGGCAGGCAGTAGAAGCTCAGATTCCTGAACCTTGCCTCAAGCCCAGCAGAGACTGGGGGAGGCTCCAGGATCTGAGATTTAACAGACAACCTGGCAATTCTTAGGCACATCATTTCATGAGCTACTGGAATAATGGTTTCAAGTCTGGGTCTTGGAGACTGCTATAGTTTGGAACTCGAATGTCCCCTGAAGGTCCATATGTTAAAGGCCTTGGTTCCCACCGTGGCAGTATTGGGAGGAAGTGGAGCTGTTTTAGTCAGCTTTTCCACCACTGTGACTAAAAGGCCCAACCAGAACAACTGTAGAGGAGGAAAAGTTTATTTGAGGGCTCACGGTTTCAGATGTCTCAGTCCCTAGACAGCAGGCTCCATTCCTCAGGGCTCGAGGAGAGGCAGAACATCATGGTGAGAGAGTGTGGTGAAGGAAAGCAGCTCATATGATGATCAGAAAGCACAGAGAGACTCTGTATCAGAGAGAAACTCCACTCACCAGATACAAATATGTACCCCAAAGCCATGTCCCAATGTCCTGCCCCCTCCAACCACATCCCATCTGCCTTCAGTTACCACTCAATTAGTCCCATTAGGTGATTAAATCACTGATTGGGTTAAGACTCTCACAACCCAGTCACTTCTCTGAACCTTCTTGCACTGTCTCACATGTAAGGTTTTGTGGGACACCTCACATTCCAAACCATAATAAGAACCTTCAGGAAGTGGGTCCTAGTGGGAGGTCCTTAGGTCATGGGGTGTGTGCCTTTGAAGGGGATTGTGGGACTCTGGCCCCTTCTCCCTCCATGGCTCCGCCAGGCTGTGCTGACTTACCACAGGTTGAAAGCAATGGAGTCCAAAGAGCATAGACTGAAACCTCCAAAACTATGAGCGAAAATAAACCTTCTCTCTCCTGTAAGTTAATTAACTCAGGTGTTTTCATATAGATATAAAGCTGACTAATACAGGAACTGACTGTGTTGGAGTCATGGTTTTTGGTTTTTGGTTTTTTTACTTCTCTGTACTTCACCTTATCATCAATAAATGAAAGAGAAAACTAGCCTCCACTTCAAAGGACTGTTGTGAGGATAAGTGAAGAAAATTACCAACTGTGGGTGTTGGCATAGAGTAAGAGCTTAATAAACAACAGCTTTTGAAGAGGCAAGTGCAGCCTGGAAACCTCTGATGTTTTCTTCCCCGCAGAGGGGACTCCAGCAGCCACCATCTCTCCACCACATCACTCTGCCACAGGGAAGGTAGAAGGACAGCTCATGGATCAATTTAGGAAGAGCAAACTGGGCATGCTTGGCTCAGTGGCTTCCTTTTCCTCTTGGGAACGAAACTAACCCAGAAGAATACACATCCTCAGTGTTCCTCCAGGGCCTGAATCTGTAGGAGAATGTGAGAGTGGGGATCAGAGGAGGAAGAAGACCATCAACTCTGATCCACCCTGAATCACCCTTCCCAGGCACCTAACTCTGAATATCAGGAGTGGGAAGGTGTGGTGGCATGACCCCATTGACTGACACTCTTCAATTCTAGGCTTTTTAGTAATAAAGGTTCAGGTTCTAGGGGAGTGGAAATTCCCACCAGAGGATGTAGTAAAAAGATAAATTCTTTGAACTATAAATTATAGATGTTGCCATGGAACTTTGGCAAGAAATGGAGGCACCGTCTTGGTAGGAAAAATGGAACTGACCAACAAGTGGAGGGAGGACTGCCAACGCAATGGGGCGATGGAGAAATCTGCACCTGTTGTCACCCCACTGACTAGTTTTGATAGTAAATGGACAAGTTCAGCAACCAAGGCCTAAGTCCTGAGGAAGGCATGGGGAACCAGGGAAAGACTTATCAAGGGTGCGTGTCTGAGTTACACCAACTGACAAGTACCCTAGACCAGCAGAGGTGTTTTCTGATGAGACAGTGAGTATCAGTTGTGTCCCAAGACCAGCCACTGTGATGGGGGCTAGAGTTTAACAGGCCCTTTAACAGAGGCCTGTGAAAATGCTAGAGAAACTGCTTCCAGAAATCACACGGAGATGTAGATCCATGCAGCAGACGCTCTTGTGAACGACCAGGATCCACCCTGATGACTTCAGGATTTATTCCCCTTCTACTAGGACCACTGCTAACTGACAGCCCTCAGCCTATAGCCCTCTCTGGGAATTGCCTTTGACAGAAGATCGCTACCCACCAAGGTCACACCCGCTTTTTAGAAGCAGCCTGAACCAATGACCTGCCCCTATAGGAGTGTAGCATGCCCCTTGGAATTGGCTGAAACCCCTCCCCCTTTTATTTTTGTACCAGGGATTGAACTCAGGGGCAATCAGCCACTGAACCATATCCCCATCCCTTTTTTGTAGTTTATTTAAAGACAGTGTATCACTGAACTGCTTAGGGCCTCACTAAGTTGCTGAGGCTAGCTTTGAACTCACGATCCTCCTGCCTCAGCCTCCTAAACCCCTGCCATGACAGGTGTGTGCCATCATACCCAGCATTGACTGAAACCTTTGATAAGACTATACCACTGCTAAGCCTGCTTCCATTCCATTCCTCCTATGGTATAGAACCCAGAAGAACTCCCTCATAAACTTGTGCAAACTAATCTCCATCCCAGATTTTGCTTCCCACAAAACTGCAAGAGAACCCCACCATGCTTTCACACTAAGCAATGTTCCCCAACCTGGGTACCTAATCTGTAACTAAGATGATACTCAGCTACATCTTCCTTACTCTTTCTTTTATTTCTTGATTCAAAATCTGGACAGGGAATGGGAAAACTATTTATTGGACTGCTTCAAAAACCCACTGGCCATTACTAATTAGAAAATCCAGGGAAGGCCTGCACACAGAGACAGGCAGGCACAAGCAGGGTCACTACCGTGTGGATCATCACTGACAGTATAGGAACCCTGCCATGAGCTGGGTCTGGGGAAGCCAGGGGTAGACTCAACCACTGGAAGAGGGAATCTAATTTCAGGCATTAAGCCTCCCTAAATAGCCTCCCTGCAGAGCACCATTTAGCTGAGAATCAGACAGCAGAATCACTTGACAATAATAAAGGACAAGGTCTTAAAATGCACCTGATAACCTCTTTCTCCTGGCCACTCCTTAGCAGTAGGGTCCAGTGAAAAGAATGGGAGCTTTGGGACAAGAGTATCCAATGTTTAATCCCTAATTTCTCTATCACTGTCTGTATGACCCTGAGCAACCCACTTAACTTTGCTGAGCCTACTTTCCTCATCTGTAAAACAGAATGAGAACCTTGCAGAGTTGGCGGGAGGCTTAAATAAGATAATGTATGTAAAGCCCCTAGCACAGAACCTGGCTTTCAACAACCCATAGGCATTAGTATTTTTTACATAAAGAATTTTTAAGCTTCTCTATGTGATGAGTTATGACTGGTCTCTTCTAGCCAATTCATTTACCTCCCACTGTGCCATTTCTAAATAGGGAGACTATTTACACTTGGGCAGAACAAGATGTAGGCTTTTGGGCAGCTATATAGGGCAGGGAGCCATCTAATGAGCATGGCTTATTTTTATCCACACCTTTTGCATTGCAGACGTTGCTATTTTGATACAGGTCAGCCCTTCTGGTCTAGTGTTGTTCCTGCTCACCTGCAATGGGTGAGTTACATAATTCCACCTGATCTCACAGGGCAGAAAGCAATCAGCTCCAAATGAAGGGGGACGGCTAAGGCACAATGTAAGGCCATGTGAGAATGGGAGACCAGAAGGCCTGGGACTAGGAACTGGCAAAGATGGTGATATGCCTGGTCTGGGATCTTGGCTGGGACTTTGCAATGAGGTCTCGTTGGTTCACCTGCAATTCTTGAATCACCTGGCATTTCCTCAGAGCTCACTGCAGGAAAACAAAGTCAATAATTCAGGAAAAATGCTTCACCCCAAGAAGAGAAAATTCAAGAAAAGAGCAAGGGCATTAGATAAATAAATGGTCAAGTCTTCCATCAGGGAAAAGCCACACTCCTGCCCAGCCCTTTGGCATCATATCCTTCAGGCTTCTGCCGGGAATGGAATCTTTGGCTGAAGAATCACTGTGACCTGACATCCCTAAGGTCCAGCTTTGGAAAAACTAGGAAATGGGCCTGGCCAATGGGTGGAGCAAGACAAGAAGGGGGGCATCCCAAGGAGCCTGGACTTCCAACCCCACTGAGCTGGCTGCTTACTGCATCTTAAGGGTCTTAAGATGAGACCTGAGTGGTATCTTGGAGGACAAGCCCCCACTAAGGCACCCAGCAAGAGGCCCTGCCAGCTACTATGGCCTGTTCTCTTCCTAAACCCTCACTTGGATAAAAGGAAGCAGAAAATTTTTATTCTCTGTCCCCCAATGGCCTTTCTTCTCACTATTTTATGTTTTTTTTTTTTCAACTTTTACTACAGAAACTGCTCTGAGAAAAGAAGCCTGGAGTGGATTTTTTATTCTCTGCAAAGACATCCCTCCTGGATGTCTTAGTAGTTAATGCTCATCTGATGGAAGGCTCTGTCCTGTGTAGATAGTATTCCAACATCAAGAAGGTAGAGGAGAGGCCCTGCTGCTTCAGAGGGCTCTGGTGACCCTGACCTTCCTGAAATCACAATCTGGCCACCTATGCAGTTGAATGACCTCTGTAGCAGCCCTTGCCTTTCTAGTCACATCAGCATACACATAAGATGGGACCCTTGGGCAAAAGTATCACAACAGTAATAATACCATCAAAAGAGCACTATCAAATTAAAAGCTTCACATGCATTATTTTGTCTAATTCTCAGAACATCCCTGCAAAAGTTGGTATTATTGTTTTCCCATTTTACAGAGAAGGAAACTGTGTTAGACAGTTTCATGTTACTATAACAAAATGCCAGAGGCAGTTAACTTATAAAGAGAAAAGCTTATTTTGGCTCACAGTTCTGGAGGGTCCAGTCCAAGATCACATGGCCCTATTACTCTATGGGCCTCTGGTAAGGGAGGTACATCATGGTGGGAGCTTGTGGTAGAGCAAAACATCTTATATCACGAAACAAGAAGCAAAGAAGAAGAGACAAGAGTCCCACAATCCCCTTCAAGGTCACACTCCAAATGACCTAAAGACCTTACATAAGGCCCCACCCACTAAAGATTCCACCACCTCCCAGTAGTACCACCTGGGGAACCAAGCCTTCAACATATGGGTGATCGGGGGACATGCCCATACTAAAACCATAGTGCAAATCAAGACCTGGAGAGGACAAGCAGCTCATCTAAGTTACATGGCTAATAAGTGGCAGAGCCAAGATTCAACCTCAGTTCCTAAACTCAATTCTACTCTGGATAGACTCAGATGGCTTGGGAGTCCTCCCGTCTGTGTCCCTGATCACAGCCCAAATCTTGGTCACAGCTGTCCTGTTTCTTCTGTTTTTGGGTGTGCTTTCCTCAGAAGAACAAGAAGAGTCTCAGACTCTCTAGATCAGGAACTTCGTCATTTATTTTATGTCCTTGTTCCCCCATATAGAACCTGGCACATAGTGGTGCTGAATCTTAAGCCTTTTAGGCTCTCTCAGAGGTTGGGGCCACCACATATAGCCAGCCTTGTGTACAGTGAAAGAGGCAGGTGGCAGCTGAAATGTCACCTTTACTCAGCTGGCCTGAAGTCATATGCACCTAGGGGGCACCTTCTTCTGATGCCGTGGAATCACCCAGCCATTCTGAACTGGGAGTTAGCTATTTGAGAGCTGGAGTCTGCAAGGCACAGCACGGATTCTTCCAGTCTAGTCTACTTTAGGCAGTCTAGTTAAGTTTCATCAACTGGGATATAAACTGGGGTGCTAGTTCAGCTCAAGCCACTTAAAATGTTTTAAAGATAAATCCCTGAGCAGGCCAAACTCATTCTCCCCATCCTGTCTGGGAACTTGAAGACTCAGTATGGAAGATGTGGCTGTGAGTTTCTGAAAGCAAGCAGCTTAGGTCACAAATTGTTCTCATTCATCTGACAGCCTAAGCTTGGTTCCTTTCAATTATATGCATGAAAAATAGCACTTAAACTAATAAATGCTCATCCCCAGCAAAGTCTTAAATTATTCAAAACCAGAGTAATGATACTTTAAATAGAATCATAGAGCTGCCTTTCTTTGCCATAATAAGCTTACCTTTAAAAAATGACAATCAACATCACCACCAAGAGAGATTACTTAGGAATTTCAATAGTTTTCGATGAAATTAGCTAAATGTAAGTATTATTGGTAATTAACCAGATTGCCTATGCCAATTAGGAGAAGAGAGCATCCTTGGACACCAAGATAAAAATCTAATCCCTAACATTCATTTCTGCTGACAGTTTAACCCAGGCCCAGGGTAGCTCAGATATAGACTCAAGCTAGACTCACTCCTGGGTCCCCAGCTTATCAGAAATGTGACCTCACTTCCCTGACCTCAGTTTCCTTACCTGCAAATATAGGTAATACAGTAGTATTTGCCTATGGGATAATCATGAGGGTTTACTGAAATAATCCAGTGAAGATCTCAGCATGGTGCCAAGCAGGCAGAAACATTTAAGTGTAATTAAAACCATTTAATTAAAAGAATCGCTCCTGTTTGAGATAAAATTATTCCAAAGAGATTTGCCGCTTAAAAAGTTAGCTCTGTCAGCAGAAAGTCAGTCTTATTAACTGTCAGAAATGTGTCTGACAAGTCTTGCAGATTTGTAAATACAGTAGTCTCTTGGTACTCGAGGGAGAATTGGTTCCAGGAATCCCCCAAGCAGATAGCATAATCTTTGGATGCTCAAGTCCCTTATATAAAATGACATAGGATCCCCAGCAAAAATTAGATGGCACAGAATTTGCATATAATTTGCCTGTACACATCCTCCCATATACTTTAAATCACATTTAGATTACTTGTAATAACTAATACAATATAAATGCTATGTAAATAGATGTCACACTGTATTGTTTAGGAAATAACAATAAGGAAAAAAATTGTATGTTTTCAGTACAGATGCAATTTTTTTTTCAAATATTTTCAATCCACAGTTGGTTGAATCCACAAATGCAGAGTTCACAGATCCGAAAGGTCAACTGTAAGTTTGTGTGAAGGTGAAAAAGAGTCTGTGGACTCACCTGTCTTGCAAGGGGTGGTCTTCCCTCCCTGGGATACTGGGATTAAGAAATGACTCTTTTCCATCTTCCTGTGTCCACACCCCAGAGTTCAGACCTCTGCCCATCTCCTGCCTTTTGTTCCCATGGCACCCTCCAGGCCAGGTGCATGGCACAGTGGTTCTGGCCGTGACCAGGATTCTCTCCCAATGAACCAAGTCGCATGGTCTTGGATGGACTTTCTCCTAGCTCAACATGTCTGCCCATCTGGGGGCCATAATTCCTTTATCTGAGCCTGTTGAACCCAGGCACAGTAGGGCCAAGATGGTAAGTCCCCAGCAGTGCCATCTTGTCCCTGGTTTTCCAGGACCATCTCAGACTTGGTAATGAAAGTCTTAGGACAACCAGGAGTTGGTCATCCTCTGGAGGTCTCCTCAGATTTGGTGTCTATGCAGAAGTGGTGTGGGGTCATGCCAGGGGTGAGGAGGTGCCCACAAAGCTCACCCCAAACCTCTGTGTTGTACTGGCCCTTTTGATTTATTCAAATGCCTTCAGTGAACACAGCGCTAGTACCAGCCCCTCACCTGTAAGAGCTTTGATGTATTAAATCGTTTTTATTTCTCCAGATTGAACAATGACAGTCCTTTCAGTTTTGCTTTCACACCAAAATCCCTTTGTCTCTCTCCTCAGAGTCCTTCCCATGAGGGCCCCCGGCTCTTCAGTTTAGACTCTAAGAAAGACCAAAGACTCCAGAGCTTTGGCCCCTCCTTGGGGTCAAATTCTCATCTTTAGAATCCACAAGAGAGCCAGGATTGGTGGCACACACCTGTAATCCCAGCAGCTAGGGAGGCTGAGGCAGGAGGATCACGAGTTCAAAGCCAGCCTCAGCAACTTAGCAAAGCCCTAAACAACTTAAAGAGACCCTGACTATAAATAAATTATAAAAAAGGGCTGGGGATGTAGCTCAGTGGTTAAGTGCCTCTGGGTTCAATCCCTGGTACCAAAAACAATGGACTTCAAGACACCTGAGTAATATCCAATCTAAAAAAGCTTCTGGCCAGGAATAGTGGTGCATGCTTGTAATCCCAGTGGCTAGGGAGACTGAGAAAGGAGAATTGCGAGTTCAAAGACAGCCTCGGCAACAGCAAAGTGCTAAGCAACTCAGTGAGACCCTGTCTCTAAATAAAATACAAAATAGGGCTGGGGGTGTGGCTCAGTGGTTGACAGCCCCTGAATTCAATCCCTGGTACCAAAAAGAAAAAATCCACAAGGGAGTGCAGGCTTCAGGACTAGGGCCCATGAAGCTCTAACCAGGCCTACTCTGAGGGCTCATTTCATGCATCCAATTTATCTCTGGCCTTTCTGAAGGGATGGGAAGGTGAGACCCACAACAGGACAATGTCTGGCTCAGGATAAAACCAAGTTAGACTGATGGGGCTTTCTCCAGAGCACTCCTCTTGCTACTTACTACCCATCTCACTCTCCAGAGCCCACTGAAGCAGCCCTCCACCCCCCACAGCAGCACATAGGCATTACCAGAGCCCTGCTCCAATGACACCTTCCCTGAAAAGCCTCCCAGCTCTCCCCCACTCCTCCTCAGCCCCTTCTAAAAATCCCTGCTGCTCGCAGTGACTGTACTATAAAACTCTGCACTTATTGGCTCTCTGTTTTACTCCCTTTTCCATGTAAATTCTCTTTTCCAATGATACTTCAAGATCTTTTGGGACTGAGAAGTTTGTCATACTTATCTTAATCTGTTACTTTTGTTTTATAAGCTTTGCAACCTCCTTCGAGGTATCATGGAACTAAAAGCACTTGCTAAATACAATCAGAGGGTGGTGAATGGATTCGGAACACACCATCACCCAGCATGACATCTTGTGCACCAAAGCTCAACACGTACCTGTTGAATGAAAGAACGCTCCTGTCCTCTCCTTATCCACATTCATCTTATTCACCAGCCTGGTTTTCTGAGAAACAATAAAAATCTAAAAGCATGGTGTGAGACAAAAATATAATAGAGTGGGATGAAGCACTTGGTATTTAAATGGTATCTCTACTTTTTTATGGGGATTCCTGGCTTCTTATCCTCACATTTATTGGCAGAGGGAGCTGGATGCATATTTGAAAAACATCCACCACAGGCCCATCCTCCAAAATTTTTACTTGTATCACTTTTCAAAAGCCCCCCTGCTTCCTTGGTAGTTGTAAAGCAAGCCATGGGATGGCAAGATTTAATATGAAAAGACAGTAGCATACATTTAAACTGCTGATATTCTGAGATAAAATCTTGCATAGTTCTTTTAATGTTGTTAGCTGCTATCTGCACAACTAGGTTTCTATTTACTAATGGTGGTAATTAAGGCGAAGTCTTAGGCTTCACAAAGCAACTGCTTACTCAAGCAGATATGCTAATCAATTTGCCTGCCATGCTGAATTTTTAAATCTAGCTTTGTATGTTGTACCCAGAGTCTCAGAATGAGCATCCCCTGTTCTGTCATATTTATCTTCCTGGCCACCAGTGAAATTATGCTTCAAGAAATTTTTAATGAATAGCACAGAAACTCTAGCCAAGTAACCTTCCTGGTTTCCTCATTTATAAACTAGGCCTACGATTTTACAATTAAATGTAATCACTTGTATAATGCACTTAGCATACTACATAGACTAATAACTGTCCAACAAATGTTAGCCATTGCAAAAATGATCATTGTAAACTATATTATTGTCTAATATATACATGGTGTTGTTTGTTAATGCTAAACTAATAGTATGTGAAGTTGGAGCCTGAAGTGGCCGGGTGAGGCTGTGAACACCTGTGGAAGAAGAGAAAGGACAAGGAAATACATGAAAGAGACTAGAAGCTCTTATTTTCCCAACCTCTGGTTCCACTGATGTTTTGCTCTCAGATGTTTGGAAAACTGACTCTGGTGCCCATATGCGGATGCCCTTGGTAGTCAGCCTCAAAGATGCCCCTCTGTGTTTTCACATCCTAGTAATCATACCATGTGCAGATCCTTACACCTCTGAGGCTGGATCATAAAATGCTTTGTGATTTCTCCCTCTCCAGTCATTCTGGTGGAAGCCATGTACCATGTTGTAAAGAAACCGACATGAAAAATTGCAGCCTCCAGCTAACACGCTGTGTGGGAGCCATCTTGGAAGCAGATTCTCCAGCCCAGGCAAACACTTCAGATAGCTGCAATCCCCAGATAACATCTGGACCACAACCTCAAGAAAGAACCTGAGCCAGAACCACCCAGCTAAGCCACTCCCAGATTCTTGGTCCTCAGAAACTGTGAGATAATGAGAGTTCATTGTTTCACACAATTAAATTTTAGAATAAATTATTACACAATAGATAACTAACACATGACCTTTTGCTTAACCTTGGTTGAATACATTTCTGTACCTTGCAGTCCATGATCTCAGACCACAATGCTTTTTCTAACAACATTAGCTTAAGAAATAGAAATGCAAAAGGGCTGTCTGGCTGGGGATGTAGCTCAGTGGCTAAGCACTCCCGGCACCAAGGAAAAATAAAAGAAAGAGAAATGCAAATAGAACTATAGTTGTTAAAGTTTTCATTCCCCCCCCCGCCCCGCCCCTTAGGTATGTGAAAGTTGATTCCAGTATGCTACTTGTTTATCTACCTGTCGATCATCTATCCATGCCATGCCATAAGACTAGGGTGATAAATAATACACTACAGAAGAAGAGAAATCCTTTTCCTTTCTAAAACTCCTTTATAGGAAAGCTTTTTCAGAAAACTATTGTTTTGACAAATGACTTGGGGTAAAAATTGAGCCTCCTGGGCACAATTTATTTAGTGTGAGAAGGGAGAGGATGAGTGTATGAAGAGAGAAGTGTTGGAAGCCATGTTTGTGTATCTGGAAAAGAAACATCCAAGAAGGGCAGAGGAAAGAGGCAAAGATTGAGAGCTTCATGATATGACCCTTCCCTTTGTTCCTCCTAAACTCATAAAATAGTTGAGATACATGATTTGGAAAAGTAGGAACCACTGAAGGGATAAGCCTTTGCATCTCTACTGACATATTTGAAAAAGGACTCTCCAGGCAGTTCCAAAGAAAGGAGGCAAAGAACAGGGGGAAAAGAAATCAGAAAACACAGAGAGGACTCTGGAGTTTCACAGAGCTACAGGGGCCTCCAAGGTCCAAATTTCTGAGGGCCTCCAAGGTTCTAGTGGGTATCTTGAATGGATGGATGGATGGATGAATGGATGGATGGAGACAGAAACAGAGAAGTTGAGGGTTGAGAGCAATAGCCTCCTCTTATTGATCTGTGTACATTCAATCTTGTATGTGTCAGAGGTTTTATTTATTTTCATGGAATAAATGAATGAGCAAATAAATAATAAATGAATGAATGAATAGATGAAATAACTTGCAAACAATAATCTAATATAAGCACTCTATCTACCTATTCACTGTTATGGTCAACATAAAACGTAAGAGTTTATTTCATGAGCTTATACATATTTTATGATCACAGAAGATATTCTCTCAGCTTATGTATTCTTTCCATAAAGCAGGACTTTAATGCTTACAAAAGGCATAATCTTGCCTTCTGGCCCACCAGACAAACATTTGTGTTCTGTCTTCATGTTTCTGCCACCCATCTGGGGGCGGTGACAGGGAAGTGGATTGTGGAATGGATATAACCAGAAAATTAACCACTATGTCTCCACCTGAGCAAAGTGGCCACTACTACAAATGAGCTGGCTTGTGCATTGAGAGTTCCAAATCCCTTCAAAGGCTGCTCCAGGATTCTGGAACTGAACATGCCATTCCTCTCCGCATATCTGAACTGCTCTTGTCATTGATGAGATGTGAGAATTCCTCCACCTCTGAAGTTCTAAATCGGCCACAAAGAGTCTGCCATCTCCACACACATCAGTGCCACTGGTCTACAATGGGGCAATGTGGATCTGCTGGCTGCTGCAGATTAACTTGATTTGACTGTCTTTTTCCCTAATCACATAGAGAATTTCAATAAAAAAGGGATCATTCCAACGCCAGCTGTCAGCTCTGGTGCGGACCTGGTAATTATCACCTTGTCAGACCTTGAAATCCTCCTACATTCTATGTCATAGCTCTGAGTCCCTCTGAATTTATGAATTATTTGCAGAGATAATGAAAATTTATCAGATTACCTTTCATCTTCATTTGAGATGAAATTAACTGGCAAGGAGACCACAATGGCTTATGGGACGACTTTCTTATCCTTAAAATAGCAGACCGATTACCTCTCTCCCTCTCTCAGTCTGCCATTCCTTTACTATTCTCCCCAATTAACCTGCTACTTCCTTCTTCTTCTCCTTGGAGGCTCAGAAGGACAAGAAACTGGAAGGACCAGATCATTTTTAAAAAAATGTGTGTGTGTGTACACAAGCTGCTTATTCTAATTCAGAGGGAATGATACTCCACATCTTCCTGCTAGATTTCTCCACCTCCCAACACCCACTCCTGCTCTCAATATTCCAGAAAGCAATACTTGAATGTGAAAATTAAACAAAAGGACATTAGGGATAGGATTAGTCCCTGTCATTTTTCTTTTCTTTACTTTTTTCCTTTCATCACCTAGAAAGCCATTTATAAATGCACAGATGTAGTCCAGAACTCTCTCCTCAGACCCCTTGATCCTACTACTTCTAAGCACTTTATCTTCATTACCAAATGATATTGAAACTCAACATATCCATGGTAAGGACTGCTACACACTCACCAAAACCCACATAGATTATATTTCCAACCTGCCACGTGAGTGGGCGTAGTCATACAACTGAGTTCTAAGCAAAAGAATGAGCAGAAGTGAGATGTGCCATTTCCAAGCCTGGACCATTCAAAAACCTTTCCCATGAGAGAATTCTGAAGATCTTGAGGAGGTGGAGCTATGAGATGGAAGGAGCCTGGGTCTCTGAATGAGCTGATGGAATACTGCCTGACTGGAAACTCCTGCTCTGGTCTGTGATGTGAACCAAAAAAGAACTTTGACTGTGTTCAAGGTTTACCTGTTACCATGTTTGGTCTCCCTGGGAATTTTGAGATTGATGTTGCATCAAAGGGTACATCATCAGGTGAGGTTTTCAGGGATAATACGGTGGGTTCCCACGCAGGTCCAAAAATGGCTTGAGAGAACAAGGAATGGTAACTAACTTCTTTTATCATAGTCAGAGGTTGGGGCCAAGGTATGGGTTCCCACATTCAGGCCAGGATTTTATGTGGTTTTAATATCCAGCTAGTGTCAAGGGAGGGAGCATGCAAACTGTCTTATTGGCTTTCCTAGATGTGGGGCAAGAAGAATACGGAGACTAATAAAACTCAAAAGCCATACATAGTCAAGCACCAGGTTTGGTGGCCATACCTATAACCCCAGCCACTCAGGAGGCTGAGGCAGGAAGATCACAAATTCAAAACCAGCCTCAGCAACTTAGCCAGGCCCTAAGCAACTTAGCAAGACCCTGTCTCAAAATTTTAAATTTAAATTTAAAAATTTAAATTTAAAGGTGTGGCTTCGTGGTTAAGCACCCCTGGTTCAATCTTCGGGACGAAAGAAAAAAAAAAAGAAGTCAACCTTTTTGTTATTCCATAACTAAAATTATCCCAACTCACATAGATTATATTTCCAATCTGCCACAAGGGTGGGCATGGTCATGCAACTGAGTTCTAAGCAAGAGTGCGCAGAAGTGAGATGTGCCATTCAACATCAAAACCGAATTCATTATTTTTCTCTAAACAACTTCCCTTTCTCAAAAAATAGCCTCGTCACCTACCAGACATAAAAGCAAGAAACACATATTTTTTACCAAACCCCACAATTTCTATCTTTGCATAGTACTTCTCAAAAGCCCTCCTCTTTCCATGATCTTCTTCCTTGGATCAGAAAACTATAGAGAAGTCAAGGGTTTAGTCTTGAAACCTCTCTCCCTGGGTTTGAATCCTGAATCCAAATCCATCCCTTGTAGTTTGTAATCTTAGACAATGCATTACATCTCTATGTATTTCAGTGCCCTCATTTGTAAATTGGGAACAATATTATCTACCCCACAGAGTTATGGTGAGGATAAAATGGGGTGAAGTTTATAAAATGTTTAGAGTAATGCTTGTCACATAGTATAAGTGCATTGATAACAGCGGAAAGTGCAGAATTTGAGATGGAAAATAAAATAGAAAACATTCATCACCAAATAAAAGTTCTATTGGTAAAAGTTCTTCTTAATAACATTTGCTAATGACTACACATTAATATGAGATTTTGGGGTTGCAAAGTCTGATTTAGGAACTTTTTGACTTGGTACAATGAGTGGTTCCATATGAAATTCACAATGTCAGAAGATGTAATTTTAGAAAACTGGCTAATAAATTTAATCTTGTTCATAAATTTTGCACAGAAGATAATTGATCTCATCAAAAATAATTTTAGGAAAATGAAATGGAAAAATTTGGGACTAGTTCAGTGATGCTATATTAAAAATTGTCTGGGGAATTAAACTAGCCTAATGTGGTTCACTCTGAAAATATCTTTCTTGGTGAAAAGTTATCAACAGTGATAAAAGTTCTCGTTCAAGTATTTGTATTTTTAGGTATGGAGTAAGAAGTTGATCTAGTGGGTCAAAACTGAGATGTCAGAAATATCCTGTACTCCCTTTTTGAGGATGAGACAGTATACAAGCCAAGAACAGCCTTTTAAAGGGAAAAGCAGAATTGGGCAACAATTTATCTTCCTCTGGTCCTAAAGGCTAATTCTTTTAGCCCTTCCATCTAATAGTCCCAGATACAGTTATATTTTAAATATACCCTTAAAACAGAAGAAAAGTCAACTCCTTCTGTGATGATAGTAGTAATAATCCCTCACATCTGCATTGTATTTTTCCATATTGGAAATGGATTTCATGTAAATAATCTTACTTAATATTCACATCATCCCTGCAAAATTACGCTTTAGTGCTCCCATCTTACAGTTGAGTAAATTAAGATTCAGAAAGGTTAAGAAATTTGACCAACATCACACAACTGACAAGAGACAGGGTCAGAATTCCAGTTTAGGTCCTTCTAACTCCAAGACCAGGACTCATTCAATTAGGTAAGAGTTCATGGATCACCAGATTAGCATCACAACCCCACCTAAAAACTGAACTTGAACAAGACAGCTGATTATGAAGCCCAGGGTTCCCAATCACTCCTGAAATGGCACAGACCACAGAGTCAGCTCTGAACATGTCAGATCACCCTCCATTTTGCCTGAACCCCAACACCTCACCTCCAGCCTCTGCAGAGGACCCCCTCAAAAAATTTGAGCATGAACAAAGGGAATCCTTGGAGATAATCAGGGTTAGAGTCATCTCCCTGTCCACCAACTACCCTCACTTACTCCTACCCCCTCTGTGTCCCTATCTTGGAGAATTTCCAAGGTTTTGTGGGCAGAGTGGGAGTCACTGAGCCTGTTTCTGCCAGAAGCACAAGAGCAGAACTACCACTAACTTCAGACCCCCCAAGGCACTGGAGGAACAATTTTTAATACAGCATTATTGAACAAGTCCTGTGTCACTCTCCAGAGGATCCTGCCCCAGCCAGCAGCAAGATGCTCTTAAGCCAGTAAACAAACATCAAAAGACCTGTCCTCTCCCCTGCCCATCAAGGTTTTCTCAACTGTTCCTTGCACAAATGGTGATAATGGAGCTCAGTATTAGCTACTCTGTGTCTCTGGAGAGCCAGTCGCCTTTTCTCCTTGGGTCTTAGGCATTAGTGATCCAGAGAATAAGAAGCCCAGGGTGATTTTCACAGTAGTAAACAACCATCTTCTACATGCCTTTGCCAGTTTTCTGCTACTGAACCCAAACACATGTTTCTGCAGGAGGCTTCCATATTGCTGGAACATTCTTCCTTCCATATTTCTCCCTGGGACACTGATTTCTACTGATGACTGGAGGGTTTACTTCTGCTTTCTGCAGATTCCAAAAGCTATCCCAAACTCATTTTTATTCAACATATATTTATTGTGGGCCTAATAAAGACAAAACCCTACTCTTGAGCTACCTAAATACATACCTGTCCTCAAAGAGCTTCTAATCCATAGCATCCTGACTTCAGTCCTTTTTGTTTTCCTGCCTTTGGATTATTTAATTATAATTAGCTACTGTTCAATTTGCACCAATTGATACTTCTTCACAATGTTTCTGACGATTGGTTCCATAAGTGGAACCCATGCCATCTCATAGTGCACACTCTTCCCTCAGTCTACCTGCCACCCCAGAAAGCTCTGCCACACCCCTCTCTGCTGAGCCTCCACTGCAACCTTCTGCAGAAAGTGCCCTGCAAACAATCCCTCTCAATGCTTGTGACTAAAGGTTCCTCCTGAGACACTTTGGGAAAGCCCTAGGTGCTTAGGCCAGCGGTTCCACATGCATTCAACCGCAGACCTCTGCTTATGCTAACACCTCTTCCACTGGAAAACGAATGCTCCAAGATCCTATGAAGAGGAAGGGGAGGAGGAAGCTATCTTCACACAGTTTCTGTCCTCTGGCCTCTTGGAGCCTTGATTCTTTAAATATAGTCTTCTGGAAATTTCTCTCTCCAATCCCATGAAATGAACTCTAGGCACCCTGCTCTGGGAGGGTTCAAACTTCTCAATGTCCCTGTTAGGGCCTGTGCCTGCAAACTAAACAGTGCTCCTTATGTGAGCTGGTAAGGATCAAGGACACCAGGTCCCAGTATCACTTGATTCTAGACTTTCTATAATGGGGCTTGACTCTGCCATAGCTTTGGAGAAGGCAGATAACACTATCAACTACACGAGTCTGGAGTCTGTTAAAAACCCATCCACCACTACTTGTCACCAATTGGATCTTCTTTTACCCCCACCCCTTCTGTATTTTGCTGCTCATTTTTTCTGAGTCCAACCTTAAGACCTTCCATTTAAGTCTATTTTATCTCCTATAGTGAGGCTGGGTTTGTGGTATTTTTTCGAAACCTCCTCCCCTTAGCCTGATTTAACCCTTTTCAGCTTTGTGTCCTCCCAGAATGGACCGGTCATCTTCACGTGCAAGTTCACAGGTAATAAACAGTAAATGGGACATGGCAGTGATTCCAGATGACCATCCACTTTCCAAGCTGATGTTCATCCATGAACCTGCACCCCTGGGTTACCTCTAGAGAGCTCTCTAGGAAGTATCAGCATCAAAATGGTGCTGACATCTGCATCTGGCAGCAGCCGGGCTTCCTCAGACTGTGAGGTTGAAAACTTATGTTGGGTTTCCCAGTGACCCCAAGCCAGGAGCCATGTGTCTCAAAGGAAGAACGCCACCTGCATGCACTCTCTTCCTTTAACCCAGACATGATTATTGCCAGAACTGGTGCTGAGTCCTTATGACCCATTTTTTCCACTGCACCCATAACACAGCTGGGTAAGTGCTAGATCTTGTTTTAATACAACCATGAAACTCTACTTAACAACAAAGACCAGGGGCTGGGGTTATAGCTCAGATGTAGAGCGCTTGCCTCGCACATGTGAGGCTCAGCACCATGTAAAAATAAATAAAAATATTGTGTCCATCTTTAAAAAACAACAACAACAAAGACCAGACACCTAGGGCACAGGATTCCATGCCCTCCTCTGGACATCTCCATCTTACTGAGATGGCTCTCTGGATCTTGTACCGTCTAGAAATTCACCTTAGCATCAAGTGGCTTCTCCATTTAGCTCTGGGAAAATAAGAACAGCACCCCAAGACCTGCCTTATGGTGCCACTAATGGGCAAAAATCCCTCACAGCCTCTGGTTGCTGCCGGCTGTTTTCACTGCTGCAGGCCAGACTGGCCAGGCCTAGGGGCCCGGTTGATGTGGTTCATTATAATTTAATGCAGGGGCTGATATTTAACTGGCTTCTCATTTTCTCTACTTCCCTGGCTCAAGAATATCAGACACATACTCCTGCCAGAAATGTGGTGATGTGTTTTGGATATGTCAAGCTTTTGTGGAAAGGACAGGGTTTGTTGCTCAGACCCCGGATGGTGTTTGAAGAGAGACCCTGCAGCGGCATGTAAGTCTCTCTCCACTGGCTGTCGGGCAAACACCAGGAAACAGGGCAAGCTCCGGGAACTCTTGTGCCTCTAAACCAAAAAGCATGTGTCTGTCCCCTGTGGTACCTGGGGGTCCAGTGGGGAGACTGCCCTGCCTGGAGGACACAGTGCCCGGAGGGGAAGAGGATCCGCAAGACCAGGGAGAGAGAGGGATGCCCACATGTGGGAACAATCTGAAAAGCCAATCTGAGAAAGAGAAAAGAACAATTAGGGCAGCTTACGTGATGTGCCAAGCCTGGGACTAGGCACTTCACAAATGTGATCACCCTGTTCATTAGAACCACCTCATGAGGTAGGTGATGTAGCAGTCTGTGTCCACCGCAGCATTCAGACAAGAGACCTGGATCCCATTGTATGAGGAGCCTCCTGGGAAGGGACCCATCCTGAAGGAAGAATGAGGACCTCCAAGTCAGTTCAAGAACAGTGGGACTTGCCTGGCACCGTGGTGCACGCCGATAATCCCAGCAGCTGCGGAGGCTGAAGCAGGAGGATCGTGAGTTCAAAGCCAGCCTCAGCAAAAATGAGTGAGACTCTGTCTCTAAATAAAATACAAACTAGGACTAGGGATGTGGCACAGTGGTCAAGTGCCCCTGAGTTCAATCCCTGGTACCCCTGCCCCCCAAAAAAGAACAGTGGGACTAGGGCCAAGTATCAAAGTATTTTCATGCTTAGCAGAGTATGTTGCACTGATCCTACCTGCAACCCTAAACCCTCACATCCCACCGTCCAGAAAAATTAAAGGGTCTTTCTCTGCTATGGTTTGGATCTCCAGTGTCCTCCAAAGGTCCACATGTCAGCAGCTTCATCCTTATGGTGGCACTGTTGGGAAGAGGTTGGAACATTAGGAGGTGAGGCTTAGTGAGGTTGTGCCCATGAAGGGAACTGTGGGACCCCAGTCTCTTCTTCTCTCTCTTTTTTACTTCCTAGCTATGAGATGAGCAGTTTCACTCCATGTGCTCCCACAGTGATGTGCTCCCACAGGCCCAAAGTAATGGCGTTAACTGATCATGGACTGAAAACTTTAAAACTATGAACCAAAATAAACCTTTTCTCTTTATAAGTTGATTATGTCAAGTATTTATTACAGTACTAGGCAGCTGACTGAACCTATCATCTCTATGGAACAAAAGTGGCAAACCACTGGTTTTACTGCTAGGGTGGGTGTCAGGTCTGGTCATGAAGGCAGCAGCTTTTGATGTCCATGTTCTCAGACTCAGCAGCCACTGCTGTGGGATCAGGGGTAGGGATGCTGCCCTTGGTGGTCCTGGCTGTCCAGTGCCACTCTGGTCACTGGATCCTCTGAGGCAGTCATACTATGTGCCAGAGCTAGCGACAGTGTATATTAGTTAATGTTTGGCACATAGGGAAGGGAAGGGAGGGAGAGAGGAAGAACATGGGGCCTAACCTGGAGCATTTATCAATTTCTATGGTATAAACACTACCATCATGGCCAAGTTCAAACTACTATTGGAACATCACTGAACTTGAAGGTGAGAAGAGATGCACAGTAGCACATCATTACAGAGTGTTAATGTTTCCATCACAGATACAACAGCATTAAGAGCATAGCTAATATCAAACTATATTAAAATGATTAGAAAATAATGGTTTTGACTGTGTTTCCCCTCTTCTTCTCATACAATGTATTCGGATTTTACATAATTTTGTTTTTGTTTTTGTTTTGGTCATTTGATGGTGCTGCTGAGGATTGGACCCTGGCCCTCATGCATGCTAGGCAAGCACTCTAACACTGAGCCACATCACCAGCCTTTCATTTTTATTTCAATAATGGCTGTATTTAACTAGTGTTGAACAAAATCCCTAAAAAATTGAACAGTCAGATCTCTTAAGACTGTACAAACCAGTTCTAGCACATACCTAACTGAAAAGGAAGAAAATGTGGGCCCAGGTAGTAGCCAAGAGTCCAAGTTCACAGTACAGGAAGGTACTCCTGGGGCCACTGGAGATGTCTGGCAGAATTGAATGAGGGAAGAAAATACCAGAGAGCCGGAGGGTCCAAGCCCAGAAGATGTTATTTTGTTGTGGCTGTTTTGACCTGTTTCTATTTCTGGATTATGGGTAGCAATTGAAATCTAACCCGAGGGGTCAACACCGAGATCTTCTCCCTCTTCAAACACACCTATGCAAAATATTTCCAAGGTGCAGAAAAGGAAAGAGTGCCCCCTGGCCTTACCCTGTGACCAAACTAATCCTTGGCCCCACCTTTCTCTAGCAATGCCCGTCATGTCCTGCAGAATCAGTCCCTGGTTTGCTCCTTTCTCCTCTGCCCCGGATGAACCAGGTCATGGGGCATGTTCCGGGATGCCACCTTCCTCAAACAGCCGCAGTGACTACAGCCTTCTGCCCAAGCCTGGGAGGAGAAGCAGCCCTGAGGCGTCCAGCGTGGACCAGCAGCTCTGAGGGCTGGAGGAGGTTCTGCCCAAAGAGTCATTTACCAGAGCACAGTGAAAGCAGCAGCCCAAGTCCAAAAAAAGAAAGGGTTATGAACTAGATCTGTGTAATGACACAGCATGTGTGCGATTAATTGTTGTCAAAGCATTTTGCTTTTGCATTCATTTCTTCTGTAGGAGAACAAAACTGTCATAACGATGACAACTTTATTCAACATTTGTGCAATTACCAAGCCTAAAAATAAGAAGCTAAGGGGAGACTTTTCTTAAGAAGGGGGAGCTGAGCTCTGTTCCCCATGTCGCAAACCGAGGACAGTATGCCCCCAGGACAGAGGGAGGAAAGGAAGAAAGCTGGATTCATTGAGGGTTGCTATGTGTTACTATGAGAAGCATCTTACCCACTTCATCTGCATAATCCTCCAATGCTGTGAAGAGAGGGGCAGCAGAATAGGGCACTGAAGAGCAGAATTTGTTGGTTCAAGATTTGTGGAGACAGGTTCTCTGCTCCAAGCCCTCTGTGCACGCATGATTCATTTCATTATCACAACGTTCAAGGGAGGTACTATTACCCCATTTTACAGATGAGAAAGTTGAGTCTCAAAAAGGTTAAGAAGCTGGTACAAGAGCCAGCAACCCAAATGCTTATGATTATAATGTCGTTCATGCTGACTTGCTTGCTGTGAAACACAGGAGGTGAGCAGAGCCACAGTCTTGCAATGGCCCTCCTCCTGTTTCATCTCTATTTCCCTTCTCTTGTCTTTATCACCTCCCATCCTCCATCTCTGGGGATGTGCATCACCCTTTCAGGAATACAAGTATTTTCAAGGTCCTAAAGTCAAAAAGACCCGGATTGGAATCTGCACTACTTATTAGCAATTGTGAACTTAGCTCACGTGCTTGACCCCCATAAACCTTAGGAATTCCAAGCACACGCTGAAGACAGTCCTACTTTGAATTAGTACCATGAAGATTTAATCAAATGCTTTGCAGAGAGCCCAGTGCATGGTCAGCTGCAGTTGCTATCATTACTGGCTAGAGGACATGGCATTGAAACAGGGAGTTAGGTCCTAGCCTGACCCCTCGACTTGGGATACTATCAGGGGTCAGGAGAGCAGCCAGGTCCAGGGATCTTCCCTCCATTCCCATATGGCCAGTGGTCTCCATGATCCCCCAAAGGGTAGAATTTGCCTGGGCATGGGCATAGGGCAGAGTGTGGATGGCAGGGAAGGCTTGCCCTCTGTGGAGTTAGGGAGCAATTACCATGTGCCAGGCCCTGTTCTAAGTATTTGCAGATATCAATTCATGTACTCTTTATAACAAACCAGAATGGTGGGTGCTATTGTTTTCCTACCTAGCAAAGTGAACGTGAGCTTAAATGACTCCCCTCCCCAGGGCCTCTGGACCCAGCCATACAATGTCTATGGCTCTGCCTGTCTATAGGAACAGAATCAATTCACCAGCCGTGTCCCCTTGAGAAGCTCTCTCCTGAACTCATTCTTGGGAATGGTGAGCTCTCCCTTGCTCAAGGAAAATATTCACTTTCTGATTATTAAGATTCTGGAAAACTCTAAGGAGTTTCTCTTGGTGCCCATGTCCTCAGACCCAGCAACCAGTGCTATGGCATCAGGGATAGGGATGCTGCCCTTGGTGGTCCTGGCTGTCCAGTGCCACTCTGGTCACTGGATCCTCTGAGGCAGTCATGCAATGTGCCAGAGCTAGGGACAGTGTATACTAGTTAATGTTTGGCATGTGGGGAAGGGAAGAGGGTGGGGAGTGAGGAAGAACATGGGGCCTAATCTGGAGCATTTACCAATTTCTATGGTATAAACACTACCATCATGGCCAAGTTCAAGCTACTATTGGAACATCACTGAACTTGAAGGTGAGAAGAGATGCACAGTAGCACACCATTACATAGTGTTAATGTTTCCTAAGTTGCTGAGGCTGACTTTGAACTAGTGATCCTCCTGCCTCCCAAATTGCAGGGATCACAGGTGTGTGTCACCACACCCAGCTGAGGCTTGTTTCTCTGGATGAGGATAATTCATCTTCTCAGGAACACAGCCACGCTGAGACCAAGCAGTCCTGAAGGTAATTGCTCCCGCCAATGGTTACCCAGCCAGGAGGAAGAGTATTGGCCAAGGGAAGTCTTCTTCAAAACTCCACCTCCGATTCTCCAGTTTTTAGCCATTAGCCTCCCAGCAGAAGCCTGAATTTTGTTTTCTGTAGAATTTTTAGAAGCACAATGTCTTTTTGAAAATGTGCTTTTTCTACCTACCACTTTGCCAACCATATGGAGACGAGCCCCGCCCATGATGGGGTTGAAATGAACGAGTCAGTGAGGTGAGACACCCAAGTTGTCGCTGCATTTTAAACATAGCACACAACGCATTACACAAACACCATTCATAAACCTGACTCACAGGTTTCAGACGGGAGCTGGGTACAAGTATAAATAGCCTGTGTATGTTAAACAGTAGAAAAGCAAGGAAATTTGGGGAAGAGGGTCAAAATCATTGTGCCCAATTTAAACATCATAAAAATCTCAGCCTTGTCATTATTTACAACCCCCGCATACCTCCCACCAGGAAAAAAAAATGGAGAGAAAGCCAAGTGGAAAATTCTAAATAAGCTGATGTCCTCACGTTGAACTAAACAGTACAAATGATGCAGCATCATAAAATTAAGTTATAATTATGTTGTCTCACTTCCTGGCTGCCGGATGCCCACGGTACAGAGCAGCCACTTGACAGAATTTTCTGGGCTTGGAATTGCTTTGGGATTTTTTTTTTTTTTTTTTTTACAAAAAGGTAGCTTTAACTAGTGTTGACCAATTGATTCGCATTAAATGATTCCAATGGTTTTTGGTGGCAGCGGAAGAATCCACCTTGGGATGGTGAAGGACTAACACCTTGAACGTGTGACAAATGTTTTAAAAATCCACTTCTCCCGTATTCCCCCTCCATAGCTCAACCTGTGACCCTGGACATAACTTATTGCCAATAGACTGCCCCAAGCCCCATTCATAAAGTTACTGCTCAGACTCTCACTAAGCGTGGTATGAAAATGGCATGTCGGCAGGCTCATGGCTGGTTACTGGCCAAGGCCAACCCTGCAGACTTCCAGCCCCTGCCATTGAGGTGTGGCAACAATTGAGAAGATGTACAACAAGAGTCTTGGGCATGGCCAGGACATCCTGGAGACTTCCGATCGTTCCCCTGTCCTCGTAGACTCAGCCTTGACTCTGGGTCACTTTGTTCCTTAGCAGGCAGCCTGCAGCCTTCTGGCCTCATTCCCACCATCCGGGAACTCCATGTGAACTTGCAAGCTGCCATTCGATGAAGTAGATTCAGGAAGCAGCCACCATCTCTCAGGAGAAGTTTAGTTTTTCATCACCTATTTCCAGGTGCCCTGCTGCTCAACCTGGGCCGGGGATTTGAACGCCAAAGACGGAGACACCCAGGACAATGACAGACACGCACAGTTAGCTCAGGCCCCCACCGCTGTGTGGTTTCAGTTCCTTCCTGTTCAATCACTGCCTGCTGGGTCTCTTTCTCACGTGTCCCCACTCTGGTTTCTCCTCCAGTCACCAGCAGAAGTGGACTTCTCAGCCTTGACCTCTCCCATCTCAGTCTCTGATGATGTGCGTGGCCTTTAGGTTAAGAGCTCACTAAAGTGTAGATCATGCTGGATGCAAAAAGAAAAGGGCAAGCAGGTGTTAGCAGGAGCTTCCAAAAGACTGGTCCCCTCGGCTTCTCCATCCTTCCCGTCACTAGAGCATCTGGTCTACCCCCTACTGTGCCCCTTGGACTTCCCATAATGCTGAAATGAGCATTTGTTAGGACAACATACTGTGTCCCTTGGATAAAAGATGTGATTGCAATAAGTACCTATTATTATTCTCATCGGGAGGACTATTATGGTTCTTATTTCTTTTCCTGCAATTGCAGGGCAGGTCGCTGGGGGAGGCAGGGGGTATAGCAGATACTTTATGCCACCAGCTGCTGTCACATGTTTACATGATGGCTGTGTCCAGGGGCTCCCAGATGGTGATGCAAAATATGTTAGCACCACAGATCTCAAGTAAAGATCACCATCGCTACTGTCAGCACCAGTGTGTGAACACAGCTCCCAGCCACCGCCACCGGGCATATGAACTATATGAATTCAACACTGGGTAACTCCCCATCCCTCCTGTGTTAATGAACTCCAAACGTTATGAGCATGGTTCCTAAGGTGGTGCTCCAACAGTACCAAGAGTGGAGGGGCATGCATCTTGTGCTCTTAGAAGAAACTTCAAGTTAATTCTGCAAGGCTACTGAATGATCCACACCAAAATAAAACACTTTTTGAATATTTGGCAAAAAAGAAAATCACCTTTTCACATTACAGAAAGCAAACAGGATAGTCTAAGAAGCAAAACCCAGGCAAAGAAATGAAAATGTTCCTTTCTAAACCTTTGCAGCTGTGAGGACAAACGAGCTCTTCTGAGCAGCCCACACTCCATTTTCCACAATATGATGGGCCTGATGTTCACAAAGCACCGCTGGCCAGGGCTAGAGCTAGAGGGACTCACTCAAACCATATGGCTAGTGACACTAACTCCAAGTCTAGTCCTTTTTCCCTTATGACACTGAGCCTCCTTGTGGATGTCTTTAATTCACTTCCACTCATCCTTTTATTCAATAGTGATTGAGCGCCTACTGTATGCCAGGCCCCATTCTCAGTGCAGGGAAACAATGGTGAATGTGCAACCCTCGTCCCTGCCTCAAATAAACATGTACCCAAGTTGCAATAACAAACAACAAGGTTTTAATGAGCACCAACTATGTGCTAGACACTGATCAGGGCACTGCAGATACAGAGGTGAACGAAACAGAAAAGTTCACTGCTATCAAGGGACAAGTAAGCCATAAATAATGTAATTAGAGAGTGAGAGAAATAAACCTGAAAAGAGGCAGCCACCATCCAGAATAACTGGGCAGGAGGATGTTGCAGCTTAGGAAGATAATATGGCCCTATTATACTCTGGGTTTCAAAAGCTCTTTCTATTGAGTGTGTTGACTATTTCTATGGAGTGACACTGAACTCACCAGCCACTATTAGCATTAGCTCGTCTCCATCTCGCACAGCCACAAACATCTCCTGGCCCACAAGATAAACCGAGAAGGGATTGCCATATAGCTATATGCCATATAGCCATATTGTTAGCACCATGGAGTGGAACAAGCTTGGGCCCTGGAGCCAGATGAACTGGTAATTATGAGCAGCCTCTTTGGACATGTTTCTTCTCTGGGGGCGCTCAGGAATCTCAAACTGTAAAATGCCAACCCCACCTTCACATGGTCCTCAGGGGCACTCACATGAGATTCTAGCCCAGTGCTGAGCTCAGAGGCAGCTCTGCACACATGTGCCCTTTCGTCCCTCTGACAGCATCCCAGGCTGACAGTTCTGTGTCTTCTACCAGCTCTGGATCTGGGTTGGGAGCTCCTGAAGTGGGAGAAACAGGGTCTTCCAAGAGGCCTGAAGAGCTCCAAGAGGTCAGATTTCACAAAAAAAACATGGGCACACTCAGCCCACCACCCAGGGACCTGGTGGGGCAGGGTGGCATTATTTATAAGTTTATTTTGGAAACCAAGTAGTTAACATGAAGGAGCTGGAGTGATGGACTCAAAGACAGATCGTTAAGCAGAATGTCAGGAACATACTCAGTTACAGAATGATCACGTCTACTGAAAGGCCCGGAAGCCACCAACAGCATCCTGCGCCACCCGCTCCCGCCCCCACAGCCCAGCAGACACAGAGCAGCATTGCTTTCTGTCTGGGGATTTAGATGCTTCAGACTCCAGCCTTTACTGCGACAAAACAGAAATGAGGGCACTTGGCTTGCCTCAGTCTCGGGGACTAGGGTGGATCCCAGCTCAGGGGCAGGAGGCAGGGGAAGTAGTAGCTTTGTTCTGCTGATTTAAAAGAGGGACAAAGCTGTCTCTGGGGTCAGGCCACTCAGCCTATGACTCTGCAGAAGAGTGGTCTGCAGCCCCATGAATAAAGTAAGGTTGGGTACATTCCAGAGAAAAGACCTAAGAAGGAGGTCACCTAAGAAACCACCAAGGTATGGAGTCGCTCAGGCCATGAGAGCTTTTTCCCCATGACAGGAACCAGCCTGAGTTGCTAAAAAGCTCAAACTTGAAGCCAAAAAGACTTGGGTGAATTGCTGAGCATCTCAGAAATCACCAGAGGCATTAAAACCCCTTAGGTTCCCTTCAAGTTGAAGCAGGAAACTCCATTGGAGTGAAACCTTGAGCCTGAAGCAACTCTTAACTTCAAGAAGAAAATTCTAGAGGAACCCTGAATCCTGGAAGAAGCTGAGCCTGCAGGCAGGGGGGGTAGAGAGGGGGGAGAAGGCCAACAAAGCAGACACTCCAGGGGCAGTGCTCACCCTGAGGTGTGCATTTGACCCCCCCACACCAGGGGCACATTTAAAGTGCAGACATCTAGGCCTCTGAAAGTCTGACTTGTAAAACTAGGTCCAGAAATTTGCATTTTTAAGAAGGATGCTCTCTGCACTTCCCATCCATCATTGATAAAGACTTGTCTAGTGTTTCTCTAAAACAGGCGGTAAGTTAAGAGTTCAGGTTTGGCATCAGCCTGGGAATAGACTTCCCACTGTGACGCTATTAGCTGTAACCTTGGAGAATTATCTACCTTCTCAGAGCCATCTCCTCGTTTTTTAATACGAGGATAGTATTTATCTCATACAAAGCTCTTAGCTCAGAGCCTGGTTCATTTTTAAATGCTGGACAACACAGTCGCTTCCCAGCCTACCACAGCCCAATCCAAACCCAGAGGTGTCTATAGAGTCTAACATCCCCACTTTTCCTCTATACAACTATCACCCTGTCTGGAAACAGCACTGGGATGTCTGGGGTCCACAAGAGGTGGCAAGGTAACAGGAGAGAGGCCCCAAGATAATCACAAAGAGAAACAGGAAGGAGATGTTTCCAAAAAAGATACTCTGGGGTATCAAACCATAAGATGGTCTGTTTATAGCTACCTGCTTAGCTAGGACATTCTGAGTGAAGAGGTGAGAAGGTGAGATTCCCAACAGGGAGTTGCAAAGTCAGCAGAGTGGTGTTATATAATGTGGGAAAATTGTGAGCGTAAGCATTTAATGACCCAATGTGCCACATTGCAGAGCATGACTGCCACTGGGGGTTGCTCTTATGGTGCCCAAGAATCTTTAGACACAGGCTGGGGGAAAAGGGTCTTGGGATGAGGCTGTGCTCCTAGGGCCACAGGTAACTTGATGGGTGGAGTGACAGTGTTCTGGAAAGGCGTGGCCAATGGCAATTCACCAACTATCTCCTGAAAGATGGTGGTAAAATGTGTTTAACTGTGGCCATAGGGATGTGTACAGGACCTTCCGCCTCTTACTCCTTTATACAGAAGTCCTCGATCCTGAACTAGAGTCAGACACAACTGACCGTTACTCCCACCCTCATCAGCCAAGCCCCTGGAGGCAGCCTCCCCAAAGGAGGTAGAAATTCCCTTGGGAAAATCCCCTTCCATTTTTTGCAAGAGTCAAATCCACCTGGAGGGGCAGAAACTCACCAGTAAAGGTAGTAGAAGAACGAGAGGAGGTAGAAGGCCAGCTTACACCAGGCCTCCTTCTGACAGTAGCTCAAGGTGTCTGCATTCATGACCACTGGCGGGTCGTAGGCCAGCTCTGAACTATCTGCCGGACAGTGGAAATACCTGCAGGGAAAGAGGACATGGCATCACTGTCTCTGAGGCTCTGGGACTTCCAACATCACCTGGGTCAAGCCCTCCTGATCCAGGACTTCCCTCCTGTCATCCCTGCCAGTCTTCTTCCTTCTGCCGGGCACCACTCAAATGTGGCTCTGCCACCATCTTCTAATAGGATCAGAGTGACTTTCCCATGTACAATGATGCTCTGATGGAAAGAAAAAAAATGTGTCTCCTGGTGTCCTCTGGGAGTACTAGGAAGAGCTTCCTTTCAGAACAGACGCAACTGTGGTGAAGGTAGGCCTCTGTGCCACTGTACCTACATTCTGCCTTAAAGTTCATTACTTTGGAACTGAGGATGTAGCTCTGTGGCAGAGAGCTTGCCTGGCGTGAACAAGGTCCTGAATTTGATCCTCAGCACAGCAAATAATAGTAACTATTTTGAATTAAGTATTTCCCTCTATGCAAACCCTCAGAGGTAGAACTCTAAGAGGGACATCATATTCCCATTTAGATATAGAGTAATTTTTAGGTACTTCTTTTCTTGATAGAAAGACCCAGAAGAGCAGAAAGAACATTCTCCATCCATGGGGAAGCTGGAAGAGTAAAAGAGCTATGGGTGGAAGAGAAAGACCACAGCAGGCTGTCTGCTTCATAAGCCCCAAATCCACACAAGTGTCACATCAGTGGCCACTGCCAGGGAGGAGAGCACCCCCTGGATTGCTGCCCTCAGGACCTGACCTTTAGCCCCTACCAGGACACTGGCTGCACCTCTTCAGCCCAAGAACACAGGGCAGCTGAATTCACCCAGCAGGCTGCTTTTCATCCCTCTGGAAAAGGAATCCTGGGAGGAGGCAGGAGTGAGAATTCATGGCTCCTTCAAGGTTCTGGGACAGGCAGTGGTTCTCGATCCTGAGGAAGGACCAGGTGACCCATCCTAGTGGTTCTGAAGACCATCCCTATAACACAGCAACCTGCAGACCTGGCATCTCAGTTCCCTTTTCCTTCCCCTTCAAAGAATTGCATTGACGGGATCTGTCACCGACATTATGCAGAGAGGACATCACAAGCCAGATTCAATGATACCTGCCAGATCATAGCCCTCTGGGCCACTCACCTCTCCTCTTTCCGGGAGGAGATTTCAAAACCTATTTGCTTTCACTGTGGCTTTGTTCCCAGGTGACCTTGTTAAGTGGAGGCAGAGGGACAGGGTGACCAAATGTTTTGGTGGAAAGAACCAGGGTCTGTTTCCTGGTCACCAGAATGATCTTCCTTAGGTCAGACATTAACCTGTCTTGGCCTTAACTTCTCATCTATAAAACAGGGATGAAATTGCCCACCTCAAAGGACAGTTGTGATGATTGTGTGAAGTGATGTATGCAAATAACCTGCAAAAAGAATGGGCACCGAATCAGTGGCAGACAGCTCTACTTGTACTGAAGCAAATTGAGAGTGAGAGCAGAGGGACTTTAATGGCCTGAGAAACATCCCTGACCTGGGTCTGTTGGAAAAGGAAAACCAGGTGTTCAAAGACTCTGATGTTTTGCTCGTTTGTTTTGGTACTGAGGATTGAACCCAGGGGTGCTTTACCCCTGAGCCACATCCCTAGCCCATTTCATTTTTTATTTTGAGACAGGGTCTCACTAAGTCACTTAGGGCCTCACTAATTCCTGAGGCTGTCCTCAAACTTGCAATTCTCCTGCTTCAGCCTCCCAAGTCCCTGGGATTACAAGTATGCACCACCACATACGGCAAAGACTCTGGTTTTTAAGGAATTCTTTATTCTCATTCTTTTTTTATTTTTTTTTCTTTCATGTTTGGGCACTTACTAATTGTGTTAGTAACAGTGTATAGTATATAGGATCTCATTGCTAGATCCTATCAGGGATCCAAAAAAATAAGTCAAGGTCCCTACTGGCAAGACTACAGTTACTCTTCCTCTTTGGATGCACAGATTCTGAGCCTAGGGGCACTGGTACTTTCCATTTTCTTCCATTTAGACCAGTCCCAGCCCTAAGAATAGTACAACAATCAAAGTCTCATACATTGATCACATTTTTTTTCTCTTTGGTGGTGCTGGGGATCAAACCCAGGGCCTCAAGCATGGTAAGCACGTGATGTATGAGCTACATCCTCACCCCATGACCACACTTTTGATACCCTCCATTGACAGCTCCCAACTTAAAGGACCTCAGGATAAACTTCCTTTAGGGGGAGAAGAGACAGCCCCTTGGGCCACATGTGAGGTAGCAAGGATGAGGACTGAGATTCACACCATGGAGAGATGGAACCATGGTCCTGCCAGGCACAGGGTAAGTGACCCTGGGCAGCTGACCCACCCTGTTGAGTCTCTGTGTTCCCTTATGTGATGCAGGGAAAACTAAACCCACCTCAGTCAGCTGTTGCAGATATTGATCCAGGTAAAAGGTAGTAAAAGGTGTAATTACATTACAACACTGTAATTATTCTATTTGGCTACTCTCTGTGTTCTGTGTTCTCTCTTTAACAAATTGCTTTTACTTAACCCCAAAGAGCCATGTATTGAAGGCTTGGCCCCCAACTTGGTATTATTGGAGGTGATAGAACCATTAAGAGGTTGGGGCTGAGTGGGAGATCTTAGGTCACTGGGGTTGTGCTCTCAAAGAGAATTATGGGATACCAGTCTTCTCTCTCTCTCTCTCTCTCTCTCTCTCTCTCTCTCTCTCTCTCTCTCTCTCCCTCCCCCTCCTCTCTCTTTCTCTCTTTTCCCAGTTGCCAAAAGGTGAGCAGCTTCCCCTACTAAGTGTTCCTGCCCTGATGTATTGTCTCACCACAACCCAAAGGCAATGGGACCAATCAAGTACAAACTGAAACCCCCAAAACTATGAGACAAAATAAATCTTTTTTTCTTTCTAAGGTGATAAATACAGGTATTTTGTTACAGTAACAGAAAGCTGACCGACACAATGTACAACTTCTCTATGTAACCAAGTCACTTTCCTTTCCTCCCTAAACCTTTGATTTGTTATTCTTTGTGTTTGATCAATGGCACCATCATCCTCCCAGCCTCCCAGCCTCCCAGCTTAGAAGGTCCCTCTCACCCCACTCTTTTATTCAATTTTCGGCCAAGTTCTGCCCAGTTTACCCACAGGTGTTCTCCTGTTGTCTCATGATTTCAACTTCTACTTCCAGGGTCAGATCTTCTTCATCTGGATTTTCACTATGACCCTGAAATTAGTTTTCATCCTCAATATTTCACCTTTTAGCTCATTACTTCTTTACACTTCTTACCAGGGCTACCCTCCTAAAACTCAGATCAGGAAATACCATTTTCCTCCACCAAAGCCTCTTTTAACTTTCCCTTTCTTAGAAAATAAATTAACTCCAACTTTTCAACAAATCTTCTCAGGTACCCCACATAAGCTTCCCAGCCTGTTTGTCAATTGCATCTCTTCTTACCCCCTCGAAGAACCCTACATCCAACCACACCAAGCAAATGCTGCTCCCCAAACACACAAGTGCTCTCTTACTTCTGGACCTTTGCAAACGCTTTCCAGATTTTCCAGTGTCACTCTTCAGTCTAATTTAAGTGTTTCTTTCTCTACGCTCCTATAGATACTCATCATATGTCTGTTAAGAGTATATTTTCAGGCTAGGGATGTAGCTCAGTGGTAGAGTGCTTGCCTAGCAAACAAGAAGCATTGGGTTCTATCCTCAGCATCAAAATAAATACAAATACAAATAAATAAATTAAATAAATCATGTCCATCTACATCTTAAAAAGAAAGAAAGTCAGAAAGAGAAAGAATGTATTTTCTTCTACCCTAGGATATATAACTTGAGAGTAGGGGTTATATTTTAAACTCATCTTGGAATCCTCCACAATGCCTAACAGGTAGTATGTGTTCTGGACATTTACTAAATGAAAGAGTGAAATGCTCCTGATGTGACTAAATAAAAACTAAATGAAGATTAAGTATTTCATGGTCAAATAATGATGGTTTGGGCATCCAGAGCTCTGGGAGCAAGAGGTCCAGAGGGCAATTTATCTGCACAATTACATTCTCTTCCATCTTTTTAATTCTCTCATCCATGCTTCCTATATCCATATGGTAGCTATATTTTACAAAAAAGCCCAAATCACATGATTTGACACATGGCTTTAGCAGGGAAAAGAATATGTGAGATCAGAACTGTCCCAGAAAATTCAGCCCATCTGGTAGGTGCTTTTTGTATTAAGATATGACTTACATACCATAAAATTCACCCTTTTAAAGTGCACAAGTCAGTGGGTTACAGTGTGTTAGAGAGTTGTGTACCATTACCACTAATTTCAGAGCATTTTCATCATCCTAAAAAGAAAATTCTAAACCCATTAGTGATCACTCCCCATTCCTGCTCCCATCCAGCCCTGGGAAGCCACTAATTTGCTTTCTGTCTCCATAGATTTGAGTATTCTGGACCTTTCATATAAATGGAATCATAATATGTGCCCATTTGTACCTGGCTTTTTTCCATTTATATTTTCTTTAAGGTTCATCCATGTTGTAGCATTTATCAATACTTCATTTCTTTCTATTGTCAAATTATATTCCATTGCATGGATATATCACAGTTTGTTTATCCATTTACCAGCCAACGAGCACGTGGGTTGTTTCCTTTTTTTTTTTTTTTTTTTTTTTACTATTGTGAAGAACACTGAAGCCATTTTTAATACTGACCTATAAGAGCTTGGGTTGTGATCAATGGAGCCAATATAAAGGACCTTCCCTTATATGGTCTTGCTGCCTAAGAGCAGTTTGGGAAAGGGGATTTGGAGAGAAAGTCCCCCAAAGGAAGGGATGAAGGGATGGCACTAAGTGGCTGATCCATTCGTGGGACACTGTCATTTTGAGAGCAGGCTATTTGGGCAGAAAAGAGGAGGATGGGCCAGCCTCTGACAGACTTACCTCCAGAAGTGATAGAACAGTAGAGGGACATTCAGCCCCAGGGTAAGCCACTCCTGGGCACACAGGAACATGATGCAGAAGAGGCTGTGGATGGAGTACTCTGGCAGCACCAGCTGAAGAGGAAGCAGAGACACAGGCCTGGGTCAGAGAGAGGAAAAGCTGATCCAATTCCTCCAGCAAGTGATTCTGCCTCGACACTGCCCCCTAAGCTCTGGTAACACCAGACCCTTCCTGTAGCAGCCTGGAGTCAGGGCCCCAGGATGGTCACCATTTTTATGGGAAGTCTCCATGTTTTACATTCAATTGCAAATGGACTCAGGCCCTCTACACTTGCTCCTGTGAGTCGCTGACCCCTTTGCAGAATGGCGCTGGCGATCCAGCACTGTGATATCTGAAGCAAGGCAGGACCACAAGGACAAAAGTCCTAGGGCTCCTACTGATCCTCTAACTGCCTTGTTCTTGTTTTTCTAGTCTCTGTGCATCCTTTTCTAGTATCTCTTTCAAATACAGGAGGGCCCAGAAAAAAGAATTGAAAAATAGCATTTGGCTTGATGATAAATAAGAACCCAAGAGAAAAATCAAGGAACAGTGATAAACAGGTATAGTGCAACCTTGGGGACAAGGGAAGAGAAACCAGCCCAGACCAAGAAGGGCCAGATGGAGGGAGCCACCAGCAGGAAGATGAAGCTCCCCCACTCCCAATCCAGCCACACAGGGTAAAAAGAGCTTAAAATAATTATGAACCCTCTGAAGAGTGTTCACATTTTAGCAGAAATGAAAGCTATAAGCTAAAGGGTGATTGCAAGGGAGAAATTTGGTGTCTAGGACAGTATTAAGGGGAAGTCTACAGCTATGCAAAATACATCATCTTACCCAGACATGTGGGGAGAATTTATATATATGTATGTGTGTGTGTGTGTGTGTATATATATATATATATTCACATTTAATATAAACATACATTTTATATAAATAAATATATACATTTTATATAAATAATTTTTATATTTTATAAAATATAAAATGTTATATTTATAAAATTTTTTATAAAAATTTTTATTAAAAATTTATATATTACAATTTGTTTTGTTTACATATGTAATTTATTTATATAATACAAATCATAATATAAATTATGTTTATGTTATATAATACAGAGACTATAAATTACATGATATTATATCTAATATATAAATTGTTATTTATATTATATATTACACAGTTGGTCCTCCATATCCATGGATTCAGCCAACCAAGACTGAAAATATTTGAAAAAAAATGTTGCCTCCGTATTAAACACGTAAATTTTTCTTGTCACTATTCCCTAATAACTATTTACTTAGCATTTACATTATATTCAATATTACAAATATCTAATACAGACAAATCTAGAGATGATTTAAAGTCTATGGGAGGATGTCATAGGTTATGTACAAATACTATGCCATTTTCTATAAGGGACTTGAGCATCTGTGGATTTTGGTCTTCACAGGGGATCGTATATCCAACCCCCCACAGATATCAAGGAAAAACTGTACCATATTATGTGTGTTGGGGGGTCCTCAGCATCTTATATTTAGTCCATTATGAATGTTTTGGTCTTCCTATCAATATCTTTCTGTCCTTCAAGGCCCAACTCAAATTCCACTTTCAAAACAAAGTTCTGCTCACCCTATCCTGTACCTCTAAGCCCCTCCACATGCTTTCTGACCCTCTCTTAGGGGAACCTTCCACAGTCTATCCATATAGAGCCATTATCCTCCTCTTTCTAATGCGCATGGATATACTACAGTTCTCTGTAAGCTGACTGGGTCAAAGTCTATACTTTTCTTATCTCCTTTTGCAAAGTGCTTTGCACAATGCCTGACACTTAGAGACTTTACAAATATTTGATAAAATGAACTGAACTAACTAAATGTGTGCATTTGCCAAAGGTTAGCTGGCAGTGGAAATGCAGCTTGTGTTCACAAACCAAGACTTCTGGGGCCAGGGGACTGTCCATTGTAGGTACAGAACATGGCTTTGGCCTCTCATTTTAGGCAGATGAGCTAACTGCCCCATATGGCAGATACAGAGGGAGAAACACATATGCACACATTAAAAATAAACACATGCACGGGCACACGTGTAAGAAATGCATTTTGTAACTAAAGGCATCTTCTTTATTTTCAAAGTCTGATATAGAATGAATTGCATTTGCTTAGATTTGCATCTTCCTTAGATTTGCCAGACAGTAATCTTGGAATCAAAGCATAAGAGCCATCATTCCAGAGGTTGGTTACCCTTGGTGGGTAAACCAGGCATAGTCTGCCCCTATGAGTCTCAGCCACCTAGAGGGAGGTCTCTGTCATTTCTCCTGGAGGACCTCAAAGCTGGGCTTACCAACTCCATCTGCACTGGGCCAGGGCACCACCCTGCCGCTGGATTTCTCCTTTGAATGTATCAGCACAGGGCAGAAGGGGTGGATAGTGGCCGTGAGTTCTGCTATGCCTACCTCTACATTTTTTAATCATCACTTTCAACCACTTATACCAAGGTAATTAACACATTTAGAGACAGCCACCCTGGGTCCAAATCATCCATTATAGCTCCATCTCCAACTCAATGCCAATGACAAATCTCTGACTGATTACAGTTTGGATTTCAGGCTCCACTATTAATCACCGCCGTTGCTTCTCTCTCCAGGGCTTGATTTATAGTGCAAGTAGCAACCTTCAAAGCAGGGAGGATTCGTCACTGTCCCTATGGAGAGGAAAACTACTTAATAGAGGCCAGCTGGTCTCAGAGTTCTCCAGTCTTTTGAGGGCTGGGGAGGGGGGGGGAAATGCGTAAAAATTATCCTATTCTGCATGGCCTCTCCCAATTGCCTTCCACCATCTGGAACTCTGTACAGGATCCTCACAAGTGGGACAGGTACCTCTCATTAATCTAGGGACACTTCTAGGAGTGACTATGTCCTTAACATACACATACTTTGTCTTTCCTATGTCCCTAGGCATTCCTTGTCATAATCAAGTGAACAATGTAGGGAACTTATTCCTTCTAGACCAAATGGAAATCAGCCAGGCCACTCGCACAAGACTTGAATCATGGCTGTCGCTGTACCTGCCACTCACTCCCAGCATTCAGAGCATAGAAAGAAGGCAATTCCTGCAATCTGTATTTGGGGTAAAATTGGGAGTTCAAAACCCACTTGAATCAAATGTATGAAATATGATATGTCAAGAGCTTTGTAATGTTTTGAACAACCAATAAAAAAAAAGAATGAGAATTGTACTGCTTTGAGGTGAAGGAAGGCTTCACAGAAGATAATACATTCCTTTATTTTGAAACTGTGTCCTTATATAAATGATTTTGTCAAATGAGTGGTGGGGAAATGGTGAGTTTGTGTCATAAATTAGTGTCACAAGTACATAAATTAATGTTTTATTAGCCATAAAAATAAAGCTAGAAAATTAAAAAAAAACTGTTAGCTAGATCAATGGAATCCACATTGATTGTCTTCAAAATTAATATTTCATTTTAAAAGTTAAAATTGAGTTTGTCAAGTTTTAAGGAGAAAAAAATTGCTTCTTTGATAAATCAATAGCTTGTAAATGCCACAATAGTTATTAGATTTAAGAATTAAATGCTGCTTGAATAAAACAGTACATGTTTCTGTAAAAAAAAAAAAAAAAAAAAGAAGGCAATTCCCAGCCCCTGGTTGTTAGGTGGGGCCTCTGGACTTTGAGCAGAAGTGATGAGAAGGCTAGAGGATTTAATGACCCCTACAAAATGCTCCAGAGCCTCTTTCTTTCCACTCTGACATAGTCAAAAGCATTTAGCATGGTGGACACTTCATCATCTTGAAACCATTAAGTAGGAGAAAGGCCCCCAGGCAACTTGTGATAGACTTGGAACATGAGAGAGAAACTTGTTGTTTTAAGCTATTGAGTTGAGTATTGTTTCTTACCATGGCATAATTGAGTCTATCTTGTCTGATACACTCAGTAAGCTCCAGAAGGAGGAATCAATGGGGAAAGCAGTTGTGTTCTTCTTTCTTTGTCCTCCTCCTGACCGTCCATCCAGCCTTTTCTTTAACAAGCATCAAGGCTGGTGTGACACACTTCCCTGTCACTGCCACCAGGCAGACACAATGCTTATTCATTTGTGTGGGCAGTTAGACTGGGCAGCCCCTCTCAA